>NW_027509188.1:9965000-10572500 GCF_051911475.1 Siphateles boraxobius
GGACCAGATCATCCGCGTACAGCAGACATCTGACCTCTGACCCCTGACCTGTGTGTGCTGTAGAGTGAGGCCGGGGACAGTAGAGCTCTCCAGCGCTGATGCCAGATCATTGATATAGATGTTGAATAGAGTCGGGCTCAGACTGCAGCCCTGCCTCACTCCACGGCCCTGCTGGAAGAACGCGATTCTGTGGTTCCTGATTTTCACCGCACTTTTGCTGTTGCTGTACAGAGATTTTATAATATCAAACGTTTTCCCGCCAATGCCAATTTGTAGGATTTTGTATAGTAGACCATCATGCCAAATTGAGTCGAATGCTTTTTTAAAGTCTACAAAACATGCAAATATTTTCCTTTGTTTGTCTTTGATGTTTTTGTTGATGAGAGTGTGTAGAGAATAGATGTGGTCGGATGTGCGGTGTTTTGGTAAAAAGCCAATCTGTGCTTTATTTAAAATGTTGTGTGATGAAATGTGTGAGACAATGCGTGTGTTTATGATCCTGCAGAACAGTTTTCCTAAAGCACTGCCCACACTGATGCCGCGATAACTATTGGGGTCGAATCGATAACCTTTCTTGAATATGGGGGAGATGATTCCTTCAGACCAGATCTCGGGGACGCTTCCGGACCAGAACACCAGATTAAATAATCTAGCTAGAGTTTTAATCATTCTGGGACTGCTGAGTTTAAGCATTTCATTACTAATGTGATCTTGTCCACATGCTTTCTTAAGTTTAAGATTTTTAATATGTTCTAATATTTCAGATATTGTTATAGATTCATCTAATGGATTTTGATAATTTTTAATTGTTTTCTCCAAGTCTTCTAATGTTTTCTGTATTTTACTCTGAGATTGGTTAAGGTCCGCTGGTGCAATTTTTCGATACAAATTTTCAAAGTAAGATTTCCAAATTGTGCCATTCTGGAGTGACATCTCTAATTTGGGTTTTTCTAGTTTTTTATATAGGTTCCAGAAAGTGGTTTGATCTACCGAATCATCAATTTCATCAATTTTGGCTTTAAAATATTTTTCTTTTTTGTTCCACAAAAGTCTTTTGTAATTTTTTAGACAGTCTGAATAAGAAAGCCGTAATGTCTGGCTGGACGGGTCTTTGTGCTTTTTGTTAGAGAGTCTCCTCAGCTCTTTCCTGAGACCTGCACATTCATCATCGAACCAGACCCTTTCTCATTCTCTGTTGATTTGTGTTATGTTTGCTTTGCGGTTTAATGTTAGATAGAGTTATCAATGTTTTGAATATGTAATTTAAGTTTTTTGTTGCTAAATTTATTCCATTTATATCTAAAGTGAAATCAGTGGACATAAATTCATCCAGCATTTTTAATATAGTAGGACTGTTCATTTTTTCTTTGAATTGATCCGAGTTGGATTGATTCCATTTGAGTTTAGGTTTCAAAGGAAACAGTTTTTCAGAATCAAGTGGAGAAGTTTTAGTTATATCACATGAGGGTTTCAGATAAAGCACAGTTTGGCAGTGATCGGAGATCGGGAGCTGAGGTCTGACTGTGAAGGCATTAATAAAGCTTGGGTCAAAATCTCTTATTGAATAATCAACCACACTGGTTCCTAATCTTGAGCAGTAAGTGAATCTACCTAAAGTATCTCCACAAGTCCTGCCATTAATGATGTAGAGTCCTAAACCTTTACAGAGTTTTAACATTTGTTTTCCATTAATATTCACTGAGTTATCATAGCTGTTTCTTGGTGTGATATTTGATGAGGAATGAAACGTGGTGTCATTGAGGATGTGATTATTATCTACAGTATTTACATAATCAATTTCTCGCCCTGTTCTGGCGTTTAAGTCTCCGCAGACGTTGTTTCTGACGGCTTTCTTGACGGCTGTTTCTCAGAATCAGAATCAGAAAGAGCTTAATTGCCATGTGTGCTTGCACACACAAGGAATTTATCTTGGTACTGAGGCTTCCAGTGGACATATGTAGCAGGTGGGGCGTAGTCAGTGAGAATTGCGCCTTGATTGAAATCAGGTGGGGATTGTTTGGCGCTACACCTTTAAATCCAGCAAGCTGGCGGTTTTCCGGATTAGTGCTGTTACAGACTGTTGCTTCCTTGGGCTCTTGGCTGGGTGTACAAGTTGACGTGAGTTTATGCTGAAATGTATGGTGGGCTCTTTGGTATTTAAAGCCTCGTTGGCATATCCGATTTGATTCAAGCTATTACATTGTTTCATAGCTGCATCTGGTGTTTGTGCGGTTACGCAGTGCTGTGGCTGCTGCTAGTTCCCTGTCTTTGCGAGCCCTCATCGGCTGCGAATTGTGTTGGCGTGTTTCAATGAGGACGTAAATCTCCTGTTTTTATTGATTGGCAGTGTTTGGTCTTTCTGCTTGTTACGTACTGGCTGTAATGAACTTTTATTTGATTAATGTTTTGTTTATTAGTTCCGGGTTTAGAGGGATCACTACAAGTTTGCCGAGAGCGTTTGTTGTGTTGAGAACGTAAGTTTATTGGCTCCCTTTCTCGCTCACGTTTGTACATCTTTGTTATGGAACGTTGTGTATATGTATGTAGTTCTGTTGATTTGCTATGTTTTGTATTATTGTTGGTCTGGGAATGTACGAGTAAAAATCAGACGGAGTAAAGCGATCGCTATAGTATTCTAAATAACCAAGCTTTTGGCTTGACTTTGTGGTTTGTACATGCAGGTTAGTAATATAGGCTACTTTAGCCTCTTGCCCTGCTCCGATTGCTTGTTTAAATTGAAGATTCTTTACAGCTTAAGTAATTCCCAGCCCATTGATGTACAGGTTACAAATTAGGCACAGTTCTGATGCCAACCTGTATAATTATTTGTATAACATTGTAATTGTTCTTTGCAGGAGGAGCGGCATATGCTATCCTGGCCACTGTTTTTCCTGTGCTTTTGTTTTTTAGGATTCAGCTGTGCATGTGTGTTTGTGTGTGTGTGTGTGTGGGAGAAACGTCTAACTCTATCAGTCTCTCCTTCGTGTGTTGCTGTATGTTTCATGTTGATATGTGTAATGTTTGTATCTTAGGCCATTGGGTTGGTGCAATATCCTGGGTAGTGGGGGGTAACAATTTTGTTGTGTGGCCACTGGTTTACTGAATGTGAAAATTTTTTTGGGTCATATGTGCATGTGATTTTTGTGACGTGCCTTATTTATTCTGTGTTTGAGTCTGCATTTTTTTTTAGTTATTAATCCCAACACCTTGATCCTGGACTTTGTTGTCCCCGGCCCTGACCCTATGACCCAGAGGCCTGAATGTCTGTTTTCTGTCTATTGAGAGAAAATAATTTTCTATTTTTATAATACTCCAGTCCCCGACTTTCCTTTATTTCCCTTTATTGGGATAGCCTGCTGGTAAACATTTAAAATTCTGATGGTCGCTTAGCTGCGAGCGTCTGGTTGTGATAAGGGCCCCAACAGGTTACACATATATACAAATACATGAAACCTAGTAATACAAATTATAAGAATAAAAATATGAGAATAAAAGTATAAGGTCCCAGTTGGGTTTAGTCAGAATAAACATTTACATATGAACACATTTACAGTGTTTTGAATATTATAAATAAATCTACATATAAATATCACCTGAGTTTAAGATATTGCACTAAACAGTGGGAGTATTGCACTTAAAGGCATATGCCTTGGGAAGTGTTAACTGTCCATGAGGGAAATGGCCTGTGGGAAGAAACTGTTCCTGTGCCGAGATTTTTTGTGGCCAGTGATCGGAGTCGCCGTCTTGACGGTTAAAGTTCAAACAGGTGGTGTCCAGGGTGAGTGGAGTCTGTGATGATTTTACCTGCTCTCTTCCTCACTCTGGAAGAGTACAGGTCCTGGAGGGTTGGTAGGGGGGCACTAATAATCCTCTCCACAGTCCGTTGTAGTCTCCTGATGTCTGATTTGGTAGCTGAACCAAACCAGACAGTGATGGATGTGCATAAGACAGACTCAATGATGGCTGAGTAGAACTGAATCAGCAGCTCCTGTGGCAGGTTGAACTTCCTCAACTGGTGAAGGAAGAACAGTCTCTGCTGGGCCTTTTTCACAATGGAGTCAATGTGATTGTCCCACTAAAGGTCCTGAGAGATGATAGTGCCCAGAAACCTGAATGACTCCACTACTTCCACAGTGCTGTTCATGATGGGGAGTGGGGGGAGTGCTGGGCTGTTCCTCCTGAAGTCCACGATCACCTCCACTGTTTTGAGCGTGTTCAGCTCAAGGTTGTTATAACTGCACGAGACAGCCAGCTGTTCAACCTCCAGTCTGTAAGCAGACTCGTCACCGTTTCGGATGAGACTGATGACAGTGGTGTAGTCGACAAATTTCAGGAGCTTGACAGAGGGGTCTTTAGAAGTGCGGTCGATAGTGTACAGGGAGAAGAGCAGTGGGGAGAGAACACACCCTTTGGGGGTGCCAGTCCTGGTGGTGAGAGTCCTGGATGTGAGTTTCCCCAGTCTCACTAGCTGCTGCCGGTCTGTCAGGAAGCTTGAGCATGACTTGTTGATGTTCCTCAGGCCTGTCCAGACCGATGCCGGGTCGTTGGCTGAAAACTGTTTTCAGCTTTTTCAGAGTAGCCTCTTTTAGCAACTCTGATCTCCTTTGTCACTCTGTTTCTGGCCTGGTTATACAAGATTTTTTCCCCACTTCTGTAAGCATCCTCTTTGGCATGACAAAGCTGTTTGTGTTTCCCAGTAAACCATGGTTTATTAGTGAATGATAGGAATGTCCTGGTAGGAGTGCATGTATCCTCACAGAGACTTATAGATGATGTTACAGTATCTGTGAGCTCATCCAGATCGGTGGTAGCAGCTTCAAAAACAGTTCCCTCGTTTGCGTCTGACCGCGCGTTTGAACAACACCGCTGCCTCTATGACGAATGTCCAGTCTGTTGTGTGTTTCATAATGTCCAGTTGTTCGTCTTTGGTGAAACTGAAGAGTGACTAAACGCAAAACAAACAAAAACAACACAATAACCGGAGAGCTCCACACCGAGCCAGTCATCCACGGCGCCATCTTGAATGGTAAAATGTGACCTTTTATATTTTTACACACTGTGACAATACAAATCACAACATGTAAATAGGAAAATGTTGGCGTTATTTTGTCACTTATTGGGAGCATTATGTTAGCTGGAGCCAATTACCTCCAATCTTTGTGCCAAGCTAGGCTAGCGGTGGGTGCTTCAGACAGAGTTACAGCACACACGGTGATGAAAAGGTATGTATGGACTTATCTAACTCTGGGCGATAGATGGCCATGCTGGTGTCTGTTCCTGAGCCGGTGTCTGTTCCTGATCCGGGTTCTGTGCCTGAACTGCCTGGTCCACCCTGGCCACCTGAACTGCCTGCTCTGCCCTGGCCACCTGAACTGCCCTGGCCGCCTGAACTGCCTGCTCCAACCTGGCCGCCTGAACTGCCTGCTCCAACCTGGACGCCTGAACTGCCTGCTCCAACCTGGACGCATGCTCAGCCGGCACCACCTTGGCCCTCAGCCAGGACTCCAGACTCGTCAAAGTCTCCCTGGTCTGTCCCTCCGGCACCGCTCTGGTCCTCAGCCAGGAATCCAGACCCACCCGTCCCTCCTTGGCTATTTAATCTCCCTGTGTTTGCAGTCCTGTGCTGGTTCATTGTCCATGTTTCCATGTTCCTAGTGTTTCCAGATCTTACCTGTGATCGTTCTCGTTTGCCCCCACAAGGGAGTTTTGTTTGTAGTTTGTGTTTGTTGTTAATAAATGTTTACCCATTGTTCTTGCACTTGAGTCCTCGCACCTTAATCTACCCATTTCGTGACAGTCATATGCTCTCAATGACAAATGCAGAACAATTAGTTCATGACATCAAGGCTAGATTATTGTAATGCTCTTATGGGTGGTTGCCCTGCACGCTTAATAAACAAATTACAGCTGGTCCAAAACGCAGCCGCTAGAGTTCTTACCAGAACCAGGAAGTATGACCATATTAGCCCAGTTCTGTCAACACTGCATTGGCTCCCTATTAAACATCATATAAATTTTATAATATTGCTGATTACTTACAAAGCACTAAATGGTTTAGCTCCCCAGTACTTGAGCAAGCTCTTAACGCATTATAGTCCTTCACTTCTATTATGATCTCAAAATTCTGGCCAGTTGATAATACCTAGAATATCAAAATCGACTGCTGGCGGTAGATCCTTTTCCTATTTAGCACCAAAACTTTGGAACAATCTTCCTACCATTGTCTGGGAAGCAGACACAGTCTGTCAGCTCAAATCTAGACTAAAAACACATCTCTTTGGCTTAGCATACACAACACATTATAGACTTCTATAATTCAATGTCAGGCTGCGTAGTTTACCGGTGTGTTACCGGAACCGGTAACACTTCCCATAAATCCTGATTTACTTTGTACATCATAAGAAGGATGGCATCTACACTAATATTTGTCTCTCTTTTTATCCCGAGGTTTACCGCAGTCCGTCGTATCCAGATCTGATGAAGGACCAGCACCTGGACACAACAACAACGCAGTCCTGAAGTGTCCACTAGTCCCTACCTTGTGAAGGCCTCCTTCCCTTTACCTCTGTACAGATAAAACGTTGTCGGGATAATTCCGATTCACGTGGCTACGTGAAAGCGAAAAAAAAGAGCCACCAGGCACTGTTTTATGCAAATGAGCGGCCGGATCGCATTAGAGTATTTTCTGATAGAGCGGTGTCGTGTTAGTGCCCCCTAAGTTAATAACTAATGATCGTTGCGACGGAAGTGAATCAATCAAAAATAACTTTAGCTGGACAATAACTTTATTCTAGAGCTGCTGTAAAGCCAAAACAATCTCTGTTACTTAAATTTCGGGTTATCACTGTAAAGCTGCTTTGAAACATTCCATATTGTTAAAAGCGTTATATAAATGAAGGTGACTTGACTTAGTATGTAACAACAAAATTTGCAGTGGCTTCATAAATTTATTAAAAACATAAAAAACCAAGGTACACCTGATGCACATTTCTTTGTTCTTAATTTTCTAGAAATAGAGTTTAAGAACCTTGCTGTATGTTTGCGTAACTAAGAGAAAGTACACTGCCATCTCACTTCGAGGAAAGTGACTTGAACGCAGTAGCCATCGTAAATATGACTTTCCAGTAGTACTTGAACACACCATCATCTCTGATCATGCCCTCACCTCTTTGGATTTAAGGTTTACACAAGCCAGAACTTATTCTAAATGATGGAGATTTAGTTATCATTTACTTTCTGATAACAACTTCAAATATTTCCTCACATCTCATTTAAATATATATTTTGAGTGGAAACATGCATGCCCTCCTTCATATGATTGATGGATATTTGATTTTGTGTTTTTATTTTAAAACCTTTTCATAAAACATTGAAACCTTTGTTAAATGATATAGTGAGGTTGTACTTGGGGCATTAAGGGCACAGGGGAGAAAAGAAGAGCTGTGGTTCATTTCATTTTTATATATACAAGATGTTGTATCTGCATAAATAATTTTGTAGGAAAATCATGGAAATGGTTTGTAATTTAATATCCTGTTGTTTGTTATATTTTCTTTGCCTTTGTGGGTTTTGGTTCTTTTGCTGTAGTAGGCGGTCAGGACCTCTGTAATAACTGATATCATTTTGCAAAGTGATATGGAACTATAATGCAGTCAAGACCTGTGTAGAAGTACTTTACCTGTGCGTTTACATTAAATAATAGACGAACTTATAATGTTCGTCAGCCAATCAGAATGAAGCATTCAACAGCCTCGTAGCAAAACTAGAGCTAAACCTCTGTAAATTCTCAATAAGAACTTTTGTAAAAGTAGTAATGTGAGTAATAAGTGAAGATTGAAATGCTGTTTCTGGAGTTGTTTAATCAACTCTTCCTGCTCTACATACTTGAGTTCACTCAGTCTGTAGTTTGGATTGTTGAGTTTATCAGTGAGCAGCTTGACACCTGAATCTTCTGGGTGGTTGTAGCTCAGATCCAGCTCTCTCAAGTGTGAGGGGTTTGAACTCAGAGCTGAAGACACATAACCACAGCCTTCCTCTGTCACCATACAGCCAGACAATCTACAAAGACATACAGCAACAGTCCACATGACATTAGTTTGACAATTAGACGTTACTATCACACACTGACCTTGGCTGCATTTCCCAAAAGAATCATAAGCCTAAATTGATCGTAGAGACCATTGGTGGCCATTGTTCTACAATCAACTTACGATGCTTTTAGGAAACTCAGCCCAGTGCATTGTATTTGCAGCTGTTATTTTCTATAGATTCAGTCACAAAAGTAAAAAAAATGTGTCTGTGGAAATGTACCAGAGTAAAAATATTACTTTTCTAAATGTAGTTTAGTCGTCAGACACATTTATGCTTATTTGCATTATAGAAATTGTTACTTGAACATTTTTATCTATTTCAGCCTTTCATTAGGCATTACTTATTTTTAACTGTTAACTGTAATTTCAAGTGACTATTCTTTTTTTCCAAAATTGCATTGTTTTGAATTGAAAATATATAATTTACATTTAGACAAGAAACATTAACTGTCATACAAATAAGACTGAATGTGTGCATATTTTTAAATAAAATATTATTAGCGAGTATTTTAAATGTATTAATTTACATTTATAGTTGCTAATAAATTCTTCATTTCTCTTCATTTTTTTATCTGTTTATTGAACTTTTACAATAATATCAGGATACAGATTGTCACATTGTGGGTTTTGTGTCTTGTTTCTTGTTCTTGTCTGTCATATGATTCCCTGATTGTCATGTGATCCTGCCATATGTTTTGCCAATTGTTAATCTTCTAATCATTGTTTACAGGTGTTCCTTGTCTTAGTCTATGTATTTAAGCCCTCATGTTTGCTCTGTGTCTTTGTCTAGTATTGAATGTTTCTTGTCCAGGTTCTTGTTTTCTGTTTCTAGTCTTTGTTTTATGTTTGATTAAGTGTTTATATTAAAGTTGCGTTTGGGTTCTCAACCAGCTTGCCTCCAGTGGATTCAATCCGTAACACAGATATAGAAGAATAGTGAAAAAATATTGTCATCGTCCAATTTAAGGATGGACATAACCAAAACATATGTAATAAATCAGCAGGGGCCTGATGGCAACGATCACATTTTTGCCAACCTTACTTTTGTCCAGTTAATTCAAAGAATACATTTTAATTGGATAAAACTATGACGAGCACAAATAGAAAAGGTGTATAAACATGGGACAGGATCTGGCTTCAAGTCTCATCATCAGCTGTTGTCTAATAAAAGAGAGATGCTGCATCCCAAATCGCATACTATCCGTCCTAAATAGTTTTCCAAAACAGAATTAGTACGTCCCAAATCGTAGTATGTTGAAATGAGTGTTCCAAAGAGACTTGAATGGTCTACTAGTGCGGCAGGCAAGACTGGGGAGCAGGAACCCTCTCAATACCAACCCAAGCGGGACCCAGTCACTGAACCCAGATGGTTCTGAAACCAGAACAATGTGGAGTGTATATTTGCAGTAGTAAAATAATAAATTAGGAAGTGCAAGCCCACCTCAACTTTGGTTTCTGAAGTATTTCTCTATGAATTCTGGCTGGTCTTTTGTTCCAAATAAAAGATGAGAAGTGTTTGTAACCCAGTGAGGGTTATTATTAAGTACCTTAACAGCTATTTACTGATTAAATAGGTATTTATAAGTTTTATGATTCGGATAGTATCGTATAGTGTGTTCATTTGATACATCTATGTACTGCCCCTTTAAGAGTTACGCTAAACTATAAAGTTTGATTGGGATGTAGATGCTAAAACATGTCTTTGCCCAGCATGTTTGTTCATTTATTGGTGATTGGTTATTTTTGGACTTATTCCCGCCTCTGTTAAAAGAAGTGACTTCTGATTGGAGAGAGAAGGGAAGAGGGGAGTTTTTGCCGATCAAGAGAGAGAGATTCGAAAAGTTGTGAGTTTAAGACAGAGGTCTTCAATCCTGCTCCTGGAGGGCCACTGTCCTGCAGAGTTTAGTTCCAACCTGCTTCAGCACACCTGCCTTTGTATATTCAAGCAATCCTGAAGAGCTTGATGAAGTGATTCAGGTGTGTTTGATAAGGGTTGGAACTAAATTCTGCAGGACAGTGGCCCTCCAGGAGCAGGATTGAAGACCTCTGGTTTAAGACTAAAAAATAAGGGGAAAATAACCGTGTTAAACTTACATCGAGTGTTTTGAAGACTTTGTTTTGCTTTCCTTGTGTTTTATACTCTGCGCAAGAGTTTAATGTAAGAGTTAAGTGTTCTGAGCATGCTTCCCAGCGCAGCACGAAGTTTCGTTCATTATTGAGACTGAGAGTGAGAAAACAGACGGCTAACTGCGGTTTGTGTGCAAATAGTGGTTTGAGTTAAGTGAACTTTGAAGACTGATTGGTGTGACTGAGTTAAAGCTCCTGGGTCCGGACCAGGCCGCACTCTTATCCCGGCTGACATAGTGGAGAGAACCGCGCCGCTCTGCTGCTACTGACTGCCGGGGAGACTACAGGACGATCAGCCGCTTCCAAGGAGGAAAATCGCGGAGTTCATCAGGCTTTCAGGTGATCAGTTGATTTATTTTGGCTTATTCGAGTGAAGAGGCCACTTGCTGTTTTCCAGGCCACAACGCTCCCCAGCAACGTAACAGGCCTGGAACGGGGTGGGTTGTTTTGACTCGTGTGTTGTGTGTCTGTGGGCCCACGCTTGAAAGTTGACTGTTGTTCTGTTAATTTTGAGTTTTATACTTTTGTTTGTGGTTTTGATAGGAACCAAGTGTACTATGGGATACTGATTTTTTCCCATCTCCTTTATCTGTATCTGCTGTTATTTCCATGAGTAATTGAATATAATTTAGGGTGAAATTCATTTAATTTACATTAGAGAAATATTTACTGAGACTTTGTGAGGTACTCAACAGGTATTTTGAGAGGTATTTATCAAAAGTGATATACACTTCTGATTTTTGACAATTCATTCCAGGGTTTATTAATACTCTAGTCATTTATTTAATAATTTTTCCCTTTCTGTTTAATAAATCCTATTGTTAACTTCTTTAAACTTACAGTTTGTGTTGATTTAGGGTTTTCTCTGTGGGGTTAATTTCCATTCAATTTAAACATATTACTAAAAGAATATAAATATATTTAATCTGAGTACAGTAGTCAACTAGGGTAATAGGAGGGACATTATTATAAAGTTGAGAGACATTTTTAGAACCTGGGTGCTCCGCCCTATTAAAGGTCAAGGGTAGGGGGTGCTACATGTTGATTAAGAGTGTTGGTATAAAAATGTGGACCGAATTCACACGTCCTGCCAATGAATGGGGAAGGGCCGAACAGCGAGTAAAATCTTTCTGCACTTGTTGGAGGAGCGTGGTAAAATTAGCCTTTTATAACCGGAGAAGAGGCTAAAGGAGTTAATAATTCTCAAAACTTTGGGTACAGAAACATCAGGATCAGAGATATAGAGCAACATATCATCGGCGTATAAAGAAATTTTGTGAACAGCACCAGCTCTCCTAATTCCCTGTACGGCCTGCTCACTACGAATGGCAATTGCCAGGGGTTCAATTACCAATGCAAAAAGCAAAGGTGAAAGTGGGCAGCCTTGTCTAGTGCCACGTTTCAAGGGGAAAATGGATACTCCATTGGTCCGGACTGAACATATTGGGGAGGAATATAAAAGTTTTATCCATGTAACCCTGGGTTAATTTCTACATGATTATTCTTTATTATTATTTGTATTATTTATTTATTTGTTTATTTTAAATGCCTGGTGAAGAGAGTTTATTATCGAATCAATAACGTTTAGATTATCGCAGGAAACAATGCCAAAAGTCTCCACAACATCAGCCAAAGCACTACAGGCGTCATATGCGGTGTCACACCTCGTGGCTAAAACAAAAAAGGCGTTCACGATCGCTGAGGACCTATTACTCCCAGCCGCTGTTGTATTAGCTGAGACAATGCTGGACAAAAATGCCACGGATAAATTAAAAACAGTGCCTTTATTTAATGACACCATTTCCCGCAGAATAGAAAGAATGGGAGCGGATATTGTTGAACAAGTTGTGAGAGAACTTGGCGAAGCATTTTTACTCCATCTTGATGAGTCGACCGATGTCAGTGGCAAGGAACAGCTCATTGCTTTTGTGAGATTAATTAAATATTTTTAACTACTTTTTGTTATATATATATATATATATATATAGGTTTCTTTTATCAAACATGTTTGGGGCCAGTCAAGGGGTACTTAAACTGCATGATCGGTTATCGATAATGATACTTTGTTTATTATTGCAAATGTTTATTGTTGCAAATGTTATTCATTTACAATGTTTAATAAATCTCATAATGATGGCACATCACTGTATCATAGTCATAGCTTTTATTTCTATCTCAAATGATTGGGGCAGGTCAGGGGGTACTTGGCTGAGAAAAAAATTGATGGAGGTACGTTATTGAAAAATGATTGAGAAGCACTGATCTAAACAATTGACCAGAACTGTTAGTGCCTCGATCGAGAGTGACGGGGCCGCTGAGGAGGAATCCAGAAAGCGCTCCTAATCGCCGAGTGGCAAGGAGTTCCTCTGGCGTCGCGGAGCATCACGGAGTTTGCTAACTGATGACGGCTTCACGTGGATGGATCTGACGGGTGACAGAAATCATTCACTCTTGCCATTTACACTCAGGTACACTTTGTTTATTTTATTTATGGTTTTATAGAGCGAAGCTGCCATTTTACGTTTCACTCGGCCTCAACGCACACAAGCAACGCTTTAGGCCTGCAACCGGGTGTGTGTGTGTGTGTGTGTGTGTATGTGGTGGGCCCACAATAAGTTGCTTTTTCAATTGGTGAATGACATAATGGTTTAATACTCTGTGATTCATTGAGTATATTATTACAGGATTACAGTTTGTATTTCTGATTGGAACTGAGGTTTGTGTACATTCTTTATTTCTGTACTGAGTTTCACAAAGACTTACACTGGTATATTGGTTTACACTAAGTGAAGATAAATTTGTAAATACCAGTTTATTCAGAAGTTGGTTGAACAGATTTTATTCATATTTAATTTGATTTGGTTTTGTTAATTCTTTTTGTTTATAATAATAATTGTAAAAAAAAACATTGTATATTTCAGTTATATATTGTGGTCACTTTAATAGAACCGATAGGTAGCTGTAATTGGTTAACAGAGGTTTTACAGAGATCTGAGTTGCACTTTGTTCAAAAGACTGATTGGCCTGTACGAACCACATTCGTTAGGTCCTTTGTCTTTTTTCAAAATCAAAAAAATACAAGACGGATGAAGGGTTTGAGGCACGTAGCCTTTATTAATGGAGTTTAATAACATGTTTAGGAGTGGGGTTTTAAGTGTTTGAGAAAACATCTTTCTGCTCAGGGAATCCATCGGGCCCAGGGGTCTTGCCATTCTGCATACTCTGGATTGCTAGTAGTGGTCGACCGATATTGGTTTTTTGGTTGCGGATGCCGATATCTTAGAGAGCAGGGTGGCCGATGACCGTTATAAAGGCAATATTTTGAAATATATAGGGCTGAAAGTATTCCGGCACCGTGTGGCCGTGAGGAAAAAATTTTTTTTTGGAACTTGCATGCGGTTTAATATTTCCGATATATCGGTTGATCACTAATTGCTAGCACTATCTCCGCTCTGGAAACGGTAATTCTAGCTCTTCTCGCATTGCGTCCATTATTGTAGGTATGGGCAAAGGTTAAAAAAAAATCCATTAGGGACCTATCAGTGGGGGGTTCTGAGTAATAATCTTTAAAATGTATAGTAAAACGAATAAGGTCAGTAATCAAATTTCCATTAGAGGACCGAATCGGGGAAATTACATTTTTAGCTGATTCTCAAGAATTGTTGCAGGTTTGAATCATCAGTACACTGAACCGAAAACTGTTTCTTTTGGACCCGTCATCTGAGAACTGATGATTCCCACGGGATGAAAGAATTTACGTCATTGCGTCACTCTAAATGAAGTCATTGCGTGATGACGTAAAAGAACCGGTGAACGAGTTTTTTGAACCGGTTCATTGAAACGAACTGTCCGAAAGAACAGGACTTCCCATCACAACTATTTACCTTTGGCTACAACTGAGTTCCCACGGGACTTCAGCGCGAGACTACAGCTAGCCGCCTAAAACACTATTTAGGTGAATTTAAAGAATGGCTAAGTTGCTAAACGCATCTTGTTCACATGTAAGGGCCCTGTTCATGTTGGACAGACATTTTAATTGCATATTGTGTCTGTTAAAAGGCACAAAGACACTCAAGACAGTTATGCCCCCATAAACGATCAAGATTAGCTTAAAAATTGCCCGGAGTTCTCCTTTAAGAAATAGGGAACAGACCACAGTTCACAGACCACATATGAAATTGTAAATAATCAAGTCAAAGTTTCATGGACTGTAAATGTTCATAATCAAAAAAAGTCCATAGAGTCTGATGCAACGTAGACCCTTAATGACATGACCAATCAGGGCGCAAAAAGGATGTTACCTATACGACTCTGCTCACATAGCCCTACTGTCCCGAGTGGAACATTGTCCAAAAATAATCTGTCATTACCTGTAACCACAGCAGCTATACCTCATTTGACTGTTTGGGTTTAACCACGGTGGTAAGGAACATAGAAATGGCGTTGGGGGTGTCAAAACTGTGATTTACCGTTAAATGAAAGGAGAAGTCTGCATACAGTATCCTGAATTTGACACCGGCTCTGTGTAGTTCAGCCTCAACGGATTCAAACTGATCCCGCCGTTTCTTGAGTTCCGCAGAGAAGTCTGGAAAGATCAAAATCTTGAAATCTTTATAGTGCAACTCTCCATCCTCTGGTGACAAATGTAAAATTTCTTCCGTGGTTCGGAAGCAAAGAAAGCACACGATCACGGGTCTCGGTGGTGCGCCGGATTGCGGTTTGGGTGCGAGGGACCAATGTACATGCTCAATCTCCGGCGTCTGAGGTAGTTTATCTCTGAAAAGTTCTGCGAAGAATGATTTAATGAAGTGAGAGGGCTTGGACATTTCAACATTCTCGGGGATACCTAATATACGGAGATTGTTCTGCCGCTAGGGGTTTTCCAGATCGTCCCCTTACTCTTTAACTCCTCGGTATCCCTTTCCAGTGACTGCTTCTTGCACTCTAAAATGTCGAGCCTTTCATTCACGCTGTTCATCGAAGTTTCAATGTCTTTAATTTTGGAGCCGTGACTGGAAACAGTGGCTTGAAGTGCAGCTATAGAGGTGCGTATTTCAGCGAGGAACTCAGAGACCTAAGAGACGTGATTTCCTCACGAATTGTTGTGGTAAGCAGCTCTTTTAAAAGAGCTGGTGTTAACCCCGAAGCTGCCACAGCCATGTTACCGGCGTCGTCAGCTTCATCAGGAGCAGGAGAAGCACGTTTAGATTTAGGCATTGCAGCAATAATGACAAGCTCCAGCTATCATTCAAAGTTTCTCTACCGTTGTAGATGTCATCTTAAAGTATTAATGATATTAAATGTTCCCATTGACTATTGAAAAGAAATTAAATTTATGGAGCAGCTTCCGAATGCGCCTCACTCACTCAACTGCATGTCGAAAGTTAAATATTTTCAAATTTAAAAAAATAAAGCTGTTATTTTAGCAGAAATTTTTATTTTTGAGAAGATTTATAAAAAATTGTTATTACAAAATTGGGATTAAAATTGTTACATTTTCAGATCCATGTTACAAAGAAATCCATGGCCCAAGCTCACTTGCAGGAGTTTATTTGGAGTAGCATTTATTTTACTGTGAACTGAGACTCTCTGACACACTGAAAACACAGGATCATTGAGTTACTTGTGTGTAAATGAATACAGTGCCGTGCTTCACTCTGAAACAAAGAGCATGTCAGTGTTAGGTTTATTGACTAGTTTTGGCCACTAGAGGCCCTCATTATATTTCATATGTTTCCCACTATAGTATCATGTGTTATTGATCTCACCTGTGCCTCGTTTCCTGTGAGTGTATTTAAGTAGCTCTGTTTCTCTGTTTTTAGTTTGTTTGATATGTTGAGACCAACCTCTTCAGTCTTTCGTAAATGCCTCTTGTGATTTTATTTGGATTTATTTTCTCTATTTGATTTTCTGACATTTGCTTTTATTGTCCTTATATTTTCTCTTTGGCATATTTAGATGTTTTTAATTGACCTTTTTGGGAAACACTCACCCTCTTGGCTTTTTGTATTGACCCATTGGAACAACTGGAGTTACAGTTTTGGAATAACTGGATTTTTTGCCTTCTATATTCAGCCCTCACAGCCTAGTTGTAACCTTGGTCCTTACAAGTCAGAATGTATATTTGCTTGAAATAAAAGCGGTTTTAGTAACTGTTTAAAACCATTTTGAAAATTCAATCTTCATACAGTCCATTCCTTTTCCCTCACCCCAAACAATATTTTTCTTAAACTTATGCAGTCCATGTGGGTCTTACGTCTGTATAAATATGGAAAAATATCACATTCCTGCAAATGTTTTATCTCTTGGGGGTGCTAAGCGACTGCATACCTTGATTATTGGTTAAGTCTGCATAGTATAGTTCATTATTTTAAAACCATACCTCAGTATCTCCAGCTGACAGTTTGGACTTTTCAGTCGATCAGAAAGAAGCTTCACTCCAGAATCCTGAAGGTCATTGTTACTCAGGTCCAGCTCTCTCAAAAAGGAGTTTGAGGATTGTAGAGCTGATGATAAACTCTCACAGGACTGAGCTGTGAGATTACAGCAGTGTAGCCTGTGTAGAGAACAAAACAAAGAGCAGTAGTAATGCTTATTAGCGTATATAATCTGGAGCTCTTTAAAGGGGTGATGAACTAAGAAATACAATTTTCCTTGAGCTTTTGACATATAAGAGGTCATCATATTAAAAGAATATCCTATAAGTTTCAGAACTGAAAACTTCCTTTTTAGTCCAATAAAAGCTTTTATTGACACCAGGCACAGCGAACGTGGGGATCTATGACGTCAAAGGGTATCAAACACCGCGTCCGCAGAAGAAGATCAACGCCTACTTCAACAACCGGAATAAACGCCTACTAAACCGGATCGAGCTACCAAGCAATAAACATGCAGTTTACAGAATATTGTGCAGTGCCTGGTTGTGGAAGAAGACTGTCGCTGCATAAGCTTCCTTCAGAATCCAATATTAGTAATGCGTGGTTAAACTTTATTAAATCACTCACAATTTCCGACACAGGCTTTGCAGACAGACTTTTACAACACCGATCTGCCAGCAACACCATGAACATGTAAGAACTAGTTTAACTTTAATTATCTCTTCATAAAACATCAAACCAGCATTTATTTTCACAAACATTACTTTTATTCATTTTTCTGAACAGTCCAGGCCAGCAAGTCACCCATTTAAAGGGCCCCTATTATGGATTTTTGAAAATGACCTTTCACGTAGTGTGTAACATAGCATGTAACATGAAAATGTACCGTATATAAAGTTATTGTCTTTCAAAAAACTCGTTTCAAGAGTTGACTCTGAGTCAATTAAATTAATCGTTTTTTATACGAGTCATAAGCCGTTTCGTTGTGACGTCAAGACGAAACATTAGTATATTGCCTGCCCATGTATTGCACGTGCAGACACCAGGGAAACTTGAGCCTCTAACTGGCAGCTGATTCCTGTACTGGATAGCATCATGTCGAGAAGACGGCGCTGTGCATAATGTGAAGGTACAGCCAGTTATTGTTCCCTTTATTTTACTGGCGACTGCTTCTCAAATCTCCGAGTTCAATGCAGGATTCACAAACCGCTTGCTCTTGAAAGATGGTGTTCTAAAAAACTTAGTTTTGAGTTTTATATTGTGTAGGTCTCCTGCTAACTGGCTAACTCATGTTATCACTGTCTTACTGAAATACTTCTGCTGATCAGTTGTGGGCCACTATTACCTAAAACTGTGTCTATTAATGCAGATTACCTGTCGTTCTCACTACTTTGAGGAAATATTTGCTTTACCAACGTTTAAGTTACATCAGATCATTCACTCTAGAGCTCGGCTAATGTACATTGCATACATGCACTGTTATTGATACAGTTTCCATCTATTCACCGCAATATATTAGAAAAATACTCTGTAAATAAGTACAAGTAAAAAACATGCACTTGTTAATGCTGATGGTGAGGAATTACGGTTGCAAAATCTTATAATGTACCTCAAACTGAGTAGTGTATCATTGAGAAACGTCCTGCTCAAGTCGTCCTTGCGATGGAGGTTCGGGCTGAATAACAGTGTTTCATCATTGGACTCGCGCTCGCATTACATGGTCAAATCGACGTCATTGTTTCTGTGTTTAGTTTACAGTGTAGGAAGCCTCAGGACAAGCAGAGCTGACGTTGTTATGGCAATGGGCGTTTTTGTTCTCGGTGTGCTGTACACGGTAGGCCAATCACAACAGACTGAGCTGTCTGGCCAATCAGAATAGAGTAGCTCGCGGAAAGGAGGGATTTAGAGAGATTGATTCATTTGACAAGTCGTTTGAGAATCATTGAAAATGTGATGTGCAAATGTATATTATGAGGAAATTTTACCTTTGATGCGTATAAACATGTTGTAGGAGACTCCACAACAACATTAGGAAACTTTAAAATGGCATAATAGGGGCCCTTTAAAATGAAGGCAATTACAAAAGACTTGGTGTATATAAATGAATGTAAAGGAGACTCTTACAATCCTTTTCTGGTGTTTTTGATCACTGGCAGCAGTCTCATCAGTGCTTCATCCGATCTTCTGTATTTCTGTAGTTCAAACATCTTTTGAGTCTCTTCTGACATCAGGAGCACAAACACCAGACCAGACCATTGAGCAGAGGAGAGATTCTGTGTTGAAAGTTTTCCTGAGGTCAGATTCTTCTGGATTTCCTCCACAAAGTCATCTTCCAGTTCATTCAGACAGTGGAAGAGATTGATGGTCCTCTCTACTGATTCCTCCTTCTCTATTTTCTTTTTGATATAGTCAACAGTCTTTTTCATGTCCTCTGTTTTGAGTTCCAGTCCTGGCAGTAGTCCCTTCAGGTCACTCCGATTGGTCTCCAGACCCAGGAGGAACCGAAGGAAAAGGTCCAGGTGTCCGTTCTCACTCTGTAAAGCTTTCTTGACTGCAGCATTATGAAGCTGGAACAGTGGTTTTTGGGACAGTTTCCATGTCAGTTTTCTCCTGGATTGAAGTAATAGGTCAGCTTTCTCATCTTTGCCCAACATAAACACATAAAGAGCAGCAAGGAATTCCTGTACGCTGAGATGTACGAAGCTGTAAACGTTTCTTGCTGCTTTTACCTTTTCCTCCTGAAACATTCGAGTGCATAACCCTGAGTACAACGACCCTTCCCTGACATCTAGTCCACATTCCTCAAGATCTTCTTTGTAGAAAATCAGGTTTCCTCTCTCCAGCTGTTGAAAGGCCAGTTTCCCAAGCTTCAGAATAATCTGATCAAAAGACACTTCATTGGAATTAGGTTCGGGCTCAGTACAGTATTTTCTTTCCATCTGTTTCTTCTGAGAAATTAAGAAGCTTGTGTACATCCCTGTGAGAGTGGTGGGAGTTTTGCCATTGCTCTCTGGAGCCAGTAGAGGCTGAAGAACAATTAGAGAGATCCAGCAGAAGACAGGAATATGGCACATGATGTACAGACTGCTGGATTTCTTGATGTGACTGATGAGGTTTCCAGCAACCTCAGGACTGCTGTTATTTTTGAAGTATTGCTCTTTCTGCTCATCGTTAAATCCTCGCACCTCTGTCACATGATCAATGTAGTCACGGGGTATCAGACTAGCTGCTGCTGGTCTGGATGTGATCCAGATGAGAGCAGAGGGAACCAGGTTTCTCTTGATAAGGTTTATTATTATCTTACTCACTGTTGTTTTTTCATTTACATTTGTAATTGTGTCATCTTCTTTAAAGTTCAAAGTAAACCGACATTCATCCAGCCCATCAAAGATGAACATAACTTTACCATCACCTTCAGGAAGAGAGGGTAATTCTTCAGGACTTCTAAAGAAGTATTTGTTGATCAGTCCCATGAGACTGTACTCTCCTTTAATCAAATTCAATCTACGGAATGGAAGTGGAAATATGAAGTCTATATCTGGATTTTCTGTTCCTTCAGCCCAGTCAAAGATGAATTTATTGACAGAGACAGTTTTTCCCACTCCTGCGATTCCCGTTGTCAGCACTTTTCTGTTTCGTCGATTCGTGTCACACTGGACTTTAAACATGTCATTACACTTGATTGCCGTCTCCTTGGTAGTCAATCGGTTGTGTTTTGATTCGATCTGTATCACCTCATGGTCGTTCACTCTTCCTCCAGTCTCATTCTCCACCACATATAAATCAGTGTAAATATCGTTCAGGTATTCCCGATGACCCGTCTCTGAATTACCAACCAATATCTTCTCGTAGTCCTTTTTTATATTGTTCTTCAGTCTGAGGCTGGTCTCTGTATAATAATGAAGAGTAGCTTCTCTATCATCTATAGTTGAGCCTTTAAGAAAGAGGAGAAAAGACAGCAAATACTATGTGATTGTGTTTTTTATAAATTCCTGCTTCTACTATATTCAAATGAATCACACTCTTACTGCAATAGTGTTTACATGCACATCTTACACTGATTATGCTGAAGTTGACAACATCAATTATGGAAATGCCTTGATTAATACCTGAATGCAATTGGAATAGGATTTATTGGATTGTCACTATTGGACTCAACTTTAAGGAATAGTTAACTTATAAATGAAATTCTGTCATTTAATCATTACTCAAATTGTTTCAAACCTGTATGAATCTATTTTTCCCCCTACTATATGCAAAATATCTTCCTTTTGTGTTCAGCAGAAGAAAGAAATTCACACCCGGTTGAAACCACTTGAGGGTGAGTAAATTGATAGAATTTTCCTTTTTAAGTAAACTATTCCTTACCAAAATTTTTTACAAGATTTTGAGCACACCAAACAAGATAAGAAACCATATAAGAGTTAGGTTGGGGTTATTGCAATGACCCTTCATATGTAGAAGTTGCTTGTAGAAGTTTTAATTCAGGGTTTAAGACTCTTGTATAAGGTCTGCTGCTGTTCTTCTTGGGACCTGTAATTATAGCTTGCTGTTATATTTTCTCTTGTTTCCATGTACAGAGAGTGATTATTTACTCCTGAAATCTTTTGAATGAGCTCCAACATCTGCATATGTATTTATATTGCTTTTAGCCTGACCTGAGTGAGTGAGCAAGAGAGTATCGCTCACTAGGAAGCATAAATCACACAACACATCAGCAAAATTCAAGTCAAACCATTACATTTGTAAACAGTCAATCGCATTACAGTCACTATGAATTAAACCTTACCAGGCTTGTGTTTGTTCTCCAGCTCATCAGCTAGATTGTTCTGGTTCATCTTCCTCAGGATCTTCACTGTGATCTTCACAGCTTCTTCTGGTCCAAAACGTGCTACCATCTTATCCACAGTTTGCAATCTATCTGCACTCTCCATTTCACACTTTTTTATAGACTCATGATCTTTCTCTAAGTACCACTTAAACGTCTTATGTTCATCTTCTACCAGGTCCATCAGTGAGTTTAACAGCAGATCTTTAACAGACGCCATCGTCCTTCACAGATTCACAGCTGCAGGATAAAAAGAAAAAGATCTGAAGTAGTTTCACTCTTAACATTTGGACCGGAGCGCTCAAATGTTATTTGGATTATGAAATGAAGCTGTGATCGGATCAGGACTCTCATGCAAACTCATCTGTTAAAGGGGTCCTATAATGCTTTATGAAAGTGTAACCCATTAGTTTGATTTAACATCTGAAAAAGAAAAGGGGGATAAAATATCATTTTGGGTCTGAGTTCACCAAATACATGTAATCTCTATTCATAATAGTATCTGGAGTCCTAGGTTCGGGGTCTCACACAGTGTACTCAATCAAGAAAATGATTGTCAACAGTTCCTTTGAGTCATTCATGTAAAAATCTGTTTGTTTAATTGTTTTTTAGTAAAGCTGCAAGTCACTTGTCTTAGTTAGTCCTGGCATACAATATTTTGCACAACTTCTAATTTCCTTAAATTTTTGCAACAGAGGTGAAGAGAGTGCACGTTATCATGACCACAATAGACACGTTCATGGGAAATAGCCTAGGTTTAAATAAACCACAATTATCTATGTACAACATGCCCTCTAATACTCACAGGTTGCTTTATTGCTGCAAATAACTGTCTTTTTGATTTAACTCTGCTGACTGTAAGTTAATCTCATGTTAAATGTAACTCATAGAGTGCTGTATAGTGACGACAGACGAGAGGATAACAGTGGACACTCATGTCCAGCTTGAGGAAAATATAGCCAAAGCTTTGAAAGGTAAACTGAGAAGTCAACAGTATTCTAATGCATTTCTATGCAGATTATTATACATATATTCAAAAATGGATACAAAAATGTTAACCATTGGTTAATTTTATATGAATTATTCTTCCCTTTCACAGATCCTGTGATAAAGCATTATTCAAATACTACCGTGTCTGAACCACAAGCCCTCAGTTACAGAAAATGAGTCGTACTCAAAGAAGTGATCGTCCACTTGAAGATGAAGATGTGACATTTAAACTCTTCTTTTTCTTTGGTTCAGCCGTTTATAGGCCCAAGTTTGTAAATAATGCATTATTCACTTCTGCACATTGTTTTTCTGTAACTTTTATTTTAATTTTTTCAGAAAATTGCATTGTGATGCTTATTTATTTAGTGATGTAATATCCATAGTGTACTTTTCAGTAATACATGTATAACTGAAATGTTCTATAATCTTTGATCTTTATGTATTTTGTTCAAGAGATTATACACTCACCTAAAGGATTATTAGGAACACCTGTTCATTTTCTTGTTAATGCAATTATCTAATCAACCAATCACATGGCAGTTACTTCAATGCATTTAGGGGTGTGGTCCTGGTCAAGACAATCTCCTGAACTCCAAACTGAATGTCAGAATGGGAAAGAAAGGTGATTTAAGCAATTTTGAGCGTGGCATGGTTGTTGGTGCCAGACGGGCCGATCTGAGTATTTCACAATCTGCTCAGTTACTGGGATTTTCACGCACAACCATTTCTAGGGTTTACAAAGAATGGTGTGAAAAGGGAAAAACATCCCGTATTCGGCAGTCCTGTGGGCGAAAATGCCTTGTTGATGCTAGAGGTCAGAGGAGAATGGGCCGACTGATTCAAGCTGATAGAAGAGCAACTTTGACTGAAATAACCACTCGTTACAACCGAGGTATGCAGCAAAGCATTTGTGAAGCCTCAACATGCACAACATTGAGGCGGATGGGCTACAACAGCAGAAGACCCCACCGGGTACCACTCATCTTCACTACAAATAGGAAAAAGAAGCTACAATTTGCAAGAGCTCACCAAAATTGGACAGTTGAAGACTGGAAAAATGTTGCCTGGTCTGATGAGTCTCGATTTCTGTTGAGACATTCAGATGGTAGAGTCCGAATTTTGCGTAAACAGAATAAGAACATGGATCCATCATGCCTTGTTACCACTGTCCAGGCTGGTGGTGGTGGTGTAATGGTGTTGGGGATGTTTTCTTGGCACACTTTAGGCCCCTTAGTGCCAATTGTTCATCGTTTAAATGCCACGGCCTACCTGAGCATTGTTTCTGACCATGTCTATCCCTTTATGGCCACCATGTACCCATCCTCTGATGCTACTTCCAGCAGGATAATGCACCATGTCACAAAGCTCGAATCATTTCAAATTGGTTCCTTGAACATGACAATGAGTTCACTGTACTAAAATGGCCCCCACAGTCACCAGATCTCAACCCAATAGAACATCTTTGGGATGTGGTGGAACGGGAGCTTCGTGCCCTCGATGTGCATCCCACAAATCTCCATCAACTGCAAGATGCTATCCTATCAATATGGGCCAACATTTCTAAAGAATGCTTTCAGCCTCTTGTTGAATCAATGCCACATAGAATTAAGGCAATTCTGAAGGCGAAAGGGGGTCAAACACAGTATTAGTATGGTGTTCCTAATAATCCTTTAGGTGAGTGTATATGCTGCTGTTTTTTATTGTACTTTTATGTATTTATTTTGTAATGAACACAAAAAGATATATAATCTATGTTTTCTTGATTTCAAAGTCTGTGTATGTCTTAACATTTAAATGTAATTATTCTTGCACTTTTGATATACCATCAGGGTTCCAGACTGCGACCAAATTGGTCGCATATGCGACCATTTTTTGAGAATGTGCGAGTTAAAATGTAATGTGGTCGCATTTGTGCGAGTGGACGCTCGAGCAACAGAACGCCGTTGTATCAGCAGCTGCAGTCCGTAACTTATGTTCAAAATGAACGAGTAGCCTACATCATGAATCCATTTTCCAAACCGTGTTTTTGACTTATTCTGAATCACTACGGTACGCCTATAATAAGTGTTTATATTCGGACTATTTTATCCCGGGGTCGTCTCGGCTGCGGAGTAGCCCAGTGCCTGCGTGACTCGCCATAGACATTAACGGAGAGAAGTTCCGTCTACAATGTTCTTCTGCAAGACACGTGCAGTTTATTTATTGACAAACGTAGACGTCACGCGCATTGCACACTGATGGTGAAACGCGCCAATTACGAATTCACGAATTACGGCATATAAAAATGATAAAAATGGTCTCACGAAACACAGAGCCCCTTCCTCCTACGTCTTTTCAGCGGTTATATTTTCCTCTGTCGAGCGATTACTCTCATGATCGCTCGACAGAGGAAATGGAAATTATTATAAAATGCAGAAGGTAAGGAGTGTGAGATTTCTGCTTTTTGTTACAACTATAAACTTTGATAACGAAAAATCTGTATCAGTTTATTATAATACTCTAATCTTTTAAAATGTAATGCATACATTTGAATGTTTAATGATTTTTAAAAGATATAAAGATGATAATAGACAGATAGATAGATAGATAGATAGAATATGATTCAAATGTAAATAGATAGATTGTATATAATTCAAATGTAAAATGCTTAAAACTACAGATTAAAATTACTGTCCAAAATCCATGAAAATCCTGAAATTTGGCAATGATAATTAATATATTACAGGTACTTCTGCTGCAACCCAGAAAGCCTTTGCTAGCCTTGGTCCATTAAAACCACTATTCATCAGCATGCATTGATTAATCCCATGGCATGTAGCAAAAAAAAAAAAAAAAGGTGCGACCAAATCATATGCTGGTGCGACCAACTGAGAAAGTTGGTAGCACCAGTGCAACCAGTGGAAAAGTTAGTCTGGAGCCCTGACCATTTTAAATAATGAATAAAACTGCTTTGTTATAAACTATAAGTGTAATACTAAAACAGTTTTAATGCTATTTAAATGTTCTTGAAGTACATTAAAATTAAGCTTCAAATATATTAAATGTACTTTAAGACATATGAAATGATATTTATAATGAACTGTAAAGAAATACAATTAAATGTACTTGAAGTGGCACAATTTAATATAAAAATAAAGTGCAAATAGCTTAAAATTCATCTTAAGCATATCTTGAAATACACTTAATACACTTGAAGTTGTTTAAAAATAATACATTAGGGACCGTTCGGTATTTATGGGATGGAAAATAGGGGAGGGTCATGTTCCCCCCCCCCCCCCCCCCCCTCCATCGCTAGCAGATGGGTCTGACCCAACAAAAATCAGACGCAAAAGATAAAGTCCAGTTTGTACGCTGTTTGAAAGTGCGCGCATGCACGCTCAGATAAAGTGCATTGTGTCAGAACAGACCGCCAATGAAATGTTTACCTGACAAAGCTTTAAAATACGAGAAATAATAACTTTTGTGATTGCGAATAAGTCCAGTGTCCTGTGAGTGTAACTCTACCGCTGCATTAATGATTAGTTAACTTGAATTGTGCTATTTTGAAACAAATCATTTTGTACTAATTAAATTGTAGTAAAGCATAACTTTTAAGTGTATTTAGTGTACTTTTGTGTACTAAATTGGAACAACTTTGCCTGTTTAGGGACTAATTATATGCTTATAGTGATTTTAAATTGACTTTATTTGTGTTTCAAGTATGGCAAAGACATCTCGATGCCTAGTAGACCTACACCAAACGTTCATTAAAAAGGGTCCTGTACAGTGCGACATATATCAACAAAAAGACTGGTCTGTGCGATGAATAAATGTACCACTGTAGCACGCGTGCGATACAGTTTTGTAAACTCAGTTACTTGAGTTTGTTTTCAGGCATGATAACAGTCGTTTTATACTTGTGCTTATGCGATATGATTTAATTTCTCCGCGACCTGCTTTTGAAGAAATTTGGTAGTATCTATTTGGTAGTAGTATTACGGTACAGTGCAGTGCTTTCACATTTGCTGCCTTCGCAGTGCGCTACTGATCCGCAGTTTCTGTGTGCCACAAAATCCAAAATGGGTAAGTAATTCCCCCCACCCCCTCCCCAAAATATATATCATGTATTTTTTGAGGGGGAAAAAATCATATACGATGGCATTTTGCAACTTTTGGGACTATAATCATACTTTTTCGTTTTTCTTGACCCTGTAATTTAGTACCTGTAGAACACATTAACTGTAATTATGCGTATAGGATGAAATTATTACAGTTTCTTGTCAATCCATGTCTATTTTAATGTGAACAATGCACTGCCACTTATATTCAGTGCGGTGCAGCACAGCAGAAATAGACTCGGTGCGGAAACGATCTCTGCACTGCTGTATACGCACCGCACCTGGAACGGATCGCCGGACCACACCCGCCTGCAGTGTGAAAGCTCTAACCTGTTAACATGGGTACGTAAAAAAATATGCACCGCACCGTCCTAGAAAAAGACTTTGGTAGAAATGAAAGTTACCTTTTAGAATATTACTTAAGTAAAAGTCTTAAAATATCTGATATATACTGTACTTAAGTATCAAAAGTAATTTTCTGATATTTAATGTACTTAAGTATTTGGAGTAAAAGTAAAAAGTTTTTTTTTTTAAAGCAAGCGGTTAGAACTTTGATTGTGAACTTTATTGTGGCCGTTCGAAAGGGAACTACTCGGTTACTATCGTAACCTCAGTTCCCAGAGAGAGGGAACGAGTATTGCGTAGCCGGCAGCACTATAGTAACCTGGCGAGTTGTCGCTTCAGTCGTTAAACCTGGTATAATTGCGAATTCAGGGGACTATTATATGTAGATACTTATATGTAGATTTATTTATTTATGATATTCAAAAAACTGTAAATATGTTCATAATCTGTAAATCTGAAAATGTCTATTCTGACTAAACCCAACTGTGATACTTTTATTCTCATATATTTACCTTTTTTATGGCTTTTTGCGCATGCGCGTGCGATCTGTGTTTGTGTTTGGAGCTCCGTCGAATTGATTCATTAATCCCTGATTTTCTTCTTTACCACTCATTTATAAACAAGCACTTTCTATTTTTATATCATGTGAACTTATCCTCGACACTATTCCTTATAAAAAACAATCGGATTGCTTTGATATCGCTACTTAGATCCAACTTTCCGAATCTCGGCTACTAGCCTTTAGCCCGCTAGCATTTCACGCGTGGCCTCGCGCCTATCGACCCTCTCATTTTACACCCGTTTGACTGAAAGGATACGGGTTATATCCATCATTTCAGTCCTAAATTAGTAGTGATATTGGTAGTATCACTACTAATTTACTGTTCATCTGTTATAATGGCGAACATATCGGATGTGTGTCTAACGTTACCTCTGAGTGCAGGTGAGGACACATTCGAGCTGGTTTCGGTACGATTGGAGCTGGAGTCGGTGGAGAAGCAGATCCGCGTTCTGCTGGTGAAGCAAGCCGAGCTGCGAGATCGGCGATCAACGCTTGAAACATCACGCGCCGATGCTCAAAAGTCAGTGGTTAGTAACTTTTTGACTCCGACTTCGTCTACTCTGTGCGTTTCTCTGCCCAGGAGGACGCGATCATCTCTGCCTTCATTCACTCCGGCACCGAGGCAACACCATGGACCCTGGGTGATCCCACAGCGGAAGACACGAGCCAGGACCAGACCAAGGACTTCCCCGCCCCTCCCGGTCTTCGAGATCTCCACCCGGAACCGCTTCTCCCCTCTTCGCGAGCCGGAACGTGACACCGCCGTGATCATCGGCACTTCCATGGTCCGTCATGTCCGTGCTACCTCAGGTAAGCGTAAGGTGCGCACTCACTGCTTTCCTGGTGCTCGTGTTCTTGATGTTGCTGCACAGATTCCCGAGATCCTGAACGGTGACGAGCGCGTCGGAGCTGTGGTCCTACACGCGGGGACGAACGACATCAGGCTGCGGCAGACGGAGGTTCTGAAGAAGGACTACAGAAGCCTGATCGAGACGGTTCGCAGCACATCGCCTGAAGCAACGATCATCGTGTCTGGACCGCTTCCCACGTACCGACTAGGACAAGAAAGGTTCAGTAGATTATTTGCTCTAAATGAATGGTTAATGTCATGGTGTAATGAACAGAAACTGCTCTTTGTAAATAATTGGAATCTGTTCTGGGAGCGACCTAGGCTCTACCGTGCTGATGGCCTGCACCCCAGCAGAATCGGAGCGGCTGTTCTGTCGGACAACATCTCCAAGACGTTACACACCATATGACTAGTAAGTCAAAGTCCAAATCACAGTCTTTGCTGTCCCAACTTAATTGATATAAGTAGTGTAGAACATTATATAGAAACTGTGTCTATTCCTCGCTTAGTGAGGCCAAACAATAAATCTAGTGTAGGATCTAGCAAAAATCTTATTGTAATTAAACCAGAAAATCTAAATATCAGTGAACAAAAACAATTTCTAAAGCTAGGTCTTCTAAACATTAGATCGCTCACACCTAAGGCGGTTATTGTAAATGAAATGGTCACAGATAATAGTTTCGATGTACTTTGCCTTACTGAAACCTGGCTTAAACCAAATGATTATTTCGGTCTAAATGAGTCTACTCCACCAGGATACTGTTATAAGCATGAGCCCCGTCTGATCGGTCGTGGCGGCGGTGTTGCAACAATCTATAGAGATATTCTTAATGTTACTCAGAAAACAGGTCACAGGTTTAATTCGTTTGAAGTACTTGTGCTAAATGTTACGCTCTTAGATGCAAGAAACAAATCCATATTATCTCTAGCCTTGGCTACCCTGTATAGACCTCCAGGGCCCTATGCTGACTTCCTAAAAGAGTTTGCATACTTTCTCTCAGATCTATTGGTCAATGTCGATAAAGCAATAATTGTTGGAGACTTTAACATACACGTAGATAATACAAATGATGCGTTAGGGACTGCGTTTACAGATTTATTAAACTCCTTTGGGGTCACGCAAAACGTCAGTGGTCCCACTCATCGTCTAAATCATACACTAGATTTAATTATATCATATGGAACCAATCCAACTGATATAAATATTATACCGCAAAGTGATGATCTCACTGATCATTACATGGTAACTTGTATAATACGTACTGCTGAAATTTGTCATGTTGCGCCACGTTATCGACCAGGCAGAACAATCGTTCCAACCACTATAGATAGATTCTTAAATAGCTTACCTGATCTATCTCAGCTGCGCAGTGCACCCAAACAAACAGATGAACTAGAGGAAATGACTAGCAGTTTGAGCACCATGTTCTCTAGTACACTAGATATTGTTGCACCAATTAGATTAAAAAAGGTTAGAGAGAAAACTAAAGCACCATGGTACAACAGTGCGACGCATGCAATCAAGAGAGAAACTCGTAACTTAGAGCGTAAATGGAAACAAACTAATTTAGAGGTCTTTAGAATCGCGTGGAAAGACAGTATGTCACGTTATAAAAAGGCTCTAAAAGCAGCCAGGGCTGAGCATCTCCGCAAACTAATAGAAAATAACCAAAATAATCCAAGGTTTTTATTCAACACCGTGGCTAGACTAACAAATAAACAAACATCACCAGAGCAAAATATTCCATTACAATATAGTAGTAATGATTTTATGAATTACTTCAATGAGAAAATAGAAAGCATCCGAAACACAATTGTAAATATACAATCCTCTATGATGTCTTATGATTCAGCCTCAATTATGGCCCCTCTAGAACAACTACACCGCTTTACAACTATAGGACAGGAAGAGCTAAATAAACTTATCATTGCATCTAAACCAACAACATGTTTATTAGATCCAATACCCACTAAACTACTGAAAGAAGTGTTACCTGTAGTCGAAGAGCCTCTTCTTAATATTATTAACTCGTCTTTATTTTTTGGTCATGTTCCAAAAATATTCAAGCTGGCAGTAATAAAACCTCTCATTAAGAAACCGCAATTAGATCCAAATAACTTAGCAAATTACAGACCCATCTCAAATCTTCCATTTATGTCTAAAATACTAGAAAAAGTTGTGTCCGCTCAATTGTGCTCTTTCTTACAAGAAAATGATATCTATGAAAAATTCCAGTCGGGATTCAGACCGCATCATAGCACAGAAACTGCGCTAGTTAAAATTACAAATGATTTACTTTTAGCTTCTGACCAAGGCTGTATCTCAATACTAGTTCTACTCGATCTTAGCGCTGCGTTCGACACAATCGATCATAAAATACTCTTGGATCGACTACAAAACTACACTGGTGTTCAGGGACAGGCATTAAGCTGGTTTAGATCGTACTTATCAGACCGTTACCATTTTGTCTGTTTAAATGGGGAAAAATCAAAGATAACGTCAGTAGACTATGGAGTGCCGCAAGGATCGGTGTTAGGCCCTCTGCTATTCTCAATATATATGCTGCCACTTGGTAATATTATAAGAAAACATGGAATTAATTTCCACTGTTATGCTGATGACACTCAATTATATATCTCTTCACGACCAGATGAAAACACTAATTTATCTAAATTGACAGAGTGTCTAAATGATATAAAATGCTGGATGACGTGTAATTTCCTGCTATTAAATTCAGATAAAACGGAGGTATTACTTATTGGTCCAAAAAACTACCCACAAAATCCCTTACAATACAACTTTAATTTAGAAGGATGTCCTGTTACTTTATCCACTACAGTAAAAGACCTGGGTGTTATACTAGACCGCAACTTGACTTTCGAAAATCATATTTCATATATTACAAGAACAGCCTTTTTCCACCTTAGAAACATTGCTAAGCTACGCAACATGCTATCTGTTTCTGATGCAGAAAAGTTAGTTCATGCATTCATGACCTCGAGACTAGATTACTGTAATGCTTTATTAGCTGGTTGTCCTGCATCCTCAATCAACAAGCTACAGTTAGTGCAAAATGCAGCTGCTAGAGTTCTTACTAGATCAAGGAAATATGATCATATAACACCTATTTTATCATCTCTACACTGGTTACCTATTAAGCTACGTATCAATTACAAAGTATTCCTACTGACCTATAAAGCCCTAAATGGTTTAGCTCCTGTGTATTTAACAGACCTTCTATCGCCATACAATCCATCGCGCTCTTTAAGATCACTAAATTCGAGGCTTCTGGTCATTCCTAGGATATCTAAGTCCACTAAAGGAGGGAGGGCGTTCTCGCATTTAGCTCCTAAACTCTGGAATAGCCTTCCTGATATTGTACGAGACTCAGACTCGCTGTCCCAGTTTAAAACTAGATTAAAGACGCATCTCTTTAACCAAGCATTCACTTAATGCTTAACCTTTGATACTACTGCTGAATCAGTTCGAATGCATTAACATTATGAACATCAGCTATGCTAATTATTTCCCATCTGCCTTTCTGCTGTTATCTCGGGACGCTAGTCCCGAGGTAAATAGCGTTCGTCAGCTCCAGTTTGTATCCAGCCTCTCACGGAGACTTCAGATGCCCCAACGCCTGTGAAGAGACGACTCGACGCCTGTGAAGAGACGACTCAAAGCCGGCGATATGTTATGCCATAAATTAATACTTGATTAACTAACTGTATTTTTCTATGTACATTTCCGAAATGCAATTTCTGTAAAGCTGCCTTGAGACAATGTGTATTGTGAAAAGCGCTATACAAATAAATTTGAATTGAATTGAATTGAATATTTATATTTATATTTTTTATTCTTATAATTTGTAGTATTATGTTTCTTGTTGTATTTGTATTTGTATATGTGCACTGGAAGCCTCAGCACCAAAACAAATTCCTTGTGTGTGCAAGCACACTTGGCAATAAAGCTCTTTCTGATTCTGATTCTAGTAAAGGCTAAGGCCACGCCCCCTTTATGGGCTCTGACGTGTAATGACGTAGGGCTAGCTCATTGGTCGCACGTCAGAGGGGCCCGCGCCATTGGATGTGCAGTTGCCGCAGCACAGCCGATGAGCGAGCCAGACCATAGACATATGTCTATGAGCCAGACGCTGAATGTGCTAGCTGTGCAGCTGCAAAAGCGTTTTACATATAGGCTTAAGTAAATCGAGGAAAAGGAGTTTCCCCCTGGTCCTCCAGTAGGTGCTTCCATGGCGGTTTCAGTTCTGCTTCCTCCTCCTTTGGCAACAAACAAGCATTACGCTGAAATAGAGCGTGCGTAATGCAATCTAGGAGCAGTGATTCGCCAAACCTCCCTTATTGCAGCCGCAGACATTTCTTCTGATTTTATTTTGTAGTAACGAGTAACGAAGATGCTTAGTGGAAATATATCGGAGTAAAAGTATACATTTTATCTAGGAAATGTAGTGGAGTAAAAGTGAAAGTTGACATAAATTTAAATAGTGAAGTAAAGTACAGATACGTGAAATTTCTACTTAAGTACAGTAACAAAGTATTTGTACTCCGTTACATTACAACACTGGCCACGCGTTACATCATCACATTCATCATTACTTTCCCTCTAAAAGGGAACACAGGCCCGGATATGGCTTAGAACATGAGATTGGAATCATTGGAATTCTACATTCCAGTTTTGCAATATACAGAAACATATTTAATCAAAAATGAAAGGAAAACAGTTTGAAACAATAGTAGAGTGTGCACCTAAACTCAGCCTAATGCAGGATCAGTCAACCAGTTTAGACAAAAAGACTTCCTTGATCATATACCTTAGGGTTCAGCTGACAGATACGCACAAGTGTTGATGTGAGCAATTGAATGTTGTCCAGAATAGTGTAGTAGGTTTGTAAGTGGGGATTTGAGTACATGGCATGCTGTTTTCAGTGTCGTTTTGTACACGTTCTGGGACCAGCGCCCGCCCTGTCACCCCTCAGCTCTCATATGCACTTTGTGTTCCAGCACCTTATTATTTACATATTAACCACTGACACACACAAACACTGACACACAAAAGCAGGAGGGTCAAGGTCTCACTCAGAATTTGTTACTGTAGTTTACATTGTGTAGTGAATTGTGTACTGAAAATACACAATGAAATTAAATGTCCTGTTACTTTATCCACTACAGTAAAAGACCTGGGTGTTATACTAGACCGCAACTTGACTTTCGAAAATCATATTTCATATATTACAAGAACAGCCTTTTTCCACCTTAGAAACATTGCTAAGCTACGTAACATGCTATCTGTTTCTGATGCAGAAAAGCTAGTTCATGCATTCATGACATCGAGAATAGATTACTGTAATGCTTTATTAGCTGGCTGTCCTGCATCCTCAATCAACAAGCTACAGTTAGTGCAAAATGCAGCCGCTAGAGTTCTTACTAGATCAAGAAAATATGATCATATAACACCTATTTTATCATCTCTACACTGGTTACCTATTAAGTTACGTATCAATTACAAAGTATTCCTACTGACCTATAAAGCCCTAAATGGTTTAGCTCCTGTGTATTTAACAGACCTTCTATCGCCATACAATCCATCGCGCTCTTTAAGATCACTAAATTCGAGGCTTCTGGTCATTCCTAGGATATCTAAGTCCACTAAAGGAGGCAGGGCGTTCTCACATTTAGCTCCTAAACTCTGGAATAGCCTTCCTGATATTGTTTGAGACTCAGACTCGCTGTCCCAGTTTAAAACTAGATTAAAGACACATCTCTTTAACCAAGCATTCACTTAATGCTTAACCTTTAATACTACTGCTGAATCAGTTCGAATGCATTAACATTATGAACATCAGCTATGCTAATTATTTCCCATCTGCCTTTCTGCTGTTATCTCGGGACGCTAGTCCCGAGGTAAATAGCGTTCGTCAGCTCCAGTTTGTATCCAGCCTCTCACGGAGACTTCAGATGCCCCAACGCCTGTGAAGAGACGACTCGACGCCTGTCAAGAGACGACTCAAAGCCGGCGATATGTTATGCCATAAATTAATACATGATTAACTAACTGTATTTTTCTATGTACATTTCCGAAATGCACTTTCTGTAAAGCTGCTTTGAGACAATGTGTATTGTGAAAAGCCCTATACACATAAATTTGAATTGAATTGAACAATCTAAATTATTTTTTGGAAATAAAGGTTTTGTGATGAGTGTGCATAAATACAGAACAAAGATACAGTCATCCGAGCTGCATCAGAAAGCTGTTGTGTAAATTTGCTATACTTACCTAGGCTATAAGATCACATTATTTCATGAGGTTTTTTTAACAACCAAAAAACAGATATGCGCAGTCTGATAAATCTCGAACCAATGTGAACTGATACATTACACTTTTAGATCAATGTCTTTCAGTATTATATAAAGTAATATTTACTAACCATGAATAAGAACAATGCAGATGTTCCTTGTTCCTCCACTGAACAGGAGTCTTGAGCAGAATTCTGAAACTTCTTTCAATTTTGCTGGGGGGAAGGTTTTTTCTTCTGAACTTAAACCTGTTAAACCAGAACCTGTTTTTCAAGAGAAAAACAACACAGGAGTGAAACCATGCAGAGACATGCCATTTAGCAGAATTATTGCGAAATTACAGGTAAAAAGAGACAAACAACACTGAAAAAGACAGATAAACAAAGATAGACAGACCACACTGAAATATATAGTTAAGAGACTAAATCACATACAGAAATAGATAGACAGCACAGTCTGCAGAGGTTTCTTTGAGCTCAGAGTGGCATTATCAACATTGCGTCACACATTCTGAGCCTTTTACTGGGACACAATAAAGACAAAGTTCAAAGCCTTTATTGTCAAATGCACAGTTCCCTGTACAATACAATTCTTTCTTTGCTTTCCACCATTAATTCCATTTAAAAGATACGAATAAAATATACATAAGTAGAAGAAACATATAAATTGCAAATATACATATAATTTATAAATATACAAACGGTGCAATATAGCAGTAGAGCTATATAGTGTCTGTGCGAGTCGCATATGTACGTCCGTGACTGGGGTGTGGAATGAATGTATAAGATAAGAAGCCTGTGTTGAGGTAGATAAGATGGCTGCTGGATAAAAACTGTTCCTCTGTATTCGTCTACAGAGGGAAATCAGGTGAATACTCTCGTCTATTGCATGGGTGGGTTTGGGGGGAGGGGGGCGGGGGGGTCTCAGCTCTTCTTCTTTATCTGAGCTCCGACTTCCTGCAAAACTGGGTTAAAGCCATAGACCAGACTCAAGTCCTCAATGGCATCTCTTTTTCTCCCTTTTCCTGTATAAGGCTAGACATTCTTTCTCTCAGGTAACATTGCTCTTACATATTCAACTATTTGTTTTTATAATCTCAAAAATCTATTTTAAACATTAAATTACAGTTTATATGCAAACTATATAAACAATACTAAGTGTTTGTTAAGTCAATTTAATTTACTGTTTTACACTGTGAATAAATAAATACATAAAATGCAAAGAGTATACATCGAGACCAATGTACCTTTGCTTCCCATTTATTACTTAAAGAACACTTTAAGTACTTTAATACTACAGCAAAAACTCCTTTAACTAATAAAGACAAATGAACAGACAATAAACATAAAAAACCCACAAATTAAAACGTAGATAAATTAGAACAGTAATAAATAGTTAGGTCAACAGTAGTATTCAGGTACAGAAATGTAATAATTAATATAAATATAACCCCACAAGTTGTAAAAGAAACCATTTTAAGTTTATTCCCATTTCCCCATCTCGGGTCCATAAAGATCTATTAAGTAATGATTGCAAAAGGTTTAGGGTTAGGGTAGCCCTTATGAAATAGAGCCTTAGACACAGTCTAAATAGACACAGTCCTTCTCCACGGACGAGAGCCGCGTTTCATTCATGTGTTCTCTACTCACCGGCCGGGCTTTGGAGTGGGCTACTGCACTCTGGTATGGAGGTCAGCTCTCTTTCCCCTCTTATGATGAGTTTCTAACCCAATTTAGAGAGGTGTTTGAACATTCTGCGGGAGGAAAGGATCCGGGAGAATTACTGCTCACGTTGCGCCAGTGGAATTCTACCGCAGCGGACTACACACTCTCGTTTCGGACTCTGGCAGCCCAAGCGGGATGGGAGGAGGAACCTTTAAAGCTCCTGTATCGCAAGGGACTTAACCCGGATCTTCAGGGAGAGCTGGCGTGCCGCGACGACGGTAAATCTTTGAACCAAATTATGGAGCTCGCCATCCTCCTGGACAACCTGAATCGCGCCCGACGCACACCCATCAGATCCAGTCTCTTCGAGTGTGCCTTCCCCAACGGGGAGTCGGAACCTATGCAGATTGGTTACACACGCCTCTCTACGGCGGAACGGGAGAGGAGACGCCGTAATCATCTCTGCATGTATTGCGGAGAGGCGGGTCATCTGAGGGCCACCTGTACGGTTAATCCAGCGCTCAAGAATTCTGCTGCGGTGAGTTTTAATCACTCTTCTAAATTATTCTCTGTGGACAGTTCTTTGAAATGTAACGGACAGACTTTAAACATAAGAGCCTTGATCGATTCTGGAGCTGCTGGAAATTTTATCAACCTTGCATTTGCCAAAACTCATCGTGTTTCTCTCCTCGCATGTGAGTCTGGTGTGACCGTTGAAGGGCTGGATGGTCGCCCCCTGGGGTCTGGAGAGGTGCAATACACCACGCAACCCCTCACGGTCAGCTTCGGGACACAGCATTCAGAAACTATCCAATTCTTCACGATTCACTCATCTATGCATCCTGTAATCTTGGGGCTTCCTTGGCTCATACCTCCACGCGGAAGAGTTTACCCGCTGTCACAACCTGAAACAGAGGCCATGAGGGCGTACATTGACAAACAGCTGGCTAAAGGTTTTATCACTACCTCTACATCTCCGGCCTCCGCCGGATTCTTTTTCGTTAAGAAGGATGGGGGTCTTCGGCCATGTATTGACTATCGTGGTCTTAATGAAGTGACGGTCAAATACCGCTATCCTCTCCCGCTGGTCCCAGCAGTCCTTGAGATGCCCCGTACTGCCCGCTACTTCACCAAGCTGGACTTAAGGAATGCTTTCAACTTGATTCGCATTCGGGATGGTGACGAGTGGAAAACGGCGTTTTCTACTACATCCGGGCACTATGAATATCGGGTCATGCCGTTCGGCCTTTCTAACAGTCCCTCCTTTTTTCAAGCTTTTGTAAATGACATTTTCCGGGATATGTTACATCAGGGAGTTATCGTCTACATTGATGATATTTTGATTTATTCTAATTCCCTTGAAGAGCATGTCCAGGATGTCCGTGCAGTCCTCCAGCGCCTGATCGATAATCAGCTCTATGCCAAGCTCTCCAAGACGAGTTTCATCAGACACGTATCTCCTTTCTGGGCTATATCATCAACGCGGACGGAGTCCTTATGGATGACAGCAAGGTCAGTGCCGTGGTGAATTGGCCCCAACCCTCTTCAGTTAAGGAGCTGCAGCGCTTTTTGGGCTTTGCTAACTTTTACCGCAGATTCATCCGCAATTTCAGTGTAATTGTGGCCCCTCTAACATCTCTGCTTCGAGGGGGGGGTAAATATTTTAAGTGGACAGCGGATTGTACTGCGGCCTTTCCTCAGCTCAAGGAGAGATTCACTTCCGCTCCTATTCTTCGTCACCCGGATCCTGAGAGGGAATTCATCATTGAAGTGGATGCATCGAACACAGGAGTGGGGGCTATCCTGTCTCAGCGGTATGGGGATCCGGCGAAAATGTTCCCATGTGCTTTCTACTCTCGTAAGCTTAACTCTGCTGAGCGCAACTACGACGTGGGAGATCGCGAACTTTTGGCCATGAAGTCCGCCTTTGAAGAGTGGAGGCACTGGCTGGAGGGAGCTCGTCAGCCTTTCACCGTGCTCACTGATCACCGGAATCTTGAGTACATCAGGTCAGCTTAACGTCTGAATGCTCGCCAGGCTCGCTGGTCCCCGTTCTTTTCAAGATTCTATTTTAAGATCACCTACAGGCCGGGCTCCGAGAACGGCAAAGCTGACGCCCTGTCCCGCCAGTTTGACGGTCCTTGTGAATCTAAACCTGAACCCATTGTTCCCACTACTCTAATCGTGGCTCCGGTCCAATGGGACATCATCTCATCACTGCGTCTCTAGGTAGTCATCCCGCTCCACCTGAATGTCCCGCTGGCCGTCTCTTCGTTCCTCCAGGGCTCCGCCGCCGTGTGCTTCAGTGGGTTCACTGCACCCCCAGCGCGGGTCATCCAGGTATCGCAGCTACTATACAGCTAGTCACCAATCCCTTTTGGTGGGTGTCGCTCCAGTCTGATGTCATAAAGTTTATCCATCAATGTTCTGTTTGTAACACTGTTAAATCCTCCCATCTCAAACCCGCTGGACTGTTACAACCTATGCCAGTACCACAGCGCCCCTGGTCGCACATCGCAGTGGATTTTGTTTCGGATCTGCCTCCCTCACAGGGATTTACTACTATTCTCTCCGTTGTAGACCGTTTCTCTAAGTCCTGCCGTTTCATACCCCTGACCGGCCTGCCCCCGGCCTTACAAACTGCTGAGGCTCTTTTCAACCACGTGTTTCGTCTCTTTGGTTTGCCCGAGGACATTGTCACTGACCGCGGTCCCCAGTTTACCTCCCGTGTCTGGAGAGAGTTGTGTGCCAAGCTCAATATCAATGTCAGTCTAACGTCTGGTTACCATCCTCAGGCCAATGGGCAGGTTGAACGTCTGAACCAAGATCTGATTCGTTTTCTGAGAACGTACTGCCACCAGAATCAGCAGGACTGGAGTCGCTTTCTGGCCTGGGCGGATTATGCCCAGAATTCTCTGTTAAAGCCTGCCACTGGTCTAACTCCTTTTAAATGTGTTTTAGGTTTCCAGCCTCCCCTCTTCCCGTGGGCTGGGGAGCCGTCCGAGCTCCCAGCAGTAGATGCCTGGGTCCGGCGCAGCGAGGCCACCTGGGATGCTGCTCACGTTCACCTGCAGCGCGCCGTCCGCCGTTATCAGCATCAGGCAGACCAGAGGAGGCTTGGGGGTCCCAGGTATCGACCCGGCCAGTGGGTGTGGCTTTCTGCGCGAGATCTCCGTCTCAAGCTCCCAAGCAGGAAACTGTCTCCTCGTTTCGTCGGACCGTTTAAAATTCTTCGTCAGATTACACCAGTTTCTTTTCGTTTGGCTCTCCCTGCTCATTACAAGATCTCACCTACATTTCATGTGTCCCTTTTCAGACCCGCTGTCACCCCCAGGAGAGAGAGGAGCCGGGAGGAGGCCTCTCCTGTGCAGACTCCCCCCATTGAGGTGGACGGTGCGGAGGCTTTCCGGGTGCGAGAGGTCCTGAACTCCAGACGTCACGGCGGGGAGTTACAATACCTTATCGACTGGGAGGGGTACGGTCCCGAGGAGCGCTCCTGGGTCAGGTCTCAGGATATCCTGGACCCCACATTAACAGCTACTTTTCACCGGGACCATCCAGATCGCCCTGCTCCAAGACCCCGTGGTAGACCCCGCCATCGACCAGGTCCTCGCTTCCGGAGCCGCTCGCAGGGGGGGGGGGGGGGGTTCTGTCACAGAACGCTCGACGACGCCTCCTCCTGGTTTCACCAGATCCCTCTCTCCTGTGTATTAGGACTTAATTTCCCACTATCCTTCCCTGCTCATTATCTCCTGAATAATCGCCCCTTCATTGCATCAGTATCACCTGTGTACCCTTAGCTCCCCTTTATCTGGACTGCTCTGTTCATTGTTCATTTGTGAAGTCTTCTTTTACCTACACGCTGTCTCTAGCTCCTTTTTCTCGTACTGCTCTGATATCTTGACTTGGACTCCTAACTCGTTTTTGAACCTATGCTGCCAGCCCCTGACCTTTGCCTGTTTGATGTACGATTCTTGGATAGCCCTAACCAGTGTGCTGTGTTTGAGTTTGCTGCCGCCCTTGCCACGGGCTTTTGAGTTTTATGACTGCTTTCCTTTGTTGGCTTACCTGTATCAATAAAATACTGCAAATGGATCCGACCGCCTCAGCCTCTTCGTCACATGTAGCACTCTTTATTGACTTATCCAACGGATTTCATTCTGTGGATCATGATATTTCTATTGCAAAGTCTCAAATGTGTAGGTTTTAGTAGTACAGTGTTGAAGTGGTTTCACATTTTTGACTAGAAAAATTCAGTGTGTGTCTATAGATAATTATATTTCTATTCCTTTTATAGTGAAGACAGGTGTTCCTCAAGGATAAATTTTGCGACCAATTTTATTTTCTATCTATAAATGAACTTGGTGTAGGTTTAAAGCCAGTAAATGTACAGATGATTCTATTAAATAATAATATCATGAATAATAATATTTATTACCCCCCCCCCCCCCCCCCAAAGTATCCAATGAAAAAACTACTCAAGTAGTTAGTTACTAGTTACTTCAGATCATATAGGCCTATATATCCATATATTTATTTCATGATATTATTTAGATATTTAAATTTTTTATTTTTATTATCATAATTAGATAGGCTATCTTTGCATCAAAAACAGAAGAGACAAGCATTATTTCTGCCATCTGTAGCCCAAAAAAAACATTGCCTGTCCTTTGGTTTGTATAATAGTAACTTATACAACTACAATTGGATTATTACACAAAGTCGAAATAAAGTGACTATGCAGAGTTTGGCATTCAAAGGGAACCATTGACACAGAGAAGAAAGAGTTAAAACTCTTCACATGTGTGTTAGGGTTGCCACCTGTCCCTTAAAATACGGAATCGTCCTGTATTTTTGAAATAACAGCCCGATCTCACGGCAATTCGTACGAATTTTACGAGGTGGCTAATTCGTACGAATTCATACGACCTCCCTCGTACAAATTAGTACGATTTTTGCTACAATTCGTATGAATTTGTACGAATGACCTACCCCTGACCCCGCCCCTAAACCTACCCATCACGTGGGTTTAGACAAATCATACAAATTCGTACGAGTGAGGTCGTACGAATTCATACGAATTAGCCACTTTTTAATCACTCGTACAAATTCGTACGAATTGGTCGTGACATAGCGTTGGAAATAAACAGCCTGTCCCGTTTTGAATCAATACGGGAAGCGGTTTGTCCCGTATTTCAGAGTTGTCTTAAACGCATCCTCCCATGCAAATCATTCCACCCGCATTCTGTGAAGACTCGTCTTATTCTACCCTTGATTGGGTAAATACTCGCTGCCATTGTTGGTTTGATTGGTTTGTTTAATACCATCAGGTTCAGGGCCAATCAGAGTCAGAGGAGGGCGGGTCTTTTGGCAGAGAGTTGATAGCAATGCTAGAGCTCAGAGAAATCAAAGCACCGTCTCAAAGTTCTTCATACCTCAAGCATCTCCCGAAGCAGATAGTGTAATGACAGTTTTTTAATCAGCTCAATCATTTTTTGAGTGATTACGTTTTCATATGCTGCAATAGTAGCCTATAGCTATATATAAAATAAATCATCTTTTTTTGTCTTGTCTCTTATTTGTTTTTTTCACTAAATGTTTAGATTTTATACAATTATTGTCGACTCATGATTTTCCTAGACAAAATTTTACTGCTGAATTATCCACTAATCTAGTTTATAGTAGCATTTTTGTCATAGATTATGATCATATATTTATTGGATTTGTTTTTCTTTATAATGAAGTTTTCTGTATTAAAGCTGCAATAGGTAACTTTTGTAAACAAATATTTGTTAAAACTGTCATTATGTCCTGACAGTAGAATATGAGACAGATAATCTGTGAAAAAAATAAAGCTCCTCTGGCTCCTCCCAGTGGTCCTGTTGCCATTTGCAGAAATACACCGCTCCTGGTCAGAAACAACCAATCAGAGCCAGGAGGAATGTCTTAGCAGTATCAATCACGCTCGAGTACGCGCTGGTCACCCCTCTCTTGCACAGCACGTACCATCGTTCAAACTCAAGATTGCCGGTGACAGAAACAACCTACACTGCCAATTTGTCGAGTGGCACCTGCTCATAAAACAAGGAGGTAAAAGGAAAAAGACCGATGACGACAAACAAGCGAAAAAGAAAGAATTAGACAGAGCCCATTGACTCGGTGTCAAAACTCTAGCAGCATAACATGTAGATAAAATGTCACGCAATGTGGTAAGCAACCATTGAAACCTGCTAATTCACTGGCTTGTCATGTTGCTGAAATAATGTACTAGCAAACCTTTTCTAGCATTACATATCACTAGAATAATTACTTACATACTGTAATGTTAGTTACCGTTTTTACGTTATCTTACTAGCTATTTATAACTTATAGAAAGAATGCAACGTTATAAAGTTACATGTATTTTAAAATACATAATGATTTGAGGACCAAGTTTTGTAGTCAAAGTATGGGCAGGCCGTAGTCAATGTAAAGCATATTGTTGATGTTTCGTCCGTATTACTGAATGTGCCATAACTGTTTATAATCCGCCGTCATCGGTGGCCCTGCTTACTAGCCTGCGCGTTCACGGCAGGCTTCGCTGTGGGGGAGGAGCTGTGGAGGGAGGAGCTGTGGAGGGAGGAGCTGTGGGGGAGGAGCTGTGGAGGGAGGAGCTGTGGGGGAGGAGCTGTGGAGGGAGGAGCTGTGGGGGAGGAGCTGTGGGGGAGGAACTGTGGAGGGAGGAGCTGTGGGGGAGGAGCTGTGGGGGAGGAGCTGTGGAGGGAGGGCTGTAACGCAGCAGAGATCAAGGGGGTTGGACCTGTAAGTTGTGCTTGTTCAAATTTTCAGGCTAAGTCAACGTTTTCTCAAAACTCCCAACCTCAGCTTTAAGTAGATTGTGTTTAACACACAAAAAAGAGTGATTATCAGTTCAACACACAGAGTTATATAAATTCTACTTGATTTGAAAATAAACTGTGTTGGTAGAGGATCGGCATCAGTATCGGTCGATACTCTGATTTTATGGTATCGGATCGGATTGATTCTGAAAAAGTGGTATCGGTGCATCCCTATTTTTTTTAATAGTTTTTTTGAGTTTTTTGATTTGATAGTTAAAAGATTAAAACATTTTGCTAACATGAGGTCAACATGAGGTACCACGTGACGATATCCTCGACCCAGCACTCCTCACTCAATTTCACACCGAACATTAGGGATGACTGTCGCGAAACAGTCGTTCCGAAGCTTTGCGAGATCCCAAAGCCCAGATGTTTCGAAACACTGATCCGAAGCGTGATTCAAAACACCCATGTCACGTGACTACGGCTAAATGAAGCTTCTGAGTGTTTCGAAAGGTGGCGTGCTCCGACGATTCAGCATTTGATTGACAGGTTCGGGAACAGACCACACAATCGCACATCTGTATAAAAAATTAAGTCAACTCATCTTGACCTCGTGGGTTTTTGTGAGAGGATTTTTTCAAAGACTGGTCAAATTATCTGTTAAAAAAATAGGCTAAGTCCTTCCAAAGAAGAGACATTGTGGCTTGATTTCTTTTATTAATATTCCTTTTTCAGGACCAAAATAACATTCTGCACAGTGAGAAGCCTACAGGTTACAAGCTTCATATATTAGAAAAATAGCTACAATAATCAAAAACACAAATTTTTTAATGGCTCGTTGTCAAGGTTGTTTCAGATCAACACTTGCAAGTGACCACTAGGTGTCAACGTTGAGACGGGTGTCCGATTGATTCAAAGCCTCGACACAATATGGCACATTTGGTTCAACTGTTTCATTGCTTCACGAAGCCTCGATCTGCCCACCACTACCGAACATCCAAATCGTCCAGCTCCCAGGGGTCGTCATCACCATCTTTCCACCCAGCCGTCAAGAGCCGCCCATGGAGGAGGGGGTACTATCACGGCTCCACCAGATCTACAGACTCCGCCCACTCGTTCACTCTCCCCTGAGTACTGATTCACCACACCTGCACCTCGTCACCTGTTCTCCTTGAAACACTCACTTGCACCTCACATGCTTGTCTGATCTCGCCTTTCCATGGACACACAGACTCTACCACAAACCTTACCTGTTCCACTTAACTGCTATCCTCTCATCCGATCCCGTTCCTCAAACCTTCGATCATCTCCAAAGACCATCATCATTGTCACCATCCTGCTCGTTTTGATCTCCACCTGTGAAGGACATTACTATTACCCATCAGCTAAGTTCCATTCATCTGTTCATCATTGTGTTCTACTCAACATTATATCTGCTGGCTTCCGTGCTTCTGTTCAATAAACATCTGTTATATTTCACTCACCTGTCTGCTTCATCACTATCTGTGACAATAACCTTAAACATTTATTTCAGATCAAATGCACATGATTATCCTTGATTAATGTTATGAACAGCAGCTACGCTAATTATTTGCTTCTCTGTTTTATCTTGGGCTGCCCATCCTGAGGTAACTAGAGAGTGTATCAGCTCCAGTTTGGATCCAGCCTATTATAAAAATTTCAGATGCCTCAACACCTGTGAAGAGACGACTTTAATCAACATGAACTATTGATACATTTTCACAACTTGTAATAATTACTTTAATGAGCTCATTGTTACTGCCTATATTAGCTAATTGCAGGATTTATACTATAGAACTGAACATTTCTGAAATATGGACATTACTTGGACTCAGTCACCTCTAAAAACAGATCACTCTAAATTGTAATGGAGAGGCATGAATTTTCTGTAAAGCTGCTTTGAATGATATGCTTTGTGAAAAACGCTATTCAAAATAAGTGAGAATTGAATATTTTATTTTAGGATTTTATTCACATAAACATTCATCAACACACATCAGTTATGGTAAACGGAAGCTAAAGCAAAACAAATGAGGTTCATTCTCATGTTATGCAGCACGTTTGAGTTTCTTCAAGAACCATGGATCATTCTCGTGTTAGCCGACCTCTCGTGAATCTAGTCAGTAGTTATATTTTATGTAGCCAGTTTTAGTTAATGTTTATTGGAAGATAATAGGTTAATTGCAGCTATAGCTTACGTGACACTAACGTTAGCTAACTTACGGTAACCTGATGTATATAATATATAATATTATTCATAATAATATTTTATATATATATATATATATATATATATATATACACACACACACAATTCATTTATTTAAATGGGTTAGGGTTATGTGTGTATATATGCATATTTGTCAAAATGTGTGTTTATGTAATACATATAGGCCTACATAAATACACATGCATTCATATATATATATATATATACATACATACATACACAAATAATATATTATGTGTATGGGTTAGGGTTAGTTATGTGTGATTGAAATATATATAGCCTACATGTGTACTGTACACAGTACATCGTATACATGTATTTGTGTGTGTTTTCTGATGAATGGTTTAGTCTATGATTAGGGTAGGATGAAGGGGTACATTAGCCATACTGAAATGAATCCCGTTAACAGTTATTTAGCTACGTATTTAGGAACATAGTTAATTCACTCATTAACTATCTCTCCGATTTCATTTTATGAAGTTAATATTTACCGAACATTGCTGCAAATATAGTCGTTGCTTTCTACGTTATGGGATCAGACTATTTCCCTCCTAAATCATTCATTTGTACATGCACAGCATAATTATTTATATTTTATGTTGGTTGGAATTCTGAACGGACCGCCACTGCAGACCTCTTTGCGTGATCACGAAGCTAGGCTAATGGCTGAATCGGAATTTATAAGCAAGATCACGGATCAATAGCCTAATACAGCCCAGTTGTGCTAAAATAAATATCATGAGACGTCCATCATCAGATGAAAGCCGCTAAAGCCAGTGCTACTACCCATGCGAACATGACCACTAAGCTTTTACCTCCAAAAACACCCTAAAACTTAGAAGTAATATACAGTATTTCATTGTCACCCTGCCTCTCCAAATGCAAAACTGACATTAACTAAATGCAATAATGCAGTAACAGCTGAAAAAGTACTTGGGTGTGTTTTATTTTATATTTACCGTTCAATAATGCAATCGGCGCTGTCTGTCCCATTGAAGAACATGACAGCCAGCGTATGTTTTGGAACTATTGGGGCTTACATGAACTACGTGACAGCCATAGCCGCGACATCAAAGCGTGTCGCAACTCTTTCTCTCTATGGCTCTGGTTTGACCTTCAGCAAAAACCAATGAGATTCATTCTTGTGTTACGCAGCACATTTGAGCTTCAGCAAGAACCAATGAGATTCATTCTCGTGTTACGCAGCACGTTCGACCTTCAGCAAGAACCAATGAGATTCATTCTTGTGTTACGCAGCACGTTTGACCTTCAGCAAGAACCAATGAGATTCATTCTCGTGTTACGCAGCACGTATGAGCTTCAGCAAGAACCAATGAGAATCATTCTCATGTAATACAGCATGTTTAAGCTTCCGGAAGAACCTGAGGTTCATTCTCGTGTTATGCAGACTGTTTGAGCTTCAGCAAGAACCAATGAGATTCATTCTCGTGTTGCGCAGCACGTTTGACCTTCAGCAAGAACCAATGAGATTCATTCTTGTGTTACGCAGCACGTTTGACCTTCAGCAAGAACCAATGAGGTTCATTCTCGTGTTAAGCAGCACGTTTGACCTTCAGCAAGAACCAATGAGATTCATTCCCGTGTTACGCAGCACGTTTGACCTTCAGCAAGAACCAATGAGATTCATTCTCGTGTTACGCAGCACGTATGAGCTTCAGCAAGAACCAATGAGATTCATTCTCGTGTTACGCAGCACGTATGAGCTTCAGCAGGAACCAATTAGGTTTATTTGTGTGACGCTACACTTTTGAGCTTCATCAAGAACCAATGAGGTTCATTCTCATGTTACGCAGCACGTTTGAGCTTCAGCAAGAACCAATGAGATTCATTGGTTTATTCAAACCCAGCAGCAATACAACAAGGCTAGTATTGCTTTTGCGCATGCGCGTGCGATCTGTGTTTGTGTTTGGAGCTCCGTCGAATTGATTCATTAATCGCTGATTTTCTTCTTTACCACTCATTTATAAACAAGCACTTTCTATTTTTATATCATGTGAACTTATCCTCGACACTATTCCTTATAAAAAACAATCGGATTGCTTTGATATCGCTACTTAGATCCAACTTTCCGAATCTCGGCTACTAGCCTTTAGCCCGCTAGCATTTCACGCGTGGCCTCGCGCCTATCGACCCTCTCATTTTACACCCGTTTGACTGAAAGGATACGTGTTATATCCATCATTTCAGTCCTAAATTAGTAGTGATATTGGTAGTATCACTACTAATTTACTGTTCATCTGTTATAATGGCGAACATATCGGATGTGTGTCTAACGTTACCTCTGAGTGCAGGTGAGGACACATTCGAGCTGGTTTCGGTACGATTGGAGCTGGAGTCGGTGGAGAAACAGATCCGCGTTCTGCTGGTGAAGCAAGCCGAGCTGCGAGATCGGCGATCAACGCTTGAAACATCACGCGCCGATGCTCACAAGTCAGTGGTTAGTAACTTTTTGACTCCGACTTCGTCTACTCCGTGCGTTTCTCTGCCCAGGAGGACGCGATCATCTCTGCCTTCATTCACTCCGGCACCGAGGCAACACCACGGACCCTGGGTGATCCCACAGCGGAAGACACGAGCCAGGACCAGACCAAGGACTTCCCCCCCCCTCCCGGTCTTCGAGATCTCCACCCGGAACCGCTTCTCCCCTCTTCGCGAGCCGGAACGTGACGCCGCCGTGATCATCGGCACTTCCATGGTCCGTCATGTCCGTGCTACCTCAGGTAAGCGTAAGGTGCGCACTCACTGCTTTCCTGGTGCTCGTGTTCTTGATGTCGCTGCACAGATTCCCGAGATCCTGAACGGTGACGAGCGCGTCGGAGCTGTGGTCCTACACGCCGGGACGAACGACATCAGGCTGCGGCAGACGGAGGTTCTGAAGAAGGACTACAGAAGCCTGATCGAGACGGTTCGCAGCACATCGCCTGAAGCAACGATCATCGTGTCTGGACCGCTTCCCACGTACCGACTAGGACAAGAAAGGTTCAGTAGATTATTTGCTCTAAATGAATGGTTAATGTCATGGTGTAATGAACAGAAACTGCTCTTTGTAAATAATTGGAATCTGTTCTGGGAGCGACCTAGGCTCTACCGTGCTGATGGCCTGCACCCCAGCAGAATCGGAGCGGCTGTTCTGTCGGACAACATCTCCAAGACGTTACACACCATATGACTAGTAAGTCAAAGTCCAAATCACAGTCTTTGCTGTCCCAACTTAATTGATATAAGTAGTGTAGAACATTATATAGAAACTGTGTCTATTCCTCGCTTAGTGAGGCCAAACAATAAATCTAGTGTAGGATCTAGCAAAAATCTTATTGTAATTAAACCAGAAAATCTAAATATCAGTGAACAAAAACAATTTCTAAAGCTAGGTCTTCTAAACATTAGATCGCTCACACCTAAGGCGGTTATTGTAAATGAAATGGTCACAGATAATAGTTTCGATGTACTTTGCCTTACTGAAACCTGGCTTAAACCAAATGATTATTTCGGTCTAAATGAGTCCACTCCACCAGGATACTGTTATAAGCATGAGCCCCGTCTGATCGGTCGTGGCGGCGGTGTTGCAACAATCTATAGAGATATTCTTAATGTTACTCAGAAAACAGGTCACAGGTTTAATTCGTTTGAAGTACTTGTGCTAAATGTTACGCTCTTAGATGCAAGAAACAAATCCATATTATCTCTAGCCTTGGCTACCCTATATAGACCTCCAGGGCCCTATGCTGATTTCCTAAAAGAGTTTGCATACTTTCTCTCAGATCTATTGGTCAATGTCGATAAAGCAATAATTGTTGGAGACTTTAACATACACGTAGATAATACAAATGATGCGTTAGGGACTGCGTTTACAGATTTATTAAACTCCTTTGGGGTCACGCAAAACGTCAGTGGTCCCACTCATCGTCTAAATCATACACTAGATTTAATTATATCATATGGAACCAATCCAACTGATATAAATATTATACCGCAAAGTGATGATCTCACTGATCATTACATGGTAACTTGTATAATACGTACTGCTGAAATTTGTCACGTTGCGCAACGTTATCGACCAGGCAGAACAATCCTTCCAACCACTATAGATAGATTCTCAAATAGCTTACCTGATCTATCTCAGCTGCGCAGTGCACCCAAACAAACAGATGAACTAGAGGAAATGACTAGCAGTTTGAGCACCATGTTCTCTAGTACACTAGATATTGTTGCACCAATTAGATTAAAAAAGGTAAGAGAGAAAACTAAAGCACCATGGTACAACAGTGCTACGCATGCAATCAAGAGAGAAACTCGTAACTTAGAGCGTAAATGGAAACAAACTAATTTAGAGGTCTTTAGAATCGCGTGGAAAGACAGTATGTCACGTTATAAAAAGGCTCTAAAAGCAGCCAGGGCTGAGCATCTCCGCAAACTAATAGAAAATAACCAAAATAATCCAAGGTTTTTATTCAACACCGTGGCTAGACTAACAAATAAACAAACATCACCAGAGCAAAATATTCCATTACAATATAGTAGTAATGATTTTATGAATTACTTCAATGAGAAAATAGAAAGCATCCGAAACACAATTGTAAATATACAATCCTCTATGATGTCTTATGATTCAGCCTCAATTATGGCCCCTCTAGAACAACTACACCACTTTACAACTATAGGACAGGAAGAGCTAAATAAACTTATCATTGCATCGAAACCAACAACATGTTTATTAGATCCAATACCCACTAAACTACTGAAAGAAGTGTTACCTGTAGTCGAAGAGCCTCTTCTTAATATTATTAACTCGTCTTTATTTTTAGGTCATGTTCCAAAAATATTCAAGCTGGCAGTAATAAAACCTCTCATTAAGAAACCGCAATTAGATCCAAATAACTTAGCAAATTACAGACCCATCTCAAATCTTCCATTTATGTCTAAAATACTAGAAAAAATTGTGTCCGCTCAATTGTGCTCTTTCTTACAAGAAAATGATATCTATGAAAAATTCCAGTCGGGATTCAGACCGCATCATAGCACAGAAACTGCGCTAGTTAAAATTACAAATGATTTACTTTTAGCTTCTGACCAAGGCTGTATCTCAATACTAGTTCTACTCGATCTAAGCGCTGCGTTCGACACTATCGATCATAAAATACTCCTGGATCGACTACAAAACTACACTGGTGTTCAGGGACAGGCATTAAGCTGGTTTAGATCTTACTTATCAGACCGTTACCATTTTGTCTGTCTAAATGGGGAAAAATCAAAGATAACGTCAGTAGACTATGGAGTGCCGCAAGGATCGGTGTTAGGCCCTCTGCTATTCTCAATATATATGCTGCCACTTGGTAATATTATAAGAAAACATGGAATTAATTTCCACTGTTATGCTGATGACACTCAATTATATATCTCATCACGACCAGATGAAAACACTAACTTATCTAAATTGACAGAGTGTCTAAATGATATAAAATGCTGGATGACGTGTAATTTCCTGCTATTAAATTCAGATAAAACGGAGGTACTACTTATTGGTCCAAAAAACTACCCACAAAATCCCTTACAATACAACTTTAATTTAGAAGGATGTCCTGTTACTTTATCCACTACAGTAAAAGACCTGGGTGTTATACTAGACCGCAACTTGACTTTCGAAAATCATATTTCATATATTACAAGAACAGCCTTTTTCCACCTTAGAAACATTGCTAAGCTACGCAACATGCTATCTGTTTCTGATGCAGAAAAGTTAGTTCATGCATTCATGACCTCGAGACTAGATTACTGTAATGCTTTATTAGCTGGCTGTCCTGCATCCACAATAAACAAGCTACAGTTAGTGCAAAATGCAGCTGCTAGAGTTCTTACTAGATCAAGAAAATATGATCATATAACACCTATTTTATCATCTCTACACTGGTTACCTATTAAGTTACGTATCAATTACAAAGTATTCCTACTGACCTATAAAGCCCTAAATGGTTTAGCTCCTGTGTATTTAACAGACCTTCTATCGCCATACAATCCATCGCGCTCTTTAAGATCACTAAATTCGAGGCTTCTGGTCATTCCTAGGATATCTAAGTCCACTAAAGGAGGGAGGGCGTTCTCGCATTTAGCTCCTAAACTCTGGAATAGCCTTCCTGATATTGTACGAGACTCAGACTCGCTGTCCCAGTTTAAAACTAGATTAAAGACGCATCTCTTTAACCAAGCATTCACTTAATGCTTAACCTTTGATACTGCTGAATCAGTTCGAATGCATTAACATTATGAACATCAGCTATGCTAATTATTTCCCATCTGCCTTTCTGCTGTTATCTCGGGACGCTAGTCCCGAGGTAAATAGCGTTCGTCAGCTCCAGTTTGTATCCAGCCTCTCACGGAGACTTCAGATCCCCAACGCCTGTGAAGAGACGACTCGACGCCTGTGAAGAGACGACTCAAAGCCGGCGATATGTTATGCCATAAATTAATACTTGATTAACTAACTGTATTTTTCTATGTACATTTCCGAAATGCAATTTCTGTAAAGCTGCTTTGAGACAATGTGTATTGTGAAAAGCGCTATACAAATAAATTTGAATTGAATTGAATTCTCATGTTACACATCACGTTTAAGCTTCCGGAAGAACCTGAGGTTCATTCTCGTGTTATGCAGAATGTTTGAGCTTCATCAAGAACCAATGGGGTTCATTCTCATGTTACGCAGCACGTTTAAGCTTCCGCAAGAACCTGGGCCTGTATTCATAAAGATTCTAAGAATCCTTTCAGAAAACTCTTAATTTAGCTTAAAATCTTTTACGTAGGAGTCTTAGCTTAAGAGCGATTCGGGACCGATCTGAGAGCAACTCTGAGTAAGGAAAAGACAAAAACTTTTATCTTAGTGAGGAGGCGGGGCTTACCCCGTTGCTATGTATGACTCAATCTTTTGAAGATTGTGATTGCTTGGTTGTCCAAGAAGGAAAAAAAGAGTGATTTTAAGTATAGGGTCTATTCTAAGCCTTCACTTTGAAATTACATGTGTCATTTTTCCTATTTGACCATTCTCACACACACACACACACACACACACACACACACACACACACACACACACACACACACACACATATATTATATATGTGTATATAAATCCTTTTTTTAATTTACCATACTGTTAATTTCCTATAAGTTATTTGATTGGATTAGAATGATAAAAATGGTTCCACTGTCTATTTAAGTGGTGGTTTGAATGTTGGTTTTAATGTAGCAAACATGGAATAAAAAAACAAGAAGGACAAGAAAGCTCAACTGGACAGAGGAACAGTGTTTACTGTGAGCCCAGTTAGTGGATGAACACAAGGCCATCCTTAAAGGAAAATTCAGGCCATGTGTCACAGCACAGAAGCAGACGTGGGAGATTATAGCGGTTATAATAAATTATTTACGGTTCATTCCCCCTGCTTGTGCGGAAGCCTGCTATATTCATCAATGCATTTCTTTGAGCCTGCAATGTGGGAATGTCCAGTGTAAACTAAATGAACTGCGACACAATAAAAGGTTCTGGAATGCTTTAATTGTTTGTGATCACTCTGCTTACAGAAGGTTGTGACAGACCCAAATCATCACTGCTGCGTTGATGCATTTTCACAGCTGCCAAATATCTTAATGTACAGTAGTGATTTCATTTCTGGCACTACGCCATTCCTGCGCTGTGTCGGAGATGTTATTGTGTCTCTAATAAAATCGGTCACAAACATGATCCCTGCACGATCTAATCTATAGTGTCTTATTAACTCACTGTCATCTATTGTCTGAAATGCATTTCTTCTCCCTCTTCGTCTTTCTGCCATTTTCTCCTCTGCTAAAGAAACTCTTAAGTCTCTTAAAAGTCCTCGTCCGTGCTCCTAACAATTTTGACCTTAAGACCTCTTTTAAGGGTTAAGATGCTTTCTGAATTAATTTTTTCTTTACTAGGATTTTCTCTTTAATTTTAAGAGTAAACGCCCACATTTCTAAAAATTTTCTTAGAATTTTGTTACTGGGAGCTACTTTTTGCATTAAGATTCTTTATGAATACGGACGGGCCCTGAGGTTTATTCTCGTTATGCAGAACGTTTGAGCTTCCGCAAGAACTAATGAGGTTCATTCTCGTGTTACGCTACACTTTTGAGCTTCATCAAGAATCAATAGGGTTCATTCTCGTGTTACCCTACACTTTTTAGCGCATCAAGATCCAGTGAGGTTGATTCTTATGTTAAAGCAACACCAAGTGACTTTTCCTTTGCAGTCGCCCTACAGGTTGGAAGCGGAATTGTCCATTACCGCTGTCGTAAATAATCTAGCCTACCGAAGCCTACTGTCGCACGCGCATGCTCTCTGTTTATCCAGCACTGGCTTTGGAATCAACAATGGCCACAACCAAGGTAGAGTATGATGCATGATTTTATGAAAGTATAATGTATTGCGACATCACAAACGAGCAATTGTAACGCTTGCCATAAAACAAGTCAAATTGGTAGTTTTCTTATGTCTCATTAGAACTACAGAAACGCGACCCGATCTGGCAATCTTACATAGCGTGGATATATCAGAAAAAGGACCGCAAAAGCTGTGGCATAAGTGCATTTCACCATGTCACGACTTGATGAACCACTGAAACGATTTTGTAAACATTATTTTAAGGTAAAAATTCTTACTTAGTGTTGCTTTAAGCAGCACGTATGAGCTTCAGCAAGAACCAATGAGATTCATTCTCATGTTACGCAGCACGTTTGATCTTCCGCAAAAACCAATGAAGTTCATTCTCATGTTACACTACACTTTTTAGCTTCATCAAGATCCAGTGAGGTTCATTCTCATGTTACACAGCACGTTTGAGCTTCTGCAAATACCAATGAATGTTACGCAGGACGTTTGACCTTCAGCAAGAACCAATGAGATTCACTCTTGTGTTACACAGCATGTTTGAGCTTCTGCAAGAACTAATGAGGTTTATTTGTGTTAGGCTACACTTTTGAGCTTCATCAAGAACCAATGGGGTTCATTCTCATGTTACGCATTACGTTTGAGCTTCAGCAAGAACCAGTGGGGTTCATTCTCGTGTTAAACAGCACGTTTGAGCTTCTGCAAGAACTAATGAGGTTTATTTGTGTTAGGCTACACTTTTGAGCTTCATCAAGAACCAGTGGGGTTCATTCTCGTGTTAAACAGCACGTTTGAGCTTCTGCAGGAACTAATGAGGTTTATTCGTGTTAGGCAACCCTTTTGAGCTTCATCAAGAACCAATGGGGTTCATCCTCATGTTACGCAGCACATTTGAGCTTCAGCAAGAACCAATGAGATTAATTTTTGTGTTATGCCGCACGTTTAACCTTCAGCAAGAACCAATAAGATTAAATTCTCATGTTACGCAGCACGTTTGACCTTCAGCAAGAACCAATAAGTTTAATTCTCGTGTTACGCAACACGTTTGACCTTCAGGAAGAACCAATAAGTTTAATTCTTGTGTTACGCAACACGTTAGAGCTTCAGCAAGAACCAATTAGATTCACTCTCGTGTTACACAGCACGGGCACGTTCGAGTTCAAAACGGTGCGCAACATTTTGCTACGCTTTCCGGGTTGAACGTCACATTTCCTGGAAATGGCGTGCACCGGTGTGCAACGGGGTTTGAGATACGTTTTCTCTTGTTTGGTGGGTGTGTCAGAACTGCAGTCCAATTAGCAGCAACATGTATATAAAGCACGCGGTATTAAAGTGAACTCTCATAATGGCTTAAAAGAAAGTATTTTTCAAATGCGTTCGATGCAGCTTGGTATACGCAACAACTGAGGATATTAGAAGACATGTTTGTCGTAAGTTTTATTGTAAAAATATAGGATATCAACATAATGATGTAGTTGTTTATATTTTTAGCTTCATTGCAAGGGTGACATTTGGTATAGAAATAAACAATGGTAATTAAGTGCTTTCCCTAAAAATTAGAAAGAAAATACAGTGTATTAAAACAGCATGAATTACAAATAAAGTCAGTATGTGAGGCTAAATAGATGTTTTAGTCTGAATTACGTAAGATGTGTGCTTCCATTTCAGTTTCAGCAATCCCTTTGGGACAGGCTAGTGCATCAAAGGGGTCTAGTCATCTTCCACTGGGCCTACACATTCCCGCTGCACCACAGAAGTTGGCTCCTGCACCACAGAAGTTGGCTCCTGCACCACATAAGTTGGCTCCTGCACCACAGAAATTGGCTTCCTGCACCACTGCATTTGCCTCCAGATCCTACACCACTTAATTTGTCTGTTGCTGGACCATCACCTGCCTGTGCTCCAAAGTGGGCATCAGTGTCAGGCCCCCAACACGTGCCAAAAGGTACATTAGGTTCATTCCTTGCACAACTTTTTCAAATATATATTTTCTGTGACTTATCTATTTAAATGTGTGCTTTAGATTCAAAGCCATGGACGCACAATGCATCATTGCTTTTAATTTCTCTGGCAAAGCAAATGGCTGAAGAATTTCAGTCTCCTGTATTAAAGAAAGTAGAAGTGTGGAAAAAGGTAGCTGCACAAATGCAGGCAAAAGGATATGACTTTGGAGCAGAGGCATGTGACAATAAGTGTAAAACTTTCCAGCAGGTATAACTGGTGTTATGTGTATGTGTGTATATATATATAGATAGTGTGTGTGATGTATGTTATTATTATGTTCTGGGGTATTTGAGAAAATAAGTGCGTACATTTACAGACTCATTCCAAATGAAGGCATATTTATGTTATATTTGTTGTTATACGTTATATCCTTACTAGGTTAAGACTATTTGTCTGTGTATGCTTAATTAGTTACAGAGCGCAGGTGTCTCGCCTATAGGTTTCATTTTCATTTAGTTGATGTTCAGGACTGGTACGCCTTGCCAGTGAGTAATTCAGATAAAAATGAATATCACATGATTGTGTAATTTTATTAGTTAATTCTGGTGTTTGTGTTTTCATTGCAGGTTTACAACCTAACCTAACTAACTAACGTCACTAATATCCAACTGACAGACTAGCGTAGTGGTAGCTTTCCGACTACCTAGTTTGTGGATGAGGAAGTTATTGTGTATGTGTGCGCAATAAAAGCTCATAAAGTGACTTGAGTTGTATCCGCCGTATTTGTCCTGAAACCCTTCCAGTTGGGAGTTTATTGAGCTATAGCAGGTATCTTAATAGAGAACTGGACAATAAGTTCAGGCAGTTAAAACACAGGTTTGTTTTGATACTGACATTTGCATTATTTTGGGAGTACGGCCACTTGAAGACATGTGCTATGTCTGGGTCTCTCTTAATAGATACAAAACAATAGTGGACAGTAAGAAGAAGACTGAGAGTGGTGCCAGCAACTGGGTCTTTTTCTCATCAATGGAGGACCTCCTGGCTGATGATCCCAGTGTGGAGCCGGTCCTGGTCATGTCATCTTTTGCTGATGATTATCTTTTCTATGTTAATCTTTTTTGTGCCACATCAACCTAAAATAGCACACCAGATTCAAAGAAAATGTTATTCATGATTTACAAAAAATGACATTATTATGTAAACATTATTGGATGTTAATTGTAGGTTTTAATTAAATCACTCTGTGATGGTCTCACATTAGCATCCATGTTGGATACATAGTAGCTCCAATTTTGTCATCTACTTTTACTCAATAACTTGGTGGGGTTGCTAACAGCTTTATTTAAAGGATGTCTATTGTGTGGCTCAGGTAATTAGAAGCTGGGTTAACTGGATGTTTAAAGAAGCTTTGTTGGTACGTGACTCTAATTTAGAGGAGATGTGTCGATGTGAGAACCAAAAATATTTTTTGTTGGAGGCAAGTGATGTTTTCTGCCTTCATCATTACCATTTTAAGGCATCAGCAGAATGTAGCAAAAGGAGAAGGCGCAAGTCTGAAGCACCTGAGTGGTTTGAACAGTATGTCAGTGAGCAAAGGAGGCAGATGTCAGAAGTCATGAGCCTGCAAAAACAAGCAGTGGAAGTGGCAATTGAATGTAACAACATCTTAAAAGATTTTGTTTCTGCTTTGACGAAGAAATAGCAATTTGTGTTTTCTCGTTTTGCTACATTCAGCCAATAGTTAGGTTTTATTTTGTTTGTTTAATTCCATGATGTACAGTATAAATGCTGAGAGATATAAATGCAATATTGATCACCTCACCTTTGTGGCCTTTTATTCATTATTTTACTTCCATTCTGTTATGAAACAAAAACTAAGGAAAACTTACACAATAAGAATGAGTTAAACAGAAACTTTAATCAGAATCAGAAAGAAAGAGCTTTATTGCCAAGTGTGCTTGCACACACAAGGATTTTTCCTTGGTACTGAAGCTTCCAGTGCACATATACAAATACAGATACAACAAGAAACATAGTCATACAAATTCTGCAAATAGAATTATAAAAAAATATGAAAATACAATAAAAATATAATGTCACAGTTGGGTTTTGTCAGAATAAACATTTACAGATTATGAACATATTAACAGTATTTTGAATAGTATGAATAAATATAAATAAATATAAATATCACCTGAATTTTTAAGATATTGCACTAAACAGTGGGAGTATTGCACTTACAGGCATATGCCTTGGGAGATATGTTAAGTGTTCAGGAGGGAAATGGCCTGTGGGAAGAAACTGTTCCTGTGCCGAGATGTTCTAGTGGCCAGTGATCTGAGTCGCCGTCTTTACGGTAACAGTTCAAACAGGTGGTGTCCAGGGTGAGTGGAGTCTGTGATGATTTTACCTGCTCTCTTCCTCACTCTGGAAGAGTACAGATCCTGGAGGTTTGGCAGGGGGGCACCAATAATCCTCTCCACAGTCCGGACTGACCGTTGTAGTCTCCTGATGTCTGATTTGGTAGCTGAACCAAACCAGACAGTGATGGAAGTCCATAAAACAGGCTCAATGAGGGCTGAGTAGAACTGAATCAGCAGCTCCTGTGGCAAGTTGAACTTCCTCAGCTGGCGAAGGAAGTACAGTCTCTGCTGGGCCTTTTTCACAGTAGAGTCAATGTGATTGTCCCACTTCAGGTCCTGAGAGATGATAGTGCCCAGGAACCTGAATGACTCCACTGCTTCCACAGTGCTGTTCATGATGGTGAGTGGGGGGAGTGCTGGGCTGTTCCTCCTGAAGTCCACGATCATCTCCACTGTTTTGAGCGTGTTCAGCTCAAGGTTGTTATATCTGCACCAGACAGCCAGCTGTTCAACCTCCAGTCTGAAAGCAGACTCGTCACCGTTTTGGATGAGACCGATGACAGTGGTGTCGTCTGCAAATTTCAGGAACTTGACAGTGGGGTCTTTAGAAGTGCAGTCATTAGTGTACAGGGAGAAGAGCAGTGGGGAGAGAACGCACCCTTGAGGGGCGCCAGTGCTGGTGGTGAGAGTCTTGGATGTGTGTTTCCCCAGTCTCACTTGCTGCTGCCGGTCCGTCAGGAAGTTGGTGATCCACTGACAGATGGAGGATGGTATGGAGAGCTGGGTCAGTTTGGCTGTGAGAAGACCAGGCATGATGGTATTGAAGGCCGAACTGAAGTCCACAAAGAGGATCCTTGCATAAGTCCCTGGTCTGTCGAGATGTTGCAGGATATAATGCAGTCCCATGTTGACTGCATCATGCACAGACGTGTTTGCTCTGAAAGCAAACTGAGAGGGATCCAGCAGGGGTCCAGTGATGTCCTTCAGGTGGGCCAACACCAGTCTTTCAAACTACTTCATGACCACAGACGTGAGAGCGACAGGTCTGTAGTCATTAAGTCCAGTGATTTGGTTTTTTTTGAGGACAGGAATGATAGTGGAGCATTTGAAGCAGCAGGGAACTTCACACTGCTCCAATGATCTATTGAAGATCTGCGTGAAGACCAGGGCCAGTTGGTCAGCGCAGGCTTTTAAACAAGCAGATGAGATGCCGTCTGGGCCTGAGGCTTTCCTAGTCTTCTGTTTTTTGAAGAATCTGCTCACGTCCTCCACACAGACCTTCAGCTCAGGTTGGATGGCAGGAGGGGGGAGTAATGGGAGTGCAGGAGGTGATGGTGAATATTGTGAAGTGCAGATCAGACCGGGTGTGTGGTGTGAATGAGGGATTTTCAAACCTGCAATAAAATGAGTTTAAATCATCAGCCAGGTGTTGATTGTCCACAGATCGGGGGGATGGTGACTTGTAGTTGGTGATGTTCCTCAGGCCATTCCAGACTGATAATGGGTCGTTGGATGAAAATTGTTTTTTCAGTTTTTCAGAGTAGCTTCTTTTAGCAACTCTGATCTCCTTTGTCAGTCTGTTTCTGGCCTGGTTATACAAGATTTTATCCCCACTGCTGTAGGCATTCGCTTTGGCATGACGAAGTGTTTGAGTTTCCCAGTAAACCATGGTTTATCATTAGTAAATTATAAGAATGTCCTGGTAGGAATGCATGTATCCTCACAGAAACTTATATATGATTTTACAGTATCTGTGAGCTCATCCAGATCATTGGTAGCAGCTTCAAAAACAGACCAATCAGTGCAATCAAAGCAGGCCTGTAGATTCTGCTCTGCTTAATTAGTCCATCTTTTTACAGTCCTTATGACAGGTTTAGCTTATTCAGTTTCTGCCTGTAGGTCGGCATGAGATGAACCAAACAGTGATCAGAGAGCCCCAAAGCTGCCCGTGGGACGGAGTGATACGTATTCTTTATTGTGGTGTAACAGTGGTCCAGTATATTACTGTCTCTGGTGGGACATGTAACGTGCTGTCTGTATTTTGGTAGTTCACGGGAAAGATTTGCTTTGATAAAATCCCCAAGAATGATTAAAAGAGAGTCAGGATACCTTTGTTCTGTTTCAGCTATTTGTTCAGCCAGCTGTTGTAGCGCCGTGCTCACGCACGCGTCTGGGGGGATGTATACATTCACGAGAATGAAAGAGGAAAACTCCCGAGGCGAGTAGAAGGGTTTACAGTTTATGAAATGTGCCTCTAAATTAGGAGAGCACATCTTCTTCAGTGTTGTTACATCTGAACACCAACTTTCGTTAATGTAGAAACACAATCCACCACCTCTCGTTTTCCCCGTTAGCTTCGCGATACAATCCGCTCGGAACAGCTGGAAGCCCGGAAGATTTATTGCGTTGTCCGATATGGCTTCACTCAGCCAGCTTTCAGTGAAGCACAGAGCAGCAGAGTTTAAAAAATCCTTGTTAGTGCGGGTGAGGAGAAGAAGTTCGTCCGTTTTGTTAGGAAGGGATCAGAGATTTGCAAGATGAATACTGGGGAGTGCAGTGCGGAGGCCGCGCTCACGGAGTTTAGCCGGCGCGCTTCCCTCGTTTGCGTCTGTCCGTGCGTTTGAACAACACCGCTGCCCCTCCGACGAGAATGTCCTGCAAAACGTCTGAATACTCAAAAACTGTAGAAAAGTTATCTGGGGTGTGTTTCCTAATGTCAAGTAGTTCGTATTTGGTGAAACTAATAGGAAAAGAATGACTAAACGCAGAACAAACGAACAAAAACAGCACAATAGCTGGAGAGCTCCACACCGAGGCAGCTATCCCCGGCGCCATCTTGAATGTTCTGATTCTGATTTCTGATTAATGAGAGATGTGCTGAGTGGGTATGCAGAGTCTCCAAGCAGGTGGTAGTCACTTCTCTTCACATCCTGGAGATGGCTATTTAATGGGCAGTTTCAAAACACTCTAGCATCGTTCACAGACCCTGGCCAACCAGTGTACACATCCAGGAACCTCATCTGTGATGTACACACTGCTTTGAGTTGAATACTTGCATGTCCTTTTCTGTTTATGTAACTGTTTCTATGGAATGTGGGTGCTAGAATGGGAATGTGTGTGCCATCGATTGCTCCAATGACTCCAGGAAAGCCAGTTTTGTCCTGAAAGCCATTTGCCAGGTTTGCAAACACATCCTCTCTGGGCCATTGAATGTATTGGTTACTCCGTGTACAAAGGACCCCCAAAGGACAAAGGATGCTCATTTACAGCATCATAGGGATGTAGAAGCTTCTAATATAAATGCTGCATGTACTTTTCTACAGGCTCTCTGTGAGAAAGTTGGTCCTTTGCTTGTAAAAAGAACCTTGGACATCCCGAAAAAATTGCTGTGCTCTATTTGGTTGTTGGCAAACCAAGAGAGCTTCAGAGGTGTTGCAGTTTTTCGGGATGTCCAAGGTTCTGTTTACAAGGAAAGGACCAACTTTCTCACAGAGAGCCTGTAGAAAAGTATATGCAGCATTTATATTAGAAGTTTCTCATCCCTATGATGCTGTAAATGAGCTGAGACAAATCTTGCTATGGCTGTTGTATACACACTGATGCACATATTGCTTTATACAGTGGAATTTGTAAGTAAATGTAATTAACATCAAAATAAATCCACTAAGAGCAAGTATATTGTTTGCACATGTTTACTTACATTACAGGCAAAATAACTGAAATAATAAAATCACAGGTTTAGATCTGGAACTTTAAGTCTGTCAAAATATTATTTAGTAATTGCAATGTCTTCTGGTCCTTTCCTTAGGAAGGTTTGCTAAACACTGATTAAACGCTACACATCTCTATATATTTTGCTATTGAATTGTGAAGTGACAATTTCATAAACTTTTCTATACTCCTCTGATTATATAATGGTAAATATTACAATAATATTGCAAAACAACAGTGATCAGCAATAATGATAAGCAATAACAAAATAAGGTCATGCAGATCATAACACAGTCTCGGAGGTAAGAAGTGGATTATCATTCACCTGAAATGTTTGTCTTTTCATCCTAAAATGCGAGGCAAATGTTGTATCACAATAAATAGGAACCACAGTTGGGATGTTCTCTTGTATTCTGGGCGGCAAGTGCAGTAACTGTAACATCGGGCATATTTTGTAGAATTAAACATATTTATACCGACTTCTTCAGGCTCCGAAAATTCTTCACAAAGAACACAAAGAATGGCCTTCTCAGCTGCCATAGTTGCAACTCTTGCATCATCAGAACAGTGTGTTCAACGCATCACCGTTTCTGTTTAAAAAACGTTGTGCAACGTTTTGTCGGGGCTTAACGCAGCCCACGTTTGAGCTTCCGCAAGAACCAATGAGGTTCATTCTCATGTTACACAGCACGTTTGAGCTTCAGCAGGAACCAATTATGTTTATTTGTGTTACGCTACACTTTTGAGCTTCAGCAAGAACCAATGAGGTTCATTCTCATGTTACACAGCATGTTTGAGCTTCAGCAGGAACCAATTATGTTTATTTGTGTTACGCTACACTTTTGAGCTTCAGCAAGAACCAATGAGGTTCATTCTCATGTTACACAGCACGTTTGAGCTTCAGCAGGAACCAATTATGTTTATTTGTGTTACGCTACACTTTTGAGCTTCAGCAAGAACCAATGGGGTTCATTCTCATGTTACAAAGCACGTTTAACCTTCAGCAAGAACCAATAAGATTTATTCTCGTGTTACGCAGCACGTTTGAGCTTCAGCAGGAACCAATTATGTTTATTTGTGTTACGCTACACTTTTGAGCTTAATCAAGAACCAATGGGGTTCATTCTCATGTTACGCAGCACGTTTGAGCTTCAGCAAGAACCAATGAGATTCATTCTCGTGTTACGCAGCACGTTTGAGCTTCAGCAAGAACCAATGAGATTCATTCTCGTGTTACGCAGCAAGTTTGAGCTTCAGCAAGAACTAATGAGGTTCACTCTTGTGTTACGCTACACTTTTGAGCTTCATCAAGAAATCAATGGGGTTCATTCTCATGTTACGCAGCACGTTTGAGCTTCAGCAGGAACCAATTATGTTTATTTGTGTTGCGCTACACTTTTGAGCTTCATCAAGAACCAATGGGGTTCATTCTCATGTTACGCAGCACGTTTGAGCTTCAAGAACCAATGGGGTTCATTCTCATGTTACGCAGCACGTTTGAGCTTCAAGAACCAATGGGGTTCATTCTCATGTTACGCAGCATGTTTGAGCTTCAGCAAGAACCAATGACATTCATTCTCATGTAGCAAATTAACTATTAAATATTAATAATCAATAACTGGTTATAAATATTTGGATCAGTTAATATAATTAATTTAATGTCGTAAAATTAACGTTAAAATCAACCCACCTGTTCACCTCGTGAACACTTAGCGTTAATTGTTTATTGATTCTAAGAAACATTCATTTCTGGGGAAGGGAAATGTTTTTCTTACTGCACAGTACTAAGAGCCTGTAGTCAAAATCTAAATGGTAAGGTAAACTTAGTTGCAAGCAGAGAATCAGAACCAAATATGTATTGTGCACAAGTTTAATTAACTAAATCACAAACATAACTAATCTAAACATATATACATACACGGGTAAGAGGGTGAGTGACAGAATGGAACAGGAAGCAGGAAATGGAACTATGGAAAAAAAAATTTTATTCACACACAACATACGTATACACATAAAACATGATATCAGAGTTTTAAAATCAAACATTTTAAAAGAGAACAATACATCACGGTTGTTTAAACCAATGAGCATTAAGCTGTGTCGTCTGTAAGTCGTTTCCCATCATTCTTTTGATCAGCGCAGTCGGTGGAGAACAACTGGGCGCGACTGCAGAATCCGACACGTGCGCCTTGACATACGTCAAGCAAGGCAGACCACTCTCTGATACATTTCTAACTGGCATGCATCTCGCGTTGATCACCGGTGATCTCAAACAAGCCTAATCTCTCCAGTGTGAACTCTGAGGTAAGATGACATATGATGACACTGATGACATATATAACAGTCCTTTCTTTAATGAATTCTCATGTGGCAATTAAGGCCAACTTTAAATCTGAAACTCTTTCCACACTGTTGGCAGGTAAAAGGCTTTTCTGCAGTGTGAACTCTCATGTGGAGTTTACTGTTTCTTTTATCAGTGAAGCCCTTTCCACACTGTGTGCAGGTGAACGGCTTCTCTCCAGTGTGAACTCTCATGTGTATATTGAGTTTTCCCTTTACTGGGTAACCTTTTCCACACTGTTGGCAGGTAAAAGGCCTCTCACCAGTGTGAATTCTCATGTGGGCTTTAATGTTTCTTTTATCAGTGAAGCCCTTTCCACACTGTTGGCAGGTGAACGGCTTCTCTCCAGTGTGAACTCTCATGTGTATATTGAGTTTTCCCTTTACTGGGTAACCTTTTCCACACTGTTGGCAGGTAAAAGGCTTCTCACCAGTGTGAATTCTCATGTGGGCTTTAAGGTGTCCTTTTCCAGAGAAACTCTTTCCACACTGTTGGCAGGTAAAAGGCTTTTCTCCAGTGTGAATTCTCATGTGGACTTTATATTTTTCATGTTCAGTGAAAGCTTTTCCACACTGTTGGCAGGTAAAAGGCTTCTCTCCTGTGTGAATTCTCATGTGGACTTTAAGATTCCATTTTTCAGTGAAACTCTTTCCACAATGTTGGCATCTGTAAGGCTTCTCTCCAGTGTGGGTTCTCATGTGTTTTTTTAAGTTTCCTTTATGAGTGAAACTTTTTCCACACTGTTGGCAGCTGTAAGGCTTCTCTCCAGTGTGAATTCTCATGTGGATTTCAAGGTTTCCTTTATTAGTGAATCTCTTTCCACACTGAGAGCAGGTGAAAGTTCTAGTTCCTGTCTTCTGACCTCTTTTTACTGTGGAAGTCTTTTTAGTCTGCAAGCAACTAAAAGATTTTTCTTCAGTTAGGTCTTCATGAACTTTCTTTTCCTTTTCATTCAATACTTGACTTTCCATTTTCAGCGGCATCAGGCCTAAGGTGAACAGAGACAAATACAAGGTAACTCCAGTTTAATGGCATTACACGACACATATAGCAACATTTATACCAATGGTTCACAAAGTGGTCCCATACTTCCCCAACTCAGGGTGCTTTCACACTGGCAGTTTAGTTTGGAACGGGGCAAGGTTCGTATGAAAAATCGCTAATGTGAACACGTCATGTGGACCCGGGTGCGCACTGGGGTACCGAACCCAAGACTACCTGGAGGAGGTGGTCTGAGTTCGGTTGCTCCCGAACCGTGCTGCGGTTCACGGGTATGTGAAAGCAACACGGACTCGGGTACGCACTTGTTCAGGAAGAAAAGTATCCTGCGCATGCGATTTAGCCGATTATGATGTATTTAGTTAAATAAAACATGTAAGGGATGACAGTGTTGATGATTCACCTTGGATACCAGTGTTTCCCCTAGGTTTACAGCTTTGACAGACACAAACACTTAAAGGAGTCATGGTGTTCATTTGTTTCTTTTAATGGCAGCAGTGAATATATTAACTGAACAATTATTTGAACTGTACATTAAACTAAACATTGGAACATTTATTTTAAATGTATCCACAAAGTGTGCAGCTTTTGTCACTGCAGTGTATCTTTCTGGGCTTCTGGAAGAACATTTCCAAATCCTCTTGATATGGGAAGTTAGAAACGTCTGGCCCATTTATTGAGACCTGCATGCATGCTGCAAGATGGTCTCCTTGCAGCCTATTGCGGATGTTTGTCTTGACCTGCAAATGCATTAACTGTTAATGTGATAGCTTAACATATAGCTAAAAGCAGCAAATCCTATTGTGAAAAGTTTGTATTACCCTGTTCATGGTTGAGAAGTCCCTTTCGGTTTACCCCAAAGACTGGGACCGTCAGAGCAATAGAAGCCAGCAGGCTCATAGTTGGGTACAGGACACCAAACTCATATTTTGAGGACAGTTCAGACAATACTGCCAGCTGTGTCTTGTTCTGAAAAGGTTAAAAATGATATCAGTAACACAGTGTAGTGTTCATGATAATGTCATGTAAAAATGTCACATTTGTAAGTTACCTTAAGTGGACCTGAGACCACTTGCTCCTTGAAAGAAGCCCATTCTTGAAGGACTGTTCCAAAATCAACACAGGAACAAAACTTCTCTACCAGTATCCTCAGTTTTGTGTGTGCAGTGTCATCAGGGAGTGTAGCTGCTTGTGGACCGAGTATTCCAAATGCAGCCACAACTCCAACCTCACAGAAACATCTCTCGAGATGGGCAATGAGGCCAGCCAAATATGGATCCATCACCTAATCAAACACATGAAAAATGTCAGTAAACTACTTGTATAAAACTGTGCAACAGCTATATTTAATTTAGATAAATAAAGTAAGAAAAAAGCCACAATCATACCTGTGATTGAAATTTTTGCTAGTACTGCTTTCTGTCTCCTGCATTACCCCCTCTTCTACCTCTTTCCTGTTCAGCAGAGATGCAGAATGCACCCAGTCCTGAAGGGTCTTCCAAATTTTGGGTCAACTTACTCAGGTGTGAGCCAGGTTGATGACCACCAGAATCTTCTATGCCCTTTATTAAGGCCAGGGTTACAGGCACCTGGAAAAAATAAGCATATTGACTCACTCATGTGAAAAGATTAATTGTGCTTCCCTATATAAACAAAAATAAATAAACAAGATAAAACATAGCAGTTGAGCTGAGTTACGTTACCTGCTCTTTGATTGCCAGGAACATGACATCCTCCTTTTGAAAGAGCTTAGAGAGGCGTGCCAGGTGAGGGAACACAAGGGCTCCAATGAAGCGATATGTGACCGATCACGGAAAACAGGGACACAAGTCGGTTCTAGGGCATTTTGAGTTATTCATAGATTCTGAAAGTGTAGTTTCCAAGCTTTCCAACGATGTGTAACACATGTAAATCTGATAATATTTGGAGAAGTTGTGGCCATTTGAAGGTAGGCTGTCAAAAAAGCTAAAAGGTTAGATAACGGCCACTAAAGATTGTGCAGTTCTCACCTCTCTCTGCTGCTAGGAGTGACAATAGAGCTCATTTACATCTCATTTAGATAAGCCATACCCCCTGTAAAGCTCCCCCCCTGTGCTTTACAGCTTTTTTTTCTTTCCTGAGCTAGCTAATAACAATAGGTAGGTATGGGAAGGTCTAAACATGGACTAAACATGAGTAACGTGTACGTGTTCTTAGAATGAACACAAAACTTTGATATTTATGGAAACTCACCTCCAGGACCGGGGAATGCACTTCTGCCGCACTAGCCGAAAAACGATTGTGCTGCCCCTCTATTTCCAACGTATACCAGCAACAACACACAAAGACAAATATGCCATATACATATAACGCAAAACCAGCAACAACACACAAAGACCAATATGCCATACATAACACAAAACCAGCAACAACACACAAAGACCAATAAGCCATAGGTCTACATATAACGCAAATAGTGCGCAACGCGCGTTTGCCCAAAATGTCAACAATATTGAAGTTTACGCAGGAGGCAAATGCTTTCTTTAAGCAGTTATGATAAGCCAAATAATCACATTTCACCTCCTCAAATTACTGTTGCAAATCTCTTTACACCACTTTCTTATGCGAGTAAAACACACACAAATGAAATGGCCGCAAGCACATTATATCATCAGCAGGTTCACCATCTTAAATAATGACTACTGAGCAAATGAAGCTTAACTTACGTTTCAGAAGCGCGCACGGCGGGCCTTCATCGCAGTAAAGGTCTTAACTGCAACCTCTATTGCGATTCTCTGTGCCAGTTCATGTTCTATGGAGATTGTTGCCAGTCCATTAACTCTGTTCCCTGTTCACAAAAAGTTCCCCATTCAAAGCAATCGGGACGTCATGAAACAGCCAGCCACCGCTGTCAGCGAGTCGCCGTATTCAAGCACCGAGGGCGCTCGCGCCGCGCCCATACCACCGGTTCAGTTTCCCGAGCCCACGAAGTGCGGCAATCGGAACCCGGAGGCCATTCTGCCCCTAGCTATACATGTAAAAGCATGGGAAGCGATTCCAGGGATATCAGAATGCAAAGGGGCCATAGAACCGGTACCTCCTTCTCTGAGCGAGTCAGGCTTTTACAGCCGGTTCTATAGCCCCTTTGCACAAAAGTTTCGCTATTTCAGCGCGGCTTGTCGAAGAAGTACTTCAAAACATTTTCGGTGTAACTGCCACGGTTCAGCTCGTCTGCGACAATCTTTGCGGCGTCCATCTTCATTGAATTTTGATATCAGAGAGAGCTGGCCAGAGCACAGCATAATAAGTAGCCATGCGGTTCACTTGGAGGGCGGGGGCAAAAGCGCCGGGTTATTCAGTATGGAAATACACACAGACAATGACACTCCACGCCCCTACTGCATGCTACAATCTCCGAAAACAAGCCGATTTCAACCTCAAAATGTAAGCTTTTAAATATACCAATACTGCTATCTCAAACATGGAGAGGCTTCTTTGTGATTTCAACCAACAGATTCTGCAAAAAATTGAAAACACAAATTTTGAAGAAAAAAAAACGCTTCTTTCTCATTTTGCTGGAAAGTTGTGTTGCCGTCTTGTGTCCTTAGTTTCCGTGATCGGTCACATATGTGGCAAGGAATTAATAAAGTCCGTTAGCAGTAGGACATTTGCGGGTCTCTACTTCATCTGCCAAAGCACCCAGTACAGCAGTTATGTTCCTTAGGAGGTTTTTTACTGTAGAACCCACACACACTCACAGTAAATGTGTGTTGTTTACTCAGCTATGCATAATAGCACCAAATTAATAAAAAAATACAATATATTGACCCGCATAGTGTTTTGTGTAATGCGCCTTGCACGTTTGCGATGACGTAAGATGCACACAAACGCACCAGAGTTTGTTAGAATCAAGTTGAGTGTGAAACCAGACCAATGCTGCGGGGGGCGCCGGGAACAATCGCGCTCGGACCACAGCAAACGAGCCCAGTGTAAAAGCCCCCTTTTTATCCAGGTCCCTCACCACCCCTATCAAATAAAATGTAGTCTAATTGTTTATAGTAAAGACATTTATGCCATTATAAAAATTATATCGGTTTCAAATAAATGCTGTTCTACAATTTCTGTTCATCGAAGAATCCTGATAAAAAATAAATAAATAAAAACACTTCCAGAGTTCATCATAAAATTTCATAGTAAGAAAAGATTCTTGAGCCCGAAATCAGCAAATTAGGATGATTCTGATAAAAGTTCAGATTTGCCATTATACGAATAAATTACATTTAAAAATATATTAAAATAGAAAACCATTATTAACATTTAACCCTTTAAAAGGTGCTATATGTAGCTTTTCTTCTAAAATGAATCATTTTTTTTATTGCCTGTGTGTGAAGGGGTTGTAATCACACATTACAATGATCCACTTGTCGGGTTTTGCTATTACCTCTGAAGGCCAGTATTCCTATTTCTATGTGAAGGCTCCGGGTCGGATTTACCGCGAAATCCATCGGATGTGACATGCATGCGCGCTCCCGAGCCTCTCTCCTTGTTATATACAGTCTATGCGACGGCACTGCATCTAACGACATGAGTCTGATAACACCAAAAAACAACCTGCCTCCAGCACAACACACACTCCAACACAAACTCCACATAAATATAAAAAACCAAAAAAGGTTTATCTGCTGAAGCTCGTCAGGCCAAATGTGATTCGGATCAACTTCGGACAAAAATACAGATCAACATCGGCAGAGCGTTTGAATTATGGAGAGACCTCTGCTTTGTTTTAGGTATATATTTAGGTATAAAAACAGACCCGGAGTTTGCTTTCATCCCTATTGTGATGCTTTCTCTGGTGTGTTGAAAGTCTCAGTGTGGCCGGTACCATGAGTGCTCGCTAGGGGTGTGAACATACACTGGTCTCACGGTTCGGTTCGATTACGATAATCATGTCATCGAATCAGTTCAATTCGATATCGCGGTGCACTGCATCTGCAATTTAAATTTTTACTCGCAAAGTGATGTGTGCGTGCGCGCGCGCGCGCGTGTTCGCCTGTTCGGGAAGTCGCACTGACAGAAACAGTGACATTCCAGTTTAAGTTTCAAGGGAGTAAAGCCTGTTTATGCCATTTAGTAAATGAAATTGTGTCAAATCAATTTTGTTGTAAAGAAATGTTCATTTAAAAGCAGCGCTCATTCATCAGTGTATAATGTTACCATAGAGATGCGCGCATCAACCGTCGCCGAGCCCGCTGTTGAAGGTAATGATCATCCATTTATAATCACGCGTAACAACACAGAATAATTGTAATTTGACCATCGGGTTCGGATACTTAAATCAGCTCTATGTGTGCGTGACATGAGCGTGCACGTACAGCGCGTGTCTTCTCCAGGTCGTGCTTACCAGGTTGTTCATTAGAGCCAAAATGTGCCCAGAATAGATGTAGGCTTTTAAAGTATTTGGAGCATTTTTAATTACTCGCACTCGCGTCTCGCCTCCTCTGAAAGAGCAAATGACGTCAGAAAAGCGACAGTATAACCGGTTATGGTCTATTACTGAACCGATACCGAATCGTCCTCGTCTGCATCGCGATGCATCGTAGAAACGATTAATTTCGACACCCCTAGTGCTCGCTCTTGAGTTCGAGCACGCGCACGAGCGCTCTTGTAAAAATTGGTTGCAATCTGAAACATCACCACTAGAGGCCGCTAAAAACTACACATAGCCCCTTTAAGCCCACCCTCAACTAGATGACCTCCTGACCTCAGAGATCCTTGCCCATCTGTTTTCTAGAGTGTCTCGCTCCTGCACTTCAGGTGTATGCCATACATTAATTTCAGAGAAGTTCCTCCTCCTCACATCAGACTGCAAATGATAAAACTATATGACATTCCTTTGCAATGTCCACTGAAAGTCAATGAAAATCAAAATGTTCCACAATTCTACAAATATTTCAATTGTTGTTGAGTTCAACCTCAACTGTATATCACATAGACTATTTTAGCAATCTCATTACTACCTTTCTTTGAATTAATGACAGAAATTTCATTTTTGGGTGAACACTTTAACACTGAAATATTAACTAGTGATAAATCAAAGCTAGCAGGTAATGGGCCTTTTGTCTGTGGAAAACTACTGGAAACTCTGCAGGGAAAAGGACATTGAAAGAGCAGTATAAAGATCGCCCATTTCTACGTCTCAGTATCTCACTCACTCCACTGAGTAACTGCTGTGTTTGCGACTGGGCCTATTCTTGCAAGAATAAATACTTCTCTTTTATAAATTTGATTGCGAGTGTCTCTTATGCAGTGATGATGTTTAACAGAATATCTGCCACAACAGTAGAAATAAGACGATTGCAGTAATGAGATTTGAGTTATGAGACAACTGGAATTCACCAGTTTCACAAATAATATTACTATATTTTAGGGGTGTAACAGTCCACAAACATGAAGGTTCGGTACAGGTTCTGTATAGCAGGGGAGAAATTTGCATATTATGCAGGTTTAGTATTGACTTCAAATTCTAATCATTATTTTTCAATTGTGTTTCTACTCCAAATCATTTTTTAAATATACTAATTTACAAATTATTACAGTAATATACTGTGAAGTAGATTACTGTAGGAAAGCTCTAAACTACTGCCCAAAAAAAATACTCGCAATAATTTTTTTACATCAGTCGATATCGATAATTATCACAATGTCAAATTTTTTTTTTTTTTACATCAGTCGATATCGATAATTATCACAATGTCAAATTTGTAAACAAAACAATTATTTTGTATAAATCCAAACCTGCAGAAAACACCAGCATTAACCAACATTAAAAATAAAAATCACAAATTTGACACTTGTAAATAAATGGGTCAATGACGTTACGCCCTAAATTTTCTGTCCGATTGCGTAAAAACTAGAGATGCACCAATTGATCCGCTGATGACCGGAATTGGCCGATTTTCACGTGATCGGCGACCGACCGGTCAGTCTGACATATGCCGATTTTATGCCGGTCAAATGCACTCGGGCGCCGCATGATTAACATCGCGCAACAACATCCGGCATCGCACGTGCACACGGAACGCACATGTAGGAAACCTTGTTTTTTTCCCACGGCGTGCATGTCAGCGTGAAACCAACCTGTTTGTTCCTCAGTTTCTTCTAGTTTCAAACTGAATGTTTCTTCAATCTTGAAGTCTTCACTCTCCTCTTTAATAAACGCCATCTTTATGTCTTCACTCTCCTCTTTAATAAACTCCTCTTTGTCTTCACAAGTGGCTCTCAGTCACTTCACCAGGAGTTTTTCCTCTGTTTATGAACACTTCGTCCTATTTAAGATGAGAATAATTAACAGAAAGAAAAACACTCAAAACTAAATCTCTGAGTCTGTCTCAATCAGCTCTAGTTCAGTAATTCATTGCCATGTTAAGAGAGTCAGTCAGAGAGAGAGAGAGAGAGAGAGAGAGAGAGAGAGAGAGAGAGAGAGAGAGAGAGAGAGTTAATGGACTTTAATCACCTGATTAGACCAAAAACACTCAAAACTAACATTAGAAGCTGATTAGTAAAAGTTACCATTAATGTTAGATAAAGCATTATATTGTTACATTCAATAATCAAACATTAATTTAACCGTTCTTGTTAAAAATTATGAAATTGCGTGAATAGTTTGCACACAAACCTTTCTTCTTCAGCCGATTCACAACACATGCAGCGCAGCCTTATGACGTCACACCAACAGGCCAAAATAAAAGTCCTGTTCACACGCTGAAATCACAGGAGTGCATAGAAATCGACATGCAAATATAAACTTTGTTTGCATGCAAACAGGACTTTTATTTGGCTTTGAATTCTTGGTGAAATACATATTTAAATGAAGGTGAATGAAGGGATAAAAGTAACTGCCAAGAAAGAGTTTGAATCACGTCTAAAATGTGAGATTCTGTTAATGGCTAAACACTACCTGATGTTTGTGTGCAGAAACCATTTAAGGGGTCAGGAAGTTTTTTCAATAACAAAAACAATTTTACTTTTTTTCTAGAAAGAGCTATCAAAAGGAATAAATGATTGCCAATATAATAAACCTTTTTAATGTCCACTGACTCAAAAAACAAACAACAAACAGGCATGTAATCGTACATAATAGTAGATGAGTGTGGTGAAAACCTGAATATAATTTTTTTCTCAATGAAAGTTTCTGTCTCTTAGTTTTCTGACAGTTCCTCTTATTTTTCAACATGAGCATTGCAATGTTTGAAGCGGATGTCATAAGAGCCCCTTTACACAGCCCCGCCCCCTTTTTTCCTAAGAAAGTTGATCACAAAGCCAAAAATATGATACTGTGTGGTTGAAAAAGACTTTGTGTTTCATAAATAAACTGCTCTTTCTGGCTCAGAACGCAGATCTGAACGTTAGCTGTGATCATACTTCTCAAATGTTTAAAGGGGTGATAGAATGATTTTATGGGGTATTTCACACTGTCCCTTAAAGGGACAATTTGTATTTTTTTTAAGGTATTTATTATCTAAAATCAGTATTTTTATTCATTAATATGTCCTCAATGGTGTTCAAATACCTCTGCCAATTATCTGACTCATCCTCGTAAACGAAGAATGTATCATCGACGCGCAGCGGAGGCCGAAGTCCATTAAAAGCTGACAATGGACACCTCGGAGGGCATTAACCCGCTTATACCATGGTCACTTGCCAAATATATATATTTTTAAAACATTAGTTTATATTTTAATTAGGCTAAATCTAGTTTTTACAAATAATAACTTGCCTGACGGTTTATTTAGCAACCGGAGATATTTATAGTCCGCTCAGCTTGTAGAACCCTTCACGCTGTACTCTCCTCCTGCCTTGGTTGTCTGGACAGCTGCGTAAAACTCCCGCAGGGTCTCATTCAGAGCAGTGGCGGTGTAATTTTCAAAGCTGGAGTCCATTTCTTTTTGGACAATAAAGTCTCTGAGTGTATTTAATGCCCATTTCATATTTTTTTTCGTGGTGATCTCATCTTTTTCGTCTTCTGTTTGATTCAGTTCTCCCGGTGTTATCTCTTTGTGTCGTTTCTCCGTTTTATTTACATTTTTTCTTTCTTCAGCAGCATCCCAGTCGTCAAAGTTGTCATATTCTCCATAAATGTTAAAAGAAATAACGAAGTCGCTCATTGTTGTATTAGTAGGCTATGTAATATCTAACTAAGGTTAGATGTTTGTTTTGATAGAGCAAATTGTTAACGGATACTTTGACTGCATGTTGCTATGGTTACTCACAGCTGTTGTAGGCGGCGCATTTATTTATTAATTTCGAATGGTAAACAGTCAGTTTCACCAGAACTACTTTACTAGGTGTCCTCTATCACTTTTTAACGGACACCCTGCAGCCAATCAGAATCGAGTATTCACCCAGACCATGGTATAATACAATTTAAAAACATGACTTTTATTTTATTTTTTATTATTTTAATGTTTGTAGGCCTATCTATGATTTACATTAATTATTACATAATTTATTCATGTTCGTATTAATATTAATTGTCATACATCATAAAATTTTTTAAATTTTTATTGTTAATTTTAATGTTTTTATATATATTATATATATAATGTTGTATATATATATATATATATATATATATATATATATATTAACATTTTTATTGTTAATTTTAATGTTTTTATATATATTACACATTCAGTATTATACTTTATTTATTCATGTTAATGGAATGAAATATTAATGTTAATTATCATACATTTATTTTGGATTTTAAAAACCCAAACTAAAGGTTTAATCCGGATCAAAACCAAGATTGGATTACGTGATCTAATCTGATTATGTAATCCGTTTTTTCTTTTGAAAAACCCATTTTCAAGATTTGATCCAATCCGTTATCCAAAATCCTAATGGATTACTCTTGAAAAACCGGGCCCTGGGCACCACTTGACACACATTCAGGTTAAACTTACTTTGAGAGCCAATTTCAACTGTCATGTGCCAAGATATTTGCTGGAGCATAATTTCTGGCAAAATTCGTGTTATTTAAATGTACAACCTACACAATTATATTATATAAGGTTGAAAAGGTTGGCCAGTAGAGTATTATTATATTAATAGTCAACATGCTGTTGTGTAGTTGCTAACTGCGACAGAAGTAAACTGTTTCCATACTCCCTTTGTCAGAAAATAAGTCCCTTTCTTCAGGATATGAGCTTGTTTGTGATCAGCAATGGTGCAATATGAAGCCTTGTAACACAAAGGTCACAATTAAGGTCAGCATTTTACAGGACAAAAATCTCAACAAATAGTAACAACAATAGACTGACTGCAAAATTTTAATTTCAACTGCTGGAATATTGAGTCATCTTAACTCCATTAAATGCTTACAGGCTCTTTTTACAAGCAACATCTTTTCTTAGTTTCTTAGTACTGGGTACCGCCTATCTAATTCCAACATTCCATATTTGAGACGTCTTAAATGAACAACACATTATCATTTAAACGTGACATAACAAGCATAACAGGTGCCAACAGAAACATTTTAAACTTTGTTCTTAAGAGCTGTGATTTGATTCTTAATGTAGAACTTAAAGGTGCAGTGTGTGATTTTTAGCGACATCTAGCGGTTCGGTTGCGAGTTGCACTGAGGGCTCAGCCCACTGCTCACCCCTCCCTTTCGAAGAAGCTACGGTGGCTAAAACGGGACAAACATATCGTCGTCTGAGACAGCAGAGAATAGCCGGAGTAAGCCAAGAGTGTGTAACATTGTCACTGTTTCTGTACCACACAGTCCATTATAAACCGCATCATGGATAAAGTTTACAAAGCCATAGTCAGGTGAGGATCAAGGGTCTTAATATATAATATAATAATAGTAATCAGCTGATTGTCTCACAAACGTAACCAGCACATTTCCCCTCACATAGCAAACCCATAATACAGCGAGGGAGAAGAACCACATGAAACTATGCAACTATATATTTTTTCTAACAGGGTAGTAAAAGTTTAGCTGGCTAATATGAGCTGTTACTGTGGCTGAGCTGGTTAAAGCGTAAAGCCTTGTTTATACTCGACGCGTCCGCATGAGCCCAAAGGTGCACGCGGCAAAAATGGCATGATTGTAACAGCGCGCGCGCCTCCGCATCCCCTAGACACCATTTATTACACACAATAGGCTCTTTTTCTCTGATTTTGAAAACTCTTGCGATCGACTTAAAATGCTTCCAAGGTCGACTTGTCGACCGCGATCGACGGGTTGTTGATTCCTGTAACGTTACTGTTTTACGGTCAATGATTAGAGTACTAATCAGCTGTCTCACGAACGTAACCAGCACATTTATCCCCACATAGCAAAGCCATAACACAGCGAGGGAGAAGAACTAAGTTACATGAAACAATCCAACTACATATGTTACACCACTGACAAGGGAAAAGTCACTACTCACGGTGTTTATGGCTAGCTTCTAGCTTTCTGCCGCTTCTCTTTCAAGGTAGTGACGAAATGCGCTCTGTAGCGCTGTGTGTTCGCGTTCGGCTACGGTAGAAACATGACGTCACAATTATGTCGATCTTCATAGAAGGGGGTGCCCGCGGTTATGTAGATATAAATGTCTCATTCTAAGGTAATAAAAACATTACGGTTTATTAAGTTCTTTATACACCACTGAACACATAGTTATGGATGTCATATTGCATTTCTGTTAATAGATACTCAAAATTTTTACACATTGCACCTTTAATGGCCAGCCAATTTCTGTTTTTAAGTGCTACTTTCTCCAGTTCAAGGCACTTATCACAGTCACTTTTTCCCGAACACGGCATGAAGTGATGAAGGACATCATTGTGCTTCTCGACAGCAAGGATCTCCTCTTTCTCCCACATCCTTCTCTTGAAAGGCTGACGACCTGTACAGGTTGGTAATAACAAACAGTTATAACAAAGAGTGTGGCACATAAACATTACAGTTTTTAGCAGTCAATCTTTAAGATACAGTAACAAAGTTTGATATGAAACAGACAAAGGGCGTATTGATCAAAATGTAAATAATTTTGAGATATCTAAAAAGTTAACCTTTATCCCTCTTTTGGGACTTGTGATGCAAGGCTTGTCGAGGTGTCATGCTGTGGTGCAGCATCGCTATGACTGACATTTGGCACTGCTGTGTCATTCTCTTCCCTCTGAGTAGTTGTAACCTGACTCTGAAAACCAGAAAAAACACAAAATGCAGAAAATATCAATTAAGACGTATTAGTCATACAACAGTATATTAGAGAAGGCCCAAGCCGATACAAAATATATTGGTATCAAGGCCAATCTGGGCATTTTTTAATGGAGCATTCAAACTCTGACACTTTCATAACTGTACTGTGTTTGTTGACTGAACTCTGTTTTGTCCACCACAATCTGCTAGTGATGCAAAAGTGAAAAAATGTATGTGAAAAATTCACATTCACAATTTGGGCGGAAGCTCCACTCTAAGACACAACTGTAGCATCTGAGTGTTTCTGTAGTTCCAACAAGGTGTGAGATGTCTTCATTGTAACTGAACATGTATATTTCAGTAATAGCGTTCCCAAAGGTAATCATTCATATTACATCAGTAATTACAGTTTATCAAATTAAGATTTTTGAACAAGGACCTTAAGTATTTGGATTAAGTAGCCTGGAAAAAACGGTGTGTCAGAGTCAGTATCTATAAATGTTATTTCATTGTTTTAGATACATATTTAATCAATATCTAGGTAAAAGTATCATATTGGACTAGACATTAGCACATAATATTTAAGAGAAAAAAAGCCTGGTTTTGGGACTTCCATATAGTAAATCGACATTTGTGGTTATCCTTTAATACATAAACATGGTCAGATTTAGGATCATATGTAAAATATGTACCTGACTCTGACTCATGTTCGCTGTCCAAGAGCACATTTTCTGTGGAGGGTTGGGGGGGGAAAGAGTGACTGTTAGTGAAAGCACAATGTAATTCATTCAGTCCTGACACGCTCCCAATTACACCAAAGAAAAACATGTATGAGACATTAAGTGTTCATGTTAAAATATGTGAAGAAAATTAAATCAGGCTTTCAAAGTTAACGTGATTACGAATTAACGCAAATTCCTTTTAAAGGCTGTATACATGTATGTTTTGTTGATTGGAAAGGACTGTATAATTTGAATAGTCTTTAAATGTTGTGGCCACCATGGGGCATCGATTAGAATGCAGACAAGATGTTCCGGTTAGGTGTTTTATTGAGATAAAGGTTTAAATGCGTGTGGTTCTGAAACAGAGATACAGACATAGATCAGTAAATGTAGTCTCTATCTATATATGTCAAATAGTTATTACATGCCTAGCAGGTATATGATAAAACAAACACAATCAAGAAATTAAATTATAGTTTATGTATAACTTAAATGCAGCGTTATACGAAATGCTTATCATTAAGCAAATACAAACTAGAAATGCAGTAGTACACTATATCCCTGTTCAAAGATTAATTTGCTGCATATTAACTGCAACAATATACAACATACAAAATTTAGTTGAACATAAAATAATTATGAGCTGCAGAATTACTCATTAAATAAACAACGTTATACATTGTACAAGAACAGCAGACATTATTTTAATTAAAACACATAAGGCTTGCAAAGCAACACCTCCCTTAATTAACAGCGTTCTCAACAATTAAACACACAGGCAGAAAAAAGCTCCGCCATCATACGTCATAGGTCATAGGTCACATCTTTGTTCTTAAACCAGCTGCTAGCAACTTGACAAGCAGAAACATAAAAACATGTCATGTTGAAAAATATCCCTTTAAGGTAAATTTAGAACAGATAAAAAAACTATTAATCTGCAAATAATCGCGAGTTAACTATGGACAATAAATATTTTAATTAATTGACAGTCCTAATAATAAGTACCTCCGGGATCAATGTTTATGTCATCCAGTTTTTTGCCCTTGAATTCTGCCATACGTCCCTGATCCAGAGCCATGAGGACTTTGCTAATTTTTGCAAGTTGGAGGGTTCCTTCAGGAAGTCTATAGAGCTGCCGGTGCACTCTAACATCATGGCCAAGAAAATCTGCTAACTGATCCAGCTCTGTATGACTGAGGTTGAGAATTCGAGACAGTGTTCCTGTTTGTTTGCGTAGTTTTGTAGAAGTGAGACTTTCAGGACTTTTTGCACCACAGACCTTGGCAAAGTGTCGAAGGCAATCAGACCCACGGTAACAGATCAAAGCGGATGGGTCTTGCAAATAGGTATATGTTCTCCCATTCCTACCATGTGCTGACGAGCAGATCCGGTCCTTGCTTCATCACTGGGGTCAAAAGTAAAGGAACTTTTCTTCCCCTTTTTCCTCTTATCTCAATCCTGCTGAAATGATGACAGAGTTTCTTCTCTAGATCTGAGAGCGCTTCATTCACATCTTCATGTGGGTCTGATGGATTTTGACATACATATGCAGAAAGGGTCATTTTTGACACCTCCCCAGCTCTTCGTCGATTGAACAAAATGACTTGTGCCAAAATGACCTTTGCCAGTTGTGCCCACATCTGGGGGGACGCCTCTGTAGACAGTTTACTGTGAAGATCTTGTTGTTGCACATCCAAATACAAATGGAGAGTCTGTACATCTTTTGTAAATGGAAGCAACAGAGGAGTATTCCACTTAGACTCCTGAAGTGTTCTCAGTGATGCAGCTGATATCAGTTCATTCCATCTGGTTTCATACACTCTGCGGAATGTACGAGCATCTTTTGCAGCACTGTAGTCGTTCTGTACATTTGCACGGCTTTCAAGAAGCATTGAAATCTTTGTCAAGTTGTGTCCAATTTTGAGAGCTAGACTTGGGCACCTGTATGCATGGATTTTACTGATTCCACAACTTGCATAAAATTGGCAGGTTTGATATGATTTTTAATGGTCTTTAAGGAAGTGTTTTTTCTTTAATGAAGTGTTTTTTTGCATATCAGAAGCCTTCCTAGCTCTCTCAGTTTCTGACGGACGTATTAATGTTTGCCAACATCATATCACAAGCCTGTTATATAAATGCTCACCATACTCCATGATACAGACATCCGATTTCAGTACAGAATAAACTTAATCTTGAACCATGTTGTTTAGCAGCTTCCAAAATTCCACATTGACACCAGGTGGTCGAGGTGCAGCAAATGCGCAGAGGGCCTGGACACGAGTTTTGCCAGGTTTTTGTGGAACACTCGGCTTGAACTTCCAGATCATCATGTGCTGCCAAAGAACGTTCTTTGTGAAGAAACCATGACAATCTATGCAATGCAGGAAATTCTGTGCTTGACAATCCTTCCTTGGTTGCTTGCGAGGAACAAGATTTCCAACACCAGCATTTAATACATCCACATTGTCTGCAAAGTTGCCCCTGTTTCTCAAATATTCCATATGCATTTGTCTTTCTTTTGAGCCTTTTGGAAAGGACAGAGTCTGTGCAACCTCTGCTTTATGAGCACGCTCCAAATGCCTTTCCATTTTTACGAATCCCACCCTACAGTACAAACAGTATTGCTTTTTGTTGTACATTCTTGACCCATTCTCCTTTTTACAGACAGCAGGTATGGAAAGTGAATCATCAGCTACTTCTTCTTCTGTATGGAGTGGAGGGAAGAGGCACTGTCAGGAAGATCTTTCTCCAGATCAGGTGTTGTATTCTGTAATACAGATTCAGGGTCTCCCCCTCCACTCCGTTTTGTTGATTGACCACTACTTGCTTGTGTTGTAGGGTAGGATGCACGTCTTGAACTGCTTGAACATCGCCTTTTACTTTGAAGACACATCGTTCAGTTCTCATATGTCAGCATACTTCCCTAGGATTGGGAATCTAAGCATGCTCGCTTTCTGATTGACTGGTTGAATGACTTCGCTTGTGTCTGTACCTTCAGATAAATCCTCACTACTCCTGCTGTCTGAGGTGAGGTCAAAAAGCTCATCTGAAGCAAACTCAACCTTTCTGTTCATCTTCAGAAAAGTCAAAGTCAGCACACTGATTAAACATTACTTTTCTGTTACGTACAAGATGCTAAGTATGTACATCCATTTTCTACATTGTTGCTTACCTGTATGCTTTTGGTCCTCCTCAGCCTTGGAATAGAATCTCTGTCCTGGTGGGTGAGGCTTAGTTCGAAATCAGAAGTCAGACACCATGTCTAGAGTGATGAAAAGATATGTAATTAACATTTAAACCAAAGGACAAGGGAAAAATAGGTACTGAAAGCAGAACCAATAATGTCTGAGCTTATTGATACTATATTTCGGTACCCATTCCTGTACAAATACATGCAAATGCTAAAAGAAAATACCTGGCAGCTTTAATTAAACTGGTCATGATTTGTGCTTGAAGTCCGAGATTCATTAGAATCTGTGTAGTCCACCAGGGAAGGATTCATTCCAATTTTGTTCTTTGAAGGTAAGGGTTCTGGATCGTGTGAGAACTATAGAACATCAAAGAAAGACATAAGATATGAATGACAACACACATGCATAAATGTATACCCATGTACATCAAATGGTATTTCAGAAACATTGGAAACCCACATTTAATCTTCATATTTTTCAATAAAATAGACATGTGGCATACAAATGGTTTAAATATATAGCAAGGACAATACTATACTTCTAGAAGTGGAAATGACTAGGGCTGAACCTGAATATTCCATTGTTGGGTAAACATTCGATTTTCAAATTGATATTCAAATATTGGAGGGGGTTTTCTTCGCGCCCCTGACCTCCGCTCATAGCAGTGAACGTAACGCTCCAGTTCACATCAAAGGGAAAACAAAATTAAGTCCTCAACTGTGTTAATTGCTTAATTTCATTACAGATCAAAACAGTCATATAGCCTACATTTTAACATTAATCAATAGGCTAAACTGTAGGCTTCAATAATATAATGAACACATTTACATAATTATATTAGGCCGATTGTAGAGGAAGAGAACTTACTTGCTATAATAAAAGTTAAGAGTGGATTATTAAACCACCTCAGGTGGTTTGCTTACAATCTGGCGTCAGGGTGACGACTGCCCTATTTTGAGTAAGTGTTTCCTGTAACAAGTCATTGTCATGGAAACTAATGTGCAGCAGTGCCAATTCAACTAGCAGGTGGCAAAAGTCTGTATGTTTCAAAAGAGCAGTGCATAGTCTGTTGACATGTGAGGCTTACACATACATTCAAGATTTGTTTTTTCTTAAATCAGTAAAACTCTAATTTTACTAATGCAGACTCTTGCTTCTCTTTGAGCACACATTTCCATCTACTTTAAAAATTGTATGTCCTATGCTGACTATGAACTTTGTAGAGGAGTCTTGCATTGTGGTCATGCTGTGTGCCTTCTGGTTTTGGAAATTCAGAGTCCATAGGGTCTTAGGAACCCTTTCTGAGGAGGCCTTGTGTGTTAAAGACCTTCTGCATCAGGTCATGCCGTTTGTGAGTGTGCATTGCGTGGGGGCAGGCCGTACTGCCTAAATGTTGACTAACTGGTTTCGGAGGAAAAGGTTGTTGAAGCTGGTGTCTTCTCTTCCTCCATCACAGGTTCGTTGCAACTCCGAGGTAAGCTCGTCTGAGTCTGTGGTAGTAGCACAAAGACTTTTAGGTCTGCCCTGCTTGGTGTCTGGGGCAGCGTCTGGGGCAGTCTGCAATCAGACTCTAAGTCTGAGAATCCTATTATGTTGGCTTGTTTCAGCTGCTGGTAGTGCCACAGCGAAAGCCAGAAAGTGTCGCCACTCTGGGCTGTATGATCCCAAGCAGATAGAGTCTGTCTTGGTGTGTCACGCTGGTTGAAGACTGCAGGTGAAAATCAATGTCTCGTAGGTTGGCAGGGACGTCGTGGTCTCCTGCAAGCTCTGGTGGGAATGCAGGGATGTTTCTGACCATTCACTTGAGATCTTCATGATGTCACTACATGTGCAGTTTCAGGGTTTGTCCTCCTGTGGCTGCAGAGGCTCTCAGGAAACTGGCTGTTGAAGTGTTAAGCAGAGGGCTTTGGCTCCTCCCCCCCCTTTGTGCAGGGCTGGAGAAGCTTACGCTGCTGATGTGAAGTTCAGCAGGGTACATCTTTCTTGTGGGGTCCATGTGCAGTGGGACTGTTGGTTCGGTTCTTTTTGGACCACACTGAGTTTGTCGATAATGTTGCAGCATTGCTGAGTCAAAGTTCGAACTTCAGTTGCTGAATGCCAATGGCTTTAGCATCTTTCTCCTTAAGTTCAACCAGTTCTTTAAGTTCTTTAGGTAAAACAGTTCTTTTCATGTCTGTTGACAGGTGACAGCTGTCAGAGCCTCCTGAAGACTGGTGATCTCCGTCAGTTGCTCCACTCTGTCAGGGTTTTTGCATCTATCCCGTGCCTTCTCACGCTGAGGTTGGTTCTCTGTGGAACTCTGTGGCTCTAAGCATTAGTTCATTTACCTCCTGTTTTAGGCCTGCGGGGGCTAAAGAGAGGATAATGCTGGTCAGCTCTTGGTGGCTCAGGCTGGGTGTCAGACGTCCGCTTTCATTGTCGTCTACCTGTTCCTTTCTCTGCCGTGGCCTTTCGTTGCCTTCTTCGGGCTGAAGGATGTCCTTGACACTGCTCTGCCGGGTCTCCAGGGGGGTAAATGGTAAATGGACAGGGCTGGAGGTCTGAGGCCTTCGGGCACACTTGTGGGAACACGAAAGAGAAATGGCAAAGGCAAATGCAAGTTCCTACAGAGTTGGTAAGCTAACTGTGTGAATAGCTGATGTGGAGCAGTGTTTTTAGTGTTAAGATTCTGAATAAGATTTAGTGTTGGTGAGCAAACACAACAAAAAGGTTTCGAGTATCTTTGTTTACAGCTTTAAGCAGCGTCGACTGATGACTGGGCTTTTGCATGTCATCAAACTATTACTCAAAATACTGATGGTTCTTTTCACTTGTACTAAAAGAGTTACACATTAAAACCAAAATAAAACAATACAATGAAATCAGAAAGGAAAAGGAAGAAAGGAGTGTCTTACCTATTTAAGTTTAGCTAGGAGGTATAGCTAAACAGGTATCACTTCTGGGTGATGAATAATGGGAAGTTTTTCTAGTTCTATCTGGGGCCAACAGTGCGTTTAACATTAACCGTACTTCACATACTTAGCTTGGTGCTAAGGAGTGAGGAGGGGTAAAGCACAGACAGGAATTAGTATACTAATAACCTGTGTAGTTCATTACGGAAACAACAGTTGCTAGATCTACTGTAATCCTATAGAGAGAGGGAAGATGTTGATATTAAATATCTAAGAAAAGGTAAAAGTAAAGGTAGAATGTCCTTATAGCTCTAGAAAACTAAAAGGAAAGGGAAATAAACCAGTTGATTTAATTAAATTTTCAATTTAACTCGATATAGCTGAATATAAAAATTCAGGCTAAAACAAAAGTAAATAAATAAAATAAAATAGGGGTAGACTTAAGTCGAAATAACAGGAACACAAATAAAAACCAAAGTATATGGATTTCGACTGAAAGTGGAACCAAGAGGGAGAGGGTCGAGAGAGAGAGAGAGAGTGTTGAGATAGAGAGAGAGAGAGGAGTGGTTTAAACCAGTGATGGGTGCCTGTGAGACATGCTTTGCGAAGCTCTGGAACCAGTGTGAATCATTTGTCTCAAATCAGTGAATCGGAGCGTGTATCAAACTGCTAAAGTCACGTGATTTCAGTAAACGGGGCTTCATTACGTGTCATAGCTGTTTTCAAATTATTTTGAATAATTTTTGGTGTGGATGGCCCCTTGGAGAATTTCCACACCCACCTCCCACATTTCAGGTTGTGTGTGAGTGAAACCCTTTGGCCCAGTCTGATGCATGGGGCCCGGACACTTTCCTTTCATCCGGCCTCCATGGGATCGCTGCAGTCGACCTGGAAGGCAGAAAGAGAAGACAGTGACAGTTATTTATTAATTCTGTGTACTTTTAAATGATTTGAACTGAGACATGTGATACCATCGCAGTTTCCCTTTTACGGTTGTGGCCACACAGCTGTTGCATACAGCTTTTATTTCATATGGGCCATGCCATCGGGGTGTGAATGCACCTTGCTTCACAAAAACCAGTATCATTACCATGTCTCCTCCTGAGAATTTTACCTCAGAGTTTGGGTAGAATTGTGCATCATTTATTAAGTCTGTTGTTTCAGAGCAGCATGTGCATGTAGCACTTCCAGTCTCGCTCGTAATTGCTTTAACACAGACTGTTGAATTGCAATCACGAGAGGCCCCAGGTCTGCTGGGGTAATTTCTGGGTCAATGGGCAGCTTCATGACTCTTCCAGTCATGAGTTCAAATGGACTGATACCTGATGCCAATGTTAGAACCATGGGTAGTGCATCAATCCATTGGTTTTTGTGTTGTGCTACCTGTTTTGAGATGCTTTCTTTTATGGTGCGATTAACGCGTTCCACTATCCCGGAGCTCTGCGGCCTGTACGAAGTTGAAATCTTTGTTTGATGTTTAGCATCTGGCATATGCGTTTCATTATCTGACCTGTGAAGTGTGTGCCCTGGTCGGATTCAATTTGGATTGGTGCCCCCCAGAGTGGGAGGATTTGGTTCGCTATCACACGTGCCACTGTGTTTGCATTGTTATTGAGAGTAGGAATCGCTTCAACCCATTTGGAAAATTTGTCAATTATCACAAGGCAATAACGATATCCCCCTTTGGCACTGGGTAGTGGGCCTATAAAATCCAATTGGAGCAACTCCCAAGGTCCTTTGGGTGGCTCTGGTCTACACAGTTTTGTACGGCCAGGCCTACCTTGATTAATGGTAGCACATACGATGCATGTGTCACACCATCTTTGAATGTCTGATGCCATTTGTGGCCATCAAAAGTTCTTTTGTATCAGCTGTTGTGTTTTGGGAGCTGATACGTGTGCATAATCGTGGTACAACTTTATCACTGGTTTCTGCAGGGCTTCTGGAACGATGTATTTATCGTCTCTTAAAATCATGCCTTCAGTGACCTTGACTAATTGGTCCTGTTGCAGGTGCGGTGTCAGCTCTCCATCAGAACTCCACAGTTCTTGTTGGTACTGTTTCAAGTCAATAGGAACAGTCTGAATCGCACTCACAGCAGGAACAATCAATCTGTCAGGCTTCCATTCATCCTCCTTTTGTGCTGCTAATTTAGCTAATTGATCTGCAATGTTGTTGTTTTGTTCGTTTTCATTTGGATTTTTGCTAATGTGCGCGCGCACTTTGACGACAGAGAGTGTGGAATCACGTTTTTAATCTCTTGCCAAATCGAAATTATGATGTCACAACATGACATCATGACTTTGCGTAAACATACACGCCACTTTCAAGTCAAGTGGCGTGTTATCTATACGCATTTTGAGCTATCCGCGTGTATGTCCACGCCGAAATCCTTTGCGTGTATGTCTACGCCATTAAATGTCCGAGTGATTCCGCGTGTATGTGTACGCCGTTAAATGTCCGAGCGAAACGAAGCAAAATCTATATCTACATCTGTGGAGCGATCTTTTTTTTCCTAGGGTGGTAGGAGAACACTCATAAATGGTATTAACCCCAGTGAAGGGTAGGTTTAGGGACGGGGTTGGGGTAGGTCATATATCTATATATACATAATCCAGTAATATAACGTTAAGTCAAAGGCGTTGATAAACACGCTGAAAAGCGATTATGCGTGTTGATAGCACGCCAAAAATGGAAATACGAATTGGCGTGTCATACATACGCCATTTCATGAGATAAGTCTGGATGTCAAAATGTTTTATCGCCGTTCCGGCAGATGTGAGGAATTTTCTCAACTGCCACTGTGCCATAAAATCATGGACTGCACCAAAAGCGTATCGACTATCAGTGTATACACACAGCGGCTCGGGATGTGATCTGATTGCTTCGACTAATGCAATAAGTTCAGCTTCTTGCGCAGATGTGTTTGCAGATAGTTTGATTAGCAATTGGTTTGGGCCTGAATTGGGAGAGTGAGAAGTCCACACCGCACATCCTGTGTGGAATTTGCCATCATGCCAGTATCGGGAACCATCAATACACCAGGGTCTGATTTGGAAGTTCTTGATCATGAACTGGGCTCTGTGCTTCCTGTTTGGTTTGGCATGTGTGTGGGTGGCCCTCTACATCTCCCAATAAATGAGGTAATATTCGGTCTTTAACAGTTGTGATGTCACGTGCCTATATGTCTGCTAGCCATCTTGCTAACCTTTGCGATGACACACCTTTTATTCGGCCTTGCAACAGTATTTGTACTGGCGTGTGCACTGTATGCACAAGGATAGGTTGAAAACCTACAATCGGTTCGGTTGTTGTCAACATTCAGTGAACCGCAAGCACGTGCTGAGTGCATGGGTCAAATCCCTGTTCGACCGTGGATTTTTTTTTGGCGGTAATAGGCGATCGGACGCAATTTTTCCCCATGATCTTGAGCTAAAACGCCACTTAGTGTGTTTTAATTCGCGTCCACTTGTAAGTGGAAGGATTTTTTGGGATTCAGGAGATTTCTGTGGTGGCCAGAAGGTAATGTAAACAGCAGTCTGGAGGAATACAGAATAGTGGTTCATCTATTTGGGGCTACATCATCACCAAGTTGCTCGAGTTTTGCATTGAGGAAATGTGCAATGGATCAAAAGGATCTATTCGACCCCCTAGACAATGGATGTCGTTTTCAATAATTTCTGTGGATGACTGCCTTGTTTCCGTATCTTCCGAATCAGATGCTGTTCAGCTGTACAAGGATCTTACTAGTATGTGTGCTAAAGGCGGATTTTGTTTAACAAAATGGACGAGCAACAGCCGTGCTGTATTGGGTGTAGTACCTAAGAAGGACAGAGAGAAAAAGTGTTGATTGTGACACTTTGCCAGTTGAAAGAGCATTAGGAGTGCAATGGTGTGCTGAATCAGATGCCTTTCAATTCACAGTGGTAGTCAAGGATAGACCTCTTACCAGGAGAGGAATTCTTTCAGTGGTTAGTTCCATCTATGATCCTCTGGGGTTCTTGTCACCTGTGATTCTGTCTGCCAAGAGGATACTGCAAGATCTATTTAGGGAGAGAATTGGATGGGACAATGATATTCCATCAGTGTATGTTCAACGTTGGATGAACTGGCCGGATGATCTGCATCACTTGGAGAGTTTTGAGGTCAGAAGATGTTTGAAGCCTGATGGGTTTGGAGATGTAATTTCTGCTCAAATGCATAATTTTTCCGATGCTAGCTAGCAAGGATATGGTGTGGTATCCTATTTGCTGCTCCATAATGACGATCAACAGGCATATTCTACTCTCTTAGTGAGCAAGGCAAGAGTTACACCATTAAGATCCATTACAATCCCTTGCCTGGAACTTAAAGCTGCCACTCTTGCAAGCCGTATTGACAAAATCTGGATGAAAGAACTCAAGATGCCCTTTCAGAACTCTGTTTTTTGGACTGACAGTACTTCAGTACTCAAATACCTTCAAAATAGCACCTCAAGATTTAAGTGCTTTGTGGCTAATAGAGTGTCTGAAATCCTGAAGGTTTCCGATGTAGAACAACGGAGGTATGTGAATTCGTCAAGCAATCCAGCAGATCTGGCGTCTAGAGGAGTGAAGGCGGATTCACTTTTGAAGAATGAGACGTGGATTTCTGGTCCCGCATTTCTCGTTCGATCACAAAAGGAGTGGCCAATGGACCTCACCTATAGGCTCTGATATAGATCCATATCAACAAGAGATAATTATTAATTAGGAGATGCAGAAGTTTGAACCTAGTAAGGACTTACTTTCGTTTGAAAAATTGGAAAGGGCCGAAATGGAAATCATCCGACTTTCTCAAAGAAAGAGATTCCCGGAGGAACTAAATAGTCTACGAAACTGTGGAGTAGTCAAGCCATAAGAATATTTCTGTCAAAATGTGTAGTGTGTAAAATTAATACAAAGAGACATAACTACTTGTATAGGTAGTTTATTTAAATTTAAACATATTTAACAACGCACTACCTACACAAAAACAAGTAAACCAACTAATGGCAAAGACCGCAGACCTCACTCTCGCTCGCTCGCTCATTTGGTCGCACATTTTCGAGATGTTACACTGTAAATCCTTTTCAGATGGAGGATTTGTTTTCCCAAATCTTCAGATAGATCCTTGGAATATTTAGTTATCAAATGTCTACAAGATGACTTAAGATCCTCCTCACTCAACTGCTGGAACTTGAGTATTATCTTGAAATCATTGCAGATGTCTCTGATTGACTGAAATCTGGAAGTCAGCTGTGCAATGATAGTGTCCATTACAATATAATACACAGAATTCCTAAATGTTACATCAGGAGTAACCTGTGCATCTGACCTTTCTTCAATGCGCTGGCGCTTTCTTTGAACTCAGGTGGGATACCAATTGCATCCGCTATATTTTGAGCTTCAGCAAGGGTTAAGTCCCACTTATTTCTCAAAGAAATTATTTCCTGCTGTAAAGCTTCAATGTTTGCTGCTTCCTGATCCAAAGATAGGCTGCCACTCTGCAAAAGCAAATTCCTATCTTCGATATGTTGTAGTATTTTTAACCAGAAAGTGCAGATGACTACTGCAGTAAATGACCTGAAATAGTCTCTCAGTCCTCGCGCATCTGATAATGCCTCATTGGATAATTTACATGACGATATTAGGCAATCGATTGCTTCAATCACACTGGGGAGGTGGTGAGCAATAGGTCTTACCGCGTCAATTCGGGCACTCCATCGTGTGTCACTCAGTCGGTGGAGTGAACATCCCGTCTTTTCCTTTAACACGGACCACCGGTCTGGACTCGCGCTAAAAAGTGTGTAAAGGCGATCGACACATCCGAAATAAGTTGATATTTCCTTACATGACTGGACAGCATGTACACCTACTAGATTCAGTGTATGCGATGCGCAGGGGGAAAATGTGGCCAAAGGATTTACTTTGATAATTTGGGCTTGAACACCCTTAACTTTTCCCGACATATTACTTCCGTTATCATACCCTTGTCCACGGCAATCAGTGAGGTCGATTTCATGCCTTTGGAGAGACTCCTCTATCATGCTGGCGATTTCTTTTCCTGTCTTTTTTGCAAAATCCACAAACTCAATAAAACGTTCGTTTATTGTCCATCCTTTGCCATGTGCATTATCGTTACACACGTATCTCAGAAGCAGAACATTCTGCTCAACATTTGATATATCTGGGGTTGCATCACAAATTATTGAGAAATATATTGACTGGAGTCTTTCCCCGAGAATGTTGTTGAGAACGTGATTTCCACACAGTTCAATGAATTCATTCTGCGAGCGTCCTGAAAGATAGTGCGCTGGTAGCCATTCCCCTCTCTGTCTATATTCTTTGACTTTTTCAAGATGCTCTCGCATGACAGAATCATATTTTGCAATCAGCTCGAGTAACCCTAAAAAATTTCCATTATGAACATCAAGCTCACTGGTGTCCCCTCTGAAAGCTAAATTTCTAGATGCCAAAAAGAGCGTTACATCTAATAATCTCTCCAACAAAGCCCTGTTTTTTTCCACTTGCGTTTGGAACTCCTTTTGAAACTGGCCATCAACTCCTGTGCCATGCATCAGGGAATGTTGTAGATTTCGCCACTTCCAGTAGCAGTGTTTATGTGGGCTGCTTTTTTCATGCTCTGGTAATTTACTGTAGAGTTTTTGCCACTTCGTTGTAGACGCCCTAAACCCCTCTCGGCTATTAAGAGCGCTTGTAGACTTCTTTTCAAATTCGTCAGAAAAGAGAACACATGGAACACAGTACAATGACTTGTTACATTCGCTAATAAACAGCCAGTCTCTTTTCACTTTCTCACGTCCATTTGCTGCTTTAGAGTATGACAAATACGCTGGGAAAGGCCTGCCTTCAGAATCTTTTACTGACATACCTTGTAACAAAGTAATGCTGTCAACACCTGCCAGTGCTCTAACAATGTTGTCTCTCTCTACATTAAGTCTTTCGGGCCATTTTCCTGGATCGGTGTAGCTCCCGGGATCGGTGCCGCTCTCACAGGTTTCCCCTTCATGTCCAGCCTGTGTTCTTGGTTCTGAATCCATAGAAGTAGACGCAACATCCTTATCCGTACTCCCCACAGTTGTTGCCGTGGGTTCAAATCCTGGTGTCGGGTTAAATACAGATAGAAGTTAAGTGTTTATAGAAACATTTACTCTAAGTAAAAGTAATAATCTTAATAGTTACTTGAGTAAAAGTAAAAAAGTATCCAATGAAAAAACTACTCAAGTAGCTAGTTACTTCAGATCATATAGGCCTAAATATTTTTTTCATGAATACATTAATTTAAATGACTATTATTATCATAATTAGATAGGCTGTCTTTGCAACAAAAACAGAAGAGACATGCATTATTTCTGCCACCTGTAGCCCAAAAAGCATTGCCTGTCCTTTGGTTTGTATAATAGTAACTTATACAACTACATTTGGATTATGAGACAATGTCGATAAAAAGGATCTTCAGAGTTTTACATTCAAAGGCATGTAATTGACACAGAGAAGAAATAGTTAAAACTCTTCACATGTGCTGACGCTCATGACCGCTACTGAACATCTGAACACAAAGAATGATCAAATGCACATAGACGGATCTACTTCTGTCTGTTCTCTATAATATAATCAAATGTATATTTCTGCAAGGATGTTTAAACTGGTTAACTGTGTCTAAGGCAGGCGAAGGCGTTCGTTTCCGAAACGAGTTTGCACGCCACTGCGCAATACACACAAACTACCGCGTGATGGCAGGTTCATAAACTGTGAACAGTGGTAGCTTATTTAATGTATAAATTAATATGTCCAAAAAAACAATGATGTCAAACTTTGTAGTAGTGCTATCGTGGCGTAATACTCAGTTTGGTTGTAAAATGTATTACCTGAATGGAATGAAATCGATTGTATCGTCCTGTGGAATCATTAATTCACATACAGCTTGTTCAATTAATAAAGATCTTCATCGCTGACGCTGGCAAAAAATGTGATGCATTTGAAGATTTGCTCTCACTTGACTGTACTGTCTGTTGGTCCACAGCCAATTTATCCAACGCATGTTCTCAAATCTTCCTGTTAGACGACTTCGAGTCGAGTGTGAATTGAAAGCGCTTCAGACGATTCAGTGCGTGCAGGAAACTGAACAGATCATTCAAACTGATTCGCGAACCGATTTAGACAGATCTGCCAACTTGTTTGATGACGTCTTTGAACAGAATCGACTCAAAAGAGTGATTCATTTGTGAATTGAGAGTCGCTCATGCCCAGAAAAAAAAAATACAGCTCGCTTGGAATAAACGCATTTAACAACATGTATTGCATTAAAATAAAGTAACGAGAGGAATGTCACCCAACGTAACGAAGTAAAAGGTTTTTTATTTATTAGAAATGTACTTGAGTTAAAGTAAAAGTACCCACATTAAAATGTACTCTTAAAAGTAAAATTTTTCCCCAAAAAATACTCAAGTAAATGTAACGAAGTAATGTTAAATGTACTTTGTTACTACCCACCTCTGGTTAAATGCAGAACATCTTCGCAATTGGTGGTGGCTCTGTCGCTAATAGCCTCCTGGCTATCGTTAGCCTGACTGGGAGCACTGACAGGTTTCTGAGCTGACTGAAAAAAGTTGGTCAGTGGAATTTTGTTTGGGTCTAAAGCCCTTGCCAGCTCCCTCTTCTTCTTCTCCTTTCTCTTCTGGCACCCGGATTTATTAGCTGGCCCTGGCATACCAACTAAATGTACTACAATATTAAGTTAATTATTTTGTTCTCGTCATTTTTCTGCTGACCGCAAACTGGCGCGAAGCACTGGCGGTTTTGACGTTACGTTAAAAAAAAAAATTGCCTACTCAGACCATTTTCAGGAGAGGGGTGTTTCATTATGACACTGGCTACATTTTACTCAAGCAGCATTAAATAAAATGCATTTTCAACAATTAATGGTGCTTTTTTGGTCCAACATAAAATATGGTAACCTGATATTTAGGATGAACATAATTATTGCTGGACTGCATGGGCCCCCCCTAGCGGCTGGGCCCCAGAAAACGTTCCCCTTGATACCCCCTTATGGATGGCCCTGGTCATAGCTAGTCATTATGTTCATGTTTATGTAAAACAAATAGTATGTTTCTTAACGTAAATAAGAATAAATAACTAAGTCGCTCCCAAAAATGAACAATTGAGTATTACTCACCACGTCCCAAAACGATTTACAGTAAATTAATTTGATGAAACTTGATACATCTTGTTGAGTTGATGTGGGCGTTGACTAGTGGTGGAACGGATCACAAAAATCTCGATCATTTAAATTTTTTGAGCCACAGATTGCATAATTTTTCGAAACGGCAAAAAAAGAAATAATAATAATAAAAATATAAATATCTATGGATGGGGGGGGGGGGTAACTTTGCTTTTCACTTATTACTTAAACCTCACTTGAAGTTCCTCGATACTACATTATCAGTTAGGCTAGTAGATTTTTAAAGTTCAAACATTATTAAAAACAAGTGAACAGTCAGTAATAAAATAAGATCAAATACACAAATTACAAGCAGAGATTAATACTAAACAATTTTACAAGGTATAACAGTAGTATTTAGGTACAGAAATTAATAATTAAGCCTAAATGTAAAATGACTTTGTAAAAATTAAATATAGTTTTATCTTTGTTAAAGCTGTATTTTGTCATTTTATTAACATTAATGACACAGACAACAGTAGGAATATTAGGTGTCTCCTGTCACTTTAAGGCCGACTGCACGGACGGAAAAAAACGGACAAACATCCAGTTTCTATCTCAACTGTTCACTGATGACATAAACGAGAGAATACCGAGACGGGTATTTTGACACAATTTTGAGGTTGTGTCCGTCCAAGGGGAAGGAAACGTGAAAGAGGAATCAATTAGTTGTTTGTGTGCTGAAACAGCCTCTCTCTTTTGACAATTGGCAAGACAAAACGCATCCAATTTAAGAACTTTCACTCTGATGGTTAAATTTAGAAGTTAATCTGCAAATCACATGCGTGGCGAACCGTGGGGCCTGGTCCGTACGGATCACGGATCAACTGCGATCCTTCCACCCCTAGCGTTGACTCTGTTTGCATGGATCGCCTCAGATCAATACCATAACAACAACATGCGTGTTCACATTAGCAGTAATGATCTAACACAAGAACGACTGGACATCTCTTTTATGCAGATTACATAAACCGAGAATATTTGTTAATTTTGTTTTAAATAATTTAAAAGTAGACACTTACATTTTTCTATAGATATCATGTTAATGTCTTTGTAACGAGTATTCGCTGAGTTTTGTTTAGTTTTTGTGAAGCGCTCCAGAAAAAAGTTCACAGAGACAAAGAAAGTTTGTTTTCTTTATTTTATAAATGCAAGTCAAGTCACCATATTTATATAGCGCTTTTAACAATATAGATTGTTTCAAAGCAGCTTTACAGTGATAATAGGAAATTAAAGTAACAGATTCTTTTGGCATTACAGCAGCTGTAGAATAAAGTTATTGTCTAGCTAAAGTTAGATTTGATTGATTCACTTCCGTCGCATCGATCATTAAATATTAACTTAGGGGCCGCTCACACGACACCGTTCTAACAGAAAACCCTTTATGCGATCCGGCCGCGAATTTGCACAAAACAGTTCCTGGTGGCTCGAGAACGCAAACCATGGAACAAGGCACAAGCCTTGAAAAATGTATAATACAGAGGTTATCGCTTCCGCAAAGCCACGTGAATCGGAATTATCCCGACAACGTTTTATCTGTACAGAGGTAAAGGGAACGGAAGGAGGCCTTCACAGTGGTGAGACTAGTGGACACTTCAGGACTGCGTTGTCGTCGTGTCCAGGCGCAGGTCCTTCAGATCCGGATACGGCCTGGATCCGATGGACTAGGGTAAACCTCTAATATTAGAATAGAGACTAATAATAGCATAGATGTCATCCTTCTTATGATGTAACAAGGACATCAGGGAAGTGTTCCCGGCTGACCTAATCTATGCAGCCTAACATTGAATTATAGAGGTCTGTAATGTGTTATGTGTATGCTAGGTCAAAGAAATTTGTTTTTAGTCTGGATTTGAACTGGCAGAATGTCTCTGCTTCCCGGACAATGAACCCAGCAGAATGCTCTGGCGTGTTAGTCAATCCCAGAGGGTTTAGGTGTCATTTTTGGTGTCTGTTTAGAAACATTTCACACTTCATGAGTGAATTCTCAAGTGGCAATTAAGGGTTACTTTATGTTTGAAACGCTTTCCACACTGATCACATGTGAAAGGTCTCTCTCCATTGTGAGTTCTAATGTGGACTTTAAGGTTTCCTTTATCAGTGAAGCACTTTGCACAGAATTTGCAGGGAAAAGGCTTCTCTCCAGTGTGAATTCTCATGTGGCCTTTAAGATGTCCCTTTTGAGTGAAACTCTTTCCACACTGTTGGCAGGTGAACGCCTTTTCTCCATTGTGAATTCTCATGTGTTTTTTAAGGTTTCCTTTATCAGTGAAGCTCTTTCCACACAATTTGCAGGGAAAAGGCTTCTCCCCAGTGTGAATTCTCATGTGGCTTTTAAGATGTTCTTTTTGAGTGAAACTCTTTCCACACTGTTGGCAGGTGAACGCCTTTTCTCCGGTGTGAATCCTCATGTGTTTTGTAACATTTCCTTTATCAGTGAAGCCCTTTCCACACAATTTGCAGGTAAAAGGCTTCTCTCCAGTGTGAATATTCATGTGGGATTTAAGGTGTCCTTTTTCAGCAAATCTCTTTCCACACTGTTGGCAGGTGTGAGGCTTCTCTCCAGTGTGAATTCTCATGTGGCCTTTAAGATGTCCCTTTTCAGTAAAGCTCTTTCCACACTGTTGGCAGATATAAGGCTTCTCTCCAGTGTGAATTCTCATGTGTCCTTTAAGGTGATATCTATCATTGAAGCTCTTTCCACACTGTTGGCAGCTGTAAGGCTTCTCTCCAGTGTGAATGTTTACATGCCTGTTAAGGCTGTTTTTTTTGGTGAAACTCTTTCCACACTGATTACATTTATATCGCTTTGCTCCAGTATTCATTTTCATGTGGACTTTAAGGTGTCGTTTTTCAGGGAAACTCGTTTTTTGTGAGGAAATCTTTTCAGTCTGTGAGCAACTAAAAAAGTTTTCTCCATTTATGAAATCATGATGTTTCCCATACTGATCTTCCTCTTCCATTTCATTTAGTTCTTGACTCTCCACTTTCAGTGTCATCAGATCTAAATGAGACAAAATATAAGTTAACCCCAGTTTAATGGCACAACAACAACAACACACATCAATACATTTACACATTTAAGGCATCAAAACCAAAAGCATGTATGCAAGATCCTATACCCACTAAGCTACTGAAAGAGGTGGTTCAGAAAATTCTCTCAATAATCGTAACCCTTTTCTTACTTTAGGATACGTTTCAGACTCTGTTTTTCTCCATCATGTTTGAATTCTATGTGTTCAGGACACTGCCAAAGATATTATGGAAGTGGTTTGGAATCTGAGTAATGCACTGGTAAAACATTTAAGTCACTGTTCTAACCATGTGCTTATCTACAAGGAGAAAAGAAGGGTGGACCACACTGTCTCAATTCCTGATCTTTCTCTTCCATTTAATTTAGTTCTTGACTCTAAAGAGACAAATACAAGTTTCGTACAAGGACAAATACCTCTCTTTGTTCCTCATCCCCGCATAGAAACCTCTTATAAGAAGCATAACCCCACTGACAAAAACGATCACCACCTGGCCAGAGGATGCTCTTCCTCAGCTAAAAGATTGTTTCACACACACTGATTGGAGTGTCTTTGAACATTAGGACCTGGTGATATACACAGAGGCTGTACTATTGTTCATCAAGTACTGTACAGGGAATGTTATGGTGGATAAACGCATCCGAGTATTCCTAAATCAGAAGCCCTGGATGACCAGTCAAGTAAAGTCACTACTCAAATCGCAATACCGCCTTCAGTTCAGGAAACAAAGAACTATACACCGCTGCCAGAGCTGACCTAAAGAGAGGTATATCAGGAAAGCCAAGGCCTACTACAGGAGAAAAATAAAAATCCACCTCTCCAATAACAATCCTCGGCAAGTATGGCAGGGTATCCAGAAGATCACCAACTTCAGGGGACAGATCAGTGCAGCTGTGGACTCAAGCATCGGACTGGCGGAAGAGCCGAATAGCTTCTTCACAAGCTTTGAGACCCCACCTCAACAGTCTGCAGTCACACCACCTCAGCCCCAACCAGGTCCCAGATCCCAACCACTGACTGTGTTGGTACAGGATGTGAAAAATATGCTCAGTAGGATGAACCCCAGGAAACCAGCAGGTCCCGACGGCGTTCTTGGGAAAGTACTTAGGGCCTGTGCTGACCAGCTTTCACAGGTCTTCACTAACATCATTAACCTCTCCCTGACACAGGCTACTATCCCAGCCTATCTGAAGTCGGCCACCATCATTCCTGTGTCACATCAAAGACTGCCTTCCTCCCTCCTTCTACCCCCACCAATTCGCTTACAGAGCAAATAGATCGACTGAGGATGCCATAGCCATAAACCTACACACCGCGCTGAGCCATCTGGAGCACAGAGAAAGCTATGTCAGGATGCTCGTCATTGACTATAGCTCAGCCTTAAACGATTATTCCAGACATCCTGGTCAGTAAACTGTCTGACCTGGGACTAGTGGTGGGGGAAAAAATCGATTCTGTTCAGTATCGCGATATTTTGCGCACGCAATTATATTGATACAGGAACGCAAAGTATTGCGATATTTAATTATAAAATTATCTGTTTTACTTTCTGGTTTTCTCAGAGTTTACTCTGATCATTTACATTTGCGTATTACATCCACAAGGTGACGCTTGTTGCGGTGCTTTGCTGTCGTACATTCAACAGCAATTAAAATGAAAATGGCTTCAATATTACGGTTGTACACGACACTCCGTCTTCTTTCAAATCGAAAGTGTGGGTAAAATTCGGTTTTATGATTATTCTCAGGTTCATGTTACTCTATTATGTCTGCTTTATGTTACTCTATTGTATTTAAATAATTTTAAGTTATGTGCTGGGAACTATTTTTCACTGCTTGAGAACATTTGTTGAAATCGCCCCCTAAACACTCATTCACTAAGTTAGGCCTATTCCCTAAGTTTGTCCACTAATTCTGTTCACTCACTTGAAGGAGTGAATGAAAACGAGTAAGCGTATTTGGACAGGCGTTGAGCGTACACTAGCCTACATTCATTAATGCTGTGCAATGTGGGACAGAGACGCGATCTGACACGCGTCCCATTTTCTTGTTCATTTCAAGTTCATTTAAGACTTTATTTAAATCATTTAAGATTGCTCTTATGAGAACACTCGACAAAACAGACATTTTGGCATGATTTGTGTGTTATGGTTTGTTCAAGTCTGAAAGAGAACTCGATACTGACGCGCGTCTTTTCTGTGGGTCGTGTGTGTGTGTGTAATACAGGCAGGATTTAATAATACTAAGGTATTAAGGATACTGCGTAATTGCGTTAAACATTTTTAGCGCTTTAAACTTTTTTTGTTTGTTTTTGTTGCGGTGCCACGGTGGGGAAGTGATGAAACCAGTGTTGGGACTGAACAACGTGTAACACCGGTAACACAGACTATTGTAGCAAGCCTAGAGCTTACCATTCATGTGAGAGGTCTCCTATTCAGAGAATAATTATGTCCTGTCCTGTAATAAGGTCCTGTGTCCTGAATGTTCAAGAACAAGTTTTCAATTTTTTGCTCTACCCTCCTAAGTTTTTGCACTTCAGTTAATGTGTAGAAGATAATGTTTACAGAATTAAATGTGACATTTAAAGTGAGTTGAGCGGTGTTATTTTCCTAATTTTTTGTAATGTCTTTGGATTATATGGGGGACATGAATCGCAATATCGCAGAATTGAATCGCAATACTTGCTTTATTGCAATATATTGAGAATCGCAATAATATTGAATTATGGCCCAAATATCGCAATACTATCGAATCGTCACATTTTTGCCAATTCCCACCCCTACCTGGGACTCCACCGACTCACTTGCTCCTGGATCAAATACTTTCTCACTAGCAGACCCCAGTTAGTAAAAATTCGACCCCACTTTTCCTCCATTTGAACATTGAGCACGGGCTCCCCACAAGGGTGTGGGCTGAGCCCACTGCTCTACACTGCCGACTGCAGACCTGTCCACACCACCAACAACACACTGAAGTTTGCTGACGACACAACTGGGGTGGGGTTGATCTCTGAGGGAGACAAGTCAGCCTATTGAGAAGAGGTCTTGGAATTGTCCAAGTGGTGCTTTGCTAACAGCCTAGCTCTGAACACAACATAGACCAAGGAGATCATTCTGGACTTCAGAAAGCACAGGGCAGACCTGAGTCCCCTCTACATCAAAGGAGACTGCGTGGAGAGGGTCCACACCTTCACCTTTCTGGGCACAATGATCTCTGCTGACCTCTTGTGGAACGCAAACACCACAGCTGTCATCCAAAAGGCACAGCAACAAGGCACAGGAAGATCAACGTCAGAAGGAACTGCTAGTGACCTTCTACCGCTCCACCGTTGAGAGCATCCTGACGTACTGCATTACAGTGTGGTTCTCCCACTGCACTGAGGCAGAAACGAAAGAAACTCCAGAGAGTGGTCAATACTGTACAGTGGTCAAATTTCTGCATTTCTATCCTGACAGAGAATTAAGACATTAACAGATAGTTAAGTCAAGTTGATTTAAATAGCGCTTTATACAATACATATAGCTTTAAAGCAGCTTTACAGTGATGAACAAGAAATTGATTCAATGATGCTAACAGAATTCAATTATTTTGTAAAGCAGTTCTAAAAAGAGAATAGTGTCATTTTTTCCAGCTGACGTCAGTTCAGGGTTATTTGAGTCCTTTGTTTTCAGTTCTCATTGAATATGCAGCGTGTTTTACAGCTTTAGCCCAGGAAGGGCTTTCATTGATGGAATATTTGCTGTGTTTCTGTCAACTCACCCAACACACCGCCTATGATGACAGGACTTTAAAATCATTGTTTTGGACTGGAGCGAACTATTACCACCCAAAAGACCTTCCGGACATGCCAGGATTAACATGGATGGAGGCCATCCTACGCTGTCTGGAGAGTCTCTACTCTGAGTCCACACCAGTATCCATGTCACTGAACCCAGAGTCCAGCCAACAATTACCCCAAGGCATGGAGATGAAGCCAGAGCCCACCACAGACAGGGAGTTTTCGCCTGCCGTGATGGAGGAGCCTGCGAGGATGACAGCACCGACCACCGCCCCAGAGATGAAGCACCACAGTGTGTCTGACCAGGTGTGTGAGTCGGTTGGTGAAGAGATGAGTCCCACCATAGAGATAAAGGATATCTTGGTGCGCCTCCATTTGCCACTGGAGCCACTGAAGGGCTACTGCTTTGATGGAGCCAGCTGGAACCTCCCATGTCAGGGAGGTTCAAGCTAAACTGAAGGAAGTATGTCCCAACTCTGTTTTTGTCCACTGCGCAAATCACTCACTGGATCTGGTGCTGCAAGAAGTGGCTCGTGAAGTGCGTCTTGTTGCTGATATGCTAAACTTTGTGCGTGAAGTCACTGTTATAATCAACGATTCAGCAAAGAGAAAAGCGTTGTATCAGTCCCTATTTGGAGCCGGAGACGTTGTGAACTTGCTTGGCCTCTGCCCAACTTGGTGGTGCGTCAGAGTTGTGTAACTGTCACGTTTGCTGGCCTGCTACGGAGAGATGATACAGACTTTCAGAACCTTGGAGAGTGACAAGGCTGTGAAAGGGGACACCGTGCCAAAATTGCAGGATTGCTAACAGAGGCCACAAATATGCGCACAGTGTTTGGCTTGTTTGCCTGCGTAACCCCATTTACCCCATGTGAAGCAGTGGCACGATCACTTCAAGGAACCAAAGTCATAGCTTTAGGATCCATTGAAGCTGGCAAACTCCTTTGCAAACAACTGGGCACACTGCGACAGGATGAAAACATCACAGACCTTGTGGCCAAGAAGACCGAGCAATATGCAGAGCGTTACGGCCTGAAGCCGCCACATTCAGTGCACTGCAGCAAGACACCTGCACACTTTCGCTATACACAAGTGGAGGAGGCCAATAACCAAGAGTGCAGCTAAGTGGAGGGTAAATGTTTGTAATAAAAAATACACAATTGGTCTTTTCAGTTGTAGTAGGCTAAGGTTATTTATCTTATATTTTTGTATTAAGTGTATCCGAACGTGTGGAAAAGGGACATGTTTGAGGCGCTGGACCTGGTGCGCTCAGAAGTGGAGAGGCGTTTTGACCAGGTCGGAATCCAAGTTGCTGCAGGGCGAGAGCAGGCGATCATTGAGGCAGCTCAAGGAAAAAAAGTTAATGTGACTTCCCTGAAACTCACCGGTTTACAAGAGAGCAACTAAGTCATGAGTTGGACATACTGCGGGATATCTGTACAGGGCGTGAAGTTAACACAATTTGGGATGTTGTGTCCATTCTCCAAACCACGCAACCACAAACCCGTTCCCTGCTGTCAGAGGTGGAAAAGCTCATCAAACTATGCCTGTGCCCGCCCATATCTGTCGCTGCATCAGAGCGCTCTTTCTCGGCTTTGCGCAGGTTGAAAACCTGGCTGCGTAACACCATAAAAACATTATTATTTTTAATATTTTTATGTTGTAATAATTTCACTGTTAATCTCCAAATTAATGTAGAAACAACTACAGTATATTTTAAATATTTGTTTAATGGCATCTTCAGGGGTGATAGCAGAAAAAAATCCTGAGCCTGAACTTTTTTTCCTGGGACAGATGCGTAAGGGCGAGTTTATCCTCCGCTAATTTCTGACACAAAGTGATGAGCGATTGTTCTTCTAGTCTTCTTATATTGTTGTCATATATTTTTGTCATTATTTTTTGAGAATGCAAGACACACACAAACACATGCCTATCTTCATAATTCTTGACTTCTAAAGTTATTTGAATTCGACCCAAATCCTAAATTTCACTTGCACTGCACTGCAATGTATTTTTTTCATGATTAATATTGCATTGCAAAATAATGTGTGCTGGTCAACTAGTCTAAAATTGAGAAACCTCTAGAAAACAGTAAAAAAAACATTTGTACATTTAAGATAGTTCTACTTAATTTGTTATTCCAATATCCAAATATGATAGCCTACTTGATAAAAAGAAAAGAAAAAGGGCTTTTATTTGAGCCGTGCTGTCTTTGCATTTGAACATTGCACATTTAAACAGGACACGCATTAGCTTAATAAACGTTAGCCAATACAAACATAATTATAGAAAATAGTTGACAATGAATAGACAGGAGTCCTGTCACAGGACCAATAATAGCAAAACGAATCACTTATTCTAAAAAGAATATCAAGTAGCCTATATGTTAGAAGAATCTGACATAGGGCTGTGTTAATAGTAAAACGTCCTTCTTCGCGCAAGTTCGCGCGAATGGTGCATTTGGTGCATTCACGCGTTTGACACGAATTCGCGTCTGCCGCCCCGGTTGAAAAATCTGAACTTTGGCGTCAATTTGCGCCGCGTTAACCAATCAGGAGCCTAGCTGCCTGCTGTCACTCAGGAGGTAAAGTGACGTAAACTCCCGCTCGGAATCTTTCATTCCAAAATCAATGACAGCTATGGAGGAAAAATAAATTCTTGCTGTAAGCAGTCACCCAGAATTGTACGATTCCACTTCATATTTGTACAGAGACAGGAACAAAAAGGACCTCGCTTGGAAGAGGGTCAGTGAGGAGATTGGGGAACCTGGTAAGTTGTAAATACAAATTTCGCTCTTGACGCGCGAATGGATTCAAAGTGGTCAAGCGTATAACTAGACGCGGTAGGCGCGAATTTGACGCGCTATTCGCGTCCGGTGTGAACGCAGCATGAGAGAGAGAGCTCGCGCAGCACTGATACAACGGTTTCTTATCCACAAGTAACGCGCTAGTTTTCATACAAAATTATTATGTAACATAATTAGGTACTTTAGTTATTATAACACAATAACGTAACACATGCAGGCTACGTTTCTCAACACTGAGAATGAATAAATAAACGCATGTTTGCAGACTCGCGCTTATCAGTAAATTAATCCACAAATAACAGCACTTTCATAATCAGTAAGCCATAGCGATTTTAATTTTATTTAGATTTGTTGTTCATCAATACTTAAGCTTTTTATAATTTGCATGGCTGTATGATGTCTTCATCTTATCTGAGTGACATGAATGACGGAGTATTCTAAGATAACCCATGCGATTGCGATCACTCCGTGTGATAATAGAATCCAGATTAAGTTAACTCAATACAATACTTCAACTTTCCACATCCACCCCAGCCCGTTTACCTTCAGGAGTCAGAAGTGCCGTGACTACTGTAGCCTACTGTCCTCGCTCATGAACTCAGTCAGAGGCGGCCGCGGGAGTGGAAGCGGGATCGAGCGGGATTATTGCTGTCGATTTTCAGTCTCTTTTTAATGATAGGCCTTACGCATCTGTCAATCATACCCGCTTGCTATTTGGGGAATGAACCCAGCGCTATGATTGGTCGAATTCCGCTTCTTTTGCTGTTGCTTTTTTCTTTTTCTTTCACAGACACGTCTGTACGCCGGAAATCCGGTGTGGCGCCGGAGCGCTATCAGGCCTGCATCTTTTTATGAATGAAAGCCAGTATCTCTGATACTAATACTCGTACTGATGTCTCTATGAAATTAATTTTTTTAAACATTAATGACAGACATTCAACATTACAGTATAATTGAAAGCTATCAACTTCAACGTTTATTAGGCTTTAAAAAAAACAACAAAAAAAACATTACAGAGAGACAGAGAGAGAGAGAGAGAGAGACAGAGAGAGAGCGCCCCGGCCGCGCGCGCACCCTCACGTCTTCAAACAACACGAGCGCTGTCTTGCTCTCTCTCCCTCGCGCATATTAATCAATTGTCACGATAGTAAAAGGTTGGAAGACCGCAGTTTCACGTGGAGCATTTGGAGAGTTTTAGAGATTAGAGACTATAGGAACAACATCTCAATGAACAACATCTCAACACTAAATTATAAAGGCCTGTCTCATATAGACGCCCGTCTCAAATACAAGCCGGTGCCGTTCGACGATTTGGGAAAATAAAAGCCCGGGCTATTATTTGAAGTTTTACGGTAGATTCTTATTAAAGCTAAAAACTGTTCTGTTAGCTTTGTTCTTTGATTAACATTAATGACATCACAAAAACAGTTTTTTTAGGCTGCTGTCACTTTAAGAGCTGCCGCTGCCGTACACCCCTTTAAGTTAATTTAAGACGTTATTTAACTCATTTAAGACTGCTCTTCTGAGGATATTCGGCAAAACGGGCATCTTGGCATGATTCTGGGAGTTATTTTTTGTTCAAACGCGAAAGAGAACTCGGTACTAGGGATGCACCGATTGACCGGTCATAAATCGGATTTTTGTATTATTTTCGGCCGATTTTTCCGGAAGTGCCGGCACAGACTACTTTAGAATCATTCGCGAAAATGTCATGTTTGGAAACATTGTACTGGAAATGCAGAGGTACCTGTCTGAGGCACAGATAAGCGAGCAGCCGTTAGTGTAGCTTTCCTGCGCTCGCTGAAGTTGCGCGAGAGTACCTGCACTAGCGTAGACTGTGAACGTTTGTATGTTCAGCTCAGCTTCTCACGTGTTGATGAGAAATTAAACAGACTATCATATGACAAAAGCTGAAATGCTTCTTTTTGTAAAAAAGAACTTGCATGCACTTTTGAAAAGCTAGAAGTAAACATCAGTTCTGTATAGACCTTATGCGCCAGAGAAACAAGGGCGCCGCCATCTTTGGAATACTGTCTTTGAACTTCCGTTTTTGCGGTCGCTCTGTATATCTCTATGGGATCGCTGTCCAGGAGTAATTAGCTTTTGAAGTGGATTTACTTGATGTAAAGTTGACAAAGTTATCATGAGGATTGTAATGTTTAAAGCAGATGTCTTAACAAATGTCAGTATACCGGGACGATTTTAAAATGAGCCGTTCATTTATAAATCGGAAGACAAAAGATAACGAGCGAAGCGCTGAAAAGGGGCGGGGCTACATACATAATGTCTATAGGATGATCATTTTTATGTTACCTTAAAATTATATTGATATAATTTGTTTTAAAACGCATCTGCTGTACATCTTTGTTTCTTTGTTTCACTGGTAAATACCTTTTTTCTTTACACCAAATTTAAAAACAAAAACAAATGCTGAATGCTGATTAAATAGCCAAACATCTTTGTTTGGATAGTTGAATGTGTGTTGATTGTCTAGTGAACGGTGCAGTTGTTGCCGTTAATTTCAGATGGTTACAGTTATTGTTTTTAACAGCCAAAAGCCAGTTTGGCCTGTTAACATCTTGTTTATGTATCCTTGTATTCTTACTTGTTTGTTGCTTGAAGAAAAAAACAAGAAATCGGTATCGGAAGACGGCCATGAAAAATCATGATCGGTGCATCACTACTCGATACTGGCATATTAATTTATGAATTATTATTTCCACCCTCTTTTTATTGTTTTACTTTAACCTCTTTTCCTCCACTCTAAACAATGCAATGCTCTGGTTTCAATACTTTATATTAAGGGAATGTGCTGATGCTCCTAGTGCATTTACACATTTCACACTTTTATGTATGTTCCCAATAAACTCATCTTTACATAAAACTTAATTAGACACTGTGTTGAATGTTACTCAGAATAAAAATTGTTTTTTAGGCTAATTCTGTATTATTTTGCCTAATTTTATGTGTGACGTCGACATAACGAATATCCAACATGGAAGCCGGATCTTATCGGGTTGAAGGCAGGGCTAGTATTTGTCTGGTCATGTGATCTCAACATGTCTGTCAACATGAGGCGACCCGCTCCGAGTCAAATAAAACCACTTTAATTAGGACAATCTTCAGAAATATAATTCATGTCTGTAGAGCTGGAAATTTTAATAAGGATCAAATGAAACTAACCTGTTTGTTCCTCAGTTTCTTCTTGTTTCACACTAAATGTTTCTTCAATCCTGAAGTCTTCACTCTCCTCTTTAATACACGGCATCTTTATAATAGATCTCAGTTCCTTCACCAGGAGTTTTTCTGTGTGTTTGGACACTCTGTCCTGTTTAATATGAGAAACATTAACAGAAAGAAAAATAAATGGAAACTAAATCTCTGTGTGTGTCTCAATCAGCTCTAGTTCAGTAGTTCAGTTCACTGGTAAGAGAGTCAGTCAGAGTGAGACTTAAATCACCTGATTAGACAAAAAAAAAAATAGCACTAAAAATTAATACATATCAAATTACACGGTTTATATTTAGACAATATAATTTTTGCAATATTTATTTGTAGATTACATTTAATCGATTAAAACATTTGCAGCTGGTTAGTAAAAGTTGGCATTACTTATTTGTGTTTGTTGTTCTCTTGTATTTACACTGTTTGACCAGCAGGAGTCGTCCGTGTTTGAGATGATTCGAGCGAGTCGACACAGTGAATCATTCTGTGTAGCGATTGATTGATTCATTGAATCAGTTGACTATTGAGTTTCAAAAGCTCCGTTTCTCTCATCACTACTTGCAAGTAACGTGATTCATGTTTATGATAAACTAATTCACGATATAGGGAGCGAAATGAGAGACACCTTTTCTGCTACTCATGTATGGATTTGCTTAACTCGCTCAAAAACGTTCAATAATGTTAGATAACTCATTGTAATGTTACATTCAATATTAATTAACTTATCTTACATAACATGTAAAAGATATTAAATTGATTCAAACAGTTTGCATTAAGTTAAACACTTTAAAATGCTTAAAACAAACCTTTCTTCAGCCGAATCACAACATATGCAGGAGCGCGGCGCAGCCTTATGACGTCATATCTCCTCTCCAAAATAAAAGTCCTGAAAGCAAAAGCGGTTGGTAAAATACACATTTTAATTCATTTTTATGGCTAATAATTACCACTTTAAAAGTCTAAACTACATCGAATATGTGAGATTCTGTAAATGGCACTAATAACACTAATGTTTGTGTGCAGAAAACATTTACAAGGAGTGGGGAATTTTTTTCAATAACAAACCAATTATTGATTGATGCATTTTTTGTGTGTGGAAAGATTGACAAACCATTATTGTTTTTAATAATAAGCCCTAATAATAATTTTAAAAAAAACCAGACCACAGACTAAAAATAAAACTGCAACATCCATTGGGCAACATTTTGCAATATGTTATGAATTGTGCAAAATGAAATAACAAAAATAACTTATTTTTAATTTAATTAATTGTGATTTATTTTCCTTACAGTGGATGAGTGTGGTGGAAATCTCTTACCGTTTAACACTCATGAACAACATTTATATTATTTTTTGGTAACACTTTACAATAAGGTTTTATTAGTTACATTAGTTAACTACTTTAGTTAACATGAAATAAGAATGAATGATACTTCTATAAGAGTAATTAATCTTAGTTAATATTAATTTCAACATTCTTAAAAACAAATGTATTTTTTAACATTAGTTAATACACTGTGAACTAACATGAACCAACAATAAACAGCTGTATTGTTAATAACTAACATTAACAAAGATTAATAAATATTGTACCAAATTTCTATGAGGCTCTGCACCTCCTCACAACTCACAAGTGTAAACTGTCAACAAACATCCCATAATGCACAGCGCAGCTGACTATGGCAGCTGGTTTAGTCCAAAAAAGCACAGTTCTTTAGGCAGTTGGGTCTGTTTGACCACTTCAAGGAAGTCTTGGTATGCTCGTTTGGTCCTTTTGGTTTGATTCACACCTGCTGGCTGGCATACAATGGCTGTTATGCAGGCATACCAGGCTGACATTTTTATAACCTATAATTTTTTAACCTACAGCAGAAGATATTGCTGAGCTTTGTATGGCCGCAGACTTGTCTCTCCGCATTACCAAGGAGACAGCCCGCGCCATCAGCCGTTCGATGGCAGCTATAGTAGTCACGGAGAGACATTTATGGCTAAATCTATCGGGTATAAAGGAAAAAGACAGGGCTTTTCTCCTTGATGCCCCGATTTTGCCCTCTGGCCTGTTTGGCAACGCTGTTAGTGAAGAAACAGTCTGCGGCCTTCAAGCAATATCTCCCTCGCTGCTCGAGATCTAAGAAGGCTAACTCCAGTGGGCAGCCTCAGTCGTCAGCAAGCTCCTCATACTGGCAGGTACAGAAAGAGAGCGTCACTTCTAGTGCTCCCCCTCAAGGAGCTTAGGGGCATAGGCGACGCTTTCGCCCGAAGTCTTCTGAAAAGAAGGTCCATATGAGGACCATCCATCAATGTAAGAGGGCTTTGGGAAAGAGGTTCTAGCTGTGCTACTCAGAGCCCTCAGGAAGCCACTGTCGGTATCCCACCGTCCAGTATGCTTCGGGACACATCGGTTTCCAGCGAACGCATGTCCGCCCCAAGGGCTTGTGGCCAAGCAACGTTCGCGTCCACACGTCGAGAATCATTTTTTTAGACCAAACCCAGCCGGACAGCCGCTTCAGGGGATCAAGGACAAATTTAGAAGAACACCTGAAATCAGCCTCTAGAGCCTCAATAAGCCTCAAATCAGATCCAAGGACTGGTTTGTCATGATAGATATAAAAGAGGCATACTTTCACATATCCTTCCTTCCATCTCACAGGAAGTTCCTACCGTTCCAATATCAGGTTCTTCGGCTCGGCCTGGCTCTCTCCGGGTTTGTTGAGGATCAGTGCCAATGTCGATGAGGCCTTCGAAGGTGACAGTCTAGTTAATACGATCTCTGCTGACACTTCAGGGATGCGTTGTGGTCATGTCTAGGCACAGGTCCTCCATCTGATCTGGATAGGGCCCGGATCCGGCTGACTACAACATGTGTTGTGGTCGCGTCTAGGCACAGGTCCTCCATCTGATCTAGATTTGTCTCAGGTCCAGCTGAGTACATCATGCGTTTTGGTTGTGTCTTGGCACAGGTCCACGATCTGATCTGGATACGGCCGGATCCGGCTGACTACATCATGCATTTTAGTCGTGTCTAGGCACAGGTCCTCCATCTGATCTGGATATGGCCCGGATCCGGCTGATTACATCATGCGTTGTGGTCGTGTCTTGGTACAGGTCTTCCATCTGATCTAGATTCATCTGAGGTCCGGCTGACTACATCATGCGTTGTGGTTGTGTCTTGGCACAGGTCCACCATCTGATCTGGATATGGCCCGGATCCGGCTGACTACATCATGCGCTGTGGTCGTATCTAGGTACAGGTCTTCCATCTGATCTGGATTTGTCTCAGGTCCGGCTGACTACATCATACGTTGTGGTTGTGTCTTGGTACAGGTCCACCATCTGATCTGGATACGGCCCGGATCCGGCTGACTACATCATGCGTTGTGGTCATGTTAAGGCACAGGTCCACCATCTGAGCTGGATATGGCCCAGATCCGGCTGGCAACAGTGAACTTTGGAATAAACAGAAAGATAAACATTAGCGTAGATGCCATTCTTCTTATGATGTAACGAGTACATAAGGTAGTGTTTCCAGATCTGGGTGACCTAGTTTCAGCAGCCTAAAGAAGAAGAGTGTGTGGTCACTCTCCCATCTATTCTTGGGGGTGGTTTGGGACTCGATTACGATGCGGGCACAAATGTCTCCTGCACATATTGAGTCCATCCTGGCCATGATGACCAGGATAAAGCTAGGCCGTGCCATTACTGTAAAACAGTTTCAGAGGCTGTTAGGGCTCATGGCAGCTGCGTCCAATGTGATACCCTTTGGCCTGCTGCACATGAGAGCCCTGCAGTGGTGGTTAAAAACCAAGGGGCTTCGCACCAGGGGGAACCCATTCCAATGATCTGAGTTATGCACAGATGCCTTCATTCCCTGTCCATATGGAAGATACAGTACCTTGGTTCCTGTCCCAAGGCCCAGTGCTGGGAGCACCATGTCGCCAAAAAAACATTTCGACAGACTCATCACTCCCGGGCTGTGACGCGGTAACGGAAGGCATGTTTGTGAGAGGCCTTTGGCAGGACCATCATCATTCCTGGCACACAAATTGCCTAGAGATGTTGGCTTTTTTCAGGGAGACCTTCATCCCTGGCCTCAGGGGCCATCACGTTCGTGTACGGACAGATGTGTCGATGGTCGTTTATTTGAATCATCAGGGGGGTCTGAGATCGCGACCCTCTATGCAGATTGGTGAATCAGATCCTTCTGTTGTCCCAGGTGAGACTATTATCGCTCAGAGCAATGTACATCCCCGGGGACCAGAATCGGGGAGCACACATACTGTAAATGCAGGGGCTGTGGCCCGGGGAATGGAGACTTCACCACAAGGTGAACTTTACTTTACTGAGCTTGAAACCACAGTTTCTCAATCAGGACTCCTGAGCAGTTTAATAAACACAAGAGACAACCATGCTTCCCTTTCACAAAACTAACTTCTTCTCTCCTCTTACCTGGCTATATACAAGAGAATGAATGCAACATAGAGCCCCCTAGATGCATGGTAGTGACATTACCCTTATATATATGAACATGACGACAGGGAGGTGACGGCAGTGCATAAATCGAGTTACCCCTCCCACTTCTGCTAGTTTTACTGACATTTCTTATCCCGTGCGAATTGGCCATTAATATTACAGACGTCCTGTGGTAAAATAATATTACTCCATCTACCCTTGTACAACTAATTCCATCCGAATAGGGATTAATCTAACAAAATGCAGAAATTGAGGCTAAATCTTTTGGTGTCTTTTAGTAATCTTAAAACACTTATGTGTGCACTAGAGAAAGATTTAGTGATTTGCAAATGCTTCTAAGGATGTACTTTTATTGATATTTTATCGTGTTGTAGAGTTGTCAAAAAGTACAGACTTTGGTATAAAGTCTGTACCGAAATTTTACAATTGTGACACTTTGAGCCCTGTTGAGTGGAATCGAACAGACCTCTGATTGACCATTGTGTTCACGTGCTCGTCGCATATGTCTGTGATTGGCTACAATGATCAATGCATGGGATTGTTTGAAAGCCAGGAGCGGGAGCGTTTGAAAGCAAATAGATGCCTGCTTTCAAACCCTACCGTCTGTATCTGTGTAAGGGCTCGGTGAAGAGTGTCATTGATGTATATTTACATAGTTTTTGAAGCGCTGTTCATTGTAGCCAATTACAGTCAAATTCAATGAGCGTGTGAGAACAATGGGTAATCAGAGGTGTTTTTTTTTATATGTGCATTTATATATCTGGGCCACCTATCTTGACCAGGACACTCCTGTAAAAGAGATTTTTAATCTCAGTGAGGTCATCTCCTGATAAAATAAAGGCTACGTAAAATTAAATATGTGTTGACAGTTTTTATGGATCACCTCACATCATTGCCATATGAAAAGCGTGCGCTGTCCATAGGTGTTCTCATTAGCAGTAATGAGCTAACACAAAAACGACTGGAAATCTCTCTCTTTTAATACAGATTACATAAAAAGAGGATATTTGTTTTCAATTGATTTAGATACTTCTAAAGTAGACATGAATATTTCTATATATTGTTCATGTCTGTGTGACAAGTATTGGCTGAGTTTAGTTTAGTTTTTGTGACGCGCACCAGAAAAAAGTTCACAGAGACAGCAGAAAGCACACTCTGTTTGTTTTCTTTATTTGACAAAGTACAATGTTTTGTTTTATTGTTAGTGAACACATAAAAATACCCTTTACAGTTTTGCATGAAGCATTGCTTTTATCTGTATGACCATAAATGCTAGAGTATTTTAAGTCGATTTCGCTGCTATAATGTGAAAAAAGTCCAGCAGAATTCTCTGGCGTGTTAGTCGACCCCAGAGGGTTCAGGTGTCCTTTTTGGTGTCCGTTTAGATTGAACGTTTTTCAACACTTCATGAGTGAATTCTCAAGTGGCAATTAAGGGATCCTTTATGTTTGAAGCTCTTTCCACACTGATCACATGCAAACGGCTTTTCTCCGGTGTGAATGTTCATGTGATAACCAAGGTTTGTTTCTGTTGCGAAGCTCTTCCCACACAGTTTGCAGGTGAACACCTTCTCTACGTTGTGAATTCTCATGTGGACTTTAAGGTTTCCTTTTTGAGTGAAACTCTTTCCACACTCTTGGCAGTAGAAAGTCTTCCCTCCAGTGTGAATTCTCATGTGGCCTTTAAGATGTCCTTTTTGAGTGAAACTTTTTCCACACTGTTGGCAGGTGAACGCCTTCTCTCCATTGTGAATTCTCGTGTGTTTTTTAAGGTTTCCTTTATCAGTGAAGTTCTTTCCACACAATTTGCAGGGAAAAGGCTTCTCTCCAGTGTGAATTCTCATGTGGCCTTTAAGATGTTCTTTTTGAGTGAAACTCTTTCCACACTGTTGGCAGGTGAACGCCTTCTCTCCAGTGTGAATTCTCATGTGGACTTTAATGTTTCCTTTATCAGTGAAGCTCTTTCCACACAATTTGCAGGCAAAAGGCTTCCCTCCAGTGTGAGTACTCATGTGGGTTCTAAGGTGTCCTTTTTCATCAAAGCTCATTCCACACTGTTGGCAGGTGTAAAGCTTCTCTTCAGTGTGCATTTTCATGTGGACTGTAAGATGTCCCTTTTCTGTAAAGCTCTTTCCACACTGTTGGCAGCAGTAAGGCTTCTCTCCAGTGTGAATTTTTGCATGTCTGTTACGGCCGTTTTTTCTTGTGAAACTCTTTCCACACTGATAACATTTGAATGGCTTTGCTCCAGTATGAATTTTCATGTGGAATTTGTGTCGTTTTTCAGTGAAACTCTTTCCAGACTTTTGAGGGATTTTTTGTGAGGAAATCTTTTCAGTCTGTGAGCAACTAAAAGATTTTTCTCCAGTTATGAAATCATGATGTTTCCCATACTGATCTTTCTCTTCCATTTCATTAAGTTCTTGACTCTCCAATTTAAATGCCGTCAGATCTAAAAGAGACGAATACAAGTTAACCAAAGTTTAATGCCACAAAACCACAGAGTTCAAGACATTAACACATTTAAGGGATCAAAACCAAAAACATGTATCATAGATCCTATACCCACTATGCTACTGAAAGAGGTGTTTCCTGTAATCTCAGAAACTTTTCTCAATATTTGTTACTCTTTGTTTCTTTAGGACAAATTCCAAAATCTTTTTCCATCATGTATAGATTCTATGTGTTCACGAGAATACTTTTTGTGCACCAATAACACAAAATAACAACTTTATACAACTATTTCTTCTCGTCCATATCAGTCTCCAAAGCGTATTCACGAGAGCACCACGACGCATGCGTGCGTCTTCCTCTGCTTGAAAACACAGCCCTGCATTTCCAGGTCATATGTTAGAACATGTCATCAACACACGTATTGATGACACACGCATCGTGGTGTTCTCGTGAACACGCGTCGGAGACTGATATGGAAGAGAAGAACTTGTTGAATAAAAGGTTTTTTTGGCACACAAAAAGTATTCTTGTCGCTTCATTAAAATTAAGATTGAACCACTCTAGTCACATGGACGATTTATTTCCTGCCATTCTGGACCTTCAAAGTGTTAATTAAATAGCTGTCAATGGAGCCCCCTCCTGAGCCATTGGATTTCATCAAAAATATCTTAATTTGTGTTTCGAAGATGAACAAAGATCTTACGGGTTTTGAGTGGCATGAAGGTGAGTGATTAATGACAGAATTTTCATTTTTGGTTGAACTGTCCCTTTGTCATAAATTTGACATGAAAGATGACGCATACATTTAATAATGTTAAAAAATTGCCTTTATAAAGGGGTAAATATCAAAACTATGCAGATTTAAGTAGAACACTGATGAAAATATTGCTTCAGAATAAGTAATGTTTACACCACCAAAAATAATGTTACACTTCTTTAACTTTGCAGTACTACTTAAAGCTGCAGTCCGTAGTTTTTCCTCTGCTCATCAGATCATCTCTGCTCGAAATCTGCAATTGCAGTTATTCACAGAACTATCAACTTTACGTGGGTTGTGCCTCAGCTCAGCACAGCCCGGATGAATCCAATGTTTTGAGGAGAACGTGCGGCTGTCAGTCGCCGCGCCGGTGTGGATACTGGCATTCGCAATCACAGATTCTACTTGTATGACCACCCTAAGAATTTCCCCTGGTAAATGTCATCTGAACAAGTAACATCCACTTTTGTTCTGACCAACTAAGGGAAAAAAAGCATTGCTGTAAATCACGCTGATTAAATCTAACAATCGCTTATCATATCACGTCAAACCGTGCAAATTATACTGTTCTGAAATTGTTAATGTTAACAACATCAGCATTGCGTGACTACATTTAATGCCCTTCCAATATTTAACCTTGTTTTTGCATGGGCCCGGTTGAGTTCTGTTTTTTTTCTGTTGCCACTCCAAAGTCTTTTGCATTTTACAACGGGTGAATCTCCAGTTATCCCTGGTGATTGTCGTTTGAACCTTTCTGGATCTGCCATCAAATTGCTAAGTTTAATTATATAAAGTGCTGTGAGAAAAGGCTATAAATCTCCACCACCAACATCCTCACAGACGATGTAGCCTACTAGCCGAGACTCCTTCTTTATGTGTACAGATGTGACGTAATGATGCAAATACATGCTCGAATTTCCCATGGAAATCCACCAGTACCACTGGAATTAAAAATGTTATTACAAGCTTACCGTTTTGAATCAAGCTAAGGCAAGCAGATGGTTATGTACTTGCAATTGTTTTTCATTTTGGATAATTTTTTACCCCAAAAAGTTACAGAATGCAGCTTTAAAGTTATTGACATTAATCACCGTGGCGAGGTGGGCGTGGTTCAGCGATGTCTGTGACAGGAGAGAGAGCTGGGAGGTGAGCGGCACGTAAGTAGGTCAAGTGCAAAATGAGGAACACCTGATCTCGTTTGCAGTGATTGCCGTGGGGAAGCATAAAAGCCACTGGGAAGCGGGAACCAGTGAGAGAGAGACCAGTGGAGATCTGCGGGTGATTGATGCGTCAGCTGTAAGCAGCGAGAAAGTGAAAGTGTAAAAAGAATGCCAAGAGCGGAGACCGCAGAGTGCGAGCAACAAATTGAGTGACAGCTGAGAGCAGCGGATTGAGTACGATCACACAGCACAGTGGGCGGGTCCCTTAGTTTTAAGTCAGTCTCAACAAGCCGAACCGTCACCTTCCTTCACCCTGAGTCTGAACATTGCTACACTGGTGCCGAAACCCGGGAAGGAAGGAGAACGCCGTCGCCAGCAGGTCGACCCCGCCAGGTAGGCCATTTGCAGACATCATCCAGTCACTCGCGGGACTCCAACAAGTGAACCATCAGGCGTTAATGGACTTGAGGAGCGACCAGGATCGCCGATTCCACGCCCTCATCCAAGCCCAGCAGGAGGACCGCAAGCTGTTCTGGAGCTTGCTGACCCGAGAGGTTCGGACCGCAGCCGAACAAGGCCCGCTGGACGACCCGGAGGCTTTCCTAGACCTTTTTGAGCGGGCTGCCGAGGCATGTGAATGGCCACAGACCAGCTGGCCGGTGCACCAGATTCCGCTGCTGTCGGGGGAGGCGTAGAAAAACGCCCAACAACTGCCGGTCCAGAACCTCCTGGTGTATGAAGACCTGAAGAAGGCCACCCTTCAGAGAGTCGGCCTGAGCCCAGTGCAGCACCGTCAGCGCTTCCGCTCGCTGCAGATAGAAGAAGGCTGCCAGCCCTTTGTGATGGCCCAGCAGCTCCGAGACGCCTGCCGTAAATGGCTATTGGCCGGGGAAAGCGACGTTGAGGCTGTCATCGAGAAGGTGATACTGGAGCAGTTCATCGCTCGCCTCCCGAAGAGGACTGCAAAGTGGGTCCAGTGCCACCGGCCGATGTCGCTGGACCCGGCCATACAACTGGCGGAGGACCAGATGGTGGCGTGCTCCGGGGTCGGCGAACCCCTTTCAGCTATCTCTCTCTCCTTTCTGTTGACCCCCCTCTTTCTCTCTCTCCAAACCTGTCCCTATGCCCGGGTCCCGCTCCAGTCTCCCGCCACGAGTCCCGCCCCGATGGAGGACCGATCCCGGACAGGAACCCGTGGCTGGACCCCGAGCCCCGCCCAGGGGGGTGGGGCCCACAACCCTGGACACCACCTCAGCTCCCGCTTTCCCTTCTTCCTCACGGCAATCCCGGCAGGGAGGCCTGGGCCGGCCTGCTGGTGTTGCGGGGACCCGAGACACTTTGTGGATCGGTGTCCGGTGATGGAAGTGGGAAAGTTGGTCCGGGTTCCGGACACCCCGCAGGCCGCCCCCGATCAAGCCGGGTTACATCAAATACCTGTGAGTATAAAGGGGGTACTTATCAGGCTCTAGTGGATTCAGGTTGTAACCAGACCTTCATCCATCAAAGCCTGATACAATTGGATCCAATTGGCATTGGATAAGAGCCGCACGGTTAAGGCGAGGTGTGTGCACGGTGATGGTGTGTGCACGGTGAAATTATCCTTTATGGGCCGTAACCATACAATTTCGGGGCCAAAAGCATAGAGTTGAGGTGGCAGTTAGTCCGCACCTCAGGCATCCGCTAATTTTGGGGACAAATTGGCCTGCATTTAAGCAATTATTGGGGCATTTAACAGCAGATGCCTCTTGGGGGGAAACAGCACCAGGAGGGGGGACGAGCGCACAGGTGGGAGAGGCTGTTCCGGGATCAGTGGCAGCTGTACCAGGGGAACCGAACGTTCTGGAGAGGCTAAACCTCTCCAGCCATGATGATTTTCCCCTGGAACAGTCCCACGATGAGACGCTAAAACACGCGTTCGATCAGGTCTTCACTATCGACGGACAGCCTCTCCACCCTGAACGAACACTCACCTATCCTTATTTTGCTATAATAAAGGACAGGGTGTATCGAGTGACCCAAGACACTCAGACAAAATGCTTTTACAGGAGGCTCATTGTAATCCTATGACCGGACATGTAGGAGTGGCAGCCACGTTAAATCGTCTAATGGCCCGATTCTTTTGGCCGGGCATTCACGGTAACGTGAATTCCGAAAGAAATTCCCACTGATCAGGGCACTGCGTTCATGTCACGTACGTGCGCGAACTGTACAAATTATTGGGGATTAAATCGGTTCGCACTAGTGTCTATCACCCACAAACAGACGGTCTAGTCGAACGGTTTTATCGCACGTTGAAAACAATGATTTGTAAGTTCGTTCACGAGGACACTAAAAATTGGGATAAATGTTTGGAACCCCTCTTGTTTGCTGTGCGCGAGGTCCCGCAAGCCTCCACGGGGTTTTCCCCCTTCGAGCTTCTCTACGGTCGTTAGCCCTGTGGCATTTTAGACGTCCTAAGAGAAGCTTAGGAGGACGGACCTTCAGAGAACAAAAATGAAATTCAGTATGTTCTGGACCTGTGAGCAAAAGTCCATACACTGGGGCGGCTCTCTATGGAGAATTTGCTACAGGCTCAGAACAGACAAAGCCAACTATACAACAGGGGAGCCAGACTGCGTAAATTTTCACCGGGAGAGAAAGTGCTTGTATTGTTCCCAACGTCCAGCTCAAAAATATTTGCAAAGTGGCAAGAGCCCTTTAAGGTCACTCGGCAGATAGGAGATCTCAATTATGAAGTGGTTCGGACGGATAGGGGCGGGGCACGCCAGTTATACCACCTCAACCTTCTCAAAAAATGAAGTGAAGAGGAATCAGTGATGCTCATGATGGTAGTGAGTGGGGAGGAGGATCTCGGGCCAGAGGTGAGCCACAAAGGACAATCTCTCGCCCTGACCCCGGGGGGAGATCACCCCTCGCTGTCGCAGCTCACTGATTTAGTAAAATTACAGGCAGAGTTTGCAAACGTGTTTTCGCCCCTACCTGGCCCAACCAATTTGATTCAGCACCATATTGAGACGGAGCCGGGTGTGACAGTGTGCACCCGGCCATATCGCTTGCACAACACAAAAAAAAGGTAGTTCAGGCAGAATTGGAAGCTATGCTGGACCTGGGGGTAATAGAAGAGTCACACAGTGACTGGGCGACCCCGATAGTTTTAGTGCCTAAAACCGACGGCTAAGTGCGTTTCTGTGTCGACTACCGCAAGGTGAATGCTGAGTCAAAATTTGACGCATATCCAATGCCTCGGATTGACGAGTTGCTAGATCGGCTAGGCACGGCTCGTTTTTACTCGACATTGGACTTAACAAAAGGATATTGGCAGATCCCCTTAACTCCAATGTCCAAAGAAAAAACAGCCTTCACAATGCCGTTTGGATTGCACCAATTTGTCACACTTCCTTTCGGGTTGTTTGGGGCTTGGACCACGCTCCATGTTAATAAAAATTATTTTAATGTTTTAAAATTAAGTTAATGTTAATAAAAAACACACTGGTTTTGACTAAATCACTTTTTTATCCTTATCATTCAAAGTGAAGACTATACAGTGTTTTATTTATACATTTGATTATTCAACTTAAGTAGTATTTCTTACTACATGTTTAATAAACCTATGCTACTGTCCCTGAAAAACGTAAAGTTTATTCATTTTGTATGTTTTTCTATTATATTTGTAATTTGCTTCTTTGTTCCTATTTTAATATCAAAAATAAAATAAAATTGTCTGCCTTGGTTTATAGGCCTTCAACGCATCACAATAGAAAGCTGGAAGTAGCCGGCAAAAATGGCTGAAGCAGTGTACTGCGTCTTATGGTTATTTCTTCAACATGGCTGCCTGTTATCACTGGACTGAATTGTATCTTCAATTATATAGAGGTAATTGACTTGAATTCTGTTCACTATGATTTTTTTTTTTTATCTTTCTTGATTCCATTTTAATGGTTTAATTAAATTGTTATAACCAATTATTTAATATGGTTTAAGCAAAACTTTCTTCAAAGGTTAAACCATACTTTAATTCTGAGGTGTTGCCTTGTAGACCTTTGATTCTCTCTGTGTTTTTATGATATGATGATAGTTTTTCTCAAATCAAGCTAAAATGCTGCTGACTCTCAGAGCTTGTGTAGATGAAGTGCATTGATGTCCTCATATAGGCTGAAAACATTGCGAGCGTCATGCGTGCCTCAGTGTGTGTGTGTGTGTGTGTGTGTGTGTGTGTGTGTGTGTGTGTGTGTGTGTGTGTGTGCGTGTGGTAAATGAAACAGCGCGTATGTGCCATTCATTCATAGACACGCAGAGCATGCATGATTCCTTTTTAAATAGTCTTTCTGCAGAAACTGAGAAGGGATGGCAACTGTTGATGGATCTTAAAGATATAGTGGAGCTTGTTGTTTCACCCAAGTTTTCAGAGGACAGTCTTTGCTACCTGGAGACTAAAATATCTGACCATCGCAACCTTTTTACTGGGGGTGCTCCGATCAGGATTTTTGGGACCGGTCCCTGATTACTGGAAGCTGTATCACCTGATACCGATCACCGATTACAGGGTCTATTTGAAGCCTTCTATTTATCATGTAGCATTACTTATTAAACAATATTTAACAACAATGTACATTAAGTATTACATTTAAGAGAAGACAATGTATCATGAATTGACACCTGTGTATTTATTTGCAAGCAACATGTCCAGCATATAGCCTGTGCTTGGTTATTGGGAGCAGCTTAGGGCTTGACAAATACAACTTTCCAGTAGAATATATAAATAAAAAAAATAACAATAAAAGACAGAACATCTGAATCTTTAAAGTTATCTTTAGACTACTTTAAACTAAAAAACTGCAACAAAAAAGGCTAAAGCCAAAATAATGTTTTGAGTCAGTCAGCCATCAGTTTTTCTAATACACTTAAAGGACCACAGGTAGTAAAGTGCACAGCAACAAAAAATACACATAGCTTAACTAACAACTTCCATATCTGTATCTATCTATAACTTTGCTTTTTTCTGGGATGCTCAGTCAGATTTTGTTGGCATTTAGAGATGAAGAGAGAGGGAGAGGGAGGTAGAGACAGAGAGAGGGGGGGACGGGGGACGTAGAGGTTATTAGATTAATTTATCTCCATTTCTTGGTAATTATTATTTTTTTGTTGCAAGAACCCTTGCAAAATTATTTTAAACAGATTAAGAAAGCCACCACTACTGGTCACATCTATGGTTAGATTGATTTGTTTAGATCCAGTGAAGTCTGTCCCACCATGTACCTAATATAAATAAATAAAACATCTCCAGTTAACTAGCAGAGCATTCATTTAGTTCGCTATTAAATAAGAGATCTAGCGCTAAAATGTGTGTGTTTTTTTAACTCAAGGTGAGCGCTTGTTGCCGCTGCTATCAGTGTCATGGATACAGTGTTGTCTTTGGCTCGCGTAGTCTTCACTCGGACACGCGCTTCAATCTATCGCCGTTGCGGACTCTATTAATTCCGGTGAAATCACAAAATGAAACACAAACGTGTCCCTGCTTGATATAGACTGTAACCACTAATGAACATATTCAGTTTTGATGAGATAAAAAAAAAACATACGATTGCGCAATAGATTGATAGATTGCTAATGAATTGTCTTTTTTTTACACACCATGTAGAATTGCCAGCCCAGTGAAGACATTTTTACCAGGGCGTAAAAAAATTGTCTCGAGAGTTTTAGCGTCATCTGATCGGCTTTTCTGGATCGGCCTTTATAGAGACCGCCGATCACACATCCCAAAGCAATTATCGGCCGATTATGATCGGCGACCGATCAGTCGGAGCACCCTTACTTTTTACAGAAGTGTTTCCAAATGAAAAATTTAAACTAAAACACCATTTTCTGGAACACTACCCAAGCCTACCATTCGCCATTTTGGTCCTTGTGTGGAGTTCTGGACAATGCGCTTTGAGGCAAAACACAGTTTCTTCAAGCGTGTTGTCCATAACGTGCACAATTTCAAAAACATATTGCAGACATTGTCCACCCAGCACTAACTTATGGTTGCACATGTCATGCAGTCTCCCAGCTTTTTCAAACAATCCATTCATGTTGACAAAGTAAAAGTTGTGAAGGTGTCCTCTCTAGAAAGAAGAGTGAAAACAGCTGTTGAGAAAATATATGCTCACCTTAACACTGTATCTCTTGCATCAAACACTGAATTGCATGGGACCTCATACTCCAAAGGTATGATGGTGTCTGTTGGACACTGTGCGTCTTGCCAGAATTTGCAAAGATCCACTGCATTTTGTTACTTGACTTCTTTTGTGCTGGAGAGTTTTTCTTCTTGGTACGTTGAACATGTTCGTGCCTTTAAGGTTGAAGAACTTCCATACGAAAATCTGATTGTTGCTGAGCTGAAGGATTTAAATGACTTCTACCCACTTGCAGCCTACCGTATCGGGGGAAATCTCATGGTGTCTCCTAAATGTTTTTTTGCTACATTAAAGTTAGCATTTTTCCAATTGGGATTGCAAGCAGCATAAACATGAGTACACAGTTTAGCAAAAGAATTTTAATCACTAAATGGTATATTTTGTTTCAGAAAACCACAATGTTGCTGCGAGTGTTTGTGAATTCAGAGTGCATAAAAAAAGCTGACACTCCCCAAAGTGCCATCATCAGTAGATGAAGAAAAATAAATTCTTTGTGACAAACTGAAGGTTGATCAAAACTTTGTGATCCAGTATGAGGACCCTGATTTTGGTGGTCAGCTTTGCAATTTAAGTAACAAAGAAGAACTTCCACCTGAAAAGGTCACACTGAAGATTTTCTGGGAAATGTTCAAAACTGCATCAGTAGCAGAACCCCCAATTAATGAAAGCACAGGGGCTGAGACTGATTTTACCCTAGACACAGCAAGCATCTCATCCAATCTGTCCAGTCCATCTTCTTCCACAGTCAGGGAAGAGCATTGGCCACGCATTTTCCTAATTCCCAATTTCACTTATGATGCAGAGTTCAGACTGAGAAAAGCTAATGAAGTCTATGAAAAACAGAACACTACCATGGATGTTACACAAGACATCAATATACTGGAGAAGTTGGTAGAAACAATGCACTCCTTTAAAGCTTACCCAAGTGATTCTGAAATTGAGCAGGTGGCACTTGCGTTAGTTTCCAGACATCTATGTCTAAGGTTGTGACACAGGATGCAAAGGCTGGAAGATGAGCTTAAAATATAAAATGGGGAATTACTGACAAAAATTACGCAATGCTGGATGTAGTGAGCTTGACAATAAAAGAGATGATGGTTCAAGAGTACCCCAGAAGAAACCAAGAAGATCAGAAATAAACTTCCTTCCAGACAATCCTGTTGGTTTAGATCAGGCATTCTCAACCCTGGTCCTCGAGGGCCACTGTCCTGCAGAGTTTAGCTCTAACCCTAAATCAAACACACCTGAGCCAACTAATTAAGGCTTTCAGGATTACTGGAAAGCTAGTCAGGTGAGTTTGATCAAGGTTGGACCTAAAGTCTGCAGGACAGTGGCCCTCGAAGACAGGGTTGAGAATGCCTGGTTTAGATGATGCTCCATTGGAACATGAGAGGGAACAGCTTGAGCTTGAAGTCAAGAAAAGGAACATGGACATGACAAAACTGAACACCAAAATGGAAACTACATTCCCTCTCGGGAGAAAAGAAATAGTCAATGAGTAACCCTTGGTCTCTGTCATCAAAGAAAGATGGCCTGGCCTCTTTTTGGAGGAGCAAGTTACAATTTGTCTATACATTATTTTGTCCTGATTGTATATAGATTATTTATTGTTCACAGATTTGTTTCCTTTCACTTCCTCAGGTTTGTACAGAGTTCCAAAGGATCACTTGTGTGGACCTTAAAACGGCTTTCATAACAGCTCTTAACAAATATAGCAATGCCCCATCAAAATGTATCGGGCAAAGAGTAAAGACCTTGGAGATGACATGAAAATGATCCTGGACCATTTTGATGAGCAGGTATGAGCTCTTTACTTGTGATTATTTTGAAATTAGGGGTTATATCTTTAAATCTTGCCTCGCCTTGCCTTCAATCTTTTGTGAGAATTTTTTAGATATATCATCTTTGGGTTCTCAAAAAGATTAAATAAATTATAATTATTATATGCATCAGTAGCAGAAGAAGATGGACTGGACAGATTGGATGAGATGCTTGCTGTGTCTAGGGTAAAATCATTCTCAGACACTGTGCTTTCAATAATTAGGGGTTCTGCTACTGATGCAGTATAAATGATTATTATAATTCAAATAAATTATGAATTATATATATATATAATATCATCAGGTACTCAAAAGATGAAATAATTGTCACAAAACTGTCACATTAATTATAACGATTTAAAGATATAACCACTAATTTCAAAAGATTGTGGATGTATAGATTACATTTTTGTAGATTTTTTTTGCCTTGAGCCCCCTTCATTTCTGACCCTTTGCCCATCCCTAGCACCGGTTCCGAATGTGAGCTTTGTATTGATAAAAAGAGGAGCGACGATAGTGAAGGATGAGAGAGGACCAGGCTTGGACTATTTACGTTATGGTTTCTTTATGTTTGCGTGGCAGTCATCTGCGGGGGGCTGCCGCTTTTACTTTCGTTTTGTGTTTATTTATAATCAAAGTTTTGTACATTCGCTGTTTCCCGTCTCCTCCTTCCTGGGGTTCAGCTCCAATGCAACACAGTTAAAGGATCAGGGAAGGAGAAGTCAGAAACCGGCAAACAATCAAACGGAACTTTAATCATATAAAATAAACAAACACAAAATAAAATTAAAACAGCAGCCCCTCACGGACGACTGCCAGACACACATAAATAAAACATAACGTAAATAGTCCAGGCCTGGTCTTCACTCGTCTTGCACTGTCGTCGCTCCTCTTTTTATTCATCCGGACCTCCTTCTGTGAGACACGAGACGCAGGTGAGCTTGTTCCCACAGCTCTTAGCCTTGTCCTGCTTGCCACAGTGCCATGTTTTGTTTGCAAGAGTTTGAGTACCGTAATTCCTCAAATAAAAACCGGGGCCTTTATTTACCTGAACTGCAGAAGGTAACCGGCTTTTATTTGAAGCAGGCTTTTATTAGAGGCAGGCCTTTATTTCTAATTCCATCTTTTTCGTAAATAACAGGATTGGGCCGATAGACGATGCAATCATCTATCACAATGGCTGACAGACATCACTATGTTGAGACTGCATCGCGATCCCCCCCGCCCGCCCTGTTTCCATGGTGACGCGTCATGCTTGGCACGCACGTGATTCACCACAGCCAAAATAGCGCTGTATGACAGATGTAGCACTTTTTTTCTAAATATTAACAAACTTGCTTAAACATCCAAACTCTTAATTAAGACAACTTAATTTCAGTCAGCATAACTGTTATTTACAAGTTGAGTAAACAAGAAAAAGCTTAGGGAAATTACTACTAAGATTCTTTTTGATTTACTGGCTTAAAATTTTTTACACTTATTCTTAATAAAGTTACTAAAGTTGTTAATTCAAGACAATCATTCATCGCGCATCTTTCTGTGTGTCATGTGTGTCAGGAGGACACTCACTGACAGCACGTTCTCTGTTGTCTTGTCACGCATGAATGGTTTAAAAGCATTTGCATGAATAAGAGCGTGATCATATAACTCTAGCTAAAGGATGACAGAAAGAACGGATGCTGCGTTAATTGCGTTAAATATTTGAACACGTTAAAGCTGGACAAAAATGAATCGCATGCGCTAATGTTGACAGCACTACTTGTCATACATTGCTGACAGAAAATGCTGCGGTTTAAAGTGGACTCGTTTTCATGGTAGGCCTACACATTATGTTTCTTTAGTAAGCTACACATAATGTTCTACATTAAATATTAAGCTGAAGTTACCTGTCTGTACCTAAGAACAGTCTGAAGTTACCTAGCAGCAGTGTATGTTAACGTCACCTCAGTCAACGTAAGGCTAACATCAACAGGTGTAGACAGAAAATATGATTATCCTGACTTGAGCTGAGCTAATTTACTAAATCAACCAACTCACCTGCTCATCATTCAGTCAGTGAGCTATTTTACACAGGCTCGGTCCTGCTCCTCCGTGGCAATGACGGCGTGCAGTTTAAAATCATAACAAACGAATTTGAAAGTGGGGAGGACACAAACGGGATTTTGAAAAGAGGGACATGTCCCCCCTCTCCGCATAGGAAATTACGCCCTTGGGTACGCCCATCATGAACTTGCGCTCCATGCTTTCACCGACGACGCTAACATGGATCTCAATCCCACTGTGTTGCCACGTTGCCAAGACCCGCGCTGCTCTGCTTCTGATAGGCTTGTAACGTTAGTTAGAGCTGCGTTCCTCTCATATGATTGATAGAGGAAATCAGTTGATTCAAATATTAAAGCATCCATTTCTAAAAATGTCACTTTAGAACTAGCAACGAAGGAAGTTGCTTCATTGAAGCTTATTTTATTTTGTAGAGTAGAGTATTATGTGAGAGAGATCGACTAAACAAGTGTATTGCCTGCATGCATTCATTCTTCAGGTCGATGATGTCCATAATATTATAAAAAATCAGTTTGAATGTCCGCTGAGGAAAGCGATATCTTTGTCCTTTAAAAAGTTAAGGGGATTTCCCATGACAAAGCTAAACAACTTGTAACAATTTGCTATTGTCTCGCTCAAAGACAGCCTTTGCCTCCATCTAATAGTGTAATGATGTAACTTACACTGAAGTCCATTTCACGATCACTAATGGACAATTTCTCAATACAGCACATTATTTATATAAAGTAATATACATTGAACTAATATTTAAATTAACAACAATACTCATAAAAGAAAATAGGAAATAAACACAAGTAAACAATTCAGTCAAATGTACAAAAGCAGCAATTTATGTATTATTATTTATCCCCATATTTTTATTGTTTTACTTCAAGAGTGTTATTTTTATTTACGACTTTTCGTTTATTATTGTATTTGTACATTAATAAAAGAAATGTATTACATTTACATAATAATATATTTATTACAAATGTATTATTGTGGATGTATATAATTGTGCATTTCATTTACATAATATTTTCTTTTTTTTCCTCTTGTTAATTGTCACGATGAGAAAAGTGAATGTGCTAATACTCCGAGTGCATTTACATTCTTCACATTTTTATGTATATTCCCAATAAATATAACTTTCCATAAAAAGAAGTAAACATTGGGTTGAATGTTACTCAAAATAATTGGTTTTAAGGCTACTTCTGTATTATTTTGCCTAATTTAATGCCTGACGTCCTAGTAACGAATGTCCATGGAAGTCGGATCTTCTCAGGTTGAAGTGGTGCTAGTATTTGTCTGGTCACGTGATCTCAACATGTCTGTCCACATGAGGCGACGTGCACCGTGTCACATTAAACCACTTTAATTTGGACACTCTTCAAAAATATCATTAATTTCTGTAGACCTGGACTTTTTAATAAGGATCAAATGACTGTGTTCAGCTTTGAGAATGAAACCGACCTGTTTTTTCTTCACTTTCTTCTGGTTTCACACTGGATGTTTCTTCAATCTTGAAGTCTTCACTCTCCTCTTTAATAAATGTCATCTTTATTTCTTCATTCTCCTCTTTAATAAAAGCCATCTTTATAATAGTGTGACTCGTGGATCTCAGTCGCTTCACCAGGAGTTTTTCCTCTGTTTATGAACACTTCGTCCTATTTAAGATGAGAATAATTAACAGAAAGAAAAACACTCAAAACTAAATCTCTGTGTGTGTCTCAATCAGATCTAGTTCAGTATTTCAGTTCAATGGTAAGAGAGTCAGTCAGAGAGAGTTAATGGACTTAAATCACCTATTAGACAAAAATCTATTAGAGAAAAACCTATTAGACAAAAACACTCATTTTTATTTTTATTAAATTTTATGCAACATTAATTTGTAGATTACATTAGATTTCACTTAGTAAAAGTTGTCATCACACATGTTTGTGTTGTTGTTTGACCAGCAGGAGTCGTCAGTGTTTGAGGTGATTCGACACGATTCATCCTGTTGATTGTTCAGTTTCTCTCTTCACTACTTGCCAGTATCCCGATTCATGTTTATGATAAACCAATTCACGATATAGGGATTGAAATAAGACGCACATTTTCTGTTACTCATGTATGAATTTGCTTTACTCACAAAATAACGTTCATTAATGTTAGATAACGTAATATAATATTACATTCAATATTCATTTATTTATTTTATATAGCTTGTAAAAACGATTCAATTGCCTAACCAGTTTGCATAGATTTAAACACTTTAAATGTTAAACTCACAAACCTTTCTTCAGCAGAATCACAACAGATGCAGGAGACCGGCGCAGCTTTATGACGTCATACCTCCACTCCAAAATAAAAGTCCTGTTCACACTAAAATCAGAAATGTGCATAGAATTCTCACACACATTATAAAACATGTATCAGCGGCGTTCAGAGTTGAAATCTTGGTGAAATACATATTTAAATTAATGTTGATCAATGATAACTACCAGTTAGAACTAGATTCTGTAAATGGCTCAACTAATGTTTGTGTGCAGAAACCATTTAAGGGGTCGAGAACTTTTTTCAATAACAATCCAATTTTTGTTTGATGCATTTATGTATTTATTTTTTAAGAGCTTTATCAAAAACAATAAAGGTATGTCAATCTAATTAAACATTTTTAGGGCCACCAACTCGAAAAAACAATGTTATTAAAAAGTGCATAAAAATGGGGATATGCCATAAAACAGTTAAAATGTGTTCATTACTCCCACCCACACACTAACTGTGGGTTTAATTGCTGTTATAGGCTAATTATGAGGGGTCCTTGGAAAAATGTCTACCTTATAAGCGGTCCATGGCCCCAAAAAGTTTGAGTTTAGATGAAGTAGGGGAAATAACAGGAGCGCACTTGGCTGATTCTGGGATGACAGAGATTGACTCGGCAGACTCAGACGTGGCTGGAACTGACTTGATTGACTGAAAGATGGCAGGATTCTGATACTCATTCTGCTGAGTCCAGTTTTGTCCGGAACCCTCTGTCACGGATTGCTGAGAGAGGATTCAAATGCAGAAAGAGTGTTAACGGGTTTATCGACAAGACAGCAGACACGACAAGAGATTGAGGGACGGTGTGATAACAGTCCAAACAGTAGGCAGGGAACGATGCATAATTGTGTTAAATTATTTTAACGCGTTAAGGATTTTGAAATAAACGTGGTAACGCTGACAAAACTAGTATAAATATAAACATATAAACAAAAGATTAAAAAGACAAAATAACTGTACATTAGTGCAGGATGTGCAAATGCTCAGTTTGAAGAATGTGCAATGATGATGAAAAATACGGAGAGTTTATTAGATAATCTTAGTTTCATCTTCCTCAATGCTCACTTGGACTTTTGTTTGACCAGCACAAATTCAACAAGTGTGAACGGATTAATATCATTATCCCTTTGACAATGGACATAAAGAAGTGATATGAAGACATTCCTTCTATCTGTATTTGGGAAAACCACAAAACCATAAGATTATTCAACAACAGCAAAACATTTTGAGAGCAAGGAAAATAATGAAAAAAGTAATATAAATGAATACAAACTATAACTATATAACTGCATGAATAAAAATGCGACTTTTTACCTGTCAAATAGTGAGAAATTTTAACATGTTATAAATACTTATAAAATAAATGTATTTATTAACACTTAAATAGTCCAAGTCACTACAGTGGCTCAATCTTAAGTTTATCAAATGACGAGAATACTTTTTGTGCGCAAAACCCCCCAAAAATAACGACTTTATTTCAACTATTAATTTCCTTCTCTGTGGGCCTCGAGTCAGTTCACTAGTGTAATAGCGTAAGCTTCTGTTGTTATACGTCGCACGCATAACACACATGACCAGCGCCGGCCAATAGTGAGCCTACGTGTGACGTAGCTCTACGCAATCACACTACGTTAACTGACTAGAGGCCCACAGAGAAGGAAATGAATAGTTGAAATAAAGTCGTTATTTTTGTTTGTTTTTGCACAGTAGTAGTGGATGTGATGCAGCTACAGGAGGACGAGTGACGGCGGTGTCCTGGCCAACTCCACCTTCGGCCGGGCACTACTGGACAGGACTCTTGCCCTGCCACAGGATGCTCTGCTGCCGGGAGCTGAGCATCTAGGACTGCAGCCACATGTTTTTGTTGCTGATGAGGCCTTCCCACTGCGCCCCAACCTCATGCTGCCTTTCCCTGGCTCCAACCACTCTGGCAGACGCAGAGTATTCAACTTCAGGCTGTCACATGCAAGGCTGATTGTTGGCGTATATCTCAATGGCGTATGTACAGAAGAGTCATTGGGGTCAGCCATGCAAATGTGGACGCCTGTGTGAAGGCTACCTGTGTCCTGCATAATTTCCTGAGGAGAACCTCCAAGACGCCAACAGCCAACAATGGCAACTGCAGGATGTGCAGGATCACCACCAGCTGCTGTCAGGGAAGTTGCTGGCCTACAGGCAGTAACCCGAGTGGGCATCAATAACTCGGCACGGGAGGCCATCTGTGCCCGGGAAACATATACCTCCTATTTCTCCACCAATGGAGCTGTCAGCTGGCAACCTGGAGTATAAACCTAGTGCAACCAGTACCTGTTTTGTTATATACATCCCTAAAAAGTGCCTAATAATATTTCTATACTGAAATAATATCGGCATTATAATTATTATGACTATGATATGATGATTGATTTTTCATTAGGCTATGTTTGGTGCCCCCTCAGCCCTACGCACAGTGCGTGATGCGCATGGTGGGAGCGGCGGCGCTGCACTGCATGCAACAAATGGCTCTTTTAAGAGCCACCAATTACATTAAAAGCATAGTTTCCATAGCTAAGCACCTAAACATTTTTAAACTATATAACATGGATTTAAAAACAATATGAAACACACAACCACGAATGTTTAAAATATTTTACAATATTTATTGAAAAAAAAAAATTCATACAACGTAACTTTTTTATTAATAAGCTAGTTGATGAAAATGCTTGCATAGTGATTAAACATTTACTCTTGAGCGAGCTAAAAAAAACTTGGTCCCAACAGGGCCTTTAACGTCAACGTGTTGAACAAGTCTGCTGGCACCAGCTATGCATTAAACAGACAGACGTTAACGTGGTTTTAATCAAATTCTCAGCTTAAAGCAAAAGCATTTACCATGCATGTGAGGGAGAGAGAACAGGGGCAGCTGACAGCACTGCGAGGGTAAAAAGCTTACTAATACCCCTCACAGTGTTGTCAGCTGCACCACGTTCCTCTCAGCCTAAGGGTCAACCTCACGACACTGTCTCATAGTCAAGTAAAGTCACCTTCATTTATATAGCGCTTTTAAGAATATAGATTGTTTCAAAGCAGCTTTACAGTGATAATAGGAAATTACAGTAACAGAGACTGTTTTGGCTTTACAGCAGCTCTAGAATAAAGTTATTATCCAGCTAAAGTTAGTTTTGATTGATTCACTTCCGTCGCAACGATCATTAGTTATTAACTTAGGGGCCGCTAACATGACACCGTTTTAACAGAAAATTCTTTAATGCGATCCGGCCGCTCATTTGCATAAAACAGTGCCTGGTGGCTCTGAGAATTTTTTATCGCTTCCGTGTAGCCACGTGAATCGTAATTATCCTGACAAACTTTTATCATTACAGAGGTAAAGGGAAGGAGGCCTTCACAGGGGAGAGACTAGTTGAGTACACTTCAGGACTGAGTTGTCGTCGTGTCCAGGCGCAGGTCCTCATACACCAGGCGGTGCATCTCAAACTTGAGATCCTGCCTTAAAGTCTTCCTGCAGGCTTTAAAAAAAATAGCTATCACTATCCTCAGGAATAGGTGGAGGGGGAGGAGGAGAAGGAGGCTGGGGACAGGTCCCGGTCCCGGTCTGTTTCTCACAGCCTCCAATGCGGCTCTACTCAAAGTCAGAGGTGTGGGGCCTCTTCCTTCTAGGGGCGAGCCGGCTTGCTTTCTGCACTGGTGTGTTGTTTGATGCCTGAAGCTCTGGTGACTGCTCTTGTGCCTGAAGCTCTGGCGTCTGCTCTGGTGCCTGACTGTGCCCGACCATGGCATTATCACTGTCCTCTGGCCATTGTCCACTGTCATCTAAAGGCCTCATTATGCTTCTGCGTCAACTCCACGGCGTAGCTACGCCGTCACTCCTACGGCGTCGTTGCCGTTTTATGGTTCTGCGTCAGGTTGAGTTGCATCGCGGTGCATCTGACCAATCACAGCCCTTGTGGTCTGCGTCGCCTCGACGCGTAGTTACAATTTTTTGGAGGCGCACGTCGAGCTACGGCGGAGGGGTTCAATAAAACGATAATTATTGTGATATATTTTTTTCTCGATAAAACGATATCAAGAGTTCAATAAATGTTCGATAATGTTTATTCGCCAAAAGCGGAACTAAACTCATTTGAACCGCGCGCCACACAAATCATTTATCCACTCAGCTTGTAGTTGACCACTAGCAGTGTTTTATTATGATTATCCAGTTTTTATATTTTTATTTTATGTGACTTTTATTTTGACATGCTATCTGCAGGGGGGACTATTTTTTCTCTGTGTTCATCCGCTCACGCGCTCACTCATGAAGGGGGTAAACGCGGGAAGGCACGATATGAGACAATGCATGTCTGAGGTCGGAAAATATTACTGTAACCTTAAACTAAAATGTTTAAGTGTTATTCATCTGTACTTATTTGTTTGGCAGTAAAAGTAATTCACGAAGTTTGTCCAAGTTAAGTTAATGGTGGCAGAACCCCCCCTGGATCACTACTTTTAGCACCCTTTGATATGCGGAGCGAGGTATGTGGTTCATTGTAATGTACTTTTTCATATTAATTCATTTCATATGTTCATGTAAATGGAAATGAGATTCATTTTGTGATGGCTGTTGCATGCTATGCTGTTATCAATCTGATGCTAGCTTTCTAGCATTTGTGCATTTGTCAAAGGATCATTTTGCATCTAGCTAAACTGCCTCTGTTATTTTCCTTTAAGTTTTCACGGTGTTGATGCTATGCACACTCGTCGGAATAAAAGTACACCCGTATGGAAACACTCCCAAGCCTGTTTATTCCAAGTTGAAGGGCTGCTACACAGCTCAAAGTCCAAACGGCAGCGCAGCGTGAGCTCACTAGAGCAGACGCGTTTACTCTGATCGGTCTCGGTCTCGAGATCCAACGAGAAGCGCTTGAATTCAGTGAAAAACACAAATGTCTCAGTGATTTAAACCAGTTTAAAGGCAGATTGTCACGATTCATAAATCTGTGTCTTCATTCCTTGAGTTTATGTACTACAGCTGATTAGCTGCCTTTATCTAGCTGGCGTGTGCACTGTGTTGTCGGTTCGTCACTCTTGTTTGTTCTCTCACCTAGTTCCTGTTGGAGTCTCCTTGCGGTTTTTGCCTTCTCGTCTTGCTTCCAGGCATTACGGAATTCAGGTCGCCCGCCTGCAACCTGTGGCGTTTTGAGTGATGTTCCCCGTTTGCCACTAATAAACTGTCTTTTACTTGCACTTGGATCTTGGGACTCGTTATTGTGACAGAACGAACCGACCACGATGGATCCAGCAAGTATGACGAAATTTAGGGAAATTCTGTCGAAGAGCGATACTCACATGCAACAGAAGGAGGAACAGACGATGGCCACGGGTCGCGCTGCGTTGATGACCCAAGTTTCGTAAATAACTACCCAGCTGCAACAACTAAGGACTGAGCCGACATCTATGCAACATCTTGACACCACTACCCCACCTGTTTCTGTCGCTCAGACCACTCGTGCTACTGAGCCTCATCTTCCGCCTCCAGCGTTCTATTCCGGTGAGCCGCATTTATGTAGTTAACTTTTGACTAAATTTTCCCTGTACATCTCTCTGCAACCTTCATCATTTCCCAATGAGGAGTCTAAAGTGGCTTTTGTTATAACTCTCTTGTCGGGTCGAGCGGCCACTTGGGGAACTACTGTTTGGAAACAGGGATTACCTTGCTGTGTTTTCTTTGCATTTACATTTATTCATTTAGCTGACGCTTTTATCCAAAGCGACTTACAATTTCTATATTTCAGAGGTCGCACGCCTCTGGAGCAACTAGGGGTTAAGTGTCTTGCTCAGGGACACATTGGTGTCTCACAGTGGATTCGAACCCAGGTCTCTCACACCAAAGGCATGTGTCTTATCCACTGCACCATCACCACCCCGGTGGTTCTTTGTTCTTTGTAAACATTTTCTCACGAGATCAGAAAGGTCTTTAATCGTGCCGCTTCTGGTAGAGACGCAGCGCGACTGCTTGCGGAGTTGCGTCAAGGAGATCGTCCAGTAACGGACTACTCAATTGATTTCCGCACATTGGCGGCGGAGTGTGGCTGGAATTCGGAGGCTAAATGGGACATTTTTTATATGGACTTTTCTGATTCTGTCAAGGATGAGAATTACACCTTGGACTTACCCACGGGGTGGATAAGGGGGGGATAAACTTATAGACTTGGCTATTCAAGTGGATACTAGATTACGGCGATTTTTTTTACATTAACCTGGCTCACAAACTCATGATACCTGTGGTCGCGCTCTCTCAACCCATCTCTATAGTTGGGTTTTGGTTGCGCTTAAGGGTCAACAATTACCCACCGTCACTCATTCCACGGCCTCCTTAAGACTCATCACCTCTGGCAATCACTCAGAGGACATTGAATTTCTTTTGATTGACACTCCTTCTGCTCCTGTGGTTCTGGGACACCCCTGGCTGGTGCTCCATAACCCGCATACAAACTGGCGTAGGAATTCTTGGCTCGCTTGAGCGAATTTTGTCACACTGCTTGTTTGTTGTCTGCGTGTTCTTCAGTGTCTTGTTCTGTGTTTCAGGATGAACACACAGATTTGTCTAACGTGCCACGTGAGTATCTGGACCTGAAGGGAGTGTTCAGTAAGTCACAGGCTGCTTCTCTCCCTCCCCTTCGTCCCTATGGCTGTGATATAGATTTACTGTCAGGTATGTCTCAGCCTAAAGGCAAGTTATACTCACTTTCTGCTCCAGAAAGGGGGGCCATGGAGAAATACATTTCTGATTCTCTGACAGCCGGGTTCATCCGCCATTCCTCTTCTCCAGCGGGTGCAGGGTTCTTTTTCGTGGGGAAGAAGGATTGTTCTCTGCGACCGTGTATTGATTACGGAGGGCTGAACAACATCACGGTAAAGAATACCTATCCTTTGCCGTTGATGTCTTCAGCCTTTGAGCGGTTACTGGGAGCATCCGTCTTCACGAAATTGGATTTACGTAATGCTTATCATTTGGTTCGCATAAGGAAGTGGGATGAATGGAAAACTGCCTTTAACACCCCCAGGGGACACTTTGAATATTTGGTCATGCCTTTCGGTCTGTCTAACTCCCCGCGGTTTTCCAGGCACTCGTGAATGACGTGCTGAGAGATATGGTAGATCAGTTCATATATGTCTACCTGGATGACATATTGATATTTTCTTCTTCTCTCTAGGAACACATTTAACACGTCAGGCTAGTGCTCCAGAGGCTGTTAGAGAATGGGCTTTTTGTCAAGGCAGAGAAATGTTCGTTCCATGCACAGTCGGTTCCATTTCTGGGTTATATCATCTCCTCCGAGGGGGTGCGTATGGATCCCGACAAGGTTAACCCCCTGGGGTCAGCTATCGCGCCTGTGCGATAGGCTCGCTTTTATTCTTATCAGTGCAAAAGAGACTCAAGATACTCTGTTGATTTTGATCTTACATATAAGTCTTATACATCATTAGATCCTGTTAAGTGTCTATTATTTTTGTGTATTCTCACAATAAAAACAAAGTGTTGTGCTTTTTGTCAAATAAAGAAAAATAAACATGATGTGAGTTTTGCCTTCTCTCTGTCAGTGAAGTCCATTCTGAAACGCGTCCGAAAATTAACTGTAACTCCGCGAATACTTGTCATACAAGCAAGAGAGATTTTTCTTTATGAAGCTTGAACTCTCTTCTTTTAAATGAAGTAATTTATATAAAAAACATATATTCTCAGTTTATGTAATCTGTATGAAAAGAGAGAGATTTCAGTCTTTTTCTTTTCAGCTCATTATACCTATATACAAGGTATATAATGTTGTCGGTCGAGCGAACGCTGGCGTGAATGTTTTTTTATTCATCTCTGGATCTGGATCATCTAAACTCAAAAGCCCGGCCAAAACTGCCTACCAGACTCTACAATCACTGTGTTGCTCTTGGAATTGCTCGCCGGCGTCGCTACATACACCGGGGCTCCCGTCGCAAACAGCGTGCAAAAAACGCTTCTACAATCTCGGCTGATGGATGTACTATCCCCGTTGTATGGTCTTCCTCTTGCTGACTGCATACTAAAACGTCCTGAAAATGGAATGTCAATTTTGCGCATCTCTGTTGTCTGGAATATGTTTCATCAAGGGCTCCACTGGACACTGCCACATCATCAACGACACCTAAAATGGCTCTAGTCAATGCTAGGTCATTGTCAAATAAGACCTTCATTTTAAATGACTTTTTTTACTTCTCATACCCTGGATGTTTTATTTGTGACTTAAACATGCTTAACCCTCTACTGCACGGTGTTGCCATATGGCAACATACCCTTTCTTTGGACATTTCTTGAAATTTGAAAATAAACATGAGCTCTGATTGATCTTAAATTCATAATAGAACCTGGAGGTAACCAATGATATGCTTTGATGACATCACGACACTATACACACCCTTGCAACGTCATTCTTTTCACACACTTTTGATGACTCCAGCTGCTGAAAAAGTGCTCGTGTATATGTGAAGATTTTCCTCATTTTTTTCATATTTAGCATCTGGGGTAAGTTCTAATCTTTTTTCAATCATTGTCACATTGTTTTGATACTTATATTACCTTTTTATTTAATAAAATATGTATGTTGCCATATGGCAACATTGTGCGGTAATGGAACAATATTTTGCCCATGCTAATGCAGAGTAGCTTTGTATGAATGACAATGTATGGATGCACTGATATAGTTTGATGGTTGTATTCTACTCATATATTTATATATATTTGTATAAATTTATAAAGTAAAAGTAAAGTATAAAAGTAAAATATATATACGCTTATTTTGTTTAGAAAATGAAGCCGTCAATGTTCTATGGCAAGGCTGAGAGGAGGGCTGAAATGTACAGGGTACAAGTAGTTATACCATCTCATGAAAGTGAGGATGAGCTAGGGATCAGTGACGAGGAGTATGAGAGGCAGGCAGAATTAGGCCTAGTAGACTCAGAGGACGAAGAGACAGGTATGTATCTATTCCGGTATGGTCAACATTCAGGTTACATGTCGTCCTTTGCACAGTGTTGAGCTGATGTTGGGAAAAGTGTAAAGTATTTTTCATTCCAAAATCTGTATGGTGAACAAAAAATAACCACATACACAAGTCGCTGTGCAGTCCCCATGCACATGTGCACACACAGACGCACGCACGCACGCACACACACACACACACACACGCACGCACGCACACATGCACACACACGCACACACACATGCACACGCAAAGGCACAAACACATGCCTGTTCTATCATCCTAAACTTGATGGCAGCAGTAACTATTTTTTCTTATATTTCAGTTGAAGTTGAAGTTCAGGAGGAGGCACCTGCACCTCCTGAGGTGGAAAAGGCTCAGAATCTGAAATGGCAAAGAAGGCGAACCATCCTGCCATTACCCAAATGGAAAGGTGCACTACCGAATCCAATGATGGTCCGTGAGCCAATTCAATACTTTGAAGGCCTTCTCAGTAGAGAAGTTTTTGAAGATGTGGCAAAGCAGACGTATCTTTACGCAGTACAGGAAGATCCCAGCAAGCCACTTAATGCCTCAGCAGATGAGATTCAGCAATTATTTGGCATATGCCTTTACATGTCTGCTTATGGCTTACCGTACACCCGTATGTACTGGGGCAAAGATACCCGAGTTGATAAAGTGGCAGATGTCATGTCCCTGTCCCGCTGGGAGACGATTAAAAGATTCTTACACTTTGCAGATAACAATGAGCAAGTTGCTGAGGGCCAACCTGGATTTGACAAACTGTTCAAGGTGAGGCCTTTGTTGAATTCACTTCTGAAGAGCTTCCAGGACATTCCAATCGATGAAATGCTCTGCGTCGATGAACAAATTGTCCCTTTTAAGGGTAGATGTGGGCTGAAAACCTACAACCCCAAAAAGCCCAAACGATGGGGATACAAAATCTTTGTGTTAGCTGATCAACATGGCATTGTCCACAATTTTGAATTCTACACTGGTGCTGTCCCTGCTGCTGAGGGAATGCCTGACATCGGTGCAAGTGGAAATGTAGTGCTAAGACTGGCCTCAGTCATCCCTTCCAACATGTCTTACAAACTGTTTTATGATAATTGGTTTTGTGGGGTAGACCTACAAGTCATCCTGGAGAAATTAAAAATCCACAGTGTGGGAACTGTGAGAAAGAACAGACTTGCCGGTTGTGTCTTCACAGAAGACAAAGAAATGAAGGCTAAAGGTCGGGGAACATTTGAGGAAATGGAGGCAAAACACAACAGCGGCACGTTGAATGCCGTGAAATGGTACGACAATCGTCCAGTTATCCTCCTCAGTACCTTCGCTGCAGCAAACCCCACCACCACAGTGCAGAGGTGGGACAAGAAAGCAAAGCAGATGGTAACAGTTGTGCGCCCCAACATTGTCACCTTGTACAACAAGTGCATGGGTGGTGTTGACCTATTGGATTCCCTCATTGCCCTGTACCGTACCAAGATCAGATCCAAGAAGTGGTACCACCGGATTGTGTTCCACTTCTTTGATCTTACAGTGGTGCAGGCATGGTTGCTTTACCGCAGGGACTCCGATGCCATGGAAATTTCACAGAAGACACAATTGAGCTTACTGGACTTCAAGGTCAATGTGGCCCTCTGCCTTACACAGGTCAACAAGGGCACCACCAAACGAAAAGGTAGACCCTCACAGAGTTTGGAGGTCCGTATAGAAGAGAAGCGGCACAAAGGACCCACTGCCCCCCTTCCACCAAGCAGCATCCGTCTTGACCGCTTTGATCACTGGCCAGAGATGGGTGCACCAAAAGGAAGGTGCAAGAATCCTGGCTGCAAGGGCATCGTCAGAGTGGTTTGCTCTAAGTGCAAGGTGCACCTCTGCCTTAACGGAGAGAACAACTGCTTTAAGGCGTTTCACATCGAGTAGTTTCACTTGAACTGTTCTTATGAGTTTGCATCAGATGTTTTGTAAATTTTGTTGAAATGATACTTTGAAAATTAGTTCCATATGTAGTACACAAAGCTCTTGTAAATATTTTAAATAATAAAAACAATTTCATTTCTAAGAGACAGGTCTGTAATCATTTATGAATTTCATGTCATTTTGGGAGAAAACGCATCAGGCTGTTCCATTGTCGCACAATGTTGCCATACGGCAACGCACCCAAAAGTACCCCCCCCCCCCCCCCAAAAAATAAATAAATAAATAAATAAATAAATTTGTTAATTTGAGTCTATTTTATATATAAAAAAACACTGTACAATTTTTTTCCATGATTGCATAATAATGCGTGCAGTAGAGGGTTAAAAATTGGTGAACAGTCATCTCTTAGTGAGCTATCCCCATCTGACTATTCTTTCTGTAACACCCCTAGGCCAAGTGGACATGGTGATGGCTTAGCCACAAACTTCAGAGACTCATTCAAATGCAGACTTATGCCTATAGATGACTTTTTTAGTTTTGAGGCACAGCTCCTACAAATTTAGCTAAATGGCCCCCTTACTCTGTGTCTTGGTATATAGACCTCCTAAAGTCAATACAATCTTTATTCACGAGTTTTCGGAGTTTCTGTCAAATCAAGTGTCTCGCTGTGACAGGGTGTTGGTCTTGGGGGATTTCAACATCCATGTCTGCTGCCCATCTAAACCGATGGTTTAACACTTTTTGAACGTCATGGACTCTGTCTCCAGACCGACACATATTTAAGGCCATACATTGGACATTGTTTTGTCTCGCGGTGTCTCTGTACAAATCTGTGAAGTATTTGATGCTGGCATTTCTGATCATTTCCCTGTGGTGTTTGAGCCTGCTATTTCATATATTCAGCCTATCCTTTCTCGTCCTACACACTACTCTTGTGTTTTTCATGCAACTACTGCTCTCGAATTTTCTGAGTCTTATTCCAAAATACTTTCAAATTCCAATGTTTATCTGTCACCTTGTATGGATACTGAAAAACTGGTTGAAACTTTCAATTCCACCTCTTGTATTGCTCTAAACACAGTTGCTCCACTTAAGCGCAAGAAGTGTAAGGTCAGATCTAGTACTCAGCCCTGGTTAAATACATCTACTCGTACTCTCAGACAAGAGTGCAGGAAGGCTGAGCGCAGGTGGAAAAGGGATGGGCTTCAAGTCTCCTACCAAAGTTTGAAAGACTGTTTAACAGTCTATCAACACTCTGTTAGTGAAGCAAAAGTTCTGTTTTTTTTGTTCAGAAAATACAGGATATTAGATCACATCTCCCCTGTTCTTGCCTCATTGCATTGGCTACCAATAAAATTTAGAGTCGACTTTAAGATCCTTTTTTTTGCATACAAGGCTCTACATAGTTTGGCCCCAGATTATATTTGTGATCTTATTAGCCCATACACAGCCTCTAGGTCACTAAGATCTTGCAATCAGTCACTTTTATCTGTCCCTCGTTCCAGGTGTAAATCAAAAGGTGATCAAGCTTTCTCTGTAGTCGCCCCAAAGCTCTGGAACAATTTACCTTTAAACATCAGGACCTCTCCATCTCTGGTTGCTTTTAAATCCAGCTTAAAAACCTATTTTCACTCTCTTGCATTTGAGTAATGTTGTGAACGCATTTTAAATTAGTCGGTGTCCTACGTTATGTATGTATGTATTTACACAGAATGATTTTGATACTTGATTTTTCTCTTTTTTCTACTACTTTTCTCTTTTTTTTAATTTATTGATTTATTTTATTGTATTGTAACACAACCGTAGTTGTTCCAAAGTGCTTTAAACTTGTGCTCTATAAATAAAACTTGACTTGATTACGTGTTAAAGTGACCACGCCCACGGAGAGCGCGCGCTATTCAAACGCAAATGATCTGAGGCAAGCCATGCAAACATGCCAACGCCCACCAGCTGAATTATAAAACACATCAAGTTTAATGAAAATCTTGTACTTTACGTCGTCTTGCTGCGCTGTGAGGAATAATAGCTACTATTCTAATAATCCTGGAAAATGTACCAGAAGTGCTGGTAGTTTCATTTCGAGGAGCAACGGATCCAGCTGATGTAGTAAATTATTTATTCTTAAGTGCTCTGCTCTAATCGCGATATTGAAGTGTCTGGAAACCGCAAAAAGACTGTTTAAATATGAACTGCGTGTCTGTGTGTGAATGATGAATGAACGACACAGGCGCGCGCTGTTTACTACAGTTATACAGCGCGTGTCTGTGCTGTTCATTCACTCTTGCACCTACATTAGTAAACTTGTTATTTTTACATGAACACATCAAAACAATATTGCTATAGCCTACTGAGATGAGTAAAAATAGACTGAAATATGTTGAAATAAAATGTCTGTATAAGCAACAAACTGCAAATTAACATATGCTAATATATCATAAACATGATATGTTACAGACTAAATAATATGAATGTTTAGACAAGATTTTGTTGATTAGTTTTGGATAAATTATAAAGATTTTACTGTAAAAAAGACTACTGCCACATTAAATAAGCTTTTATTCGCCAATTTCTGCTTGTATGTTAAATATATAGTATGGGATGTTTTGTCAAAAATAAAGTAGGTATATTGAATTATCAACTAAGATGTTATTAAAGTGTTTGTTCCAATATTCAAACTAATGAATCCTTACCTTTGAAATATGTATGATCAAATGTATACTTTTTACAAAGAAAGAATACACTTGAAATATTGTTGTTGTAATTGTAACCTATTAGCAATTGGTTACAATTTGTAATTGTAATATATATACACACACACATATATATATACATATATATATATATATATATATATATATATATATCCTTTTGTCCTCACATTCTCTAGTATCCCATGACATACCTGTGTGAAAGGCTCATTATGCAGCTCATTAAGGGGCTCATTATGCAGGTCTTAGTTTTCTCAGCTGTGAACACACCTCCACGCATATTGCCTGTCCAAACAAAAAGTGTCTTATAAAATTTAAATCAATGTATTGTTTTGTGTAAATGATTAGGCAGGATGATTTTCAGATCATTTTGAAGCAAAAACTCTAGGCGACCACATCCATTAGTCAAAAGTCTTGTGGACACATATTTAGTATGTGTTTTGTGGCCTTATTTCAGAAACTTTAAGTTTTAGTTTTTTCAATAACCATGCATAAACAATATTTTCTCAAAAATACAAACATGTACATACATGTTGCACACATATTATGGTAGCCCTGTTTGTGATAAATAGAGTGCAATGACTCCTTTGCCATTAATATGTTTATAAGCAACTGAAAAAATCACAAATGTCAGCGCATGTCAAAACATCTCAAGGACCCCAAAAACACCTTAGACCCCAGAGGGTTAAGGCTGTGGTGGATTGGCCAACTCCAGATTCCCGTAAGGCCCTGCAGAGGTTTCTGGGGTTCACCAATTTTTACCGGCGTTTCATTTGCAATTTCAGTCGACTAGCCGCTCCTCTGACTGCCTTGACCTCCACCAAGACGACGTTCAGGTGGTCTGGTGCAGTTGAAGCTGCATTTACCAACCTCAAGCGCCGCTTCGTTTCAGCTCCCATTCTTGTAGCCCCTGATCCTTCTTGTCAGTTTGTGGTGGAGGTCGACGCGTCAGTGGTGGGGGTAGGAGCGGTTCTTTCTCAGCGCTCAACCACGGATGACAAAATGCATCCTTGCGCATTTTTTTCTCATCGTTTATCTCCTGCCGAGTGTAATTATGACATTGGTAACAGAGAGTTGCTGGCAGTCAAGTTAGCGTTGGAGGAGTGGCGTCATTGGTTAGAGGGTTCAGAGGTACCCTTTATCGTCTGGACCGATCATAAGAACCTCGAATATATCAGATCAGCTAAACGACTCAACTCCAGGCAGGCTCGGTGGGCACTTTTTTTCGGTCGTTTTGAATTTTCTCTATCGTATTGTCCGAGCTCCAAAAACATCAAGCCCAATGCTTTATCTCAAATTTTTGACTGTTCCGTTCGCCCGTCCACTCCCGAGTGTATTTTTCCTGAGAGACTCATTGTCTCCACACTCGTATGGGAGATCGAGTCCAAGGTCCGTTCGCCTTAGAAGGGGTAATGCCCGTGGTGTCCACCGAGTCGTTTATTCATGCCGGAGGGCTTACGGTCCGACGTCATTCGGTGGGGTCATTGTTCCAATGTAGCATATCATCCAGGAGTCAATCACACCAGTTTTTTGGTCAAGCAACGATTCTGGTGGCCCTCCATGGCTCGCGACATTCGAAGTTTTGTTTTGGCATGTTCAGTCTGTGCTTGTGGAAAGACTTCCAATCACCCACTGGATGGGCTATTCCAACCGTTGTCTGTCCCTTCGAGACCCTGGTCCTACAACTTAGAGAGAGTGTTGCGATGCTTGGTTTCTCAGAATCCTTCCTCCTGGAGCCAGAAACTCTCATGGGTTGAGTATGCACATTACTCGTTACCTGTGTCATCCACGGGCCTCTCTCCATTTGAGTGTAGTCTAGGGTACCAGCCACCAATTTTTCCAAGTCTGGAATCCGAAGTCATGGTCCCCTCAATTCACGCCTTCGTCAAGAGGTGCCACCGCACATGGACCAGAGCCTGAGACTCTGCTCCAGGTGGGGGCGCGCACTAGGGCTAAGGCCGATCACCACCGGTCAAGGCCTCCCGTATACGTCGTGGGTCAAAAGGTGTGTAACTTCAAATAACCTCTTTATCATTGTAATTTATTGTCTCATACATCTTGAGCATGTTTATGTATTGGATTTTTAGTCAGAGAGAGATTGAGACATGAAATGTTTGTTTTAGTGAACTATACTGTTTTTAGTGGACAGTGGAGTTTCATAGGGTTACATGAGTTTATAGTGAAGTTGTTATTTTTTCTACATTGAATTTTGACACAAAAAGAAGCTTCCAGTTTCATTGTGTAATTCCTCTCTCCTTTTACATTTATTTCAGTAATGATAATGACCCAAGCACGTCATCTACACCGGCAACAGCACCTCAGCTTCCACCGAGGAGATTGAGCCAGCCAAGCATGTCATCTAAAAAGTTAATAATTTTATTGTTCTTTACACAATTGATTTAAAAAGCGCTAACTGTCTGTCAACCAAAGGGTTTGAAAAATATATTTTTTGTTCAAAAACTGTTCACTATTGTTGTGTGAGGTGTGATTTTCAGTAATAAATGACAAAAGTCAAATTATCGTTTTTGAAATTCTCTAGTTTATTGTACATTTTTCACTCATACTTCCTTTATAAACACATTACATGTGTGCTTATGTTAGCTTAGGGTCTTCTGAATCCAAAGATACCAAACATATGGTTTATAAGCCCAAATCTAAAAATAGAGAAAACGGACCAAAAAGGGCTTAGTTCCCAGGGGATTAAGTGTCTGTTTTGACTGAAACTTTTACCACACTTCTTGAGTGAATTCTCAAGTGGCAATTAAGGGTTACTTTATTTTTGAAACTCTTTCCACACTGGTCACATTTGAACGGCTTCTCTCCGGTGTGAATCGGATATATTCATGTGATACCCAAGGTTTATTTCTGTTGTGAAACTCTTTTCACACTTATGGGAGGTGTAAGCTTCTCTCCATTGTGAATTGACATGTGCCTTTTAAGATGTTCTTTTTGAGCAAAACTCTTTCCACACTGTTGGCAAATGAACGCCTTCTCTCCAGTGTGAATTATCATGTGTTTTTTAAGGTTTCCTTTATCAGTGTGGCTCTTTCCACACAATGTGCAGGTAAAAGGCTTCTCCCCAGTGTGAATTCTCATGTGGCCTTTAAGATGTCCTTTTTGAGCAAAACTCTTTCCACACTGTTGGCAAATGAATGCCTTCTCTCCAGTGTGAATTATCATGTGTTTTTTAAGATTTCCTTTATCAGTGTGGCTCTTTCCACACAATGTGCAGGTAAAAGGCTTCTCCCCAGTGTGAATTCTCATGTGGCCTTTAAGATGTCCTTTTTGAATGAAACTCTTTCCACACTGTTGGCAGGTGTAAGGTTTCTCTCCAGTGTGAATTCTCATGTGGATTTTAATGCTTCCTCTATCAGTGAAGCCCCTTCCACACAATTTGCAGGTAAAAGGCTTCTCTCCAGTGTGAGTACTCATGTGAGTTCTAAGGTGTCCTTTTTCATCAAAGCTCTTTCCACACTGTTGGCAGGTGTAACGTTTCTCTCTAGTGTGAATTTTTACATGTCTGTTACGGACATTTTTTCTTGTGAAACTCTTTCCACACTGATTACATTTGAATGGCTTTGCTCCAGTATGAATTTTCATGTGGAATTTGTCTTGTTTTTCAGCGAAACTCTTTCCAGCCTTTTGAGGGATTTTTTGTGAAGAAATCTTTTCAGTCTGTGAGCAACTAAAAGATTTTTCTCCAGTTATGAAACCATGATGTTTACCATCCTGATCTTTCTCTTCCATTCCATTAAGTTCTTGACTCTCCAATTTAAATGCCGTCAGATCTAAAAGAGACGAATACAAGTTAACCAAAGTTTAATGCCACTAAACAACAGACATCAAGACACATTTAAGGCATCAAAACCAAAAACATGTATCCTAGATCCTATACCCACTATTTTACTGAAAGAGGTGTTGCCTGTAAACTCAATATTTGTTACTTTTTGCTTTCTTAAGGATATATTCCAAAATCTTTTTCCATCATGTATAGATTCTATGCGTTCACGAGAAAAATTGTGTGCGCCAATTAAACAAAATAAAGACTTTATTCAACAATTTCTTCTCTTCCATATCAGTCTCCGACGCACATTCCCAAGAGCACCACAACGCATGCGTAACCTCGCGTGAGTCTTCCTCTCATTAAAAACACAGCCCTGCATTTCCAGGTCATATGTCAGAACGTGTCATCAACACACGTATTGATGACACACGCATCGTGGTGTTCTTGTGAACGCATCGGAGACTGTTGTGGCAAAAACAATAATTAAACAAACGGCATCACAGTAAAAGACATCAAGATTCCAATTGTATTTTAAAAGAAAGTTTTATTCTTTTAAAAGAGGTTTGTTCACAGAAATACCGCGACAGTTACCTCGCGATAGGAACAAAAACCCAAATCACACAGAAAACAGACAGCCTTTATACCCCCCATCTCTAAAGTCTTTTCTCCCATAAATTTCCACTCACCCAGTGAAACCAGATCTAGCTGGTTTTAGAAAATACAATGGTCCTTCTAACCCCCTTTCCTGGGCTTTTACGGTCCTCACACCTGTGAGGTCCAAAAGGCTTTGTTTATGGCTAAACAATACCCCTGTCTTGCCCGAATACAAACCACCTATGTTAAAGGATCAAAAGGCCCTTTCTGACCATTTGTTTTGTGTGTCTTTGTTCCTGCCACGCGAATACAAAAAGTATCAGGAGAGAAACACATGATTGAATAGAAAGAAAAAAACCATAATGTCTAAGAAAATGAAAAAGACAAGGTAAAATATTAATTTTCCACAACAATACGGAATAGAAGAATTTGTTGAATAAAGTAGCTATTTAGTTTTGTTTTGGCACACAAAAAGTATTCTCGTCACTCCATAAAATTAAGATTGAACCACTGTAGTGACATGGACTATTGTAACAATTTATTTCCTGCCTGACCTTCAAAGTGTTAATTAAATAGCTGTCAATGGAGCCCCCCCTGAGCCATCGGATTTCATCAAAAATATCTTAAAGGTGCAATGTGTGAAAATTTTGAGTATCTATTAACAGAAATGCAATATGACATCCATAACTATGTGTTCAGTGGTGTATAAAGAACTTACTTAATAAACCGTAATGTTTTTATTACCTTAGAATGAGGCATTTATGTTATGTCGGTAAGTGAGGACCCAAAAGCGTTTTAACAGGAACAGAATCTTTTAATGACAACACAGGGTAGTACACAGATCTTCTTCTTGAATGATAATGGAGAAAACAAACAACCCGCAGAGAGGGCGATAACAGGAACATAAAAAGTCTCTCAGGTAACTTCAAAAGCTTTAGACAGCAGTAGAGAATAGCCGAGTAGCGGCGACAGGCTGCAGGTCTCTCAGAGAGGTCGCGGGTCGAAGATAGACTGTGACTACCAGGTCTCTCGTAGCATCAGATGAACTAGACAGAGTAAATAATAAGATGATTAGCTGAGAACAGATTGCACTTGCCAGGCGGAAGCCAACAGGACAGGACAGGACAGGACAGGACAGGACTGGGCTGGACAATGTAGAAATGAGCGAGACAGAAGTTTGCTTCTAGCATGAGAAACTCAAATGAGAATCTGACAAAGAAAGCAGCAAGAACAGAGAGGGAAATAGAGACCTAATCAGAGGAGAAAGGGAACAGGTGGGAAGAGAGTGAACGAGGTAGTTAGAGGAGATAAGGAACAGCTGGGAGAGCAGAGAAAAAGTAACCTATGATGACCAGCAGAGGGGGACAGAGTAACAAGAACCAGACACAACATGACAAGACATAACAGTACCCCCCACTCAACGAGCGCCCCCTGGCGCTTCCGAGGAGGGAACCTGGCGGCTACGGAGGAAATCATCGATCAGCGAACGGTCCAGCACGTCCCGAGAGGGAACCCAACTCCTCTCCTCAGGTCCGTACCCCTCCCAATCCACCAGAAACTGATGACCACGGCCCCGAGGACGCATGTCTAGAATCCTGCGAACCCTGTAGATAGGAGCGCCTTCGACAAGAATGGGGGAAGACGCAGGACTCGGCGATTTGAGACGAGAACAGCGGAGGTTGGTACCCGAGGCTACTCTGAAAAGGCGATAGACCGGTCGCAGACGAAGGAAGCGAGTTGTGTGCGTATTCTGCCCAAGGAAGTTGCTCTGACCAAGACGCAGGGTTGCGGAAAGAAAGGCTGCGTAGGATGCGACCGACAGTCTGATTGGCCCGTTCGGCTTGACCGTTAGACTGAGGGTGGAAGCCGGACGAGAGACTGACGGAAGCCCCAATCAAACGACAAAACTCCCTCCAAAATTGAGACGTGAACTGCGGGCCCCTGTCCGAAACGACGTCCGACGGAAGGCCATGAATTCTAAAGACATTCTCGACGATTATTTGTGCCGTCTCTTTAGCCGAAGGGAGCTTAGCGAGGGGAATAAAATGAGCCGCCTTAGAGAAACGATCGATAACCGTAAGAATAACTGTCTTACCCGCCGACGAAGGCAGACCGGTGATAAAGTCTAAGGCGATGTGTGACCACGGTCGAGAGGGAATAGGAAGCGGTCTGAGAAGGCCGGCAGGAGGGGAGTTCCCAGACTTAGTCTGCGCGCAGACCGAGCAAGCGGCCACGAAACGGCGCGTGTCACGTTCCCGAGTGGGCCACCAAAAACGCTGACGGATGGAAGCCAGCGTACCCCGAACACCGGGATGGCCAGCTAACTTGGCAGAGTGAGCCCACTGAAGAACGGCCTGACGAGTGGGAACGGGAACGAAAAGAAGATTCCTAGGACAAGCGCGCGGCGACGGAGTGTGAGTGAGCGCTCGTTTTACCTGCCTCTCAATTCCCCAGACAGTCAACCCGACGACACGCCCCTTAGGGAGAATCCCCTCGGGGTCAGAGGAGACTTCTGAAGAATTGAAGAGACGGGATAAAGCATCAGGCTTGGTGTTCTTAGAGCCCGGACGATAAGAAATTACAAATTCGAAACGAGCGAAAAACAGAGCCCAACGAGCCTGACGTGCATTAAGTCGCTTGGCAGAACGAATGTACTCAAGGTTCCTATGGTCAGTCCAAACGACGAAAGGAACGGTTGCCCCCTCTAACCACTGTCGCCACTCACCTAGGGCTAAGCGGATGGCGAGCAATTCGCGGTTACCCACATCGTAGTTACGTTCTGACGGCGACAAGCGGTGGGAAAAATACGCGCAAGGATGGACCTTGTTGTCTGAGAGCGATCGCTGAGAAAGAATGGCACCCACGCCCACCTCTGACGCGTCAACCTCAACAACGAACTGTCTAGAGATGTCAGGTGTAACAAGGATCGGTGCGGATGTAAAACGACTCTTGAGGAGATCAAAAGCCCCCTGGGCGGAAGCAGACCATGTAAAGCGCGTCTTGACAGAAGTAAGAGCTGTGAGGGGAGCAGCCACCTGACTGAAATTACGGATGAATCGACGATAGAAATTCGCGAAGCCGAGAAAGCGCTGAAGCTCGACGCGTGACTTAGGAACGGGCCAATCAATGACAGCTTGGACCTTAGCGGGGTCCATCCTAACGCCTTCAGCGGAAATAACGGAACCAAGAAAGGTGACGGAGGAGGCATGGAAAGTGCACTTCTCAGCTTTCACATAAAGACAATTCTCTAAAAGGCGCTGGAGAACGCGTCGAACGTGCTGAACATGAATCTGGAGTGACGGTGAAAAAATCAATATATCGTCAAGGTAAACGAAAACAAAGATGTTCAGCATGTCTCTCAGGACATCATTAATCAACGCCTGAAAGACAGCTGGAGCGTTTACGAGACCGAAAGGAAGAACCCGGTATTCAAAGTGACCTAACGGAGTGTTAAACGCCGTCTTCCACTCGTCCCCTTCCCTAATGCGCACGAGATGGTAAGCGTTACGAAGGTCCAGCTTAGTAAAAAACCTGGCTCCCTGCAGGATCTCGAAGGCTGAAGACATAAGAGGGAGCGGGTAACGATTCTTAACTGTTATGTCATTCAGCCCCCGATAATCAATGCAGGGGCGCAGGCCACCGTCCTTCTTCTGAACAAAAAAAAACCCCGCTCCGGCGGGAGAGGAGGAGGGAACTATTGTACCGGCATCGAGAGCTACAGATAAATAATCCTCGAGAGCCTTGCGTTCAGGAGCCGAGAGCGAGTATAATCTTCCCCGGGGTGGAGTGGTCCCCGGAAGAAGATCTATACAACAATCATACGAACGGTGTGGAGGGAGAGAAGTGGCCCGGGACCGACTGAACACCGTGCGCAGATCGTGATATTCCTCCGGCACCCCCGTCAAATCACCAGGCTCCTCCTGTGAAGAAGAGATAGAAGAAACAGGAGGTACAGCAGACATTAAACATTCCACATGACAAGAGACATTCCAAGAGAGGATAGTATTCCTAGACCAATTAATAGAGGGATTATGACGAACTAGCCAGGGATGGCCCAAAACAACAGGTGAGAAAGGTGACTGAAAAATTGAAAAAGAAATGGTCTCGCTATGATTACCAGAGACAGTGAGGCTTAAAGGTAGCGTCTCTCGCTGAATCCTGGGGAGAGAACTACCGTCCAATGCGAATAAGGCCGTGGAATCCTCTAACTCCTGGAGAGGAATGTCATGTTCTCGAGCCCAGGTCTCGTCCATAAAACAGCCCTCCGCCCCAGAGTCTATCAACGCATTGCAGGTGGCAGACGAGCCGGTCCAGCGGAGATGGACCGAAAAGGTAGTGCAGGATCTTGAAGGAGAGACCCGAGTAGTCGCGCTCACCAGTAGCCCTCCTCTTACTGATGAGCTCTGGCTTTTACTGGACATGAGTTAACAAAATGTGCAGCAGAACCGAAATAGAGACAGAGGCGGTTGGTGATTCTCCGTTCCTTCTCCTTAGCCGAGATGCGGACGCCTCCCAGCTGCATGGGCTCAGAACTCGAACTGGCGGAGGGAGATGGTAGTGATGCGGAGAGGGGAGCAGCGGAGAAAGCGAACTCCTTTCCTCGAACTCGACGGCGAAGGTCGAACCGTCGCTCGATGCGAATAGCGAGTTCAATCAAGGAATCCACCCTGGAAGGAACCTCCCGGGAGAGAACTTCATCTTTAACATCCACGCGGAGACCCTCCAGAAACCGGGCGAGTAAAGCCGGCTCGTTCCAGTCACAGGAGGCAGCAAGAGTGCGAATTTCTTACGAGTAATCTGTTATGGATCGATTACCTTGAGTTAGGGAAGACAAGACCCGGGAAGCTTCTTCACCGAAAACAGAACGGTCAAATACCCGAATCATTTCCTCCTTAAAGTCCTGATACCGGTTAGTGCACTCAGCCTCCGCCTCCCAGATTGCCGTTCCCCACTCTCGAGCCCGTCCAGTAAGGAGAGATATCACGTAGGCGATACGAGCTCTGTTCTTGGAGTAAGTGTTGGGCTGGAGAGAAAAGACAACATCACATTGAGTGAGAAACGGGCGGCATTCTGTGGGCTCACCCGCGTAACACGGTGGGTTATTGACTCGGGGTTCAAGAGATTCGGAAGCCCTGGAAGCGACCGGTGGATCGAGGCGGAGATGATTGATCTGTCTTGTGAGATCGGAGACTTGGGCGGCCAGGGTCTCAACTGCATGTCGAGCAGCAGACAATTCTTCCTCGTGTCTGCCAATCATCGCTCCCTGGATCTCGACGGCTGACTGGAAATGATCCGGAGTCGCTGGGTCCATCTTGGTCAGATTCTTCTGTTATGTCGGTAAGTGAGGACCCAAAAGCGTTTTAACAGGAACAGAATCTTTTAATGACAACACAGGGTAGTACACAGATCTTCTTCTTGAATGATAATGGAGAAAACAAACAACCCGCAGAGAGGGCGATAACAGGAACATAAAAAGTCTCTCAGGTAACTTCAAAAGCTTTAGACAGCAGTAGAGAATAGCCGAGTAGCGGCGACAGGCTGCAGGTCTCTCAGAGAGGTCGCGGGTCGAAGATAGACTGTGACTACCAGGTCTCTCGTAGCATCAGATGAACTAGACAGAGTAAATAATAAGATGATTAGCTGAGAACAGATTGCACTTGCCAGGCGGAAGCCAACAGGACAGGACAGGACAGGACAGGACTGGGCTGGACAATGTAGAAATGAGCGAGACAGAAGTTTGCTTCTAGCATGAGAAACTCAAATGAGAATCTGACAAAGAAAGCAGCAAGAACAGAGAGGGAAATAGAGACCTAATCAGAGGAGAAAGGGAACAGGTGGGAAGAGAGTGAACGAGGTAGTTAGAGGAGATAAGGAACAGCTGGGAGAGCAGAGAAAAAGTAACCTATGATGACCAGCAGAGGGGGACAGAGTAACAAGAACCAGACACAACATGACAAGACATAACAATTTATATCTACATAACCGCGGGCACCCCCTTCTATGAAGATCGACATATTGTGACGTCATGTTTCTACCGTAGCCGAACGCGAACACACAGCGCTACAGAGCGCGTTTCCTCACTACCTTGAAAGAGAAGCCGCAGAAAGCTAGAAGCTAGCCATAAACACCGTGAGTAATGACTTTTCCCTTGTCAGTGGTGTAAAATATGTAGTTGGATTGTTTCATGTAACTTAATTCTTCTCCCTCGCTGTGTTATGGCTTTGCTATGTGGGGATAAATGTGCTGGTTACGTTCGTGAGACAGCTGATTAGTACTCTTGTCATTGACCGTAAAACAGTAACGTTACAGGAATCACCAACCCGTCGATCTTGGAAGCATTTTAAGTCGATCGAGTTTCCAAAATCAGAGAAAAAAAGCCTATTGTGTGTAGTAAATGGTGTCTAGGGGATGCGAGGCGCGCGCTGTTACAATCACGTCATTTTTGCCGCACGCACCTTTGGGCTCATGCGGATGCGTCCAGTATAAACAAGGCTTAACGCTTTAACCAGCTCAGCAACAGTAACAGCTCATATTAGCCATCTAAACTTTTACTACCCTGTTAGAAAAAATATATAGTTGCATAGTTTCATGTGGTTCTTCTCCCTTCTCCTTGCTATATGGGGGGAAATGTGCTGGTTACGTTCGTGAGACAATCAACTAATTACTATTATTATATTACGTATTAAGACCCTTGATCCTCACCTGACTATGGCTTTGTAAACTTTATCCATGATGTGGTTTATAATGGACTGTGGTACAGAAACTTGGTTTACTCTGGCTATTCTCTGCTGTCTCAGACGACGATGTTTGTCCCGTTTGAGACACGGTAGCTTCTTCGAAAGGGAGGGGTGAGCGGTGGGCTGAGCCCTTAGTGTAAACTCGCAACAGAACCGCTAGATGTCGCTAAAAGTCACACACTGCACCTTTAAAGGGATAGTTCACCCAAAAATTAAAATTCTGTCAGTAATTACTCGCCCTCATGTTGTTCAAATCCCTTAAGACTTTCGTTCATCTTCGGAACACAAATTAAGATATTTTTGATTAAATCTGAGAGCTGGATCACTCCTCCATAGGCTTCTATTGTAACTGAAACCTACAAGTTTCCACAGAGTCCAAGGCTCTCAAGGCTAAAGGAAGAGAGTTCCAGAGCCTTGGAGCCACCACACAGAAAGCACGATCACCTCTTGTTTTAAAACCTGTTCTGGGAACATTTAAACTTGGCCCGAAGACCTCAAAGAGCGACCAGAAGTGTGTGCATGCAATAGATCCTGGATGTAAGAGGGAGCTTGACCATGCAAGGCTCTTTAAGTAATGGTTAAAATTTTAAACTGTACTCTAAAACTAATTGGAAGCCAATGAAGAGCCATAAGCACAGGTGCAGTCTTGCAGCTGCATTCTGTACAACTTGCAGTTTGTCCAAGGAGGATTTGTTTAAACAAGTGTACAGTACATTGCAATAATCCAGATGAGAGGAAATAAAAGCATGAACAAGCATCTCCATCTCCTCTTTAGAAACCACTGATCTAATCTTAGCGATGTTCCTGAGATGGAAAAAACAGGAACGAAACACGCATTTAACATGACTGCTAAAACACATAGATTTATCAAAAATGACACCCAGATTTCGCACAATATTACAGTCCGAGGATGATAGAGCCCAAATGGCCTGCCTAATCTTAGGAGTAATGTTGTCTGGAGCAAAAATCAGCACCTCAGTTTTGTCTGAATTTAGTTGCAAAATGTTGTCTGCCATCCATTTATTAATGGAGGCTAAGCAATTGTGCAACAAGGACAGTTGCAAAATGTTGTCTGCCATCCATTTATTAATGGAGGCTAAGCAATTCTGAAACAAGGACAGTTTGAGCCTATCAGGGCTAAAAGAAAAATATAATTGGATATCATCAGCATAACAATGGTAAGATATTTTTCCAAAACTACCAATAATCTTTCCGCATCTAGCCTATCATGAATCTAGCCTATCAGGGCTAAAAGAAAAATATAATTGGATATCATCAGCATAACAATGGTAAGATATTTCTCCAAAACTACCAATAATCTTTCCGAGAGGAAGCATATACAGACTGAACAGCAGGGGGCCGAGCACAGAACCCTGGGGCACACCACAGAACAAAGGAGCAGAGTCTGACATATATGTTCCTATGGACACAGAGAAACTCCTGTCTGAAAGATAGGAGGAAAACCAATCCAGAGCTGATACAGTAATACCCACAGTTGTTTTCAGTCAATCGGAGTGCAGTGATCCACAGTATCAAACGCTGCAGTGAGATCTAATAGAACCAACACAGAACATTTACCCCCATCAGCAGCCATCAAAATATCATTTGAGACCCTAAAGGCCTCATTATGCTTCTGCGTCAACTCCAACTCCAGGCCGTTTTATGGTTCTGCGTCAGGTTGAGTTGACGCGTAGTTAGAATTTTTTGGAGGTGCACGTCGAGCTACGCCGGAGGGCTTCGCGGCGACGCAGAGGGGTCTTCGGGGGTACGCCGTCGATTCGACGCAGAAGCATAAAACAGGCTTAAGGAGGGCAGTCTCAGTTGAATGTTTTTTATGAAAACCAGAATGAAACTTATCAAAGATATTTTGACAACCCAAAGCATTATTTAGCTGGTTCGCAACAACCAATTTTAGTAAGAACAGGCAATTTAGAAATAGGCCTATAGTTTCTAAATGAAGCTGCGTCAAGATTGTTCTTTTTCAAGATAGGCTAAAGATAAAGTTTAAAATTGAAACCAAACATGGGCCAAGATGATGTATGGATTATAAAAGCAAAGATTTAGGTAAAATATCAACAGGGCTTTGAGAAGGTGTCATCGTGCCCACTAATCTAATGATGTCATTCAGGGGCAATAGGGCAGAAGGAGTCCAGTATTGAAGGTCTGTGATGTTTAACTATATGAGGTTTTGCTGATGAAACAATGCCTGCCCTGACAGCTCTAACCTTGTCCACAAAATAAAACAAAAAGTGGTTGCAGTCAACATTTGAAAACACAGGGACAATACATGCAGCAGGAGAAACAATGTTGTTAATAGTTTCAAAGAGAGCTTTAGGATTTTTTTTACAGGCTCTATTAACCTTAATCATTTAGTTTAAGTCCATTAAGAGCTCTTTAAGATACAAGCGGTGGACCTGTGGCTGAGTCGCTTTCCATAAGCGCTCAGTTCTCCGACAAACACACCTTAAAGGGATACTTCACCTCTGTAAAGATGAATGTGTATTTAAAATGGGTCATTCATGTAGTAGAAATGTGAAATTATTTTTGAATTTGGAGCCTTCTAGACTGAGAAAAGCCAAAAAATGTATTTGCCGCTCATGTGGATGAAAGACAACAACTCCCAAAATGCACTTGCTTCGCTGCCCTACGAGGCCACTCCCAAGCCACGCCCTACCGGTAAGAGAGCGCAGTTAAACAACAAGGCTATCTACTAGTGAGTCTCCGTGACAAGTCTGCCCGGGAATTCGAGATCGCCAAAAATGTCCGGGATTCGGCTTTTGCGTTCTACAGTAGCCATTCATTATGTTTACTGTGGCGAGCAGGACGAGACTGAGGGCCGCGGCGTGATTACTGATGAGCGACACCTGTGACCGGTCTCGTATCTCTCACGGAGGAGCGGGAGATTTCTTAGCAATGTTAAAACGCACATTAACCCATCACTTGTTTAGCGTTCATGTAAACACTACATTCAGATTCACCAATCAAAATGAATTCAGTTAGATTTAAACAAAAGGTGTGCATGTAAACAATGAATGGCGACTGCAGAAAACAAAAGCCGAATCCCGGACATTTTGGACGATCTCGACGGCCGGACATATTTGGGAAAAAGAGGATGGTAACCCCTATTAAAGGGACATTGTGTAGTTTTTTAGGTATTTTATTTTCTAAAATCAATATTTTTATTCATAAATATGTCCTCAATGGTGTACAAATACCTCTGCCAATTATCTGACTTATCCTCATAAACGAAGAATTCATTATCTTTATATACATGTGACAGGTAGGTCCACGGAGGCTTCCATGTCGTTCCGTCATCTTGAAAAACTATAATAGCAGAGAGGTTCAAATAGTACTAGGCCAACGTGTTTCCACAACGTGTTTTCGTTCAGACCCAGCGTCAGTGACTGAAAGCAGCAGAAACGGAGGAGCAGAGCAGCGAGAGACGCTTCACGGCCCCGGCAAGTTTAAAAGGCTGCATTGCACTGTCATTTTTAATGGCGGACCATGCATATGTCGAGCCACAGGAGAACTTTTTTAAATAACAAACCTGTTCACCCGAAGGAAAACTCGACAAAGTGCTATTAGAACACATCCTGTCATAGCTTTTTGGTACATAACAGCTACCGTAGATGCAACGCGCATTTGAAAAAGCAAGGCGCTGGAGAGCACAATTCGTTTGAATGCAAAATACAATTTCACCGCTAGATGGGAGAAATTCCTACAAATTGTCCCTTTAAGCTTTCTCCACGGAAAGTGGAAGTGACACGTGATGGCCAAGTATTGTAACCCATACTTGGAATTTGACCTCTGCATTTAACCCATCCAAGTAAGTGCACACACATTAGGAGCAGAGTAGTGAGTAGTGAACACACACACACTGCAAACGTGGATACACACACCCGGAGCAGCGGGCAGCCTTGAGTGCAGAATAAGAATAAAATCAGAATAAGAACCTATTAGCTTAGCTTCCAAAAAAAGATGGCTGACACTATTTGTACATTCTGTGAGTGAGAGCCACCAAGCTTTTTGCCAGCAAGTGGAGGGAGTGGAACTTCACGTTGAGGAATTTTTGTGATGGTGTTAGGTTGGATATCTAAATATATGCCCCCCCCCCCCCCCCGATATCAGTTTATGGATACGTATTTATGGATGGATAGATAGATTGATAGATAGAATTAATGCACACACATAGATAAAGAAATAAATAACATTTTGTTTAACTTGATGTATGATTGTGTATTTATTGTCATTTTCAGCAATAGACAGCTAAATACAAAATATGGAACAGATTATTCAATTCCTGAAAATAATCATGACCACAACTGCGTACATCACTTGGTTTTAGGGTGCTAGGTGCAAGATTGACTATAAACCAAAATTACAAATAATTTGAACACTCATTTGATCATCAGTTCACTACCCCCTGTGCTTGGCCGCTGCAAGGCTCACAGAGATAGATCTGTAGCTTCAGGAAAATGAACTTCACGGCTGCTCCCTCCACGAACATGACTTCTTTGTCAGAAAGATGTCGTTGGTGTAGACACTTGTCAATCAAACATGTCTGACCAATAGAGAAGCACCCGCCCACTGCGGAACGTTTGTGTCAAAATGATTCAATCAAAAAAATCTGAACTTCAAAACTTTTTTCACTTAAAAAAAAATGATTCAATCAAAACAATTTAAACTTCTACATTTTTTTCACTTCAAATAAAAAAAACAATAACAACGAAAAAACACATTCTCTTCAATACTTTTTTTATTCACGGGGTAATTTTTTTTGTTGCATGTTAACAGTTTTTTCTTTGATTGAAAATATTTTTTTTGATTGAAACAACTTTTTTGAAATTGAATGATTAAGACACAAATGTCCTACCCATGTATGGCCCAAGCACAAAAAAGATTACTTCAATCAAAGAGAACATTTTCAATAATAAAAACAAGTGTTCAAATGCAATTTTTGGAGTCTCAAATATTTTATTTGCATTCAAAAACGATTTTCTATATTTGAAAATGTTTATCTTTTCATTGAAGTGACTTTTTTATTGATTCTGTTGTTTTTTGTTTGAAGCAACTTCTTTTTTGATTGAATGATAAAGACACAAATGTCCTACCTATTATATGGTCCAATCAAAAAACAATGTTACTTCAATTAAAAAGGTTGCTTTAAACAAAACAAAACGGACTTTTATCAAAGAAAACATTTTCAATCAAAGAAAAGCAGTGTTCAAATTTATTTTTTTGAGTCTCAAATATGTTTTTGGATTCAAATACTTTTTTTCTTTGATTGAAAAGTTTTTCTTTTATTGAAGTGAAGGTTTTTTTAATTGAAAATATTTTTTTTGATTGAATAATAAAGAAACAAAACTACCTCCATAGAAATGCGCCATTAGTCATCTGTATTTCAAAAGACGAGTACGTGTCAGTGCTCACTGACTGGCAGATAAAACAAACCAGTGGCAAATTCTGTGTTTATATATGAGGTCTAAATAATTACAATCCAGAGCACTTTAATTAGCACAATCTTCAAAAATATCATTAATTTCTATAGAGCTAGACATTTTCAGCTTTGAGAATGAAACTGACCTGTTTTTTCCTCGGTTACTTCTGGTTTCACACTGAATGTTTCTTCAATCTTGAAGTCTTCACTCTCCTCTTTAATAAACGCCATCTTTATGTCTTCATTCTCCTCTTTAATAAAAGCCATCTTTATAATAGTGTGACTCGTGGATCTCAGTTGCTTCACCAGGAGTTTTTCCTCTGTTTATGAACACTTCGTCCTATTTAAGATGAGAATAATTAACAGAAAGAAAAAACACTCAAAACTAAATCTCTGTGTGTGTCTCAATCATATCTAGTTCAGTAGTTCATTGCTCTGTTAAGAGAGTCAGTCAGAGAGAGAGAGTTAATGAACTTAAATCACCTATTAGACAAAAACTCACAAAACATTCAGAATAGTATTACAAATGATTACAAGATCACACATTACACAGTAAGTTCATATTTGGATGCAACATTTATTAATTTGTAGATTACATTAGATTTCACTTAGTAAAAGTTGTCATCACACATGTTTGTGTTGTTGTTTGACCAGCAGGAGTCGTCAGTGTTTGAGGTGATTCGACACAGTGAATCATTCTGTGCAGCGATTCATCCTGTTGATTGTTCAGTTTCTCTCTTCACTACTTGCCAGTATCCCGATTCATGTTTATGATAAACCAATTCACGATATAGGGATTGAAATAAGACGCACCTTTTCTGTTACTCATGTATGAATTTGCTTTACTCACAAAATAACGTTCATTAATGTTAGATAACACAACACAATATAATATTACATAGATTTAAACACTTTAAATGTTTAAAACGCAAACCTTTCTTCAGCAGAATCACAACAGATGCAGGAGACCGGCGCAGCCTTATGACGTCACACCTCCACTCCAAAATAAAAGTCCTGTTCACACTAAAATCAGAAATGTGCATAGAATTCTCACACACATAATAAAACATGTATCAGCGGCGTTCAGATTTGAATTCTTGGTGAAATACACATTTAAATGAATGTTGATCAATGATAACTACCAGTTTGAACTACATATGCGAGATACTGTAAATGGCTAAACTAATGTTTGTGTGCAGAAACTTTATTTGACTGAAAGATGGCAGGATTCTGATACTCATTCTGCTGAGTCCAGTTTTGTCCAGATCCTCTGTCACGGATCTCTGAGAGAGGATTCAAATGCAGAAAGAGTGTTAACGGGTTTATCGACAAGACAGCAGACACGACAAGAGATTGAGGGACGGTGTGATAACAGTCCAAACAGTAGGCAGGGAACGATGCATAATTGTGTTAAATTATTTTAACGCATTAAGGATTTTGAAATAAACGCGGTAACGCTGACAACACTAGTATAAATATAAACATATAAACAAATTTAGGAAGATTAAAAATAGACAAAATAACTGTACATTAGTGCAGGATGTGCAAATGCTCAGTTTGAAGAATGTGCAATGATGATGAAAAATACGGAGAGTTTATTAAATAATCTTAGTTTCATCTTCCTCAATGCTCACTTGGACTTTTGTTTGACCAGCACAAATTCAACAAGTGTGAACGGATTCAAATCATTATCCCTTTGACAATGGACACAGTGATATTATGAAGACATTCCTCCTATCTGTAATTGGGAAAACCACAAAACCATAAGATTATTCAGCAACAGCAAAACATTTTAAGAGCAAGGAAAATAATGAAAAAAAGTAATATAAATGATTATAATAATATATGAAACATAAAATGAGATATATCATAAATGTATGTTTTCTCAGGTTCAGGTTGCTATTAAAAACTCAGGAACACTTGACATTAAGGCTCCCTTCGTAAAGGGTTTAAATGAACAACAATAAACACATCTGTATCAGTAATCTTGATTTAAAACAGTTACCAAAGACACAATACAGTCAGTCATTTAAATACTGCCCCCTGCTGGTAGAAATGGGGAACTGTTCTGTCCATTACGGTGGAAACCACATTAAATATTAATTTAATTATATAATATAGCGCTAACAGTAACAACTCTGCACACACAATAAGTTCTTAGGTTAACCCATATTACCAACTGTATTGAACCAAACAATGCGCTCATTAAACGTGACTGGTGATGTGTACGTGGATTAGACCCCGAAGCCATTTGTTTTGAGAATAATGGCTGGCTGATGAAGTTATTGGCTGGCTAGCCGGCTCAGCCAAAACCTAAATGGCTGCTGCAGCCGCCAAACTTTTCATAGCTGCAAATGGCTGAAGCTGCCACTTCATGTCTACAGATGTCTATGTTATACTGATTTACTAGATCTCAATATTTCCAAGCAATGCATGGCTTACACTATATTTCTACAAAATGCAATACAATGTAATAAAGAAAACACCAGATTTTACTTTCACAACATATGTACATATTTATTTTGTATGCTACTAAACATTTTCAAATAGCCTACAATGTGTTGTGTTTAGGCTAAATGTATGTAGGCTAAGTTGTATACAATAACTTGGCATTATCATGGATGAAGCTTATCATATTACACCTTGAAGGAGCAAGTGATGATCGTTTGCCATTGAGCAGTAGGCCAGTGGAACTAAACATGCATTCCACCGGCACACTACCTGGTGAAATGGAGAGGTAGCACCGGGCCATAGCGGACAGTGTGGGGAAAGTATTGCTATGGGTTCGCCAAAAGTCCAATGCTCCTTGGTCTCTTGTTCTCACTGCCAGAAAAGCATCTATCTCTTGGTCAAGGATAGAACTTGAAGAATGAGCTTCTGCATCTTCTTGTGCCTCTGCTAATAATTCTAGTCGCAGGCGTTTCGCACTTCCTCCCACATCTCCATCGTGGTCACCATTCCCACCAGAAGGACCTCCAGAACCACCATCAGTAGTTGTCCTCTCATCATCTCCAACCCCAAACACTGTTGAACTGAATCTGAAAAGTGAAATATGTGCATAAGGCTAATGGCTGTTAAAATCAAAACCATGAGAAAAGTAAGTGGTTAGCAAGTACACGGAAATATCAATCTCACCTGGAGGAGTTCAGTTTCTCATGGAGATTCTGCAGCAGCTCTCTGCTTTCATCTTTCGTCATAGTGATATCTCTGACAGCTGGATCAAACACTGCGGTGGCTCTAACCAGATCTGACATGGGGATTCGTTTGTCCATGTTTTTCACTATTCGTTCTTTGACTCTCTTCATTAGTAGTGGATCTCTGGGAGCCACTGCACAGATTTTCTTGATTCGAGCCCTGATTAGTGGTATGCCACTCAGGTTTGGACTGACTTCACTTATAATGAGAGTGAATTTCTCAAAGTCTTCCAAAAAGCTAACTAAGTTACAAAGTAGCTTGTTGTCATCAGGTAGGAGGCATAACAAGGGCTTTCCTATCCTCTTCAGGATTTCAGTGACTTCTGTCTCCATGCTGACTAAGCTTCTGATCATGTTGAGGACACTGTTCCAACGTGTTGGCACTGTGGTCTTCAGTGTTTTGTGTGTCTGTGAGCCCTGTTTTGATTTCTTAGTTCCCAGCTGCCAATCCTCTGCATCATCCATTTCATCAATAGGATCATTGGAATCTGCATCAATTTCATCCTGCAGGTCTTGAATCTTGGCAAATATGTCTGCCTCTTTCTGCTCCAACACAAATTCCTCTATTAGATGTGCCTTGAAGTGCAGTGCACTGACAATATCTTTGCATTGGGAAATTAAGGCTTGTGCTTCAGGGATTTTGGTAAGAGTGTCTGTTATGAGTAAGTTGTGTAAACAGTGTGCTACGCATGTTACTCTCTCATGGCCCAGTAACCGGGACAACTTAATCATATTCGCTGCCCCATCTGTTGTGTCAAAGAGCAACACATTTTTATCTTTGGGAAGGAATTCTTCGAGTAATTCCCTTACAAACACTGTAAGGTTTTCTGATGTGTGATTTTCTACAGGTTTAACACAAAGTGTAAACAGAAGGAAATTCCAGTTCGCATCTACAGTGCAGATTCTCACACCAACATATGGGTATCGATGATGAGCATCAGTCCAGCCATCTAACATTATTGTACCACTGACAATGTCTGCCAGTTGTTCTTTGACTTTGGACTTCAAACCCATGTAGACATCTGCCAGGGCTGTTGTTGCAAGGGCTCTGCTGGTTGGCAAATTGAGATGAATATTTTTCTTGTTGAATGCTTGAAAACCTTCCTTTTCTATTAATTCAAAAGGGAGCAGGTCCTGGCACAGCCACAACACGATGTCGCGATTAACATCAAACTGGGAAGTAGCTGGGCTTCCTTTCGGCACAGTTTGGATCCAGTTAGTCAGTTTACTTGATTGTTCTTTGAGAAATATTGTACTCTCTTTGTGTGCAGCTTTGGCATGAGCAAGGAAGTTTCCACTTGATGTTTTTTCTCCCAAGCTGTACACTTTTGACAGCATTCCATGTTCTTTTGTCATTTCTGCTTCAAAGCAGAGTTTGCAGTAGAGTTTGTCATCAATGCGATTGTTGTTCACATACAGATCGCCCATATATGTCCAAAAATGTGAACGAAGGCTACGAGCAGAATCAAAACTGTGAGGCCTCCATGTCACACCAGAAGCCTTAAGCAGATGTGTTCGTGATGTGCTGATATATTTGTTAATTCCGCGTCCTAAAAGAGAACAAAAATATCCATAAAAAAAACGAGTCCTGACACAATGACAAAATGGGATTATAGTCCTGACAAAAAGGCATTCTTACTTACAAGAACGGTTGCACAAAACACCTAAAGTGAAGATTTAGAACTAGAACTAGCCTACTTGAGCTATTTGGTAATATTAGCTATAGTGCTAGGCGCATTCAATAGCCACTGTAACGTTAGTGAATAATGTCCCTGCTGCTGTGTAAGAATGCACACTTGTCAAACTTCACGGAGTAACGTTATGCATATATTTATGACATGTACAGTAATTCGCTGTTCAACTTTATAGTTAAGGCGAGACACTACAGGTGAATAGGGTAAAATTTTTTACTAGCAGATATCACCATGAAACTTTCCCAGTTGATTACTTACATTAAGATGAGAAAAAAATGTATTACAAGTTTTCTTTAATTTAATGTTTAAATATGCAAATTAGGCAATATCTAATTAAATATGTGCTAATTTGCATATATTTTAAAAAACGAAATCTGAGTATTGGATAAAGCCAGGTTAAAAATATTTTTTTCATTGTGTTCACATATTAGATGGGGAAAAAATTACAGAGGGATTTATGGATATCTACTTTTGTTATCCTGTAAATCAGAATATAATGATTTTCGCCATGTTTTTTGGAATAAAATGTTATATATTTATATATCAGGCTAGGAATAATATATTTACAAATCCCTCTGTAAATGTCTTCATACTATAACTAGGTACTACTGAAGTGGAGATTTCGGACTTGGACTATGAGAGAAAGGTCATTTTGAGAAAACGGGCTTTAAAGATTTATCATCAGCCAATGAGATCGCGCATTCAGTCTTTTTACTTTCACGATTGGTTGCTGATAAAAAGGAAATAACCATATTTGGATCCAACTGGATTGTACAGAAGAGAGAGATTCCTAACGGTGCATGTGATGAGAGGGTGACGGCAGAGATCGCGGAGAAGTATGCTGATTAACGCAAACTTTTGTTGAATTTATGAGAAATCTACAGACGCAAACAGACGAAGTGTAGTAAAATAAAGACCTAAATGTGTATTTCAGACTTTTTTTCACCACAAGTCTGAAAGAAGACATGTTATTGAAGACAAATATCCAAAAAACTCAAAATTGACCAGTAAAAAAAAACGATGTTTTTGCCTGCCGTGTCTCGCCTTAATATAAACACACACTGTTATCAGTATTATTTTGGACAAAGTTTTGCACATTTCACTTCAATGTACACTGAAGCATGCGTCGTGAATTAGCAATGTGGAAACGGTGGTTTGTTACTGCAGTAATATCACGTTCAGTGCTTTAAATATCTCCGTTCCAGAATATTTGGTTCATAACATCAATCTTTGATTCATGTGTTTATGCAACCGTGCCCTGAAGATTTAACAAAAGTCTGGGTAGGCCTAAGTAAAAAAAAAAAAAAAGTAAGTAGGAATTAGGAAAGTATGAGAAGTGAGATCAAAATTACCTTGCTTGCTTCTTTCCGCCATTTCACCTCAGTGAGAGAAAAAAATGCATAGCTTCTTCTGTACGGAAAACGAGCAATTTTAATTGGTCGTCAATTCACTGTGAGTCTGTGTATCGTAGCAACGGGCACAAGACTGTGCTGTTATGAATCCAGTGGGAAAATAGATATCGTGTATTGTTTATTTCGTGTGTGTATGTCTCTATGTGATAGAATTATTATTTGATGCAAATAATTCTAGCCGGCTCAGCCAAACTTTATCAGATGGCGGCTCAATTTGGCTTATGAAATTATTGGCTGGCGGCGGCTGAAATTCTAAATGGCGCAAATGGCGGCGCCCGGCGGCGGCTTCGGGGTCTAACGTGGATAGGCACGATATTGAATCATTGTAATAAACTACTGTTGCTAAAATATTTCTTTCGGTCCAGGTTTATATAAGCCTATTTATTGACTGATTTTTTTTCTTCAAATGTTACTCTGGTATAACGTTAGTGCTGCATATTATGACCGTTCTAAAAGCTTGGCTTTTATTTCGATAGGCTATATTTACTATTACTTCCGGGTCACTTGGCCCACCTGTCTTTCTTTTAATGTAGATCTTCAAACGGAGAAATGAAAATGTCAAGTCAAGTCACCTTTATTTATATAGCGCTTTTTACAATACAGATTGTATCAAAGCAGCTTCACAGTGATAACATGAAAATAATATAACAAAGTTTGTTTCTAAAAGAAAATTGCGTCAACGTCCACCTTAAGTAAGGCAGATCAATAATATTATTGAATATTAAATGTCCCCAACTAAGCAGTGAAAATGTGAATTTAAAAAAAAACTAAATTGAACCGTTATTTGAATTTGGTTTAGTCGTTTTTCGTTTTTGGATTCAGAAACCAAAAAGGCTCTTTTTTTTTAACCGTTTCTTTGTTTTTGGTTTGAAACGAAACGAAAAAAAGTGGTTTTCTCGTTAATTTGTTTTGTGGTTCAAATGAAAAAACAAACTATCAAAAAGAACACGGACCCAACGCTCTCTTTTTCACGGCAACGGTGTGTTATACCAAAGTCCTTTTAGGCAAGTCATGCCACTCGGCCGCCATCTTGGCAACGCCTCCGGGCAGCAATTTCGGACTAACAAGACCAGGCTCCTAGCTAAATGAATGGGCAGAGAGCCAGAACTGCACTTTCACTGGTCACCGGGACATAAAAACTGCATGTATAGAAACAGCAGTAAAATATGATAAAAATCGCTGAAAGAGTTTGATGACTTTGACCCAAAATAAGGTTTAAACCGCTTTTCTCCCCACAGGTTATACTTTTACTACGCATGCGCAAGGGTTCACCACACCAACTTCATTTACGTCTCTATCCAGAATGCCGGTGTTGTGCCGAGCACTTGAACAAATGCTCAATGTGATTTGTTTTATCACTGTGTACAGTACAATACTTTGAATTATTTTCTTGTGTCTTGTTCTTCTTGTCTCACTTTTTCTTTGTTCTGTTGTGTTCTTTGTTTTTTGTTGTGTTCTGTAAAATAATTTTTTTTTTTTAAACCCTTGAAGAAATGCTGTGCTTATTGACGTTCGGGATACAGTCAGTGTATAACCTTACCATCTATATTTACACAACGCACACATACACTGCATATCAAATCTGCCGTCTTTTCAAATGGTAACATATTTTAACGGCATCAAGACAGAGATTTGTACATTTCTAAAGTTACTCCATAACTTTAAAGTAAAATATAAGTACATATGCCACATTTATGTGCCTTCTATGGGTGCAATAACAGAGTGGGATGTGGGCGATCCTTTTTCTCCTTCCTAAAGGAGAATAAAAGGTAACGTCTTAAATATTTTAACCGTTAGACTAACATTAGCTTGTTTACTATTGTCATTGTATATCTTGCTAGCCTAGGCGGCTTACGTGCCACATAGCTAGACCATATAGCTAAAAACACAGTTCAGATACACTTATCAGAGCAGACATTTAAAAAGCTGATCTCTATGGTGCTCTACTCAGGTTTTTAAGCATTTAAGATGGATTTGTTCATGAACGAGTTACTTTGCTTAAAGCACCTCTCATTTTAGCCTTAATATTAGGCAATGAAATGTCAAGTAATATAAAAACAAAACACATTTGGTCCCACTATGAAATACCACATGAAGAATAAGCCTGACACAGCATTCTGATGATGTATTTTATTAAAATATGAATCAACACAGGAGACAGAAATGGCTTCATAATGTGAGGAGGGTAGATCTGTCCTCCCAGAGGCAGAAAGGGGAGGATACGTGGTCTGTGAAGATCATTTCAGGCCAGAGGACCTAATATCAAAAGTGTGGTCAATATTGTTCTCCGTTATTCAAATATAAGCAGGTTTGTACTTTATCAGTAATAACAATGTATAGGTATTGTATAGACAGAGACTGATAAACACTGTGTTAATGTAGTAATGTACCTGTATATAGTTACCATTTTTTTCTAAGGGTAAAAGAAAGCGTCTGGCTCCCAAAGCCATCCCTGTCCTTCATCGGCGGCACACCCATGTACAACAGGAAGGAGGTACCTAAATACAGTGAACAAAATGTGTGTAATATGATTAAAGATTCTGAGGTACATACTGGTGTTCATGAAGTGGTGCCATTGCAAGACACTCCACAGTGTCAAGTGGTTGTGGCAGTGAGTTACTTAATGAGAAAGACCAGGTGAAATGGCATTAGTGATCGCTGCATATCCAACATGATGCTTTACTTATAGAAACTGTATCATATTAACATCCTACAATATATTTACAGAAAATCAAGGAACTTAACCCTCGTGTTAAGCCTTCTGTGTACTCCCCTTATGGACCGGGACAAATTGACCCAGATTGGATTCAATACAATTCCTCAAAAATCACACTATGAAAAACAACAAAGATTTAGATGCAAACTGTAAACTTTTAATATCAACATTTGTCAAACATTACAAAGACATCTGAAAATATGATTTATGAAAATGTTTTTAAACCATTTTTTAAAAGTTTTTTTTTTTTTTTTTTACAAAATTGGAAAATAAACAGTATACCGATACTGATTTTTTTGCATATAGGCTACATCTTGTTTTACTTTTTAAAAACATTTTTTTAAAACATTTTATGCTTTGAACATCGTAAATGAACAATAACATTTTGCTGTATAATGAAAATTTTTAATTTTCCTAAGTCAACTTTCCCTAGTTTCCTAGTTCACTAGTTTCATTATTCACTCACAGGGAAGTGAGAAACCAAACATAACAAAAACATACATCAAATAAAAGTTTTTTATTACTTTTTTTGGCTCTGTGAAGCTGCCTTTGAAAATCCTACATAAAAGTTTTGGTTAAAAGGTAGGTATTTTAGATATCTTGAATATTGAAATTATTATTATTATATATTGTCTGACACAGATAGTAATTACATATTTTCATCTGTAATTTGCAAATAATTCTGAACACTGTGATTTTAGCTTTTTCAAGTGTGTTTGGTTAGGGTTGGAGCACTTTTAGATGGACTTGCACGTTAGAACTGGAGTTGAAGTGCCCTGACATACAGAAAATAAATGTTTTTATTTTGTGTCTGTACAGTTGCTTTTGAATGGCTGTCTATGATGGGTCAAATTGACCCGCGAACATCGTGAACGTAATAGTAATTTTGTTTGTATATTTGAAACTTTGCATGCATGTTCATCATGATAAATGAGAAAAAGTCACAAAATATCAAGAAAAAAAACCAAAGGTTAACCAGTATTTCCAACTAGTAAATCGAAATGGGTCAAAAGGCCCTGCAGGGCGAGAGGGCCAAAATGCTCAATTTCCGTATGAACTTTAAAATAAGAAAACTCAAAAAACAGTACGTAAGCAGTGTTATAGCATAAGTCGTGATAATAAAATGTAATGTACATAACTGTAAATATTCCAGTCATTTTACTTGCAGAATGCAACATCAGCCGGCACTGACTGCCTTCCAAAAGCAACCAAAGATTTCTCTGAGATGCAAATTGCCATGGGCAGGGTGGCCAAACATGGCCAGAGATACAAGACCAGCGAGAAGGATTTGGCAGTCCAACTGTTCCTCCACAGCCCAAGGTGCTACTCTGAACTCCAGAGAGTATTTAAGCTGCCCAGTAAAGCAACTCAAAGGAGGCGCGTAATGGGCAGTCTGGGGAGCTTTGATGCGAGTTAAAAACATAACGCATTGACACACCCTCTACTTATGCCGCGTAACTCATCCCACATAAACTTGTAATCATGAATGTCATCGCAGAGTATGCAAGAATTAACACGAAGCAATACTTCCATTTATTCTGTAGCCTGGATTTCTGCATGGTGTTCTTGCAAAAATTAAAACAAAAACAAAGACCATGACAAAGGAAGAGAAGATGTGTTCCCTTGTGCTGGACGAGATGTCTATAAATGGCCACTTTGACTACAACAGGACAACAGACTCAATTGATGGTCTTACACCAGATGGCTCGCCAGGCTATGGTGTTCCTGGCTAGAGCCGTAAATGGAAAGTGGAAGCAGGTCTGCAAAATATAAATGGGCCCAATGTACAAACAGTACAGTAAACATTTGGAAGCATCCACAAAGTTCAGAAACACTACTATGAGTGTACACTCAGAAGAGTACATACATGAACTAATATTAAAAACATCTTTCTTCCCTCACACTTCACCTTTTAGGCAATCGGCTATTTCCTATGCAAATCTGCCATGCCAGATGAGGAGACTGCCAGGAGACTGAGGGAAGCCATCACCCGCCTCGACAGTGCTGGACTGAATGTATGTTGTGTATTACATAGTGAAAACCAGAATGCCAAAATAAATGGTGACTGATCCTTAATAACTCACATCTTACTTTCAGGTCAAATGCATTGTCTGTGCCCAGGGATCCACAAATGTGAAGGCCATGAGAGCCCTTGGTGCTTCCTTGGGCATCAATGAGGATGGCGATGGATCACACTGCATCCTACAAAGACAAATTCCACTCATATTTGATGTTCCACATCTTGTAAAATCAGTCCGGAACAACTTTAAAAGACATTCACTGAATGTAAAAGAAACGTTAACAACATTTTTAAATTTCCATTCACTTTCATCACTGTAATGATTACAATCATTGTAATTATTTCCTCTAAGGTTGGGGGACATGATCTGACATGGAGACACCTGGAAGATTTTTTCAACCAGTACCAAAGAAGTGTCATCCGGACGGCTCCTAAACTGACAGAGCGGCATATTCACTTGCCTCCATTCACCAACATGAGGGTCAAACTGGCCACTCAGGTCTTCAGTCACTCCGTAGCAGCTGGTACAGCTACACAACTTATTATCTGCCTTTGCGTTGTTATCACCCTTTTCCATGTGGATTCCATCTGATCTTGCACACAACACAACTTACCTTTGCCAAATCGTCTCCGCTGCCGCAAACCTCAACTGTTCGCATGCGTCAGTGGAACCAGACGATGGGCTTAAATGTTTCCCGGCTTGACTGTTAAAAGCAGACGATTGGCTTTCCAGCGGGAGGGGCGGGACACGTGCATACAACCGCCATCTTTGGCGTTACGGGTTTTCTGTATATATTTGTATTGAGGATTGAGGTAGTGGCATGTCTCTATATAAATTGTCTCTGGTTATACTTGGCAGCGGAAGTTATCAAGAAATAACAGACCGCATTGTACATTACAATTCAACCAAGCCATGTAAAAATCACTTACAACTCATTAACAAAGGCATTATAAATCAATTATTTATTATAACATAACTGCATTAATAAAAAGGGCGACTTTAACACAATACCTGTCAAATAGTGAGACATTTTAACGTTATAAATGCCTTAATGTATTTATTCACACTTACTTTACTCAAAACCAGATTCCTGTTTTATTTCGTGATGCAGCAAAAATAGTGCGACTGAAGGGTGTTGTATATGTATTTCTCATTAATATCACATGACTGCCACATTTCTTACTATGTTCTTACCAGAAGTTTCTCAATCTCTCAATAAAACTGTTCTTCTATTAAGATGAAATTATAAAATTTTATTTTGAAAAACAATACATAAGAGCACAACCATAACGATGAAGTATTAATAATAAAAATCTTAATTAGTTTAATTTAATATCAGTTACCAGTGAAGCTTAATGTAAAGTGGACACCTGTGAATTTTTCATTTATGAGTAACAAACATTAATAACCTGTGAAAGTGAACCGTAATGCAAATTACGTAATGTAAATTAAAAACATATACAATATGTTCATATACAAAAACAATACAATGACCTGTAAAAGTGAACTTAAACGTAAAGTGGTGTCACGGTTATGCTGCATAAACGCGCACAAAGATGAAGATAAAGGGTTCAAACAGTTTTTAATAATATCCTCAACATATTTTGCTAAATAAAATTATCCTGTCAGAAGAATTGCGCGATAACTTTATTTTTCCGTCTGTATCATCTCACTGAGCTTTTGTGAGGTTTTACGCATGCGCAGTAAAGGTGAATTTAGCGTTTCCAGGCGTTTTCCAAAAGTTTCTCATTCACACCGAAACGTCGGAAAACGTGTGGACGGAGAGCGTTTTTACGAACGAAAACGCTGTTTTCAAAATGTATCCGGATTAATGTAGACGTAGCCGAATACACAGCTGACACTGATGATAAATCAAATTAGTAGCTATGACAAAGGATTTATGGCGAAAAAATTGTGCAAAACAAAAAACAATGTCCAAACAGGGTGATATTGTGACATTATTTCCTTTCCCGTAAGGCGCAACCTAGCACCATAACATAAGAGGTGAAGGAGGGAGCGTGAGGGATTGAGGGCTGAGGCAACACTTGATCCATTAATACTAACACTTTCTCTTATTTTCTCTATCCTATATTCATTAAAAAAAAAAAATACATATACTGCATTAGACTAAACTGGGAAGGGTCATAGCACTTACATATTGTTGTCCTATTGTTAGTTTAACTGCTTTTATTGTTCTCATTTGTCCCATTGTTGGTTTAACTGCTTGTATTGTTCCCATTTGTAAGTCTCTTAGGATAAAAACATCTGCTAAATGAATAAATGAGGCGTAGCTTGAGGATAGGTGGAGCCAAACCCCTATGTAGGGGTGGAGGGCAGGAGCGCATGGCCCTCAAGCCCGCGGTGATGTCTGACTCAGGCGTAGCCGATGGGCTCCAATGGAGCTGAAAGCTCGAAGGCTGCTGTTGGAGTTGAGGAAGGAGCGCAGGCAGGAGTCAGGGCGATGGGTCGAGGGGTCTCGATATGATCTGAGCCACAGGATCTCCATGCCCGGGTGTAGCTGCGCCACTGTGAGGAGGCTGATGAGGAACTCAGGGGTTGATGGGAGACCGCAAGGACTGGGTAGCAGGTGTGGCTGAGGGCTGGAGAAGGGACTGAAGAGGAACAAAAAACAACTAAATTCAGGGCAGATGTACGGAGAGGGAGGCTGGGCGGGTCCAGCTCATCCAAAATAGAGCAGTCAAGTCACCTTTATTTATAAAGCGCTTTATACAATACAGATAGTTTCAAAGCAGCTTTACAGTGAAAACAGGAAAATAATACAACAAAGTTTGTTTCTAGAAGAAAATAACAACATAGTCCATCTTAAGTAAGTTATGATTCATTTTTGTTATAAAAAAAGTTAAATTCACTCATTTATATTTATAGCCACTCTGGAGAAAACCGTAATGTCATCGTCCAGCTCATTTCAATTCAGTCCACCAAGTATCAATGAGGCGTACGATCACTCAGATCCAAACACAAAACCTGTGCTAATGGGAAGAAAACCAAGTTGACCAAAAGATCGAATCCAGCACCCGATGACAATACAGCATGAGACATTTTCAAGGCCAGGTATTTTTGACTGGGAACATCAAATTAAGTATTAAGTACACAATTCAACTCTGGGTACAGTGGAAAAGAAATTTAAAAAGATGAAGAGCTGGTTTGATGCAAATAAACTAACATTGAACTTAAGCAAAACTAAATTTTTAATTTTGGGTAATCGTTACACAAAAAAACTTATGATAAATGACATTGAAATAGAAAAAGTAAAAGAACTTAAATTTCTGGGAGTAATAATTGATGAAAAATGATGTTGGAAGCCACATATACATTATATCAAGGCCAAAATATCCAAATCAATTGCAAAAATGTAAAAACCAAATAACTATTAAATCAACGCTCATTGTACACGTTGCATTGTTCCTTCATACTTTCATATTCTATTGTTTGGAGTGGGGAAACATTGCAAAACAAACACTGAACCTAGATTCATACTTCAAAAGAGAGCCTTAACAATTGTAAATCAAACCACTTATAGAGCACCAACTAATCCACTTTTCATCAAACTAAAAGCACTAAAATGCAGAGATATTGTTGACTTTAAAACTGCACAAATTATGTATAAGGCCCTGTTTACACAAGAACGCTCGCGGGTGAAAACGTAAAAAATATTTTATCAGATGTGCCTTTCGTTTACACGGTGACGGCGTTTTTGGGGCTTAAAAACGGAAAAAAGTGAAACCACCCTCCAGAGTGGAAATCTTAAAAATGCTCCACCGTCGCGTTCCCGTCTAAAGGGTAAAAATGCAAATCTGCTCATGGTGGCTCTCGTGGCGTATGCGTTTACGTCACAGGCATGCGCCAGTACAGGAAAATAACAACCAACATGTCGGATTATTTCCATACGTTGGACCTTCAAGTTGCCCTAGCAGCTCTGATAAACGTACAAGAGTCTTTTTGCTGTTCGCTTCGCCATGTATTGATTTCGCGCTACTAGGGAGAGAAGTAGAAGGAAGGTTGTACGCAGGCGCACGGACTTGGTGTTGTTGTGTGGCAGTGCTTCACATCGCCACCTAGCCGCCTGGTATAGATATATACACTAGATGTCGCCTTGGCTACGGCAGTTCATTGGAACGAATGCGTCAATAGAGCCGCCATCATGGAACAGGGGAGCCCCTACTCTTAAATGCGTCAGCGTCAATGTAGAAAAAGGTCTAATGGAAATAAAATCACCATAAATCGTCATGAATGCGATTTTCTAGTTGCTTTGGTTTATTCCAATAGTCAGACATGTATTTATCATTGAGTCCAGAGACATTTTTAAACATTTAAAAAATTTCACATTCTTGTGAAATGTAATCCCTTGCTGTCTGCTTTTTAGATTTAGTTTGTGTGAACATCCATACGCTGCACAAAAGTCAGGCATCATCCATGAATTCAGCATTACATAGCTACTTCCTATGACAAGACCCCTGTTCCAAGATGGCGGCGGTTTTGACGCATGCTGATTTCCATTAAACGAGAGTAGATGTTAAAACTTCATGCTGATTTGTACACGGCTTTCGCCAAGATAAGCACCAACTAAGACGTAGCTTTACAGTAACCTATGCTTCTCCATCCATTTACGCTTCTTTCCAAATGGTGATGTGAATCTCCTTCTGTCTGGTGTTAATAGCTGCAGTGTATTTGCACACACAACGGTTGCAACCACAGTGCGGTCCCCTCATGACAACCGTCTGGATTGAGCAGAGTAGGGGACATCTCTAGGGTCTTCAAGTGGGCACCTTCCGTCCTCAGTGTTTCTCGACAGTGACTCTGGCGTCCCAGAGTCACCCCCCTCCATCCCCCACTCAACTCAGCCCAGCTTACTGACCTTTACGTCCCTCCTGCTGCTGAGGCTGCTCCTTTGACCTAACCACAATCTCTCACAACCTCTCCACAACCCGACCATGCGCGCCAACTCGTTTGACTAAGGCTGTCGAGCCCCACTGCGGACGTTAAAGCGGTCAGTGGCAACGGTTCCGTATGGCATACTACCGCAAAACACAATATCTGTCCAAACACCAATCCTCATTCACACAAAATACACAGGAACGTAATAACTGTAATTACTATGCAAACTATACAAATAAACCAACAGACTCAAATTTTCAAGAATTTTTCGAAACCGTAGCGTGGCGGCCTGTACACAGCCAGCTAGAATCTTTCCGTCTCAACCACAGCCAGTTGCTGCTCCTCTCTGCTGCTTCAGATAAGTTCTTTACTGTGCGACACAACTCTTGGCCACTGGATAAACCCGGACTCTCCATCCTCGCTGTTCTGCTTCAGTGTCCAGCTGAGCATACCGCAGTTTCTTCCTCTCATATGCCTCATCTACAGCATCTTCCCATGGCACTGTTAACTCTATCAGTTGAACAATGCGTGCTGATCCAGACCACAAAACAATATCTGGTCGGAGGTTAGTGGTGGCAATCTCAGGTGGAAAAATAAGCCGTTGATCAAGATCAGCCAGCATCTTCCAGTCCCTAGCAGCTTCCAGTTGTCCTGAGCGAGAATTGGTTTTAACACCTTTTCTTGGTGGTTGCTCGCCTGGGCGGAGGAATATTGTCTTCTGCGTGTAATGTTTTACTAGAACAGGCGGCAACTTATTGGTCATGTTACGCTTGTCTTCCAATGCTAAAGCCAAACATCGGAGTACTTGGTCATGGCGCCAAGTAAACCGACCTTGGCTAAGAGCCACCTTACATCCTGCAAAATGTGCCTTAATGTGGCAGGTGATGAACACAAAGGACAAGAGGGATCCTCTCCTACCCAGAGGTTTAGGTTCTGCGGTGATGGGAGAACATCATATGTTAACCTGATAAGGAAACTGATCCTACTCTCTTCCATTGACCAAAGGTCTTGCCAGCCCATCTTGCGTTGTTCCACACTCTCCCATCTCATCCACTCTCCCTGCTTGGCCTGGGAAATGGCCTTTATACACCTCATCCTCTCCTCCTGCTTTCGCACCTCGTTGACTACGAGCTTCCTCCTTTGAGCTGGGGCTGCCTTGTGCCATTTAGGAAGAGCTAAACTGAGCCCAAAACCCCCTCTTCCATGCTGAACCTGCCCCACGATATCACCAATTTGAAGGGCAGCCTTTGCCTCTTCCACAGATTTCTTTGTTGACCACTTTCTACCAGTTTTTAACACAGGGGCTGCCTCCCTTACACATTTGTCGCGTGACTCTGCTAAAGTCATTTCCAGTCTGACCTTGGCACACTTAAACTCCTCGGTTAAAGCAGAGACTGGCAGCTGCAATACTCCTTTACTATAAAGTCCCACTCTGCTAAGGCAGCGTGGAACTCCCAACCATTTCCTGATGTATGAACTTATCAACGCTTCCAGCTCATCCACTGTTGTCAAAGAAACCTCGTACACAGTCAGTGGCCACAGCAACCTCGGCAGTAGACCAAACTGAAAGCACCAGAGTTTTAGTTTGCCTGGTAGAGCACAGCTGTTTATGCTCTTCAACCCTTCCACTGCTTGTCGTCTAACTTCTCCCACTCGAACTATGTCCTTTAGATCCCCATCGTACCATCTCCCAAGACTCTTGTTCTGGCTTCTGGCACTGGCTTCTCAGAAACTGTTGGTATTCCCTCACCATTAATGAAGAATGTTTTATCTACCACCTTGCCTTTAGAACCCCAAGGCGACATCTAGTGTATATATCTATGGCTGCCTGAAATGCATGCTACATCGAATTTCACACACTTTTGCGTTACCATATGCACGCAGATTTCCCCTCTATAACGCTCGTCTAAACGCAGTATAAAAAGTGATAACGCAACGCCACTTTTGCGTTTTCTCTTCAGATCGTTTCCACGTAAACATAGCCTAAAGTAAATAATCAACAGCTATCGAAATATATCCAAGGGTGGTTTCAAATGAGTGAGAGAAAGCATAACTTAAGAGGAACTTTTGTATTTCAAAAGGCACATATAAGAACAAATGCTAAATATCACTGTATTACAACCAAATGAGTTAATTTATGGAACAACTGTAGTGAAGAGATGAAATCATGTGCAACAATGAGCAATTTTAAGAGAATTATATTAAAATTAATTATAGAATAAAATTAAAATTAATATATTGAATGGATACGAAAAGGACTTGAGGCGTTAGTATTGTATACTGACTGTATGGTTTCTGGGATTATATACTAAGTCTAGTTTGGATGGCTTATAATTTGGTTTGATATAGATAGACGCAAACGAAGAAGATAGATGGAAATGTGTATGTGTGTATGCATGAAGGTAAGCATTTGTGTATGTATGTATGCATGCGTTTAAGTGAGTGTAGGTACTGTAAGTAGATGTATGGTGTATGTAAATATGTAAAGCATCTACTTGTTTTGTATTTATTAAAGGATAAAATAGAGAAAAGAGGTAGAACCAGAAAAGTTTTTTTTAACTTCTTCCTACTCCTTTTTGAACATGGGAATTTCTTACTTGAATTACTTACAATAATTTTGGAAGCTTGTGCTGAGAAGTCCATGTCCTTATTTATCTGTTATTTTAATTGTATTTTATATATATATATATATATATATGGATATCTATATATATTTTTTTCTTTTTTCTTTTAATTTACATGTTCAAATAAACTACTACTATAGTAAAGCACAAGCTTCATTTGTTTGTTACACATGCATGAATCGAGCGACCCGTGGGCCGTTACACCCCTCCTAAACTACTGAACACAGTTGTCCAACTTTAATACCTCAGGAGGGATTAAAGAAGGTAGGGGATCCTCATCTCCATAATCAAAATAATAGTGCTCATGAACTCCCTCGGCGTCGGATGATGCTCCCGTACGCTGGGTTCTGGCTCCGCGGAGAGTGCAGTGTTGTGGGAGTGTCACCTGTTCAGAAAATTATCCGATAAAGACATGACATGTAAGGGATAATGTACATCCAGCCGGATGTTCTCTCAGAATAAATTCCCGATAGGGTGATCAGGATCAGGTCTTGCATCAGCCTGAAGGGGGTTTATTTTGAGATAACAACCGGCTGGATGTACATTATCCCGCTTATTACACGGCTACTTGCCACATAAGTAAATAATTGATCTAAGTTGAAATATTTCATTAACGCAAAGCTTCTGCGGAGAGAGCAGTTGCAGCGCGGCAAGTTCAGACTAGACGGACATTTAAGAGATACGGTAGAGTCATACCACTTATTACACGCCATTTCACCACATGAATAATTATGGAGATAAGAGATGTAGATTTCAGATTAAACTGTTTTAAAATCGTACCTGTTTGTATCTTATAATCCAACCGTGAACAAAACAATATCACAAAATGGCAGCAGCTGCGTTTGTATAAAACATAAGAGTCCATAATACTGCATGGCATAATTAATTAACTGTACACAAAAATATTGATTCAACTTATAGCGTATAGTGCTGCTGACTTTAGTGACCCGCATGAGCCTGTTTCTCTGTTTTCAGAGGTTGCTATCTGGGAATTACTTACCGCTGGATGGCACGACTGCCCAATCAGAATCAAGTATTCCACAGAGTCGTGTAATAAGGCTAAATAAATTACAAGAGCTTCTCTCCAGTGTGACATCTCATGGGGACTTTTAGGTGTCTGTTTTGCCTGAAACTTTTACCACACTTCTTGAGTGAATTCTCAAGTGGCAATTAAGGGTTCCTTTATGTTTAAAACTCTTTCCACACTGATCACGTGAACGGCTTCTCTCCGGTGTGAATCGGATATAAATGTGACCCTGGACCAGAAAACCAGTCTTATGGGTCATTTTCTTTAAATTGAGATTTATACATCACATGAAAGCTGAATAAATAAGCTTTCCATTGAACTGTGGTTTGTTAGGATATGACAATATTTGGCCGAGATACAACCTTTTTAAAATCTGGAATCTGATGGGGCAAAAAATCTAAATATTGAGAGAATCGCCTTTAAAGTTCTCCAAATTAAGTCCTTAGCTACGCATATTACTAATGAAAGGAGAAAGGAAATCAATGAAATTTACACCATTGTGAGTTCCCCACCACTAAATTCAAGTGTGTGTGTGTGTGTGTGCATGTCTGTGTGTACATGTCTGTTTGTGTGTATGAATGTGCGTACATGCCCATATGTATTTGTTTGTCTGTCTATGTGTGTGTGTGTGTGTGTGTGTGTGTGTGTGTGTGTGTGTAAAGGCCAACAGAGTAGTTAAGCACTATTTTGATTATAGCTACGCTATAAGGTTTTATTATTACGGTATCGAGCTCCACTTGGTAACCATAGAACCCGAAAGTATGGTAACGGAAATTAGCTTAACGAACGGCGAAAAAGACGAAAGAAAAGTCTGAAAAGGTTCACGGAAAAAACTGTTAAAACTACAAGGTTTAGCTTCGGTCAATTGGGGAACAAGGTTTGTAAAGTTAACGAAGCTTATATTGGAGCTACTTGAAATGTTTATCGTAAAAGGTATAATTTAGTAATGCTTACGGATTGAAACTAATATAATGAGTGGTGTAACGATCGAAATGGGATGGTAATGCATGGTTTATTTGTTTTTACCCAGCTCTTACGTTGGTTGATGACACTGACGGCAATAAAAGTCATTTAACCATCAGTTCTGGCCTTTTCGATATTGACTGGATGCTACAGTGTGTGTGTGCATGTCTGTTTGTGTGTATGAATATGCGTACATGCCGTATGTGTTTGTCTGTGTGTGTCTGTGTGTGTGTGTGTGTGTGTGTGTGTGTGTGTGGTTACAAAACTGTTCCACCCATTGATCGAATTCGTCGTCTTTCAGGTCATCCTCCTTTGCCAAGCCATTCTCTGGACATTCTGTATCATCTTTCCAATCATTTGCGAAAAAATCATTTACTATGTTCGTTAAATTATTGCTGTCATTAAAGTTTAAATTGAGCAAACGCGCTATCTCAGAATCCATGGCTTGCACCGTAACCATTGCAGATTGTGTACACTGTGCACGCGAAGAAGTCGCCAGCCAATGAGAGGCGCTGTAGCAGGGCGTTGCTAAGAAGAAAACATTTTTATTTTTACACGAGAAGGGTTTGTTTTAAAGGGTTAGTTCACCCAAAAAAGAAAATTATGTCATTAATGACTCACCCTCATGTCGTTCCAAGCCCGTAAGACCTCCGTTCATCTTCGGAACACAGTTTAAGATATTTTAGATTCAGTCCGAGAGCTTTTTGTCCCTCCATTGAAAATCTATGTGCGGTATACTGTCCTTGTCCAGAAAGGCAATAAAGACATCATCAAAGTAGTCCACGTGACCTCAGTGGGTTAGTTAGAATTTTTTGAAGCATTGCCTTTCTGGGCAAGGACAGTATACCGCACATAGATTTTCAATGGAGGGACAAAAAGCTCTCGGACTAAATCTAAAATATCTTAAACTGTGTTCCGAAGATGAACGGAGGTCTTACGGGCTTGGAACGCCATGAGGGTGAGTCATTAATGACATAATTTTCATTTTTGGGTGAACTAACCCTTTAACGCTCTCTATTGGCTTACTGCTCTGATGACGTTGTGGAGAGTTATGAACCCGAAAGGGGGAAATCTAAGCTTGACATAGATACCAAACTTGAGGGCAGCAGCGAGCGAAGTTTGTAGGCGTGTTTGTAGGACTTTTTTTGTGCGATTTTGCTGCATCCATTCACAAAAATATTTTTTATATATATTTACTGTAGGAAATGTACAAAATATCTTCATGCAACATGATCTTTACTGAATATACTAATGATTTTGGCATAAAAGAAAAATCTATAATTTTGACCCATACAATGTATTGTTGGCTATTGCTAAAAATATACCTGTGCGACTTACGACTGGTTTTGTGGTCCAGGGTCACATATTCATGTGATATCCAGGGTTTATTTCTGTTGTTAAACTCTTTTCACACTTATGGGAGGTGTAAGCTTCTCTCCATTGTGAATTGACATGTGCCTTTTAAGGTTTCCTTTTTGAGCAAAACTCTTTCCACACTGTTGGCAAATGAACGCCTTCTCTCCAGTGTGAATTCTCATGTGTTTTTTAAGGTTTCCTTGATCAGTGTGGCTCTTTCCACACAATGTGCAGGTAAAAGGCTTCTCTCCAGTGTGAATTCTCATGTGGCCTTTAAGATGTCCTTTTTGAATGAAACTCTTTCCACACTGTTGGCAGGTGAACGCCTTTTCTCCATTGTGAATTCTCATGTGATTCTCAAGTCTTCCTTTTTGAGTGAAACTCTTTCCACACTGTTGGCAGGTGAAAGTCTTCTCTCCAGAGTGAATTCTCATGTGGCCTGTAAGATGTCCTTTTTGAACAAAATTTTTTCCACACAATTTGCAGGTTAAAGGCGTCTCTCCACTGTGCATTCTCCTTATGTGATCCTCAAGGTTTGCTTTTTTGATAAAATTCTTTCCACACTGTTGGCAGGTGAAAGGTTTCTCTCCAGTGTGAACTCTTATGTGGACTTTAAGGTGTCCTTTTTCAGTAAAGCTCTTTCCACACAATTTGCAGGTGAAAGGCTTTTCTCCAGTGTGAATTCTAACATGCCTGTTAAGGACTACTTCTTGAGTGAAACTCTTTCCACACTGTTGGCAGGTAAAAGGCTTCTCTCCAGTGTGAATTCTCATGTGTATTTTAAGGATTCCTTTATCAGTGAAACACTTTCCACACTGTTGGCAGGTGAAAGGCTTTTCTCCAGAGTGAATTCTTATGTGCTTGTTCAGGTTTCCTTTTTGAGTGAAACTCTTTCCACACTGATTACATTTATATGGCTTTGCTATAGTGCTCCATTTTTCTCCAGTAATGAAATCATGATGTTCCCCATACTGATCTTTCTCTTCCATTTCATTGAGTTCTTGACTCTCCACTTTCAGTGCCATCAGATCTAAAAAAAAGACAAATACTGTTAAATCCCACTTTAATGGCACAAAACAACAGACATCAAGACATTAACACCATTAAAGCATCAAAACCAAAAACATGTAGGCTATGCTAGATCCTACACCCACCAAGCTACTGAAAGAGGTGTTGCCTGTAATCTCAGAAAATGTTCTCATGATTCATAACCTTTTGCTTTCTTTAGGACACATTCCAAAATCTTTTTCCACTGCCAAAGGTATTATGGAAGTGATTTGTAATGTTAGTAATGCACTAAAAAAAAGTCACCGTTCTAACCTAACTAATGTGCTTTATGAAAGTGAGTTCCACAAGGAGAAAGAAGGGTGGACCACACTGTGTGTGCCACCTCTGTTGTCAATAGCCAATCACAGCTCTGGAAGTGAAAAGCACCAAATTGCAATCCTCCTCATCATAAAGGGATAATTTACCCTTTCAAGAGACACTCCCCGTTCTAAATCTCCAGTCCATCCAGTAAGAGAATAACAGATATGATACAGTATTCTGCATTTCTATCCTGACAGAGAATATCCGTTACTGTTAAGACTAGTGGTCGACCGATATATCACCGAGGTCGATATATCGGCCGATATTGGGAATTTTTTAGATATCGGCATCGGCCGATAAATATTTCCGTTTGGCCGATATATTTCAAAACAGTCGGTGACAGTGCATTAGCGCTTTTTTCCACTGGCGCGAGCAGATTAAGCATGAATGAACTGAATATGTTTGCTCTGCTCCGCCCAGCACCGTAAGACAAGCCACTCAGAAGTGAAGCAGACATCTGACAGACACAGTAAATGACCAATCAACATTCGCTTTCTAACTTGACGCTACATTGTGTTACACACAAAAACACTCCGGTGTGCAGCGAAGTCTATTCAAACAGTACTGTGATATGTCAGATCCGCAGCCCAGCGGTAGCTTCAGTGAGGGTCACAGATGTGACAAATAAATGTAAACAAAACAGAAAACATTTAACCTCACAAACAGTCAAAAATCCCGTGACTGGCTGTTCCTCAGATGCGCGCGCGCTGTTCTCGATTACGTTTAAACTAGACGCTGTTTTCCCACGGACTGAAAAGCTGGGTCGCGTGCACTACGGATCAGTGATCGCGCGAGGTGGATGAGAAGAGAACACTGTCTGGTAAGTAATAATACGCTTGAGAAAAAAAATATTCCTTAATCTGAATTAAGTTATTCACTATCTCTGTCTGCTGTATTTAATTATCCATGATTGGCGTAATATTGTGTGTAGTATACCTTTTCATATGTTCCGGTCGGATTTGATGCTAATCGAGCATGCAAATACATGTGACGGCTTACAAAGTTTCAAAGAAACAAACAAGCAAAACTAAACAGACATAAATCATTATTATTTAAAGGGTTAGTTTGGTATTTTACACTTGAAGTCCTGTTTTAAGATCGTTTCTGATGAAATAGAACGGTTAAGATTGAAATATGGACAAATGCTGCTGTTCCGAGAATTTTCTGTGCTAACACAGAAACTGAAACTAAAGATTCTCGGAACAGCAGCATTTATAGCATTGATTAATTTATGAATATTGTTTAGATTGGTTAATTAATGATAAATGTTATTTGTAACCTGCAGTGAGCAGCAGTAATTATTTATGTGACATTTAATAATTTAATTTGTGTGTGTGTGTGTTTTCATTCTGCTAGATGGCTGGACAGAAAACAAATCCCCTGTGGGAATACTTTACAGAGACAACACCAGGGAATGCAAAGTGCAATATTTGCAGTGACGTGGTGAAAATGGGAGCTGCAACAGGGAAGAAAAACAAATACCACAAACATGTGGAGTCACCTAAAGTCTCGCCATACATCTGTGCATGAAGAAGCACAGAAGAAAAGAGATGCTGCTTCAAGCTCTTCCTCAGTGAGCAAAGTCCAGACAACACTCACACACATTTTTGACACGCAAAGAAAATGGCAAAACTCTGATCCTAGGTCAAAAGCTATTGACACATTAATAACAGAGATGATTGCCACTGACAATCAGCCTTTTACAGTAGTTTCAGATGTTGGCTTTAAACGGTTGTTGGCTGTGGCTGAGCCAAGGTACACCCTAAAAAGTGAAAAATACTACCGCACAGACATGCTTGACAGTGTGCACAAAAAAGCAACAGATAAGATCAAAACTTTGATTGCACCTGAGAATGCTGGATCCCATTTAGCTTTCACCACAGACTGTTGGTCTGGAGAAGCTGAATCGCTGATGAGCCTCACCTGCCATTTTATTGACAAGAACCGGGAAAGGAGACAAGTTATCTTGAATGTAAGGGCCATGTTTGGCTCTCATACTGGAGATTATATCAGTCAGATGTTCTTTGACCTGCTTGACCAGAGGAATGTTTCAAAGGATAGAGTTATGCTTGTGCTCAGAGATGGTGGTGCAAATGTTGTAAAAGGCATGCGACTTGCAGAAATGCCAGACTTTAGCTGCTGTGCTCATACGCTGCAGCTTGTCGTGAATGATGGCATCAGCAGCCAGAGAGTAGCTGGGGATATAATGGCAAGGTTGAGGACATGTGCAACTCACTTTAATCACGCTGTGTTAGCAAAACAACGTCTGAGGGCCATACAAGAAGAGCTTGGCATTCCAAAGAAAGGCATAATTCAAGCTGTGCCTACCCGCTGGAACTCCACTCTGCACATGTTGCAAAGGATGTTGGAGCAGAAGCGTGCTTTGACTGTTTATGGAGGGGAACATGGGAAAAATGTCATGCCCAACTGCAGATCAATGGGACATCATTTCAAATCTGGTAGACACACTGAGCCCCATTGAGGAAGTCACTCTTGAAATGAGCAAAGCAGAAGCATCTTCCTCTTGCATTATTCCCAGTATAGCTGTGCTGAAGATGCTTCTTCAAGCAGAAGGTCCCACAACACGAGGAATCCAAACACTGAGGCAGACAATGGTGCAGAGCTTGGAAAGAAGGTTTTCCAAAATAGAAGACAACAAATGTTTGGTGTTGGCAACACTGCTGGATCCGCGTTATAAAGGCCATATGTTTACAGCTGCAGAAACACTGGATAAAGCCAAAAAGTGGATAGGGGAGGAACATGCTACTGCCTCAGCACAGCCAGAAGTCACTGCCACACAGGAAGAAGGCCAAGGACCAACAAGTCCTCCTAAACAACCAAGGAGAGAGGCAGAAGAACCCACTGGTATTGTTGATCAAATTTATGCCAACATCCTTGGAGCTCAAACACCTCTGGAAATGAGAGTGAACATCACAGAGGAACTGAATCTTTACCTCAGGGAGCCACTTATTGACCGAAAGAGTGGTCAATCACTGGAATGGTGGAAACAGAATGAGTCACGACTGAGTCTCCTTGCACCATTGGCAAGGAAATATCTCTGTCCTCCGCCATCAACTGTTCCATGTGAGAGAGTATTTAGTGAGGTTGGGGAAATTTATCAGAAGGAGAGGAACAGGCTCACTGGAATAAATGCAGAGAAACTTTGTTTCCTGCATTACAACTTGCCACTGTTAAACTGGAACTACTGACTAAAGGGACTGGAGGTGATGCTGTGAACACTTTAGTCTTAACATTTTCTGTTTGTAAAAATAGTTGAGTGTGTGTAAACCAAATAAGTGCACTTTGTAAAAAACACAAGGCTGCTTTCAATTGCACACAAAAAACTTAATTTATTGAAGTGTTACAGTACCTCATTGCATTTGTTTACATTTTGTTTACGTTTTATTAATAAACATTTTATTTCTGTAAATGTTTAAGCAGACAAGAAGCTGCACTAAAACTTTATTTATTGAAGTCTTACCTTACCTCATTTGTTTACATTTTAATTAATTAATTAGTAAATAATATTTGTGCAATATAGTTTTTGCAATTAAAAATATGTACAATAAATGTTCATTTAGTTTCATCAATATTCTTTGTCTCTCATTTACTGTAATCACATGTATTGTATCGGCCTCATATCGGCCAGATTAATTTCTCAATATCGGCATCGGCCATTAAAAATCCCATATCGGTCGACCACTAGTTAAGACATTAACAGATAGTCAACTTAAGTCAAGTCAAGTTTATTTGAATAGTGCTTTAAACAATACACATTGCTTCAAATCAGCTTTATAGTGATAAACAGAAAATTATTCAATGATGCAAAAAGAATTCAATTCTTCTGTAAAGCAGCTATATAAAGAAAATAGTGTCATTGTTCAGGCTGAGGCGGGAGATAGTCGGTTCGGCCCCATTCACCAGCTCTCCATCAAGGTGGACCTTCACAAAATTAATTAGGGTGACCAGATTTCTCGGAGTGTAATACGGGACAGATACAGAACGCATGCGTATAGAGGGAATGCACGTGACGTCACCGTTGGCCGGAGTGACTGCAGTTACGCCCACAAGTGGCAAAAAGACTGAGCGGCAGCATTGGTTATCCTTTTTGTGTCAATATGCTGAATTTAGTGGTAAAATCATCCTCTATATATTGTATTGTTATATATTGCAGTGACAACTCATCAATCAAATATTTACCACTGTATATTCTGTATAATTTGACATTTTTAAATAAACACTGACAAAAAACTATACAAGTTTTAAGTCTCTAGACGATATGATGATATATATAACATTGATAAGTGATCACCTGGATTTAGACCTGCCTATATTGTATTTATATAAAGCATTCACAGGCAAATTTGCTGTATGTATTTCCCTGGTGTCGAAATAAGGCACATATAAATGTCAGGAAACACGATTCCTGGCTGCATGTTAATATCCATGGATCTTTAGTAAGTTGTAAGGAACACTATATTGAGTCCAATCTTTAGTTTAAACTGATAATCGTTTGTTTTACTTGCGTTTTTGCAGTTTCCCCTATTAAATCCAGTCACGCAGCTGCTCTTCTGCCACTCAGTCCGGCTGAGGGGGCGTGTTCCGGCGGGAAAGTGACGTTAATGCATTCCCTCTATTAATGCGTCTTACATGCGCTTCATTAGGCACACTAGCACACACACACAAGGTCTCTCCCTCTCTGTCATGCGCGCGCTACACGGTTTGAACGTAACATATATATTCACTTAGCCTTTCGGAAACGAAATTGTAGACAAATTGTAGGCTGTAGTAACTAATAATACTGACAGTAACTCGCGATTGAGCGGCGAACTGATGTGAATGTGCTCTATAATATTGTTAGGGGAGGGGCCAGCCTCAGGGGCTCCAGTGTGTCATCAAGTAGGGGCGTGTCCAGGAGCTCAGGGGCTCCAGTGCATCATCAAGTAGGGGCGTGTCCAGGAGCTCAGGGGCTCCAGTGCGTCATCAAGTAGGGGCGTGTCCAGGAGCTCAGGGGCTCCAGTGCATCATCAAGTAGGGGCGTGTCCAGGAGCTCAGGGGCTCCAGTGCGTCATCAAGTAGGGGCGTGTCCAGGAGCTCAGGGGCTCCAGTGCGTCATCAAGTAGGGGCGTGTCCAGGAGCTCAGGGGCTCCAGTGTGTCATCAAGTTAGGGCGTGTCCAGGAGCTCAGGGGCTCCAGTGCGTCATCAAGTAGGGGCGTGTCCAGGAGCTCAGGGGCTCCAGTGCGTCATCAAGTAGGGGCGTGTCCAGGAGCTCAGGGGCTCCAGTGTGTCATCAAGTAAGGGCGTGTCCAGGAGCTCAGGGGCTCCAGTGCGTCATCAAGTAGGGGCGTGTCCAGGAGCTCAGGGGCTCCAGTGCGTCATCAAGTAGGGGCGTGTCCAGGAGCTCAAGGGCTCCAGTGCGTCATCAAGTAGGGGTGTGTCCAGGAGCTCAAGGGCTCCAGTGCGTCATCAAGTAGGGGTGTGTCCAGGAGCTCAGGGGCTCCAGTGCATCATCAAGTAGGGGCGTGTCCAGGAGCTCAGGGGCTCCAGTGCGTCATCAAGTAGGGGCGTGTCCAGGAGCTCAGGGGCTCCAGTGCGTCATCAAGTAGGGGCGTGTCCAGGAGCTCAGGGGCTCCAGTGCGTCATCAAGTAGGGGCGTGTCCAGGAGCTCAGGGGCTCCAGTGCGTCATCAAGTAGGGGCGTGTCCAGGAGCTCAGGGGCTCCAGTGTGTCATCAAGTAGGGGCGTGTCCAGGAGCTCAGGGGCTCCAGTGCGTCATCAAGTAGGGGCGTGTCCAGGAGCTCAGGGGCTCCAGTGCGTCATCAAGTAGGGGCGTGTCCAGGAGCCCTGTTTTAGCCCCGCCCAAAACATCCAGAACACAGCAATGGTGAAAAACTGTTTAACGGTCTAACTCCACAACTCAGTGCTTCACAGTTCAGTCTTTGTAATATGTTTTAGCAATACATTTCTAACATTTATAATGCGTTTAGATTTTTTTTTTGAATTGCCTTTACAGGGACTTTTAGTAATTTAATTGTCACTGCACCATATAATTTAAGTAAATGGTGAATGGGTCTAAAGTTCTACCCAAGAATTTTAATTTTCCACACAAGGAAGGCATAAGGATTGGAATGACATGAAGGTGAGTGGTCTCTACGGTTTAAAACCCTAAGGTTTTTCAAAGATATCAGGTGAGTTCAGTGCTTTACTGTGCAGTTATGAAACCACATTCAAGACCAGTTTGTTTCTGAAATTAGATAAAATAAATGAATTAATATCTGTGTGTCTCTGTGCTGTATTAAATAATATTGTAACTAAGAATGCGCTCAGGGTTTCTGGGTCAATGCGTTCCTGGGCCAAAAATTGCCTTTGGTGGTGGCTGACGAACTCGGTCATCCAGAATTTTACACAAACACACACACACACACATACATATATATATATATAGTCATTGATTTCGACTGGGGCAGACTATTGCCACCCAAGAGAGCTTTCAGACACGCCAGAATTAATATGGAGGGAGGCCATCCTCAGCGTCCAGCCAACCATCACCCCAAGGCAGAGAGAAACCCTCTACAATGCAAGTAGCTAAATCGCTCATATATGGTGACTAAATTTTCACTCAGGCCGACTAAATAATGTCTATCATAATCCATTAGCTAATAAACTCCTAGATTTTACTCACCAGTGAGTGTTAGAGGCTAAGTATAAGTTTAGCATAGATATATTTTCACTCGCTTAACACTCTGACTGAGCGCTTAAGAGTTTTGCTCTCCTTCATGCAGTCTGTACTACTTCAATTCACCTCAATAGAAGGGATGGGCAAGAGTGATCGAGTACTCGTTAGTGACAGTGATGATCAATCCTGAAAACGATGATCGCCCTGACTTTAAAAAGAAAAATCTCTTTTTTCTGATTGGTTATTGTGGTATTTGGGGCGGTTCCTGAGATCTGATTTGTTAGAGTTAGACAGCACGCCTTCCAGACCAGGGAAATAAAGTGAAACTGGGTTTGAAAGCACGCACTGCAGTGATGCCTGGAATGACCTTGATCAGCGCCTCGATGTGCAGCGCCAATATATCACATACATAACATTATAATGAGATCACGATTTTAATGGAATGTAGTAAATTCTCTGTGCTTTAGTTTTTCAGCGTGCTTTTAAAGGAAGAGTGATTTCATGTGTTACACATCAGACTAGTGCGGTCTATTTCATGTGCACATATGCGTCCTTTTGTGTAGATGTAAATTGCAAGATTACTTTTAAGTTGTCTATATATGATTTATCTCAAATAAGAAGCGTTTGGTTGTTTACAGACCGTACATTCACTCTTCAGTTTCAGCTCATATGCAATGTCCGACATTATCTAATCATCCATTTAATCATTCTTTTTGTTTTTGCTTTTCTGATGATTTTCAGCTTTCACTTTCTGCAAATTGTGTAGTTGTGTATAGCGATATGACCCAGCACCCAAAATACTATCAAAACACTCCAACACTGCCTCCATTCTTTGCGAAAGGTGGATAAAAAGGCGAACATGAAACAAAAACCTTGAAAAAATGATATACGATCCGGCCAAATCACAGAGATGCCGATTCGCACGGGACTAATATTATCACAGGATAATATAGAAGGTAATTTGCAGGGGAATTTTTACTTTACAAATTACAGACATGGCCGATTCGCACGGGATTAAGATCACAGACAGACTAGAGGTCACCAGGTAATACTTATCCCGTGCGAATAGGGCTTATGATTGGGTTATTTGAGATGTTCATATTCCTTTAAGATAGCCTATTTCTTTTTCAAAATCTTTGATGATATGAATAATGCATCAGTTATATTTTGTTCCAATTTTTTAACAGTAAACCTGTTTTATTTAAAGTTGTTTCTAGTTACCACACAGTGATGATTGTAATCACTTTCTATAAGGAAAAATAAAATTAAGTGCAAGATGTGCAGCCCCAATATATATGCCATATTCAGCATTTTAATGAGAACAGGATTGTGATAGAAGTTTGTAAATTCTCTGTGCTTTAGTTGCCTGTGTATTAGTGCACTGTTAAGAGAAGAGAGCATCCAGTTTCCCTTTCAAACCTTTGACTGTAAAAATATTGTATGCTCAAGTTCACATGCGCATTCGTGTCCTTTTTTGCAGATGCAAGTTGTAATGTTACGTTTATGTTTAGGGTTGGGCCGATCGTCCATCGTGATGGCTGACAGACATCACGATGTTTAGCCGGCAACGCGACCCCACCACACACACACACACACACACACACACACACGTTTCCATGGTGTCCCTTCATGCTTGGTAGGCCTACGTGATTCACCATGCAGTATGAAAAATGAAGCGCTTTTATTTATAAATACTAACAAACTTGCTTACCATGTCATCAACTATCTACTATTCCGATTCTCAAATATGTGTAAGTGAGTTTGTTTTGTTGTTTAAAAAACCTTTTATAAATGCTCTTGATCTGTAACGTGAGATGGGCGCCGTCATGTTTGTTTGGGCCGCAGTTCAGATTCCTGTCTGTTGGATTTATTACAGTGCGTGAATTCATCAGTTTCTCCCGAAATACATGAAAGTGGCCGGTGAACTGGGAGAAAAATAGAGTTGACTTTATAGATATTTACACTGTGTGTCTGACTCTGATATGAATAAAAACCGTCGGCAAATATATTTGAATGGTTTGTTATTGCCGCTTCCATAGACACCATTGTGTATTTTACAAACTATAAATTTATTGTTTTGCTATAGATTATAAGTATTTAAATGTCTGAAACCTAAAATAAACATTATGTGGTTAAAAACACTGAACAGTTGTGGTATAGCCTATGACAAGCACTGAGCGCGTCCGTCTTTGGGTCAGTGCCAGCCATAGCGCGAAAGCACAGTTTGAATCTGGCAGTGATGTCACGTCACTGTACATTCGCTCCTTAGTGCTCAGCTGCTGCACTAGACATCGCCCAACCCTATTTATGTCATGCATCTAGGATTTCTGATTATTAATCTCATAGAATGTGTCATAGAAGGGGCTTCAGCAGCTCTGTATGATAAAACGTTGTCGGGATAATTCCGGTTCTCGTGGCAACGCGGAAGCGATAAAAAAATTCTGTATTATACATTTTTCAAGGCTTGTACCTTGGAACTATTTCATGGTTTGCGTTATGTCATGTCTCACCAACATGAAAGACGTTTTTTGAAAGATTTTATTTCATCCTGATTTTTGTCCACCCGCCCAAATGCTTATTTTTTTCGGTCCAACCCGATTAAAAGTCGTCCAATCTGGCAACAGCACTTAGTGGAGGTCCTCTTTTCCTGCACTCTAGACAATGCAATGCTCTGGTTTCAATATTTTATATAAAGAGGATGTGCTGATGCTCCTAGTGCATTTACACACTTCACACTTGTATGTCGCTATATTCACAATAAATATATCTTTACATAAAAAAAATGTTTAATTAATGTTACTCAAAATAATAGTTTTTACCGGTACTTCTGTATTATTTTGCCTAATTTTATGCGTGACTTCGAAATAACGAATGTCCAACATGGAAGTCGGATCTTCTCAGGAAGAAGTAGTGCTGGTATTTGTCTGGTCATGTGATCTCAACATGTCTGTCAACATGAGGCGACCCGCTCCGTCTCAAATGAAACCACTTTAATTAGGACAATCTTCAAAACTATAATTCATTTCTGTAGAACTGGACATTTCAATAAGGATCAAATGAGTTCAGCTGTGAGAATGAAACTGACCTGTTTGTTCTTCACTTTCTTCATGTTTCACTCTGAATGTTTCTTCAATCTTCACGTCTTCACTCTCCTCTTTAATAAACGCCATCTTTGTTTGCGTCTCAGTATCTTCACATTTCATTTTGATTGTTTCTCCAAAATTCATGTCTTTACTCTCCTCTTTAATAAACGCCATCTCGGTTTGTGTCTCAATATCTTCATGTTTCACTCTGAATGTTTCTTCAATCTTCATTTCTTCACTCTTCTCTTTAATAAACTCCATCTTCATAAAAGTGTGTCACGTGGATCTCAGTTCCTGCACCAGGAGTTTTCCTGTGTGTTTGGACACTCGGTCCTGTTTAAAATGAGAATAATAAACAGAAAGTAAAACACATCAACACTGATTCTCTGGGTGTGCCTAGCCTAAATCAGCTCTAGTTCAGCGCACTGTCCCTTTCGAGGGAAAATGCGTGGCGTTGAAGACGACACTTTGGGGAACGCATCCAGCATTATAGCGCATGAAGCACGTGTGGAACTGGTCCAACATTTATTTGTAGAACAACTGAAATTATGACAATATAAAAATATTTTTAAAATCTGCTGTTTTTAATCATGATTAATCATTTAATACAGGAAAAATGTGTGATTAGTTAGTTTAATTAATTAGGGCACTAATATTATATATCAGAGATGCACAATTTATCGACCACATATTGTTATTGGCCAATAATGGTCATTTTTAATGTTATTGTTATCGATCTGATAAAGAAAATTAGGCCGATATATTAAAGCCGGAAGATAATGTATTATTTATTTCCTTCAGCTGAGACACTTCAGAGGCACACTGACTGTTAGCCATGATGGTTTTGAATTGCTTGATATGATTGGAATCACTTCAAAAAGGAAGATACAGTTCAACATTTGCAGCACAGATCTGTCATATATATATATATATATATATATATATATATATATATATATATATATATATATATATATATATGAAAATAGTGAACCGGTGATCATCTTTATCTTTAGTGCAGACACAGCTCAAACAGCAATGCACATTAATAACTATGATGTCATATACACGACATTATAATGAAGATACTGTTGTGATAAAACTTTGTGAATTATTAAGGTTTATTTGCCGTTTCTTTCAGCGCGTTGTTGTGGATATAGCGCGCCCAGAACAGGGGCTAACGTTACTCATTCTGACCAGCAGTCAAATAACGGACATTAATGTTAGATAACCTATAATAATGTTACATTCAACATTAATTCGTTTATTTTACATAGCTTGTTAAAACGATTAAATTGATCTAACAGTTTGCATTAATCTAAACACTTTTAATGCTTAAGACACAAACCTTTCTTCAGCAGAATAACAACAGATGCAGGATTGCGGCGCAGCCTTATGACGCCATCACTCCACTCCAAAATAAAAGTCTTATTCTTACACTAAAATCTGAAATGTGCGTAGAAATTCACATACAAAAATAATGCAACAAATATCAGCTGCGTTCAAAGTTAATTTCTTGAAATACATATTTAAATGAATGCTGACCAATGATAATGACCAATTAAAGAGTCTGAACAACATCTAATATGTGAGATTGTTGATGGCTAAATATTCATATTGGTGTGCAGAAACCATTTATACAAGTGGTCAGGATCTTTTTTTCAATAACAAACCAATTTTTGTTTTATGCAGTTTTTTTGGAAAGAGCTTTATCAAAAACAATAAAGATTTGTCAATATAATTATACATTTATTTAGGGTCACAGATAAAAACAAAACAAATATGCAACAATGAGTATGTAACATTTTCCAATATGTTGTCAATTGTGCAAAATTAATAGTGTGTGTGTGTGTGTGTGTGTGTGTGTGTGTGTGTGTGTGTGTGTGTGTGTGTGTGTGTGTGTGTGTGTCCTCTGATTTATTTTCCTTATAGTGGATGAGTGTGGTGGACAACTCTTACTGTTAAACACACATAAAAAACATTTATATTCTTTTTAAACCTTTTTTCCTTCAGTATTTGTAGATATTTTTTTTCCACGTTTTATGGTATACTGGAAAACAATAAGCATTTCCTAAGTTGCAAAAGCTTTTGTTGAAAAAGATATTCAATATAGTCAAAGCATCAACATTTACGGTGTTGATCGTTCTTTTCATAACCTCTTCAGTTCACTCCGGCATGCTGGATATCAGCTTCTGGGTCAAATCCTGACTGAAGGTGACCCATTATTAGTGCTCAGACTTGATCACAATTTGTGGGCTTCTGTTTGTCCACTCGCCTTTTGAGGATTGACCAGAGGTTCTCTTACAAATCTCTGTTGTTATTATCAATGAAGCTGGCAGCATAAATAATCTTTCATAATGTCTGCAGTTTGTTTGTTATAATCAGAGGATTTTCCAGCAAATCAACACATGTCTGTGATTGGCTACATTGCACAACGTTACAAATTATGTTATAAATAAAAACTCTGCTTGTAAATCGTTTTTATTTTGTTTTAGTTGCTCTGGTTGCTTCTGTGCAACAGATGAATAACAATGTATTTGTTTTTAGATGCTTTTTTTTTAGATATTTCTATTTTGCAGGAGTCCCATGAATCGTTTTATTGTCCCAAAACCCGCACACACACACGAGTACCACACTTCTCTGTTGGGAGAGTCTGTTTTTTCTTTTGGTAAGAGAACATTACCTCCCTGACTGCATTGTGAAAACTGTAAAGTGTAGCGGAGGACGGATAATGATATGGGGCTGTTTTTCAGGGTTAGGGTGGGCCAAATCTTAAACATTTGAGGAATTTATTTAAGCCCATCTTTCAATTTAATTGTATAACTTAATTTATACAGAATCTTGAATGAAAATGTAAATTTAAAAAGACATACATAAGAATACATATGTTTTACAACACCCACGGGCAGAAATTAAGAAAAAAGTGTACCTATTCTAACCTAGGCTCCCAAAACCGCCCTTTTCCAGAGTACGCGTCATATGACGTAACGACAGGCAAACATAGTCGCTGCTGCCCTGGTTCTCAGTGTGGGTTTACGTAGTCTGAGAGGTGGTAACAGAAAAGAGAGCTTGTCGTTATCGTTATAGTTGAGTAGGTTTGAGTTGTCACATTGGTGAATTCTTGTGTTTGTTTTGGATGCAACCACTCCAACTTGTCTGGCCATCGGGTCCACCGATTTCCAAACAAAAAAACGCGAAGATTTCCGCGCTTGGATACGTTTCGTCCAGGCAAAGAGAAGCAATTTCGCTGTCTCCTTGGTGACAAGAAACACGGTGGTATGTGAAAAACACTTCACACCGAACAGCTACAACCAAGGAGATCTTATGGACTTTCGCATGGGATTTCGACGAAGAGAGTGGGTTAGGCTGGCAAATGGAGCTGTGCCATCGGTGCATGCAAGTCTGTGCACCAGCAAAATCTGGCGGGAGTGAAGAGTCTAACGTTAACGTTGGCACTAGTAGAGAATCTGCACGTCGAAAACGGGAGCTTTGCACAGTAAGTCTTATAATACCTTATACAAATGTAATTTCTGCAAATTTATTTTTCTTGACGTTATAATGGACTAGTCTTGGCATGAAAGCCCGCCTAGCTGCCGTCAGCATACTCTTGTTACGTTAACCCCGTGAGGCTGCACATGAGCCTCCTGACACTTATTTTATTGAGCTAATAAGGTGTTCTTTTTGAAAACGCATCCACGTAATGCTTTACAATATTAGTTTTCTGGTTTTCTTAGTTACATCGAAGTTGCCTTGGTTTTCTTTGACTAATCGAAGCTGGTATCAACAGGGCACATGCGAGGGAATGCAGCTCGGGACTACTTTGAAAAGATTTTGAAAAGATTAGCAGTCTTTTAAATAATTAATGAATGGGGGATTTTCATGAAAGGACTACATTTTTTAACAGTTCAAAGTTGTGATTTTGGACTGTTTTCAGATTTTGGGAGTGAGTGCTGCCAGCAAAGACGGGGCGGGTACAACTGCCACTTCAGATCCTGAAGATGATGGAGATGGAGACATCTCTACAATGGACCCTGAGCCATTAGTGGTCCATCGTGGATCACAGTGCAACATAAGCATGTTTACATCGTTCATTAGGTAGTTAGCTTATATCTAGCATTCACCATACATGCCATATACAATCACAAATAAGGATTACATGTCAACATTTTTCATGATCTCCATGGTCACTATTTTGTAATTGACACTTTTCAGACAGTAAACATTAAAAATGATCAACTTCATAAAATATATTTTGTACTGGGTTGCATTAGATAGTGCATGTGTTGTTACCAATGAATGTACAATGGTGAACAATTATTAAGATGAATCTCTTTCATCTAAGTTGTTCAGGTAAAGCCTCAGATGGTGGATGTGGTTTGAGCATCGCAGATCAACTCCACTGGCCAGTCCAAGTAATGATGAATGGTCATTTTCTGATATCATCAACCATTCTGGTGATATGTCATGGAGTCCAGGGGAGGAGATGTTGAGCGAGTCCTCTGAGGAGGAACCAGAAGAGCTGGAATCTCTCAGTGACCCAAAGTAAAAACCTTTGTATTAATGGAAACTGTTTCTGATTGTGTATCAAAAAATGTCATAGTCAGAATGAATGTGTTTTTTCCTTCTCTTGTTTTCAGTGCTGTTGACAAGTTCATTGTTTGCCAGAGGCAGTTGCTGTCCTTGTTCACGGTTTGCCCTGCATGCTGTGTTGAAACCCAGGGACACATAATGCACCCGGAAGAAACCTTCATAAAAGTCAAGCAGGTAATGTCTTAATTGTCAACTGTCTGTGAGGAGCTGAATTATAGTCTGTGAATGTACAGTATAGCCGCTTTCCGACCAAGTAGTTACAGGCACTTAGTTATAGGAACTGTCCACTTCTGAACAGTCCTAAGAACTACTCTCCCTCAAACTCGGTTTTGCTGTTTGCGTTCGCACTGGCCAAGTAGCCATAATAACTGGTAGGAGGGGTAAGGGAGTGAAGCAAGCACGGCAACGGTCTTTATGGCGTCATCACTAGAAGTAGCGCGGCCACATACAACAACAACAAACCAGCATGGAGGAGGCTATCGGAATGTTCCTGTTCTGCCTTGCCCGGACCTTAATAACGGAGAACGAACAGCGACGTTTAAAGACTATGCTTGAGTTCTGTACAGAGAAACACAGAAGATGAAGGCTCCAGCGTAATATGATCTTAAGTAATATGATGGAAGAAGATAGAAGAGCAGAGCGCAGGAGGCAAACAAAACGACGGGTAAGTTTAGCTGGTTGAATGCGTTATGTTTGTCTTAATAATGTTTTGCTAAAACACAGAGCCGGTATGGCAGACAGCACGCTGCAAGTTCCGTGTTAACAGTGGACGTGAAAAAAAAATCCCCAAAAAAAGGGTTATAGGAACGTTAGGTTCTAGGAACTGCAAAAATCCCTCCGGTCGGAAAGCAGCTTATGTATATTAATTATTTGTGTCTTAACTATACAGGTATTTCACTGCCTCATCTTAAAGCTGCTTGAGTCTTGAATCTTCTCTATCCATCAGCGCTATTACACTATCCCTACCATCGTGCAGGCCTGGAGGAATGAGCACAGGGGGATCATCAGGGAGTTGAAGGAGACTGGGGGTGGATTGATCCTGTCTGGTGACTGCAGGTAGAATGGTCCAGCTCACGTCACTGATGTAGAACAGGTCAGTGTGTTTTTGCATTAACCTCTAAATGTAACTGTTTTTGACGTTCTTAGATCAGATTCTCCTGGACACTGTGCCAAATATGGTAGCTACTCCTTGATTGAGGATCGAATTAACAAAGTTTTGGATGTAGACCTTGCCCAAGTAAGTTGATGTCACACAGAAATCTTGTGTCTGATTTAGTTACTGATATTACTGTTCAGTAATAATCAGTTGGTTTTGCAGAGCTCAGAAGTCCCAAGCAGCTCTTGGTGTGAGCAAGAGGGTCTAAAGCGGAGTAAATCGTCAAATGTTTTAAGGCTAAATTTTTTCAGTGCTTGTTAAGTTTAGTTTGGTTTTATCAATACGTAACCCCATGTGTACTAATAATTACTTGTGTTATGAAATGCAACAGACTATATGACAGAATATGTTTTATTCAGGATCACCAGCAGCCACTAAACTGGAGAGTGTAGCTGCCAGGAAAGCACTGGTAAAGGATATTCGACAATTGTCGACTCAGCATCAGACATTCTCCCTGGAGGCCTACCATTCCCTCATTCTGCAATTTGCTCCCAAACACAGTGGCTTTTCTTTTCTTGGGATGTACAGCAGGTAGTGTTATCACTTAAAAGTATCGATACTAATAAAATACGTTTTTTTTATTTAATTTCAGAATATTGCAATACTTTTGTACTTTTGTAGCAGGTAAATGATGACAGAATGAATATGGCTAAAAACTAATGCAGTCTTGTATAGCAGACCAAAATGTTATTAATTGATAACAGCATTACATATTGTTTGCAAAAAAATAATTGCAAAGCTGAGTCATTGTCTTAGACCCATTTGAACTGAAAACATTAATGTCATGTATTTCTGTTGCATTTCACTGCATTGGGTTAGCTTTGGAGACCTAATGTTCAATCTATTTATCTTCTACAGACTTCTCTGGGCGGCCCTACATTTGAATAGTAATGGCAACAGAGCAGCATATGCAGCATATGGACCAAATTATTTGCAGCATATGCAGCCCGCCAAAGCTTAATTTGAACGGTGAGTGATCAGATGAGTGTGACAGGGCATGTTACTGAAGAACCAGCAGAGAGAGAGAGAGCGAGAGAGAGCGCCTCTGGCTGATCCCGCCCTGTCTTACATTCAGCAAGGGATTTAAAATGTAAAATGTACTTTGTCTAAAATAATTAAACCACTTATTAATAAATCGCTGCCTTTATTTGACTCACACAGGCACACTGAGCCACACTTACTCTGGTCCACTTACTCATCTTGTCGTGTTTGTGCCTTTCTGTGACATAAGCTAAACTAGCTAACGTTAGCTAGCTCATCATGTCAAAACTGTACACACAAAAATACAGAAAGGAGTGGGAATCAAACCCTGAATTCAAAGGTTGGTTAAAGCCGTTTATTGGAGACAGTACACGGGCATACTGTTTGTATTGTAAGGCTGATTTCTATGCCAAACTTAGTGATGTTAAAAAACACAAGGCAACTCAAAAACACACTCAAAAGGCAAAGCCTTATGATAGTTCCACATAAAAAAACCTGCCATTTATGATTCAAAAAATTGACTCTGCTAAAAAGGCTGAGGCCACCATGGCATTAGCTATTGCTGAACACTGTTCCATGCTGGCATCTGCTTTCTCAGACTCCACTGCTGCTACCCATTTCAAAATGCACAGGACAAAGTGCACAGAGATGATTAATGGTGTTCTAGAACCATACTTTCTCAAAAAGTTGGTTGCAGATGTGGGTGATCAGCGTTTCAGTCTCTTCCTCGATGAGTCCACAGATATAAGTGTTTCTAAATACCTGTGGGTTGTGATAAGGTACTTTAGTGACACCAAGCAGACAGTCGTCTCAACATTTCTGGGGCTTGTTGAATTGGAGGGAGGGGATGCCAGATCTATAGCCTATGCTGTTGTGGGTTTCCTCGTGAAGTGTGGTCTAAAAAAAAGAGAAACTCCTGGGGATAGGGACTGACAATGCCTCTGTCATGATGGGGATTAACAATGGGGTCCATAAAGTCCTGAAAGAAGAGTATGGCCTCAAAGATCTGGTTCTTATTCGCTGTGTATGCCACTCTCTGCAGCTTGCTGTAAGTCATGCTTCCAATGACACCATCCCCCGTAGCGTGGAATACCTGGTACGAGAGACTTATAACTGGTTTTCAGTGTCTCCAAAGCGCAGGGAGGCCTACAAGGCCATATATGAGACCATTAACTGTGGGGAAAGACCTTTACAAATAACAAAGGTCTGTGCCACACGTTGGCTCTCCATTGAACCTGCGGTTTCACGCATTTTGGACCAGTGGGAGGAGCTTAGGCTGCTTTTCTCAGTCACCAAGTCCAGTGAACACTGCTACATGGCTGAGGTGTTGTATTCCATGTATAGCGACCCTCAAAACATTTTGTATCTGACGTTTTTGAAGTCAGTACTGGGTGAGGTACAGTTGGCCATCAAGGCTTTTGAGGGTGAACAAGTAGATCCTCTTAAGCTACTTGACAGCTTGGTTAGCCTGATAAACTCTGTGAGTAGCAGGGTGCTGAATCCACTGGCAAAAATTGATGTTCTTAAAGGGCCAATAGATGGATACATCAGTCCCAAACCGTACCTTGGTTACCTTTTTGAATCAAAGGCAGCTGAGCTCCATCTTGTGCCGGAGGATGAAATCAATGTCCGAAAGCGGTGTGTAGCCTTCACCATCTCTCTCACTAATGAGTTGAGGGTGAGACTGCCGGACAACATCGAAGCATTGCAGTACATGTCAGTTTTTAATGTGGAGGAAACTTTAAAGCACAATAAGAGCCCTGGAGAAATAGAAAAAATAGCCAAGCTCCTCGGCTACTCCCCTGCAGACATAGACAAGATTGTCCATCAATGGCGTGCCATCCACCTTAGTAAATGGAATGAGACAAAAAACACAATGAGTTTCTGGAGTGAGATTAGAAAGTTCAGAGATGCAGCTGATATCAACCCGTTTCAAGAACTTGCCATGGCTGCTGTGTCTGTGTTGTCCTTACCACACTCGAATGCTGAAGTCGAGAGAGTATTCAGCCAGATGAGTTTGGTAAAAAGCAAGCTCAGAAATCGGATGTCCTTGCAGACCCTTAACTCCATCCTGTACATCCGATATGGACTGAAGCTGTCTGGTGAGGCTTGTTATGAGCACCAGCTCCCAGATAAGGTTTTGCAGCTTTTTGGCACATCAGCTGCTTACTCGTTCCAAGTCAGCTCCCTCAGTTGCTGAACCTGCCATAGAGAGCCTTGTCCAAAATGACGATGAGCCACTCTTTCTGTGAGCCAGCACAGCCTGTCTGTATGTGGAGGGGGGTCTGAAAAAAAAAAACTGAATTAGGGCCAGACTAGTTACCATTTTCTCAGATTTTCTCTACTATATCCTATTTTATTTCTGTTATCTCTTTTTGGTCTATTTAGATTGTTAATCTAGATTGTATAAACATTTTTCTTTTATATATTATAGTTAAAAATGTTAATGTTTTACTGTGACTTCTTGTAGGTTCCTAAGTGGACCATAAGGTTAAACCCCAAACTTAAAAAAAAAAAAAAGATTGTATACAAAAAAATGTTAGTTAAAAATGTTAATGTATTACTGTGAGTTGTAGGTTCCTAATTGGACCATAAGGTTAAAACCCAAACTTAAGAAAAAAGAAAAATAAGATTGTATACAAAAAAATGTTATGGTTAAAAATGTTAATATTTTAGCGTGACTTGTAGGTTCCTTAGGCTTAGTGGACCATAGGGTTAAAAACCAAACTTATAAAGAAAAAAAATGTATACAAAAAAAATTGGTTAAAAAGGTTAATTTTTTTACAGTGACTTATAGGTTCCTAAGTGGACCAGGTAAAAAACACACACAAAATTTTTTTTATAATAATAATAATAGGCCTATATATATATATATATATATATATATATATATATATATATATATATATAAAAAAGATTTACTCCGCCAGAGTGTCTCTTTTGGGTCACTTTTGCCGGTCCCAAGCCCGGATAAAGGAGGAGGGTTGTGAATCGTAAAAAAATTATAATAATAAAAAAATAAAAGAATCGACATTAGAAGTTCATTTGTGGTTCTAAACATATTCAGGGTGGTTTTTACTCACCTTCTAAATCAAGGAGCATCTCCATAATTAAAGGCAAGGTAGTAGATAAAACATTCTTCATTAATGGTGAGGCAATACCAACAGTTTCTCAGAAGCCAGTGAAGAGTCTAGGGAGATGGTACGATGGGGATCTAAAGGACACAGTTCGAGTGGGAGAAGTTAGACGACAAGCAGTGGAAGGGTTGAAGAGCATAAACAGTTGTGCTCTACCAGGCAAACTGAAACTCTGGTGCTTTCAGTTTGGTCTACTGCCAAGGTTGCTGTGGCCACTGACTGTGTATGAGGTTTCTTTGACAACAGTGGATAAGCTGGAAGCGTTAATAAGTTCATACATCAGGAAATGGTTGGGAGTTCCACGCTGCCTCAGCAGAGTGGGACTTTATAGTAAAGGAGTATTGCAGCTGCCAGTCTCTGCTTTAACCGAGGAGTTTAAGTGTGCCAAGGTCAGACTGGAAATGACTTTAGCAGAGTCACGCGACAAATGTGTAAGGGAGACAGCCCCTGTGGTAAAAACTGGTAGAAAGTGGTCAGCAAAGAAATCTGTAGTAGAGGCAAAGGCTGACCTTCAAATTGGGGATATCGTGGGACAGGTACAGCATGGAAGAGGGGGTTTTGGGCTCAGTTTAGCTCCTCCTAAATGGCACAAGGCAGGCCCAGCCCAAAGGAGGAAGCTGGTAGTCAACGAGGTGCGAAAGCAGGAGGAGAGGATGAGATGTATAAAGGCCATTTCCCAGGCCAAGCAGGGAGAGTGGATGAGATGGGAGAGTGTGGAACAACGCAAAATGGGCTGGCAAGACCTTTGGTCAATGGAAGAGAGTAGGATCAGTTTCCTTATTAGGTCAACATTTGATGTTCTCCCATCACCGCAGAACCTAAACCTCTGGGTAGGAGAGGATCCATCTTGTCCTTTGTGTTCATCACCTGCCACATTAAGGCACATTTTGACAGGATGTAAGGTGGCTCTTAGCCATGGTCGGTTTACTTGGCGCCATGACCAAGTATTGCAATGTTTGGCTTTAGCATTGGAAGGCAAGCGTAGTATGACCAATAAATTGCCGCCTGTTCTAGCAAAACATTACACGCAGAAAACAATATTCCTCCGCCCAGGCGAGCAACCACCAAGAAAAGGTGCTAACACCAATTCTCGCCCAGGAGAACTGGAAGCTGCTAGGGACTGGAAGATGCTGGTTGATCTTGATCAACGGCTTATTTTTCCACCTGAGATTGCCACCACTAACCTACGACCAGATATTGTTTTGTGGTCTGGATCAGCACGCATTGTTCAACTGATAGAATTAACAGTGCCATGGGAGGATGCGGTAGATGAGGCATATGAGAGGAAGAAATTGCGGTATGCTCATCTGGCCACTGAAGCAGAACAGCGAGGATGGAGAGTCCAGGTTTATCCAGTGGAAGTGGGTTGTCGTGGTTTTGTGGCACACTCTACAACCCGGTTCCTCAGAGACGTCGGATTCAGTGGCCAAGAGTTGCGTCGTACAGTAAAGAACTTATCTGAAGTAGCAGAAAGGAGCAGCAACTGGCTGTGGTTGAGACGGAAAGATTCTAGCTGGCTGTGTACAGGCCGCCATGCTACGGTTTCGTAGAATTCTTGAAAACTTGAAAGGTCTGTTGGTTTATTTGTATAGGTTGTATAGTATTTACAGTCATTACGTTCCTGTGTATATTGCGTGAATGACGGGTGGTTGGGCAGATATTGTGTTTTGCGGTAGGTGGTATGCCATACGGAACCGTTGCCACTGAAACTGCATATTAACGCACCAGTGGGGCTCGACAGCCTTAGTCAAACGGGTTGGCGCGTATGGTTGGGTTGCGGAGAGATTGTGAGATTGTGGTTAGGTCTCAGCAGCAACTGTTGGTTTATTTGTATAGGTTGTATAGTATTTACAGTCATTACGTTCCTGTATATATTGCGTGAATGACGGGTGGTTGGGCAGATATTGTGTTTTGTGGTAGGTGGTATGCCATACGGAACCGTTGCCACTGAAACTGCATATTAACGCACCAGTGGGGCTCGACAGCCTTAGTCAAACGGGTTGGCGCGAATGGTTGGGTTGCGGAGAGATTGTGAGATTGTGGTTAGGTCTCAGCAGCAAGAGGGAAGTAGAGGTCAGTAAGCTGGGCTGAGTTGAGTGGGGGACCGAGGGGGTGACTCTGGGACGCCAGAGTCACTGTCGAGCCCTCTTGAGGTGTCGTAGGCTAGTCGACGAAACACTGAGGACGGAAGGTGCCCACTTGAAGACCCTAGAGATGTTCCCTACTCCGCTCCATCCAGAGCATCTACTCTCGTGTAAAGGAAATCTTGTCTCTCCAGCGACGTTATTCCTCTCTCTTTACAGCGTCCATCACAATTACATGCACATGGTCAGTTATGCAAATTAGGCGATGACGTCATTTAGCGCCTTCTAGCTACTTTTAGGACAGCCAATAGCTACTTTCCTTACTGAGGAGTTGGCAACACTGCTCTCTCGCTCTCTCTCTCTCTCTCTCTCTCTCTCTCTCTCTCTCTCTCTCTCTCTCTCTCTCTCTCTCTCTCTCTCTCCCTCCCTCGCACATTTGAATCAAAATCAATTGAGAATTGACACGATGGTAAAAGATCGGAAGACCGAAGTTTCATGTGGTGGACCATTGTGTAGTCTACGTGTGATACCAAATGATAAACGTTAATAATTTATGCATAAGCAGCACTGACGTTAGCCAATCATAACAGTGGGCGTTAACACTGAACTCTTAAAGGGGAAACACCTCCAAAACAGACTGTTTGAATCAGAGGTGAGAAACAGGGTGGGAAAAGGTCATAAATCACTATCTTTTTAAAGTTTTTTTGTACAAAAAACTATAGTAATACTATAATTGCACCTAAGGGAACAAAATAAAAAAAAAAAAAAACCCTGTCATGACCCCTTTAAAAATCAGCTAGCAATTTTTACATAATTTCACGATAAACTATGTTGCGCAGAAATGCACGGCATTTCCATCCCTGTCCAGACTAGCTGACCGTCACAGATATAAGCTATAGCCTACAGCATTCACTTAAAATCTGGGATCTAAATTAAACATTTTAAGACACATGTTGCTAGCATAGATGGTGACAATCTACATGGATGCTTGAAAAACAACAAAGTCGACAGCAATATTGCTAAATATGATTTATTAAAGATACTGCAATGTGATAAACATGGAGACAACGTTAGCCACAATTAGTTAACGTTATAGCCTGTGGTCACTCACCAAGACACCTGACCAATCCTCCACCGATTCTCCTCACACCACAACTCTATCTCTCTCCTCTGTCCATTTACCCTTCCCCTTAACTCTGCCTGACCCCTCTCTCGACTAGGCGTCTCATAATTATATGGCAATGGCCCATCGTAAGAGTTGACATTAACCCCAACTGCAACCTCTTCACTGTCTGACTCCATTACTAAGAGATGAGATTTACCGGCCGTTGTGTCACGTCCGATCAGAGCGTTTTTGACAGTGGAAGTTATTTTACTCACAATTTCTTTAAAAAAAACTTTTTTAATGCACATTTATGATTCATTTCTTCACGCAAATCGAGTTCCTACACTATTTATCTACACGTTCATTCACAGGGATCTTCAACTTGAAAGATGGGCTTTAAGTAGAGCAAATCTGAGAAAATGAAGGACTGTGTTTTACTTGTGATTTCCTTTCGTCTCATTTCAGAACTAAGTTAAAGTAAGAAAAATGTCCTGACGGTTTAACAAAAAAGGAACACTAAAAGTATTATATATGCATTTTAAATGTATTTAATAGACATACACAATTCTTAGACTGTCAACTTTACTTGCCTGTTTTTTTTATCCATGCAAAATGAATAAGCATCAGTGAAAATTACAGTCTGCTAATTTATGATGCATGACATTCATGTAAGAAGCTGTTAGTCAAAATCATACGGGTATGTATTATACATCATATGAAGAAAGAAGATGAACACCATTTTTAAGGTAAAGTATTTTTAAAGTCCCTGTAAAGTCAAAATTAAGTATGTGTTCTGAGTTTGTCACACCACAGAAAAATGTTTTATTAGCCACCCAACCAAATTTGAATGATAAAAAAGCCAGCAAGTACATAAAATAAGCTATCAAAATCTTGAAAAAATGAGCAGTAGTCTCTGCTCTCAAACGCTGGGGGCGTGTCCGCTGGCTGTGCTGAAACCACGCCCACTCACGGGAAGCACTCACCAGTTGTCGGCGCGACGGGAGGATAAAGGCCGAGGCGGGAGATTGTCGGTTCGGCCCCGTTCACCAGTAACAGCGGATTATCAGTGAATCCCAGTGTCTCCGACGAAAGTTTATAAAACTATCCCGTATGATCACTACAGAGGCGGGTGTTTGCGGTCTTCCTCAGCTGTCCATCAAAGTGGCTCTTCACAAAATTAATCCACCTCTTCTTGATGTGATCATTTTTCGGAAATGTAAAAAAGGACACCGATCTGTTTTGTACGTGACCGCATCCAGGTAGTACGCATTTCCGTGACTAACGCATAGCTAGCTAGCAAACAAACTGTAGGCTTTAGTAACTAATAATACCTACAGTAACTCGCGATTGAGCTCAGGGGCTCCAGTGCATCATCAAGTAGGGGCGTGTCCAGGAGCTCAGGGGCTCCAGTGCATCATCAAGTAGGGGCGTGTCCAGGAGCTCAGGGGCTCCAGTGCATCATCAAGTAGGGGCGTGTCCAGGAGCTCAGGGGCTCCAGTGCATCATCAAGTAGGGGCGTGTCCAGGAGCTCAGGGGCTCCAGTGCATCATCAAGTAGGGGCGTGTCCAGGAGCTCAGGGGCTCCAGTGCATCATCAAGTAGGGGCGTGTCCAGGAGCTCAGGGGCTCCAGTGCATCATCAAGTAGGGGCGTGTCCAGGAGCTCAGGGGCTCCAGTGCATCATCAAGTAGGGGCGTGTCCAGGAGCTCAGGGGCTCCAGTGCATCATCAAGTAGGGGCGTGTCCAGGAGCTCAGGGGCTCCAGTGCATCATCAAGTAGGGGCGTGTCCAGGAGCTCAGGGGCTCCAGTGCATCATCAAATAGGGGCGTGTCCAGGAGCTCAGGGGCTCCAGTGCGTCATCAAGTAGGGGCGTGTCCAGGAGCTCAGGGGCTCCAGTGCATCATCAAGTAGGGGCGTGTCCAGGAGCTCAGGGGCTCCAGTGCATCATCAAGTAGGGGCGTGTCCAGGTGCTCAGGGGCTCCAGTGCGTCATCGAGCCCTGTTTTAGACCCGCCCAAAAAATCCGGAAAATAGCAATGGTGAAAAACTGTTTAACGGTCTAACTCCACAATTCAGTACTTCACAGTTCACAGTCTTTGTAATATGTTTTAGTAATACATTTCTAACATTTATAATGTGTTTAGAATATTTTTTTTAAATTGCCTTTACAGGGACTTAAAGTAAAAATGCATGCAGAGCATATTACCACAAAACCAAATGTTTTTGTTTATAGCGTTAGCAATTGTTGATAAAAGGTTAAAAGTTTTACTTCAATGCAGTGCTTACTTTTTCTTGAACATAATTTGTTACCTTACTAAACAGGACCTTTGGGTCATTTTTTTTTAGAGTTTATATGCTTTCCAATCCTCTGAAAGCACTCCTCCCATGGAAACCTTACTGATGATCTCTGCCTTCTTCCTGACGTCCATTAAAGACTGAATGCGATCTTGAAACCCAGACTTGGCTTCTTGTTTCTCAGACTCGATCATCAGATCAGTGTAGTCAGGAGTGGACAGAGGATTGGGCTTGAGGGTGATTTTCTGCATCCCCTCCAAGGACATTTCAGATTCTCCAATTAGACCTGTAGGGTATGGACCAATCAGACACACAGTTATTATTTATTATATACAAAAGTTTATGAAACTCCAAAACTAACAGCCCAAATGAACGAACACAAGGGCAGAAACAGTGTCATGTTACAGGGCATGATAAGGAGATTTTACGACCTCCGAGGAATGTGGCCACATGCACAAGAGAGAGACAATGGAAGACAGAAACCCTCTTTAAACCCTCAGGGGAGGATCTTTTCCAGGCTTTATTAGACATTCCACATGTGACCTCCCTCTCTTAGTTCTTTCATCCAGCCGCAACACTGTTCTGGTGATACTGGGGGGGGGAACCCCCTACACAGGGGACCCAGGGCCCAACAGGCCTCGATCCAACCAGATATGGGCTTAGGCAGGAGATAGAAGACTCTCTCACAAAGAACCAAGGACAATCTCAGGAGTTTTGGAACAAAGACTCCAACCAACAACGACTCCAATCACCCACTCTTCCGACTTCCTCACTTCTCCTGGCTGCTCGGCGTGGCCTCAACAGGGCCCAGGCCCTGACCAAACCAGCCATGCGTTCCTGGAGAAAGAGAACTCTTAATCAACTTCTACTTGACACTGCCGGAACCATCAACGACTTCAATTTTCAACAACTTCAAGAATTGTTCCCACTACAAATGCAAGTATTATGAAATGTGAAAATGAAATTCTATGGTTCTTCTCATAGTCCCTTTTTCCGGTTTCCAATTTAATCCTATCACTAACCTATTTCTGTATTTCTGTATATATGTGTGTTTAGTTTATTCATGTTTATGACATGAGTTAATAAAACTTATGCACTTTATGTATTTGGTCCTGATTTGCTTGCAATTCGAAGTCCCTTTACGGTTTTTGTTCTTGCTACATGCTCAAAACGCTGTACATACTAAGAAATAATTATTCTTCTGTGGCCAGGGAAGATACCCTTTTCTTAGAATAAATTAATAATCAAAAGAGTTCGTTGGACAAACTGATTAATTGATTGTAATATTAATTTAGCCATGTCAAGTTAATCCAATTAACTGACCCAAATATTCAAAATTTATCATAAGTTATTATTGATTATTAATATTTCATATAGCTAAGTTCCTTACACCAACATCTTCAATCTTTCCCACTGTTTATGAGTCTTCAAGATCTTCAGTCTCTTTCGTCCTCTTGCGTCTTAATGATGGCAATTTTAACCAGAAATATTGCAATTAGATTTTTCCACGAAATAGTGCAAACCTAGCTTCTCCTGATATCAGAATATCACAGTTATTTTGTTGTTTTTTACAGGGACCAGATGCTGCTGACTTAAACTTTTGCACAAGTCTCTTCAAACTGTTTTTCTCTGATGACAGGGTAAATTACAGGTATGTTGAAAAGGAACTGTTTCAGGAATGCAGACTAGAACAATAACCACACCATGTTTCTTAATTTAGACAGACTGGCCTCCTGACAATTTTTTTTATATTGTGTTATTTCGAAGCAAGACATAAGTTTATCTAATATTGTGATTTTGAGGTGTTAAACTGAATGAAATATAAGAGGATGCTTCTATACAACCTTAGGAATTAGAGGGTGTCTCCCACAACCGTTCAATATTTGAAACTTTAGCAAAGAAGATGGTCAGGTTTGGCCATTTGCTTTTGTCACATGCAAGACAAAAGCAAATAAAAGCCTCAAGGCAACGTGACAAATGCAAATAAATGACATGGTGGAGTGTAGGAGCATCAACTGTTCGGACGAGTATCTGACATGGGACACATTTAAAAAGTCATGTTAACAGTTGTAGGATTACAAATTTATTTAAATGTTTAATTTAGATTTCCAATACAATAGAATTTTATATTGAGAAAGTTTAGAAATGATGAGACCAGGAAATCTCTGCAAACGGTAGGGGTTCCCAGCGGGATATTCCTGACTGTCCCATCTCAATACGAGAAGGCTAGGCTTTTCCTGTTCTCGTTGTTTACCGGGTGAAGAGTCATGCTGAGCAAGTTTGAACACCTGCTATTTTATTACTGAGACCATTTGTCTCATCTCAGTACGAGAAGTCTATGCCTTTCCTGTTCTCATGTCTCAGCTCATTTACATGCTTTGTTCATCACAATGTAATCCCTCTAGGGCTGCAACAACTAATCGATAAAATCGATTATAATCGATTATGAAAATCGTTGTCAACGAATGTCATTATCGATTAGTTGGTCTGCTTACGTCACGGGGAGCGTTTACTGGTACGCACACACACGCAAGGTCTCTCTCCCTCAGGCGCTCTGCCGAGCGCGCACGCTACACGGTTTGGAGCAGTCTCTTCTGTCTCGCATGCGCGCTCTTGCTTGCGCGCTCTAGATTTCGGGAGTTTGAACTAATTCGCGGGCATCAGGGAGCCGCAATCAATATGCGGGAGACTCCCGGGACTTCCGGGATGTCTGTATTTTGTCTCGAGCATCAGGTTGTGCAATCAGTTCGCTCGCAACGTAAGTGATGGATTAGAATAGCGCTACCGCAGAAATAGGTTAAATTAAAACGGTGTTTACAAAGTGAAGCACTAAATACAAAGGCAGTTAATAACAGCAGCAGTAAAATATTGTTTTTTAGTCACTGTACTCAGTGGTTTTCAGCGAATGCTTGTGCACTAATGCATAATTTCTCCTGTCCTTTACTCAAGCCTGTTAGCTTGCTGGGTAACGTTACCTCCATTCCGTTCTCTTTTTATAGCATTTGTCTACTAAGTTTTAATTGTTTTTCAAACGCGATCTACTGCGGCTCTACGTTCACACAATTGTTTTCAGTCTTTCTATATTTATTTAATCAATTTATCCTTATATTATATTCTTTTATATATTATATATATAATATATATTATATTCTTTATCCTTATATTCCTTATATATAATTAATTTTAAATAAAAATTAAATGAATTATATATTTTAGATGTTTTTAGTTCAGATATTCACATCTGAACAACATGTCTGTGTAAATTTGTTTTAACAAAAATTGTGTTAAAACATAATATGTTGGATATCATTTTTTTAACAATAATCATGTTTGTCAACTTGCCATCAGCAATTATCATTAAAAACAATGCAAATATTGATATTAGTAAAACTCAATGTGTGGCTTTTGCACTTTTTAAAGTACACTTTTACACATAAATACCCTGATTTACGGTTTTATTTTGTTATAATAAAAAAAAATCTAATTTAATTTCTATCCGATTAATCGATTAATCGAAAAAATAATCGTCTGATTAATCGATTATCAAAATAATCGTTAGTTGCAGCCCTAAATCCCTCCCCCTTGAAATGTATATAAACTACAATGTAAAGACTAGATTAGACTTGACTTGACTTGGGTACGAAGCAGACTACAGCAAATAAAGAATCCTGCTTAAATAAGTCTCCTGGTTTTCTCTTCTGAGTTTTTCTACACTGAAGAAGGAAGAAGTTTACAACACAGTCAAACCTTTCGTTTGATTTTTTTTAGCAGAAAATCAGATTTGACCCGCATTAAGCTCAGGTGTGAACATAACCTTTATTTGACTCATACAAACTGTCTTGTGCCAATTAAAACTCCACATAAACAAAAATAATCTCACATCTGCATGTTTTTTTCACTTATCTGTAAGTGTGATGGCATATAAAAATTTTAATTACACTGATCACAGTTTAAGAAAAAAAAAAAAAAAAACTGCCAGCATTTTTGATAATTTTCACAAAAGTTTCATGGCCCCCAGAATATTTTGTTGTATGAATATCTGAACATGCAATATATCAAAAAAAGGAACAGAGCATGTGCTTTTAAACAAAAAAATGTTTTGTTCTATGCATTAATTTTTTATCAGCACTTGAATGTGGGTAGGTCTCGTTTTGACAAAAATCACGTTTTTGTCAAAGACTACATCCAGATCGGTTTCAAAACGATGACCAAAACATAGATGGAGTAGATCGAGTCCATCAACACCCCTAAAGCTTCACAGTCCTATAGCTCGTCCTGGGTCGACATTTCATTCAGTAACATTAGGCAGTTTTGATTTATATGTTGTTTTATTTTGATCCAGAGATGCAGTACTTGTTCAGATGTCATGGCGCCCCCTACAGTATAACAGTGAAAACACAGAAAGCTGGACATTTTTTGTCAATGGCGGTGGAGTTTTTTTTCCCCTAAACTTCTTGCCAGATTGAGGAACACTCAATTCCAGAATGAGTTTGCAAATGACGCTTCAAGTCCCTTTGATATGTGAAACACATTTCACAATGTAGACATGTGTAAGGCCTCTCTCCAGTGTGAACTCTTATGTGCGTCTGAAGGTTTCCTTTAAATCTGAAACTCTTTCCACACTGAGGGCATGTGAAAGGCTTCTCTCCAGTGTGAACTCTCATGTGAGCCTCAAGGTTTGTTTTGTTTGCGAAAGCCCTTCCACAGTGATAGCACATGAAAGGCTTCTCTCCGGTGTGGGTTATTATGTGCGCCGTAAGATGATTTCTATCTGTGAAACTCATTCCACACTGATGACATTTACAACAGTCTTCTCTTGAGTGAGTCCTCAGGTGCTTTTTAAGGGTTACTTTGTGTCTGAAACTCTTTCCACATTGTTCACATGTGAACGGCTTCTCTCCAGTGTGACTGTTCATGTGATACCTTAGGTTTAGTTCTGTTGTGAAACTCTTTCCACACAGTTTGCAGATGTAAGGCTTCTCTCCAGTGTGAATTCCCACGTGCCTGTTAAAGCTTTCTTTTTGAGTGAAACTCTTTCCACAAAGTTTGCAGCTGTAAAGCTTCTCTCCAGTGTGAATTCTCATGTGCCTGTTAAAGCTTCCTTTTTGAGTGAAACTGTTTCCACACTGAGGGCAGGTGAAAGGCTTCTCTTTGGTGTGAACCGTCATGTGGCCTTTAAGGATTCCTTTCGTAGTGAAACTCTTTCCACACTGTTTGCAGGTGAAAGGCTTCTCTCCCGTGTGAATGTTCATGTGGGCTTTAAGGGTTCCTTTTTTAGTGAAACTCTTTCCACAATGAGGGCAGATGAGATAACTTATAGTTTCTGTTTGAGCTTTTTTTTGTGAGGAATATTTCCGTGAGCAACTAAACCGTTTTTCTCCAGTTGTGGAATCATGATGTTTCTCATACTGATCTCTCTCCTCCATTTCATTCAGTACTTCACTATCTTCTTTCAGCGGCATCAGGTCTAAGGACAAAAGAGACAAAGTTAACACAAGTTTAATGACACAAAGCAACAGACATCAACACCTTTAGACAAGCTGAATCATACACCCACTAAGCAACTGAAAGAGTAGATATCTAATCTCAGAACCTCTTATTAATATTTCTTATTCTTTAATTTGTTTAGGACACATCCAAAATACTTTCAAGCTGGCAGATATCAAACCCCTTACATAATTACTGGTTTGATGCCTGTCTATTAAACAGTTCTTGGTTAAACTGGTCTAAAATACAAAAATATTGGCCTCTTGAATATGTTCAGTTTTGCAGAGAAAGGGTATTTGTGAACAATATCAGTCAGGATTTAAGCCTCGTTGTTTGTTTAAAGTTTTTAACCCGTTTTTGGCATCTAGTCATGACTATATCTTCTTACAAGTACTATTAGATCTTTCTGCAACACAGACTACCACTTTCTTTTGGATAGCTTGATAATTATTTTTGGAGTTTGTGGACAAGCATTAGCATGGTTTATGTCCTATTTATCTGACCGCTACTACTATGCTTGCGTAAATGGAGAGCCATCTCATCAAAAACATGTATGGTGTGCCACAGGGCTCAGTATTAGGTCCTCTGCTTTTCTCCGTCTACATGCTTTCCCTGGGAGTAATTTTTTCATAGACATAACAGTGAAATTGAATGATAGAGTTTACATGTATTGTTACATTGTTTTCTACAATTAAGAACCCTGGGTGTTGCGTTAACAGAAATTGGTTCTTTGATATTGACATGTCGGTAGCAGTTATTTTATAGTCACTTTCCACATGTAAATATTATGTACTATATATATATTAGAGCCCGACCGATATATCGGCGGGCCGATATTATCGGCCGATTTTAGGCATTTTCCTAACTATCGGTTTCGGCATTTATAATGGCCGATAAATGAATATTTTAAAAAATGCGGGTACGGTGATTCATGTAAGGGTGCGCTGCCAATAAAGCACCTAAAAGCTGTCACAAGAACTGGCAAAAATAATGATTATGAATACAACAAATATAGCAAGGAGACATTTTAATTGTTTATTAATAAACTAGTGTTTTCAGTCAGTGTCAGCCAAAGATGAAGTTGACGATGCTGACTCGCGATCTTCAGCGAGCGCGCGCCAGAGAGAAATGCACATTTCATACGATTACATGAGTCTGTCTGTCTTTCGTTTTGAATTGTTCTGTTTAAAAGTAGACATTTCAATATAGATATATTTCAATTCTCAGGTCTATACGCTGAGTTTCGGTTCATGAGACGAGCTCCAGTTCACCCGCAGGCGCCTCCGTGTCGAGATTGTCTATCGTCTGCTAAATTTACTTCTTATAAATTAAATCCAGGCAAAAGGCTGATGAAACATTGATTAAAATTAAGATACAATTAATACAAAACGAAATTCACTTTGAAACGAAAGGTTTTGTGCTTTCTGTTTGATGTCTATGTGAAAGTTTCAAAGCATTAGTGCCGCTTTCAGAGCGCTCACGTCCGTAGTGCTGAACTGTCGCGTCTGTAACATTGTTTTTTCCTCATAAATGCAAACACGAAAAATAAAATAAAATAAAATAAAATGAATATTTTATGTAGCCTGTGGAGACTGAGAGCCAACCCTTCTTCATCCGGTGGGTAGTAGCCTACTTGTGATTTGCGCAGTGTAATTCACAGAATTGATTTCTCTGCTACAAGCCTCTGTCACGTATTGTGTGAGCTTGTGACTATTGCAAGCGCGCAGCTGAGAAGTCCTGATTATATTGTCTGCTATATTTAGGCCTTCTTCTTATTTATTAAGGCAATTGGTTGATGAAACATTGATTAAAATGCGTGGCGCGAGCGATCTCCGACAGTAAACTGATTCTGCTTTGTCTAGGGTAAACAGCTGTTGCGACGTGAGCAGTAACGGCCGCGTCCGGTGTAGACACAGTGTTAAAGCTCATTCTGCCTGATAACGCTACGTTACAACATCAAGCAATATTCCAAAAATGTATATAATTTTAACACTTTATATAGGGCCATTTTGCATTAAGAGTAGCCTAGTTTCACGTTTAGTACATTTTGCTTACTAATTATTTAAAATAGTATAAAAGTACTGTACATATGTAATTAAAAACGTTTTCATTATGATATTATTCATTTTACTTTAGTAAAAATATCTGAGTTCTTCCTCCACTGGTAGAGATTAGAGGAATTAAGAGTAAAAATAGAAGATAATAAGGTTTTGTCAGTGACACTTTTTATATATTTATTGATACAAGTTATGACTAAATTAAAAGACAAAGTCGTCGTTAGTGAAGATTATGCAACAGTATTTAGAATATAATATAATATAACATGCAATGCAAACTAGTTTGGTTACAGCTCAGCTGTATAATTCTCATTCTATCATTCCCCCTGCCTCCATTACATATCTGTGTCACACAAGTGTTTGATTACCACATTTGAGTGATCATTGCAAAACGTGGCCCCCAAAAATCCATATCGGTCGGGCTCTAATATATATATATATATATATATATATATTAGTATTAAGTCAAGTCACCTTCATTTATATAGCGCTTTTAACAATATGGACTGTTTCAAAGCAGCTTTACGGTGATAATAGGAAATTAAAGTATCAGAGATTGTTTTGGCTTTACAGCAGCTCTAGAATAAAGTTATTGTCCAGCTAAAGTTAGTTTTGATTGATTCACTTCTGTCGCAACGATCATTAGTTATTAACTTAGGGGCCGCTAACACGACACCGTTCTAACAGAAAATTCTTTAATGTGCTCCGGCCACTCATTTGCATAAAACAGTGCCTGGTGGCTCTGAGAATTTTTTTTTATCGCTTCCGCGTAGCCACGTGAATTGAAATTATCCCGACAACGTTTTATCTGTACAGAGGTAAAGGGAAGGAGGCCTTCACAAGGGAGAGACTAGTTGACACTTCAGGACTGCGTTGTCATTGTGTCCAGGCGCAGGTCCTTCATCAGATCCGGACACGGCCTGTATCCGGCGGACTGCGGTAAACCTCGGGATAAACAGAGAGACAAAAAGTACATCAGGATTTATGGGAAGTGTTCCCGGTTCCGGCTGATCTGAACTTTGCAGTCTAACATTGAATTATAGAGGTCTATAATGTGTTATGTGTATGCTAAGCCAAAGAGATGTGTTTTTAGTCTAGATCTGAATGGACAGACTCTGTCTGCTTCCCGGACAAATTTAGGAAGATTGTTCCAAAGTTTTGGTGCTAAATAGGAAAAGGATCTATCGCCAGCAGTCGATTTTGATATTTTAGGTATTATCAACTGGCCAGAATTTTTGAGATCGCAATAGACGTGAAGGACTATAATGCGTTAAGAGCTCGCTCAAGTACTGGGGAGCTTAACCATTTAGTGCTTTATAAGTAATCAGCAATATTTAAAAATTTATACGATGTTTAAAAGGGAGCCAATGTAGTGTTGACAGAACCGGGCTAATATGGTCATACTTCCTGGTTCTGGTAAGAACTCGAGCTGCTGCGTTCTGGACCAGCTGTAGTTTGTTTATTAAGCTTACAGGGCAACCACCCATAAGCACATTACAATAATCTAGCCTTGATGTCATGAATGCATTAACTAATTGTTCTGCATTTGTCATTGAGAGCATATGACGTAATTTAGATATATTTTTTAGATGGAAAAATGCGGCTTTACAGATACTAGACACGTGACTTTCAAATGAAAGATTGCTATCAAAGAGCACACCCAGGTTCCTAACCGAGCCGACGACAAGGACTTGACAGAGCAGCCATCGAGTGTTAGACAGTATTCTAGGTTGTTATGTGAGGAAGTGTTTTGTCCAATAATTAGAATCTCTGTTTTTTCAGAATTAAGTTGTAGGAAATTACTAGTCATCCAATTTTTTATATCAGCTATGCATTCCGTTAATTTGGTGAATGGGTAAGTTTCGTCAGGGCTTGAAGAAATATTGAGTATCATCAGCATAACAGTGAAAATTAATGCCATGCTTCCTAATAATATCTCCTAAGGGTAGAATGTACAGAGTGAACAGCAACGGTCCTAGTACTGAGCCTTGTGGTACACCATACTTAACTTTTGATCGATAGGACACCTCATTTACTGCTACAAACTGATAACGGTCAGATAAGTATGATTTTAACAAGGCTAATGCAATTACAATAATGCCAACATAATTTGAGTCTATTTAAAGGGGTGGTAAAACACGATTTCACTTTTCTAACTTTAGCTAGTGTGAAATGTTGCTGTTTGAACATAAACAACATCTGCAAAGTTACAATGCTCAAAGTTCAAAGCAAAGGGAGATATTTGCTATTAAAAAAAGGACTTACAACAAACAGCTGGTACGGACTACATGACATTCCTCCCGGGTTAGTGACATCAGCAACCCTAAAATGAACATAAACCCTGCCCCCGGGACACACAGTCCATATTGAGAAGAGGAAAAGTTGTTTTATAAGAGTACATTTGTGAGTCAGCTCAAACTTTAGCATCCTTCTTTTCACATGCAATAAAAAGTCACTCTGTGTGCATCTCACAACAGTTCTTATACGAGCAATTTATAGATTATCATGACAGAATATGCTAATTGAAGATAGTTAACTCCCCATCAGCAACATAAATTCAACAACTAACCATTCAAAGACACCCTGTTGCATTCTACATGTTGTCACTTCTTCTTGAGTCTCTCCATCTTTGTCTGACTCGGTTTTAACATTAAAGGCAGAACAGTTTCTCTCATTTTAGTGTGTCTGCGTGAGGTAATCGCAGCTGCTAACAGGCAAGAGCTCTTGAAACCCTACCCTCTGAGGCAGCTCATTTGCATTTAAAGGGCCAGGCACAAAACGGTGCGTTTTTGCAAACCCTCAAAAAGTAATAACTTTAACATGCTATATAAAAATATCTGTGGGGTATTTTGTGCTAAAACTTCACACACACACTCTGGGGACATCCGAGATTTATTTTACATCTTGTGAAAAGGGCATTTTACCAGCACTTTAAAAGAATGTTGTGGTCAATAGTATCAAATGCAGCACTAAGATCGAGTAAAACCAATAACGAGATACACCACCATCGGATGATAAGAGCAAATCATTTGTGACTCTATTGAGAGCTGTCTCAGTACTATGATACGGTGTTAATCCTAACTGAAAACCCTCGCAGATAGCCTACCATTTCTTTCTGTTGTGAGGATACTGCCTTTTCTAGTATCTTTGACAGAAAAAGTAGATTTGAGATTGGCCTGTAATTGACTAATTCTGTAGGATCTAGTTGCGTTTTTTTAACAAGTGGTTTAATCATAGCCAGGTTAAAAGTTTTCGGTATGTATCCTAGTGACAAAGATGAATTAATGATATTAAGAAGAGGATCTATGACCTCCGGAAGCATCTCTTTCAGTAGTTTAGGCGGTATAGGGTCTAAAATACATGTTGTCGATTTAGATGATTTAACGAGTTTAGAAAATTCTTCCACTCCTATAGCAATGAATGAATAAAAATTTTCGTCAGTGAGACTACAATGCACTGTCTGATGCAATACTGTAGTAGTAGACGGTTGCATAGTTATAATTTTTTTCCTGATATTATCAATCTTATAAGTGAAGAAGGTCATAAAGTCATTACTGCTGTGCTGCTAGCAAACTTCTGGGCTTGAAAGTTTATTTTTGTCAGTTTAGCAACTGTTTTGAATAAATACCATGGGGTTTGTTTATTTTCTTCTAATAGAGTTGAAAAATAAGCAGATCTAGCAGTTTTAAGGCCTCTCTGTATGCAATCGAGCTTTCCTTCCATGAAATGCGAAATGCCTATAGTTTTGTTTTCTTCCAGTTTCGCTCCATTTTTCTGGCTGCTCTCTTTAGGGCCTGAGCGTGCCTGTTTTACCATGGCGTTGGACTATTTTCTTTAATCTTCTTTAAGCGCAACGGAGAAACTGTGTCTAGAGTGCTGGAAAAGAGAGAGTTAAAAGTTTCTGTCGCAATATCGAGTTCTTCTAAGCTATCTGGGATGCTGACACTGCTCAGGAAGATTATTAATAAAGCAATCTTTAGTTGCAGAAGTGATAGGTCTATCACATTTGTAACACAGAGTCGGCTTTGCAGCCTTGGCTAAACGAAGTTTACACGAGACTAGATAATGATCTGAGATGTCATCGCTCTGCTGCAGAATTTCAACAGCATCAACATCTATTCCATGTGATAATATTAGATCTAGAGTATGATTACGACAATGAGTAGGTCATGACACGTGTTGTCTAACTTCAATAGAGTTAAGAATGTCTTTAATGCCAATCCCAATGCATCTTTTTCATTATCTACATGTATATTAAATTCACCAACAATTAGGACTTTATCTGCAGCCAGTACTAACTCTGATAGAAAGTCAGCAAATTCTTTGATAAAGACTGTATGGTGCCCTGGTGGCCTGTATACAGTAGCCAGCACAAATCTTAAACGTGATTTATTATTTTTACTATATATTGTTACATTAAGCACCAACACTTCTAAAGAATTATATCTGAAACTAGACTTCGTAGTAATTTTGAAAATATTACTATAAATTACAGCAACACCTCCCTCTTTGCCTTTCAGACAAGGTTCATGTTTATAACAGTTATCTTGCAGGGTGCACTCATTTAAAGTAATGTAATCGTTTGGTTTTAGCCAGGTTTCTGTCATACACAGCACATCTAGGTTATAGTCTGTAATCATATTATTAACAATAAGTGCTTTTGAAGTAAGGGATCGAATATTCAGCAACTCAAGCTTTATCATTTGTATTATTTCTGTTTTTTATTTGTTGAATATCAATTACATTTTTACCCTTAGATGGGTTTGGAAGCTTTTTGTATTTCCTAATTCAGGAAACAGACACAGTCTCTATATGATGATATCTAGGTCAGGGGTTCCCAACCTTTTTTTGTCTGAGACCCCCTTTTTCCCAATAATTTTTTTTAGGGCCCCCTTCACATTTAATGATATTGTCGCTCTTGTAAACTTGCAGCAAGGATGACAAAAGGTTTTGTTTTTAAACAAAAAGTATGTTTACTATAATGTTTATGCACAAACAATAGCGTATAATATTGAAAATACTATTAACAAAAACATCAGTAGGCCATTTGTAATTTAAAAACGTAAGCCTAGGAGTAGCCTATTAATTGGCCCTATATGAAATGCAATAACCAAAATATCAGTATTCACACTGCTGTGTAGGGAAAAAATAATTAATATACAGGTGCTGGTCATATGATTAGAATATCATCAAAAAGTTGATTTATTTCAGTAATTCCATTCAAAAAGTGAAATTTGGATATTATATTCATTCATTACACACAGACTGATATATTTCAAGTGTTCATTCCTTTTATTAATTTTGATGATTATTTATAACTGACAACTAATGAAAACCCCAAAATCAGTATCTCAGAAAATTAGAATATTGAAGACACCTGGTGCCACACTCAGCTAATTAACTCAAAACACCTGCAAAGGCCTGCAGCTTAAAATAAATGGAATATCTGATATCCATATTTAGCTCCGCTTATGTAAAAAAATAAGTCTGGTTTAACTAGAGCTTCCTCTGTTTCTCTGACTAAAAATATAACTGTATTGGGACGGTCACTGGAGAGAGTGCTAAAGCTCCTCAGGTCGTATTTTTGTTGGAAAAATAGAAATTATCATTCTTTCTAAACCTGATATAAACATACTGTCCTGTCACTACAAATAAACAGAAAGAGACGCGACTGAATTAACTACGGGTGTTCTTTCTTTTGAGAAATAACTGTAAATACCACTTTGTTTGATTGTATTTAAGTGTAATCTTGACATAAATAAATTCCTTACTCAATGTATCACTTATTAAGTGTAAAACATTGATGCTTGGGTTTAAAATCTTTAGGTAAACAACAAAAATGCCAGCAAACGGCCGCTTTTATCATGTTGGTTTTCAATCTTGCTAGTTTCCAGGGATTTCTTTGCGATTTCTGATAAAACTTCCATTTGTGGGTGAAATGATAGGTTTGTGAGACGTTGTTCAGAGAGGTGTGTTTTGAAGGGCTGCAGAGCTTCAGGCCCGACGGTGCAAACAGTATGGTTTTGGGCTTTGCGCTACAGGCCTGAGGCTATTAGCCCAGACCGTCCCGTTTAAAGCCCTGGCTCGCACTGGCCCGACAGTGGAAATGCGGCTATTTATTATTATAGAGCTGGACATTTTAATAAGGATCAAATGACTGAGATCAGCTTAGAGAACAAAACCAACCTGTTTCTTCATGTTTCACTCTGATTGTTTGTTCAAACTTCACGTCTTCACTCTCCTCTTTAATAAACGCCATCTTTAAGATGAGAATAAATAAATTAAAAACACTCAAAACTAAATCTCTGAGTGCGTCTCAATCAGCTCTAGTTCAGTATTTCAGTGCACTGGAAAGAGAGTCAGTCAGAGAGAGAGTTAATATGGACTTTAATCACCTGATTAGACAAAAAAATGGTATTATAACAGACAATTAATATTTAGTTCATATTTATACTAGGAATTTAATAACTTTAATATATTACACAGTAAAAGTTGCCATTACACCTGTTTGTTGTTCTCGTTGTATTAACAATGTTTGACCAGGAGTCGTCGTCAGTGTCTGAGGAGATTCGAGCACTTTGAAAATGAATCATTTAGCAAAATATTAGATTTAATGGAGTTTCGAAAATCTCAGTCTCTCTCAAAAATACTTATCAGTGATCAGCTCGTGTTTATAATGAACTGATTCACGATATAGGGAGCGAAACGAGATGCATCTTTTCTTTTTCTCGTGTGTAGATACGCTTTACTCAAAAATATAACGTTCATTAGCAAGATAAAGCATTTCAATGTTACATCCAATAATATATAATTAATTTTTACATCGCTTTGTAAAAACTAAAAAAGTGATTGAACGATTTCAAACTTTTTAAATGCTTAAAAAGACAAACCTTTCTTCAGCAGAAACACAGATGCAGGAGCTCGATGCAGCCTTATGACGTCACATAACCACACCAAAATAAAAGTCCTGTTCAAACGCTTAAATCACAGAAGTCCATAGAAATGCACATGAAAATAATAAAACCTACATCAACGGTGTTCAAAGTGAAATTCTTGTGCTGAATAAAAAAAACTGAGTTTGGACCACATGTAATATGATATGATTCTGTCTAAATGGCAAAACACATATCATCTTTTATATTTTTTTTGTTTGGTGCATTTAAAAAAAAAAGCTATCAAAAACTGTTATTTTGTTACAATACAATAAACGAAATTTCTCAATAAAATTAAATCTTCATGAGGGCAGTAGACTCAAAAACACAAAAAAATGCAACAATCAAAAACATTGTGTTGTATATATTTGGTTATACAAACACACACACTCATACATTATGTGTGTCTGTGTTTTCAGTAAATATACAAGCAGTTTGTCAATGTGTCAGTTCCAACACTGTCAGACATCCCACCTCTCCCTAAAATTCAGGGATTCTCACTATTCCTTAATCCTCCCTATTCTAGCTTGAACGATGGCTGAAACTTTGTTTTAATAGCACTTCTGCTTTTATTACCTCTTTAGATTAATTCCTTGATTTGAATTCCTCAATTGTAAGTCACTTTGGAGAAAAGCATCTGCTAAATTAAAAAATGTAAAAAAAAAAAAAAAGAGAATTGAAACATGGAGCATTAAAATATTTCAGAGTCTTTATTTTCTGAGTTGATAGAGTAAAACAGCATTCGTTGTCTCTTTCTCAGCACAATATAAATCCAAAATCCCTTGAATATTTCAGTCTCATCAAACAGTGGAAATACATTCAAATACAATATAATCTGTAATAGATCCAATAAAATTAGAACTTGTTACATGACATTTGCCTAAGTAACATGTACAGTATGCAGGGGCGTAGCAGCCATTATAAAAGTGGTGGGGACAAAAGCTGTATGGTGATGATGTGACCCAAAGGTCAGTCCTTCCAGAAAAATTTAGTTTTTTTGTGATTGTTGCGGGTAAAAATCTGCACGTTTCCTTAAAAAATGCGATGGAACATGCGGGATATTTATGCGATGAAATTGCGGGAACTTGCAAAAATTGCGGGAACTTGCAAAAACGATGAAAAAGAGAGAAAAAAGTGATTCCCCAACACCCTGTTCTCACTAGGCTACTACCTTAATGTAAAGAGTCATATCTTATTACTTCCTATAAGCAAGAAAGTATAATAGTATACATCACAGAAAGTGCTGGAAATATTTAAGTTCTCATCATGTTTTATTTCAGACCTTAAACCCTCTGAGGTCCTTCATTTCAGGGTCACACTCAGGGTCTTCGGGACCAAATGGTCCGGAAGGGTTTGATTCATATTTATTAAAATAAAATCATATATTTTTTTTTACTTGTTTTTTATAATATTTTTTCTTTTCTTTTTTGGTGTTTTGAGATAATTTAAGATTTATAATTAATATTTATGCAATAAATATGACCCATTTTCCCCCCATTTCCCCCCCATCGAATATAATAGAAAATAAAAAAATAAAAAAATATTTTTTTTATTTTTTTTAAAGCTGTATTTCATTTTAGAGTCAAGCCTAGACCTCATAAAAGCAATTTTTGAAATTAGATGCATGCCATCTGGTGGACAAACTGAGCATTTTAAAAATGCAAAACCCATATGTAATCTGAATTTATTCGTTTGTTTATGTATAAAAGTGTGTTTGTGTGTGTGTGTGTGTGTGTGTATGGGTCTGTTTTGCACTCTTGATGTTTTATAGATTCACCCCTTCACTGTTGTGTGCTTTTTTCTGGATCGTGGCTGATTTGTAGATTGTACGCACAAAAAAACTCTGTATTGTCACATGTTTGCCAATTTCCCATTCATTTCCTATGGCGGGACCATTTGGTCCCGAAGACCCTGAGTGTGACCATTTTTTTTACAACCACTTAGACTATTCAAATCCTGTCCCCAATATTTTGGGGTGTTCATATACCAAGTACCAACAAAGTCACCAAATTTCGGACCATTCCGATGAAGCTATGATTTTACACATTTTTATATTTAAATTCTTCGGGACCATTTGGTCCGAAGAACCCCAGAGGGTTTTAACACATGGCTCAAACTTACAAAACATTGATGAGTCAAACAAGTTCTGTGGCTTTACAAAAGGAATATGCTAGAAGGAAACTTCTATAAAAATGAATAAATAAAATATAAAAAAATAAAATGTGTGCTTCCTGTTTCACAGCTTTTCGATGATGTTCACGTCGCGTAATTACGTCACTTCATAACGTTCCCATGGCAACAGGGGGATATGGCTGCTCGTGTGTGAAGTAAACGCAACATTTCTCAACTTTCTGCTAAGATATATGTGACTTTTTTGCAACGAAAATGCGGGGATTATGAAATCATGCAAGCCCCACATATTTTGCGTGGAAATTGGCAATTTATGCGGCGAAAGTGCGGTGTATTTGAAAAAATGCGGCCCCCGCATAAATATGCGGACTTTGGCTGATTATGCATTGAATCATGCGATCGCTTAATCGCGTTTTTCTGGAGGGACTGAAAGGTGATGTTCATAATAATAATTCTAGATAGAATAGCAATTGGCATTTTACAGCAACCTAGTGGCAATTTTGGGAACATGCCATGATAGCTTACAGCAACCTATTTTTGTGAAATCATACTCAAAATAAAAAAACACTGCAGGACTTTGGACTTTCAGACCACTGTGGACATCTATACTTTATTTTTATGAAATAAAGATATTTTATGATATTTACAAAATTTCAGTTACACTACACTTGAAAAATAACTTTTATTTTACTTTTTAACAGTTGGACAAAAAAAAAAGTGTTCAATGAGTATACAGATTACATCTACAGTAATTTTATTAAACAGACATTTTATAAAAAATATATCAATAAAACCTAAATCAATGTATTCGGTATTGGACATCAATTTAACATTGACATTAACATTGACGTCGCAACTGAAAATTAACCAAATTTCAACGTTGTGTGCCTGCTGAGAATAATCTGTTATGTCTCATTTAACAGACGCTTTTATCCAAAGCGACAAGTAGGAGAGCATTTAACACACACTCGGCACAATCCAGCTCGACGTGACGAGGTCCATACGGGTTCTGTTGTCTTACTGCGTGTCTTACAGTAAGGTTAAATCATAACAAGGAAACTTTACGCGTGATTCATGTCATCGCAACATACTGTAACACATTATACTTTGTGTGTTTGAAAAAAGGATGTAATCGTCCTCTGCATTTTTCTGGGGTGCATTTTACCCCAGACGGCCAAACAGCAAAGTGACTATACGAACGATAATTCGCAAGAGCAACAATAGATTTGAAAATCATGGCAGACAGACCAAAGAGATGATTCGCGCTGTGATTAGCTGAATGTTAGTTCACTCAAATCTAAGTAACAACTCAGAGAACACAGGTGGAAATATTGGCGCTGGGTCAAAAAATATGCGGGGGACAGGATCACCTGTTTCTAAAAGTGCGGGAGACGCCACTTCTCACATTGTGGGAAGAAGCTTTGTCACTGAAATCAATGCTGTGAAGATTGGTTTCGTTGCGTATGGTCTTCTTCCTTGATAGTTCACATGCTCAAACAGCTGGATTTCAGGGTTGGCCAGATCATTTGTGACCACCTTGAGGGAAGAAAACTGTCCTTTGTCATCAAGGGTGGCGTATTCTCCTTCCTCAAACACCCGCTGCTTTCCAGCTAAATTCTTGTCATAATACGCCACCCATGGTTTGCCAATGACTTTTATGGAGGCGATGGAGTCGTTGAAGCCCTTCTGGACATCATGGTTGAATTCAGCTGTTCTGCCCCCGAAGCCCTCTCTGCTATAAACAATGATCTTGCTCATTTTGAATGATGACTCGAGGAGAGGCTGGAGAAGGCAAGTGTTTCTGAAGCAGCTTCCTGTGGTTCTGCTGGGAACAGTGACTTACTTGGTGTGCAAAGCTGCCTTTTAAAGCACAAAAACACCAAAGTGGGCATTGACTAGATCATGACAGGACATGGAGGTGTGTAAGCTTAGAAACATACCAACTTCTGCTCAGTATCTACAAACATGTAGCCTAATACAAGGTTCAAAACTCTCGACAAGTCGTATGTTACAAGCTAATGACTGGGGGAAAAAAACAAAAAACATTGTATTGTGTTCTTTCTTCTTTATTAATACCGCACAACTTAATACAACAACAGTTGCCCAAAGTGGTGTAAAAAAGAACTTAAATACAGTGAGGAAAATAAGTATTTGAACACCCTGGTATTTTGCAAGTTCTCCCACTTAAAAATCATGGAGGGGTCTGAAATTGTCATCGTAGGTGCATGTCCACTGTGAGAGACATAATCAAAAAAAAAATTCCAGAAATCACAATGTATGATTTTTTAACTATTTATTTTTATGATACAGCTGCAAATAAGTATTTGAACACCTGAGAAAATCAATGTTAATATTTGGTACAGTAGCCTTTGTTTGCAATTACAGAGGTCAAATGTTTCCTGTAGTTTTTCACCAGGTTTGCACACACTGCAGGAGGGATTTTGGCCCACTCCTCCACACAGATCTTCTCTAGATCAGTCGGGTTTCTGAGGTGTCGCTGAGGAACACGGAGTTTGAGTTCCCTCCAAAGATTCTCTATTGGGTTTAGGTCTGGAGACTGGCTAGGCCACGCCAGAACCTTGATATGCTTCTTACAGAGCCACTCCTTGGTTATCCTGGCTGTGTGCTTCGGGTCATTGTCATGTTGGAAGACCCAGCCTCGACCCATCTTCAATGCTCTAACTGAGGGAAGGAGGTTGTTCCCCAAAATCTCGCAATACATGGCCCCGGTCATCCTCTCCTTAATACAGTGCAGTAGCCCTGTCCCATGTGCAGAAAAACACCCCCAAAGCATGATGCTACCACCCCCATTCTTCACAGTAGGGATGGTGTTCTTGGGATGGTACTCATCATTCTTCTTCCTCCAAACACGGCAAGTGGAATTATGACCAAAAAGTTCTATTTTGGTCTCATCTGACCACATGGCTTCCTCCCATGACTCCTCTGGATCCTCCAAATGGTCATTGGCAAACTTAAGACGGGCCTTGACATGTGCTGGTTTAAGCAGGGGAACCTTCCGTGCCATGCATGATTTCAAACCATGACGTCTTAGTGTATTACCAACAGTAACCTTGTGTAACCCCGTCATCTCGCAAGAGAGGAGAACTAAATAAAAGGGCCACAACCACAGTGTGTTTCGTTGCAAAGATAACAAAATATTTGCACATTAAACACACTGCAGTGCTGCCCAAAAATCAAACAAACCCTGCCGACTACGCCATTTGTAACCCCGTCATCTCGCAAGAGATGAGGAGAACTAAATAAAAGGGCCACAACCACAGTGTGTTTCGTTGCAAAGATAACAAAGTTTATTGCACAATATTCACAATGGGTAATCAGAACTGGCAAAGAGAGAAAACAAACAAAATTGTAACCGTTACAACAGGGTTCCCAATCCTATCCAATAGAAATTACTCTGAAACTGTGTGCACACTCACAAGTTCACCAAACACAAATTCACTCCAACCTCCACAATTGTAAAGTAAATCAAACCACTACAATCTATTCCCCAAACCTTAACAGAGTAGATCATATAAAAGAAGATGGGAACCCCACTGTCAGTTACAGGTCCAAAACAAACAAAACAACAACAAAACAATATCACAAATTAAATCAATCACTTTGCCACTTCTGTACACAAGACTCAATTCAACATTAAAGTCATCTCTTCAGACACCCATTAAGCCACCAATGCTTTCAATAAAGTAAACGGCAATCATGCATCATCTGTAAATAAAACAAAGAATACAAATTGATGATTGCCCAATAAAATATTTACAAAGATTAAAAAAAACCTTAAAACCATTAAACATAACACACAAATTACAATTATAAAATTAAGCTTGAAAATCAAATCCCCATATTCAATAATTCAATTAAGATCAGTACCTGTGTTCTCAAATATATCTGCTTAATTCTCTGAGGCACCAATCAACACCATTCCCATCAGAATACTAAAACAGAAGACCAATACAAACATGTTAAAACTAGACAAACTCACTCTAGTCATCATAAATCACAACCCTTACCTTCCCAATTCAGTTATATGCTGCTCATTAATCAACTTAGTTTTTCATCTGCTATTACACAGCCTTGAAAGACACCAAACAGCTTTTCCTGCTTGACACATGGTACCACAAAGAGGAAGTCTAAACAGTTTGGTTTCCCTTTGTAGCATCTTAAATCATGGGATTTGTAGTCCATCTAGTTTGTAGTCCATATTCTACCCCATTACACTTGGAAACGGTGGTCCCAGCTCTTTTCAGGTCATTGACCAGCTCCTTCCGTGTAGTTCTGGGCTGATTTCTCACCTTTCTTAGGATCATTGAGACCCCACGAGGTGAGATCTTGCATGGAGCCCCAGTCCGAGGGAGATTGACAGTCATGTTTAGCTTCTTCCATTTTCTAATGATTGCTCCAACAGTGGACCTTTTTTCACTAAGCTGCTTGGCAATTTCCCCGTAGCCTTTTCCAGCCTTATGGAGGTGTACAATTTTGTCTCTAGTGTCTTTGGACAGCTCTTTGGTTTTGGCCATGTTAGTAGTTGGATTCTTACTGATTGTATGGGGTGGACAGGTGTCTTTATGCAGCTAACAACCTCAAATAGGTGCATCTAATTTAGGACAATAAATGGTGTGGAGGTGGACATTTTAAAGGCAGACTAACAGGTCTTTGAGGGTCAGGATTCTAGCTGATAGACAGGTGTTCAAATACTTATTTGCAGCTGTATCATACAAATAAATAGTTAAAAAATCATATATTGTGATTTCTGGATATTTTTTTTTAGATTATGTCTCTCACAGTGGACATGCACCTACGATGACAATTCCAGACCCCTCCATGATTTCTAAGTGGGAGAACTTGCAAAATAGCAGGGTGTTCAAATACTTATTTTCTTCACTGTATAATACTAATCATACAAAGAACAAATAATACAACAACAATAGCATACATACAAATAAACACAAATTCTAAGTAAAATATGTCTCAGCACCTAATCAAGATTAAAAACCCGGGATAGCAAATGAGATTTTAACCAAGTTTTAAAAGTGGATATAGTTGGAGCCAGTCTGAGCCCCAGGAAATGCGAGGCATTTTTATAAAAACGCCTCGCGCTCTTTTAGGAAAAGAGCAAAAGGATACTGTCGTTAGATTGCGTAGCAGGCGCGGATGGCTGAAGGCGGCGAAGTCGACCGGCTTCCTCAGACGCTTTCCTCTGCTTGCAGTCGCTGGTTTCAACGGCGGCGGCTTCTCTCAGGATCAAGCGATTGCGAAGAGCTTCGCTGAAGAGATGAAAATCAGAGTTGCAACCTATGAGCTTGACTTATATACTCTAAGCCACTCCCATTCTGGAGGGCTGTGACGCGTAGAGAGCGCGAAGCACCCTCATTGGGCGTGAGGTCACGCCAGGCTCAGCGATAGGCTGCTGCAGTTGCCGCAGAGCAACCAATGAGCACGCTAGATAGCCTGCTCTAGGTCTGCTAGTGGCTGCACTGCGTTGACAATAAATACAAAATTAAGGATAATTGTTGGCTTCAATATCTCAAGAAAAAATGACTTTACCCGTAGCGTAAGCAACTTAAGCAATACGAGAGAACCTCTCGTAAGAGAACCAAGTTGCTATGATCTATGGTATCAAATGCTGCGCAAAGATCTAGTAATACCAAGATTGCCGAAGCTCACATTGTGTTCACTTTAACGGCTGCTTAGCTCTCACATATCCAAAATACTAAATACTGTAAATTGACCCACTAAACAAATTTATTTAAATTATAAGATACATCTTTACCGAGATGCAGAAATATCACAGAATCAATGTTCTGAAAGAAAAAAAAATCTTAACTTACCACTTCTCCCTCCTAAAGCAATCCACTTAAACGTGAACGTGGCAACTCTAGCCATTTCTTCGCTGATTTTCACTTTTCTTGTAGCATGTTTTTTCAACGAGCTCCCCCTACAGCTGTGGGTCGTATATTTCACAGAACTGTCGTAAAAAAACTGACTTGCAGCCCCTCCTCCCCCTTTCTACCGCTGCTCATGTGCATTTGTTATTATCGGAGCCGGCCAACTTTATCGTGTGGAGTACATCTACCGAGGTGGGTAATACATCACACACATTGAGGGCGGCGTGTGTGTTTATGTTGAATTTCCGTAAAGCAGTTTGTGATTCTTGCTCGTTCACGCGTCTCACGAGACTTCCTATTTCCAATTTACAGGAACGTTAGTCCCCATGTTGCAAGGTTGGTTTTCCACCTAGGGACGTTGGGGGGAGCGGGGAAAGTCACCATTCTCACCAGAACAGGTTATTTCACCATACAGATGATTTCTAAACGGTTTTATTAAGTTGAAATAGTTGCCAAGTTCCCCTTTAATCCTATGTTGCTATATTTGAACTGTTAATGTGTTAATTGAACTTTGGTTGGCGTAACTCTTGATTTACTAGCATTTAAAGTATGTTTGACTTATTGTTTATAAAGTGGATTATATTAAAGGTTTAAAAATTGTTCGTTTGAATATAAATCGTCTTCTGCCTAAAATTGATCAACTACGTGCTTGGGTAGCCCAATATAATCTGAATATTGTTACTTTGTCAGAGACGTGGTTGAGTAGGAAGAATTCCGATAGATGAAATTAAACTTGTAAACTATGTACAATTAACAGAGCTGACAAACTATAAGGGTGGTGGTGTGGCTATATATGTCTCTTCTAATCTGCAACGTGACCGATGCAAATAAATGACATGGTGGAGTGTAGGAGAATCAACTGTTCGGACGAGTATATGACATGGGACACATTTAAAAAGTCATGTTAACAGTCAAACCTTTCGTTTGATTATTTTTTAGCAGAAAATCAGATTTGACCCGCATTAAGCTCAGGTGTGAACATAACCTTTATTTGACTCATACAAACTGTCTTGTGCCACTTAAAACTCCACATAAACAAAAATAGCCTCACATCTGCATGTTTTTTTCACTTATGTGTAAGTGTGATGGCATATAAAATTTTTAATTACACTGATCACAGTTTAAGAAAAAAAAAGAAAAAAAACCTGCCAGCATTTTTGATAATTTTTTAAAAATCACGTTTTTGTCAAAGACTACATCCAGATCGGTTTCAAAACGATGACCAAAACATATGGAGTAGATCGAGTCCATCAACACCCCTAAAGCTTCACAGTCCTATAGCTTGTCCTGGGTCGACATTTCATTCAGTAACATTAGGCAGTTTTGATTTATATGTTGTTTTATTTTGATCCAGAGATGCAGTACTTGTTCAGATGTCATGGTGCCCCCTACAGTATAACAGTGAAAACACAGAAAGCTGGACATTTTGTCAATAGGCAGTGGAGTTTTTTTTTCTAAACTTCTTGCCAGATTGAGGAACACTCAATTCCAGAATGAGTTTGCAAATGACGCTTCAAGTCCCTTTGATATGTGAAACACATTTCACACTGTAGACATGTGTAAGGCCTCTCTCCAGTGTGAACTCTTATGTGCGTCTGAAGGTTTCCTTTAAATCTGAAACTCTTTCCACACTGAGGGCATGTGAAAGGCTTCTCTCCAGTGTGAACTCTCATGTGAACCTCAAGGTTTGATTTGTTTGCGAAAGTCTTTCCACAGTGATAGCACATGAAAGGCTTCTCTCCGGTGTGGGTTATTATGTGCGCCGTAAGATGATTTCTATCTGTGAAACTCATTCCACACTGATAACATTTACAACAGTCTTCTCTTGAGTGAGTCCTCAGGTGCTTTTTAAGGGTTACTTTGTGTCTGAAACTCTTTCCACATTGTTCACATGTGAACGGCTTCTTTCCAGTGTGACTGTTCATGTGATACCTTAGGTTTAGTTCTGTTGTGAAACTCTTTCCACACAGTTTGCAGCTGTAAGGCTTCTCTCCAGTGTGAATTCTCATGTGCCTGTTAAAGCTTCCTTTTTGAGTGAAACTGTTTCCACACTGAGGGCAGGTGAAAGGCTTCTCTTTGGTGTGAACCGTCATGTGGCCTTTAAGGATTCCTTTCGTAGTGAAACTCTTTCCACACTGTTTGCAGGTGAAAGGCTTCTCTCCAGTGTGAATGTTCATGTGGGCTTTAAGGGTTCCTTTTTTAGTGAAACTCTTTCCACAATGAGGGCAGATGAAATAACTTATAGTTTCTGTCTGTTGAGCTCTTTTTTGTGAGGAATATTTCTCAGTCTGTGAGCAATTAAACCGTTTTTCTCCAGTTGTGAAATCATATTTCTCATACTGATCTCTCTCCTCTATTTCATTCGGTACTTCACTATCCTCTTTCAGCGGAATCAGGTCTAAGGAGAAAAGGGACAAATACAAGTAAACACCAGTTTAATGAGACAAAGCAACATACATCAAAACATGCTGAATGCAACTGAAAGAGTTGTTACCTGTAATCTCAAACCTCTTGCCAATTTTCCTTACTCTTTAATTTGTTTATTTGTAAATGCAGAGACATCTCATCAAACACAAGTATGGTGTGCCACAGGGCTCAGTAGTAGGTCCTCTGCTTTTCTCCTTGTACATGCTTCCCCTGTGAGTCATTATCATTAAATTTCACTGTTATGTCAATGAAAGAAAGTTTACTGTTACATTGTTTTCTACAATTAAGAACCACGGGTGTTGCGTTGACAGAAATTGGTTCTTTGATAATGACATTTCGGTAGCACTTTATTTTATAGTCATGTACCACATGTACATAAATATGTACTTTTTTATAAACAGTAGTCAACATGTGGATCAAAATCTTTCAAAGTTATACATTAATTTTGAACAATACCCTTTCTTGTCTTAGGACAACTTTGATTAACTTTTTTGATCGACTTCAAACATTTGACTACTGTATATATTAGGGATGCTCCGATCGATCGGCCGGAGATAGGTATAGCCGATAATCACATTTTATGACTTGATTGGTACTCACTAAACTTGGCTGATCTTAGACACCAATCACATTTTGAAGACGTCAACACGTGTGTACGTATATGATGCGTGGGGACTTAAGTGATTTGGCGCCGTAGTCATGTCATCGTCGGTGTGGAATTACTATGATGTTTCGAGAAACAATGAAAAATTCGCTATTTGCCGTGTCTGTTACAAAGAAATCTCACGTGGAGGAGCATTGTAACAAACATTTAATACGACGAACCTGATTCGGCACTTAAGGACGAGCCACCGCGAGACATATGGCGAATACAAAAAACTGGCAACTGCAAAAAAGGCAGCACGAGTCTACCTCAGTGCTCCATCGACGAGTGTTGATAGTGAGCGGCTATTCAGTACAGCCGCACACGTTTTGGATGAAAAGAGGAATAGACTGTCTTCCCAAAATGCAGAAACACTAAAACTTTTTAAAAACTTCTATCCTGTTTCATTTTGGACAATGTTTAATTAAACCTTATGAGTTACATCAGACTTCTCCATGTTGGAGTTTAAATGTTTCTTTTTATTTTAGTTTAAAGCAACACCAAGGAACTTTTCCTCTGCGGTCGCCCTACAGGTTGGAAGCGGAATTGTCCATTACCGCTGTCGTAAATAATTTAGCCTACCGCAGCTTACTGTCGCACGCGCATGCTCTCTGTTTATCCAGCACCGGCTTTGGAATCAACAATGGCCACAGACAAGGTAGAGTATGATGCATGATTTTATGAAAGACATCACAAACGAAGAAAAACTATGTATGCCGTAAAGCAGTCGAATTTTGTAGTTCTTTTTGTGCTCCGGTTCCTACTCGAAACCCGAAGTTACATAGTGCCAGTAAAAGCGATACAGACCACGTCAGGCTATGGCAGACGTGTCATTTAACCTATTGTAAGTCAATGTACCATCACAAGGGTCTTGGAAATATATTATGAAGGTTAAAAAACTACATAGTGTTACTTTAATTAAACCTAATGAGTGAGTCACAATTTTCGAAAATTTACCTTTACATTTATTCATTTAGCAGACGCTTTTATCCAAAGCGACTTACAAATGAGAATAGAAGCAGTTGAACTAACAGTAGGACAACAATACGCAAGTGCTATGGCCCCTCTCAGTTTAATTTAACGCAGTTTTATTTATCTTTTTAAAATAATAGAATAGAAGAGAAGAGAAAGTGTTAGTTAGCGTTGGGCCGATGGACAATATCATCGTCCATCGTGATGACTGACAGACATCACGATGTTTAGCCGGCATTGCGATGCAAATGATCTTGATCTGTAATGGGCGCCGTCATGTTTGTTAGCAAATGATCTTGATCTGTAACGTGAGATGGGCGCCGTCATGTTTGTTTGTGCCGCAGTTAAGATTCCTGTCTGTTGGATTTATTACAGTTCGTGAATTCATCAGTTTCTCCCGAAATACATGAAAGTGGCCGGTGAACTGGGAGAAAAATAAGAGTTGACTTTATAGATATTTACATTGTGTGTCTGACTCTGATATGAATAAAAATCGTCGGCAAAAATATTTGAATGGTTTGTTATTGCTGCTTCCATAGACACCATTGTGTATTTTGAGTATTGCAGCTACCAGTCTCTGCTTTAACCGAGGAGTTTAAGTGTGCCAAGGTCAGACTGGAAATGACTTTAGCAGAGTCACGCGACAAATGTGTAAGGGAGACAGCCCCTGTGGTAAAAACTGGTAGAAAGTGGTCAGCAAAGAAATCTGTAGTAGAGGCAAAGGCTGACCTTCAAATTGGGGATATCGTGGGACAGGTACAGCATGGAAGAGGGGGTTTTGGGCTCAGTTTAGCTCCTCGAAATGGCACAAGGCAGCCCCAGCCCAAAGGAGGAAGCTGGTAGTCAACGAGGTTCGAAAGCAGGAGGAGAGGATGAGATGTATAAAGGCCATTTCCCAGGCCAAGCAGGGAGAGTGGATGAGATGGGAGAGTGTGGAACAACGCAAAATGGGCTGGCAAGACCTTTGGTCAATGGAAGAGAGTAGGATCAGTTTCCTTATTAGGTCAACATATGATGTTCTCCCATCACCGCAGAACCTAAACCTCTGGGTAGGAGAGGATCCATCTTGTCCTTTGTGTTCATCACCTGCCACATTAAGGCACATTTTGACAGGATGTAAGGTGGCTCTTAGCCAGGGTCGGTTTACTTGGCGCCATGACCAAGTATTACGATGTTTGGCTTTAGCATTGGAAGGCAAGCGTAGTATGACCAATAAATTGCCGCCTGTTCTAGCAAAACATTACACGCAGAAGACAACATTCCTCCGCCAAGGCGAGCAACCACCAAGAAAAGGTGCTAACACCAATTCTCGCCCAGGACAACTGGAAGCTGCTAGGGACTGGAAGATGCTGGTTGATCTTGATCAACGGCTTATTTTTCCACCTGAGATTGCCACCACTAACCTACGACCAGATATTGTTTTGTGGTCTGGATCAGCACGCATTGTTCAACTGATAGAGTTAACAGTGCCATGGGAGGATGCGGTAGATGAGGCATATGAGAGGAAGAAACTGCGGTATGCTCATCTGGCCACTGAAGCAGAACAGCGAGGATGGAGAGTCCAGGTTTATCCAGTGGAAGTGGGTTGTCGTGGTTTTGTGGCACACTCTACAACCCGGTTCCTCAGAGACGTCGGATTCAGTGGCCAAGAGTTGCGTCGTACAGTTAAGAACTTATCTGAAGCAGCAGAAAGGAGCAGCAACTGGCTGTGGTTGAGACGGAAAGATTCTAGCTGGCTGTGTACAGGCCGCCATGCTACGGTTTCGTAGAATTCTTGAAAACTTGAAAGGTCTGTTGGTTTATTTGTATAGGTTGTATAGTATTTACAGTCATTACGTTCCTGTGTATATTGCGTGAATGACGGGTGGTTGGGCAGATATTGTGTTTTGCGGTAGGTGGTATGCCATACGGAACCATTGCCACTGAAACTGCATATTAACGCACCAGTGGGGCTCGACAGCCTTAGTCAAATGGGTTGGCGCGTATGGTTGGGTTGCGGAGAGATTGTGAGATTGTGGTTAGGTCTCAGCAGCAACTGTTGGTTTATTTGTATAGGTTGTATAGTATTTACAGTCATTACGTTCCTGTGTATATTGCGTGAATGACGGGTGGTTGGCAGATATTGTGTTTTGTGGTAGGTGGTATGCCATACGGAACCGTTGCCACTGAAACTGCATATTAACGCACCAGTGGGGCTCGACAGCCTTAGTCAAACGGGTTGGCGCGTATGGTTGGGTTGCGGAGAGATTGTGAGATTGTGGTTAGGTCTCAGCAGCAACTGTTGGTTTATTTGTATAGGTTGTATAGTATTTACAGTCATTACGTTCCTGTGTATATTGCGTGAATGACGGGTGGTTGGCAGATATTGTGTTTTGCGGTAGGTGGTATGCCATACGGAACCGTTGCCACTGAAACTGCATATTAACGCACCAGTGGGGCTCGACAGCCTTAGTCAAACGGGTTGGCGCGTATGGTTGGGTTGCGGAGAGATTGTGAGATTGTGGTTAGGTCTCAGCAGCAACTGTTGGTTTATTTGTATAGGTTGTATAGTATTTACAGTCATTACGTTCCTGTGTATATTGCGTGAATGACGGGTGGATGGGCAGATATTGTGTTTTGTGGTAGGTGGTATGCCATACGGAACCGTTGCCACTGAAACTGCATATTAACGCACCAGTGGGGCTCGACAGCCTTAGTCAAACGGGTTGGCGCGTATGATTGGGTTGCGGAGAGATTGTGAGATTGTGGTTAGGTCTCAGCAGCAAGAGGGAAGTAGAGGTCAGTGACCTGGGCTGAGTTGAGTGGGGGACGGAGGGGGGTGACTCTGGGACGCCAGAGTCACTGTCGAGCCCTCTTGAGGTGTCGTGGGCTAGTCGACGAAACACTGAGGACGGAAGGTGCCCACTTGAAGACCCTAGAGATGTTCCCTACTCCGCTCAATCCAGAGGGTTGTTATGGGGGACAGCACTGTGGTTGCAGCCGTTGTGTGTGCTGACGCGCAATACACTGTATTAACACCAGACAGAAGATTCACGTCACCAGATGGAAAGAAGCGTAAATGGATGGAGAAGCATAGGTTACTGTAAAGCTACGTCTTAGTTGGTGATTATCTTGGCGAAAGCCGAGTACAAATCAGCATGAAGTTTTAACATCTACTCTCGTGTAATGGAAATAATTTTTACAAACTAAAAATGTATTGTTTTGCTATAAATTATATGTATTTAAATGTCTGAAACCTAAAATAAATATTATGTGGTTAAAAACACTGAACAGTTGTGGTATAGCCTATGACAAGCACTGAGCGCGTCCGTCTTTGGGTCAGTGCCAGCCATAGCGCGAAAGCACAGTTTGAATCTGGCAGTGATGTCACGTCACTGTACATTCGCTCCTTAGTGCTCAGCTGCTGCAGAGCGTGCCGAAATCAAAAATTGCTGATGACATATAGAGGAAAATATCTAGTGGAAAATGAGAATGTTAAACATTCTCAAAATAAACAAAAAAATGTTTATTTTGTCCTCCACAGTTTACTAATAAACCTTATGGGCTGCATCAGACTGCTCCATTTTGTTTGTATTTATCTTTGTCTTATATTAAGTATTGGGATAGGTTTTGGCTGATCCCCATGACAAGAAATCGTTACTCGGGTATCGGGTGCAAAAATTTGTCGTTTAAAGAGATCTAATATATGTTGTTAGTGCCGAGAATTTTCACTTGAATAAATACATAGATCCGACTGTTTTACGAATGTACTTTAATGGTCCAGTGGCAGAACTTTTGCCAAGCGTGTCAGAGGTTCAAACAAATAAAAATGAATGCTCTGCTAGTTAACTGGAGATGTTTTAGTACATCCGTGATGTTTTACAAGTGGTGGGTACAATATCGACCCTGGCAAAAAGTGGTAGGGGACATGTCCCTCCCGTCCCACCCGCAAATTACGCCTATGTATTGATCACTCAGATTTCACAGTTCCATATCAAATAAAAGCGCTTTAATTAGTTCTTTCTTCAAAACCATCATTAGCCACATTTCCACTGTCGGGCCAAAAGCGAGCATGCTAGTGCGTGGCAGGGCCAGTCATATTTCCACTGTCACTTTTAGGCTTGATCGAGCCTCATCGGGGTCCTCTGGGCCAACGGCCAGGGTTTTTTGGCCCGCCGAATACATTGGTCCAAAGCGGGCCAGCTGGGGCTTGATATCATATACCAGTTAACATCAGCATTAAAAACTTAAAATCATTTAGCTCAAAACTCACTTTCAGACAGCAGGGAATGTTTGAAATAACTTCTGTTTGTGATCCGATGTGGTTCCTGATCAACATATTAGGCAGAAATTAGGGATGCACAATATATCACCATACCGGTATTGGCCGATAAACAGTCCTTTTTATTGTTATCGTTATCAATCTGATAAGAAAATTAGTCTCATATATTAAAGCAGATAGATGTCTCATTTCCTTAAGCTGAGACACTTCAAATGCGCACTGTCCATCATGATGGATTTGAATTGCTTGAAATAGGATTGCATTTACTTCGAAAAGGAAAATACAGTTAAGAGCAGCGCAAGTCTGTCATATAGGTTACATAACATTATAATGAGAACACGACTGTAAAAGAGTGTTGTGAATTCTTTGTTTGCCCGTGTTTCAGCGGGCTGTTGTGGAAAGAGTGCGTCTACGGAGTTACACAGTCAAGTTCTCTTGTGGATTAGCAGCCTTTTGTGCCAGTTTCAGCACGTTGTTTTGGGAACAAACGCATCCACAACAGGAGTTGCACATTTTGACCAGCAGTCAAGTTCGCTTGTGGATTTGTGTAATTTTGTGCAGAAATAAGTCATAATATAAAGTCGATGTAGTATAAATATCTGATTTATCTTGTAGGATGTGTTTTGTAGAGTTATTAAACTTCTAGCAACGCACTTCAGTTTATTCTCTTCAGCTTCAGTGCGCAATGCTCAAACAGCAATAATGTTATTTGAAACTGTAATATTAAAGATGTTTACAATTACTGTAATATTAAAAATGTTTATTATTTTTTTTCAAAAAACATTGATGCATTATTATGAATAACTATTATTGTTCTCGTATTCTTTTCGTATTTTATTTATCCGTGGCACATGCATTTTGATTCTTTATATGTATTAATGTTGTTCAATGTAGAGGTCTGCACTCCCGCGGGAGTCCCGCGGGACCTGCGGGTCCCGACGCAAAACAGTGCGGCGCGGGACAAATTTTTAAAGGTCATTGCGGGAGCGGGCGGGATGATGAGGTGCACTTGCGGGTGCGGGCGGGAGGGATGATACGCTGCACTCCCGCAAATTAAATATGAGTATAAAGTAAAATATATAAATGATTAAAGTAGCGTAGTTAATTTGTAGTTGTGAGGGAGATTCTGATTGGCAGCAATAAAAACGTTTTAAGCAGCCTAAACTTGTGAATGTTGTCGGGTAGGGCGGGGCCTAATCTCACGCACACTTGTTTAGAGACAATTCCTTTCCCGCTGCTCCGAGTTCGAATTCGAAAGCTAGTTCAAGTTCAAAATAGACAGCATGGACGAGGAACAGAGCGCCTCTAGTGCTTCAGATAAAGTATTGTTGTGAATATTATGCTGTTCGTAATATGGGACCAATAAATATGTTACCAAGTATTGGTAAGGAATTTTGTGTGCACGCATTTTTTTCCCCAAGACCTTTCGTCAGAAGGAAAGTGCGGGCGGGAGCGGGACATTATATCACAGATGCGGGCGGGAGCGGTACTAAAAATGACAAATCTTTGCGGGAGCGGGCGGGAGCGGGACTGAACACTGCGGGAGCGGGCGGGAGCGGGTCTGAAAATTGTGTCCCGCGCAGACCTCTAGTTCAATGACTTGTTTGCATTATTTAGGGGTTTTTATGCATTTATTTATTGTTAGGCAATAAGGCTTCATTTGTTAATGCATTAACTAACATGAACTTACAGAGCAATAAACTTGTTAATGTTAGTTAAGTAAATATTTGTGTTCATGTTAGTTCACAGTGCATGAAATAATGTTAACAGATGACAAAAGTCTTAGACAATGTTGAGATTAATATTAGATTAGTAAATCCTGTAGAAGTATTGTTCATTCATTGTTAGTTCATATTAACTAACTATCAAATGATTTCTAACAAATGAAACCTTATTGTACATTTTTTTTTATAAAGAAAGTTGGCCATAGGCAAAGAAATCATTTTAAAAGTTGAAGAATCTTACACTGGTTCAAACTAGGCTACTGTACTGTACATGTTCAATTTAAATAAGTTTTGGGACATGGCTTTTAAATGCGAGTAAACAATGGTAAATGTTCATATCGGTGCGTCCCTAGCAGAAATATTTATATGTGATGCAAAAGACTCGCGAGCTAACAATTAAAAGTGGTAAATACGAACACTTGAAGAAATCAGACAAATCATAAGGCTATAGTCTATCACAATAGAGTATTTATTTTATTTGTCAGTATGTCTCTTCTCTTTATACCGGACTGTCTGATATCCATATGTAGCTCCGCATGTGTCATAAACAAAGCTACTCCAGTTTCTCAAGAGCTTCCTGTTTCTCTGACTAAAAAAATATCACTGTATTGGGAGAGAGTGCTAGAGCTCCTTAGGTCATATTTTTGGTGGAAATTTTGTATAAATGATAATTCTTACTAAATGTGATGTAAATATACAGCCCTGTGACTACAAATAAACAGAAAGTATGTGTATCCTCTTTCTTTTGTGAAATAATGGTAAAATATATTTGCAAGCAGCGATGACGGGCCCAAGCCGGTGGCACCACCACCCCCGGTGCCTTTAGGGTAACTGTGCATGACGGGCAATATGAATGTAAAACACGATAAATGTTGTTAAAACTTTTTTGCAAAATCTACAATCAAATCTGAGATTTCTCAATGGTAATCGGGTGAAAGAGACAAATTTAGCCGTCTGGCTCCATAGACTCCCATTCATTTTTCACTCAGGGCGATCGCCCCCCAGTGGAACTACAACCAAAATTCGGTACAATAGGGCTTAATATAGCCTGGGAAAACCCAGACAAACTTCCGGCAAATTTAGATTTGCTCTGCAAGTTAGTCTGGCGAAGAGCCCATTCAAGCTCATTTCCAATCTTTCCAAATCGAGGCACCAATCACAAACGTTGAGGCGGGCTTTACAAGATTATGATCGATCTGATTGGTTTTAAGGTCTATCCAATTGCGCCCAGAGGCATTTGAGCGACGTCCGTTGGTGACGCCCCTTTGGAAATGATCTGTGAATTAACCTTCCCCAGACCCTAACTTAGTTACGACTTAGAAAGGTCTGGTTTTAACCAGGCTAGGCTTAATAGGTAGTGAACAGGCTTTCCGTATACGGGCTTTGGTGTGGTTTAGGGCTCTGCGCTACAGGCCCGAGGCTATTAGCGTTTAAAGCGCTGGCCCGACAGTGGAAACGCGGCTATTCATTTCTGTAGAATTGGACATTTTAATAAGGATCAAATGACTGAGATCAGCTTTGAGAATGAAACCAACCTGTTTCTTCATGTTTCACTCTGAACGTTTCTTCAATCTTCACGTCTTCACTCTCCTCTTTAATAAACGCCATCTTTAAGATGAGAATAAATAAAGTAAAAACACTCAAAACTAAATCTCTGAGTGCGTCTCAATCAGATCTAACGTTAGTTCATTAGTTCAGTGCACTGATGGACTTAAATGGACTTAAATTTATCTGACTAAAGCATTATAACAGACAATTAATATTTAGTTCTAATTATATTTGGTATTTAATAACTTGACATTTAACAGATTACACTTAGCAAAAGTTGTCGTTACACCTGTTTGTGTTTGTTGTTCTCGTTGTATTTAACGTTACACTGTTTGAGTCGTCAGTGTTTGAGGAGATTCGAGCACCTTGAAAATGAATCACTTTGCAAAACATTTGGCTTAATAGACTCGAAGTTTCAAAAATATCCGTTTCAATCAAACCTACTTATCAGTGATCAGCTCGTGTTTATAATGAACTGATTCACGATATAGGGAGCGAAACGAGATGCATCTTTTCTGTTTCTCGACGTGTGTAGTAACTAGATACGCTTTACTCACAAAAATAACGTTCATTATGATAGATAAAGCATTTCAATGTTACATCCAATAATATATATATAATTAATTTTTACATCGCTTTGTAAAAACTAAAAAAGTGATTGAGCGGTTTAAAACTTTTTAAATGCTTAAAAAGACAAACCTTTCTTCAGCAGAAACACAGATGCAGGAGCTCGATGCAGCCTTATGACGTCACATAACCCCACCAAAATAAAAGTCCTGTTCAAACGCTTAAATCAGAAGTCCATAGAAATGCACATGAAAATACTCACAAAAAATAACGTTCATTATGATAGATAAAGCATTACAATGTTACATTCAATAATACATAATTATTTTTTACATCGCTCGTAAGAACCAAAAACTCTTTAAATGCTTAAAAACACAAATCTTTCTTCAGCCGAATAACAACAGATGCAGGAGCGCGACGCAGCATTATGACGTCACATCACCACACCAAAATAAAAGTCCAGTTTGCTAAAATCACAGAAGTCCATAGAAATCCACATACAAATTATAGAACATATATCAGTGGCGTTCAAAGTTAAATTCTAGTGCTGAATAAAAAAAACGAGTTTGAGGTTTATCTGGGTATTTTGGGGGTTTATTGTTTGTATTTTGGATGCATCTGACATTTAACTTTATTTGTCCTATGCTGCAAGTTATTTTTCCAGTGTTTTAGTAAGTTTGAGAACCCTCTGATTTAAGGTTAATTTAACTGCAGCCACAACTATATTATTTCGTTTTATAATTTTGTATGCATTGTTATGTTGATTGGTAACTAACAGTTATATTTCCTTGTAGGAAGCTGCTGCAGTTTTGTGATGTTTGTGGAGATGTTGTTTGCAGATGAAGAGACTAATAAAAACGAAAGCTTCACTGCCTGTGACACAACCACGATCTTGGTGTCCTCCTCATTCATCCATCACATTAACAATGCAGAGACATTTGGGGGAGGAAACTGACGTAGAGGGTTACACGCACACACACACACACACACAATATCAATATATATATATATATATATATATATATATATATTCATGTATACATGTTGTTTTCAGAAAATATACAAGCAGTTTGTCAATGTGTCTCGGTTTCAACACTGTCAGTTCTTACTGGTCTATTCCAGACTTCCCACCTCTTCCTTAAATTCAGGGATTCTCACTATTCCTTAATCCTCCCTATTCTAGCTCTAACGGTAGCTGGAACTTTGTATTAATAGTACTTCTCCTTTTTATTGCCTCTTTATATGAATTCCTTCATTTGAATTCCTCAACTGTAAGTCAGTTTGGATAAAAGCTAATTGAAAAAATGTAAATGTGGAAAAAAGATAATTGAAACAAGGAGCATTAAGATATTTCAGAGTCTTTATTTTGTGGGTTGACAGAGGAAAACAGCATTCGTTATCTCTTTCTCAGCATAATATGAATCCAAAATCCCTTTCCATATTTCACTCTCATCAAACAGGGGAAATACATTAAAATACAATAGGATCTGTAGTAGATCTGTAACAATTCCAAAACTGTATTTTATTGCATATGTTTACTGATACTGATCACTACTGGGGAAAAGCCAAACAAACAGCAGGTTAACACTTTTTCTAATAAAATCATCCTTGTAATGTAACATTTTTCAAATTAACATGTACAGTATGTCTTTACACAAATATCCTCAAATGATAAGGTCTAGTATAATTGCATGAAGTTTCTTCAGACTTCTTGGAGTCACAGTCATCGTTTCTGGTCAAGATCAGTCTTTCCTCACCACCTGCCTCGTTCTTTCCAGAAGGGATCCTGCCGTCTATGGCTTCAAGGGACACACACATCGTTGAAGGAGAGCGGCACATAGTTGGAAATATGATCGCCAGGGAAAGAAATAAGCTGGGAACCCCGACGATTGATGTGCTCGTACAGCACCCAGACGCCACCTTTCACTTTGTGGGACGAAGCTTTGTCATTGAAATCAATTTCGGTAAGATTAGTTTCGTTGCGTATGGTCACACTTCTTCCTTGGTAGTTATTGTGCTCAAACAGCTGGATTTCAGGGTTGGCCAGATCATTTGTGACCTTCTTGAAGTAGGAAAACTTGTCTTTGTCATCAAGGGTGGCGTATTATCCTTCCTCAAACACCCGCTGCTTTCCAGCAAAATCCTTGTCATAATACGCCACCCATGGTTGGCCAATGACTTTTATGGAGGCGATGGAGTTGTTGAAGCCCTTCTCTTCTAAGTCGTTGACATCATGGTTGAATTCAGCTGTTCTGCCCCCGAAGCCCTCTTGGCTATAAACAATGATCTTGCTCATTTTGAATGATGACTCGAGGAGAGGCTGGAGAAGGCAAGTGTTTCTGAAGCAGATTCTTGTGGTTCTGCTGGGAATAGTGACTTACTTGGTGTGCAAAGCTTCCCTTTAAAGCCTTTTAAAGCAAATAAACACCAAAGTGGGCGTCGAGTAGATCATGACAGGACATGTAGGTGTGGAAGCTGAGAAACATGCCTAAACTTCTGCACAGTATCTAGTCATGTAACAAAAAAAGATTGTATTGTGTTCACTTTGACGGCTGTTTAGCTCTCAGATACAAGTTGCAACTCATAATGTCAGAATTTCAAATAATGTTAATTGACTCACTTCACTAATTTCTTTCAATTATAAGATGCATCTTAACCGAGATGCAGAAATATCACAGAATCAATGTTCTGAAAGAAAAAAACTTAACTTACCATCTGTTGAAAAGGCTCAGTGAAGTTAATTCTTATTGGTGGGTTGTGAATTATTGACTGTCGTAACTTAGTCCCGCCCCCAGAGTTTGACGCAACTGGTTATGTTCCGCTTGAAAGCTGTGGAGGGTTCGCGTGTATGAGTGTGCGTAACTTTGAAAGTAAGTTTAATTTCCACATATACCATCTTTAATCTTGTTTATATTGCTATTTGTTGTATTATGTGTTGAAACGTTCTGATGTTGAGGGTAATTCGTATCTCCGTGAAGCTAATGTTATCAGTATGTCTGTGTGCATTATCTTTGCACGTGTGATCCGATGTGCGCTGTATTTAAGTGAAATAATAACAACTCATATGTTCCATATGTTTACTTCAGCATTTACACACTACAGATGTCATTAAGCCATATTTATGTGGATTGTGAAGATTAATCGATTGAGATATGGTTATAAGACGATAGTCACGTATATTAATAGTCTATTGTTTGCACTTATAGCCATGCATCCTCGCGTATTTATTCTTTTGAGTTAAATGCTTATTACTGTTAACTGATTATTTGTATTTCTGTTCTTATTATAGAAACCACACTTACAGACCAAATATCACATACATCTGTTCATGCACTGCATTGAGTATGTTGATGGCTTGAACCTACCATTAAAACCAAAACAGCGATTGGACTTTTGTGCATTCTTACCGATGCCCCGTGATGATCCCAATTAAGTCAGACCCAGTCAATACAGTCTAGAAAACTATTTAATATTGGTCCTTCGAGCCGGATTGCGGTGATTGCCACGGGATAAGATGTCCAAAGCCCATTCAGAGTCACAGTGTGAGCCTGATGTCCGCAGTAAACGTCTATCACGCCCTCCATGCCACTTGGAAGATTATGAGGTGGACTACAGTGGCTTTCAGCATACATATCCTCCTACTTTGAGGATGCAGACAGAGCCTTACCGCTGGCAGTCGGGAAATGAGGGTGCTGCCGGGATGACACCCTTCACTAGGTGGCATGTAACTAACCAAAGTGATGTTACTGAGGATACTGGAGAACAGTATGGAGACAGAGATGCTCAAACAGTGATTTGGCAGCTACGAGAAGAGAACAGACGTCTGCATAAAACCATTGAGGACATGACACACCGCTCTGAAAGGGATGAAACCAACGCATCACAGTGTCCTGAGCCTTTGCCTCGCATTCACTCATTAACAAAGGCAGCTAAGAAACATCCCCCTGTTCCCACTCCACGTCGGAGCAAGTCACCAGTAGCTCAAATGAGTACTCGGATTTCTAAAGAGATTGGAAAATCAGTTATGGAGGATGGAGAGGAAGTTTCGGCAGATGAGGAGCTAGACGGTGAAATTAATTTGTCAGGTGAACTTGCAGAGATGAGATTGCAGTCCACACCAAAGAACAGGCATGTGCAATATCAACCAAATTCGCCATGTACATCGCAACCTCCGCACAAAATAAGTGTACACGCTGCATATAGCCCAGGCTATGTACATGACCAAAGACACATCCCACCACAGCCACAAATACGTCATCCTTCCCCCGCAGCTGACTTCAGATTTAGAGAACAAAATGATTACCACCCAAGGCATCATTATCATCCAAGAGACTTTGTTCAGCGCTCTCATCCTCCCACTAGAGAGAGCATTTACCGAGGTCCAAACCCTTCAATACCAGATTTCACAGTGGAGGATCCACGGCAGTTCGCTAGGCTCAAAATATCTCTTGACAATTTGCTGCCATACGATGCTACTGAACAGTTTAAATATCAAATTCTGATTGAGCATCTGAAATTCGAAGAGGCCCTTTTAATCGCTGATTCTTACAGCAACTCTCGTTATCCATACACCCATACAATGCAATCGCTGACTGAACATTATGGACAGCCGCATCAGTTGGCATTGCAGAAAATTGCTGACTTGATGGACGGGCCAAATATTCACAGTGGAGACACTCAGGCCTTTCGTAAGTTTGCCCTCAGAGTTCGAGCATTGGTGGGTATGCTTGACCAGCTGGATGAGAAGGGAGCTGTTGAATTGCAGTGTGGCTCACATGTGGCAAGACTCATGTCTAAACTCCCTCATGATCTCAAGGCTAACTTCAAGAGGTATGTTCACCCCCTCAGAAACCCAATTCCAAACCTGCTTGACTTTTCACACTGGCTTGAGTTCGAGCTGCAGGTGCAGCCCACTGACTGTAAACTCAATACTAGTGAAATGAGGGGAAATGTTAGACAGCAGAAAGAAGCTCCGCGACAGCGTAAGCACACTTTTCAGACAGCATCCATTTTGCATGTGGATCAGTCCACAAACCCTCCAGCTGCGAAACCATCAGAATTCCAAAACCCCGGCAATAATGTGTACTGTCATTACTGTGACAATAACCACCACTATCTTAACCAGTGTAATAACTTCACGCAGCTTACTAGTGAGCTCAAAACCAACTGGATTAAGTCAAATAAGAGATGTTGGAGGTGCGGACGGAAACATCAGGCAGCCCAGTGCAAATTAAAAGCCACATGTAAAACTTGCAATGGCAAACATCTAACTATCTTGCATGACATCAACAGCAAATCAACAGAGATGAAGCACTATCCATAAGACCCCAAGAGAGTCAGATGCTATACCTGGATCGTCCAGCAGGTGGTAGCCAGGTCCTTCTGAAAATCTGTAAAGTGCTGTTGCATAATGGCAAAAATTCAATGATGGCTTATGCTATTTTGGACGATGGCTCTGAACGTACAATCCTGCTTCATGGTGCAGCACAGCAGCTTAAACTTAATGGACAGACTGAAACCCTCTCTTTGAGAACAGTTCGACATGACACCCAAGTCATACAAGGTACAAAAGTATCTTTCACTCTGTCCCCAGCATTTCAGTCAAGCAGAAAGTTCAAGATAACGGGTGCCTTTACAGCCGAGAATTTGGGCTTGGCCAAGCATTCACATCCAGTTTCCATTTTACAAGAAAAATACCCGCATCTCAAAGGACTGCCTCTTCATGCCTTTTCTCAGGTTCAACCATTGTTGCTTATAGGCTCTGATCATCACCATTTGATCATCCCCATGGAGCCAGTGTGCTTCGGCCCACCAGGCGGGCCAGCTGCTATACGAACCAGATTAGGCTGGACGCTGCAAGGGCCAGCTCATGTACTCCAGCACCAAATCCCCGAGCAACAATGCTTTTTCACATCTGTGACTTCCACCTCATCAGAGCTGTTGCAGCATGTTGAGAGACTCTGGCAGCTTGACATATTACCATACCGCAATGAGAAGGTGGTGACACGGTCACGTTGTGATCAGGAGGCCATCACTCTGCTTGAGACCAAGACTGCAAGGGTAAACGTAAATGGAGTGTTTCGTTATGCCACACCGCTTCTCCGAAAAAAGGACATGCCCCAATTGAAAGCGCCTAAAGAGTCTGTTCTTCCCCTCCTCAGAGCATTAGAAAGGCGTCTCAGTAAAAGTCCCGAACAGTCAAAGGCATATAACCAAGAAATTGAAAGGCTGGATCAATCTGGTTATGTTGTCAAGCTGGCTGATGAAGCAGTTGATCAAACCCCTGAATCATGGTACATACCTCACCACATGGTATACCATAATGAAAAGCACAGAGTAGTGTACAACTGTTCCTTTCAGTACCAAGGCCATAACCTCAATAAGTACCTCCTAGCTGGGCCTACCCTCACTTCCACTTTACTAGGAGTGTTACTCCGTTTCAGAGAGCATGCGATTGCCATCACAAGCGATATCAAGGGCATGTTTCACCAGATTCGTCTTCTCCCAGAGGATAAACCACTCCTCAGATTTCTGTGGAGAAACATACAACGTGATACACCAGTCAGTGTCTATGAGTGGCAGGTTTTGCCTTTTGGGACTACATGCAGCCCATGCTGCGCAACATTTGCTGTCCAAAAACATGTCCAAGAGAACACAGATCCAGAAGAAGATACACGTGTGGCTGTAGAGAAACATTTCTATGTGGACAATTTCCTGCAGAGTGTAACTTCTACTGACAAAGCGACTGAACTGGTGAACAAGCTTCAAGCTCTTCTGGTATCTGGTGGGTTCGAGTTAAGGCAATGGGCTAGCAACATTCCTTCTTTCGTTGCACACCTTCCTGTAGAAGCCAGATCTGAGAAAAATGAGCTTTGGCTTACTGAAAAGCAATGGGACGTCTCTGAATCCACCTTGGGTCTACATTGGCTTTGCCAAGCAGACACTCTTGGTTACAAAGCTCGTCTGAAGGAAACCACAAGTTCCCACAACGAGGTATGTCTATCAGGTCTTAGCTAGTCAGTACGACCCACTAGGCTATATTATCCCCTTCACAACTAGAGCCAAAGTACTGGTACAAAGACTGTGGGATAAAAAACGGGAGTGGGATGACCCATTGCTACCAAGTGACCTCTTGCAAGCCTGGCATGAATGGGAAGAAGAATTGCAGTACCTGAACAAGATTGCTATACCCCGATGCTACACTAGCACAGAACTGGATTCGGAACTGGACGTCCACATATTCTGTGATGCTTCAAATCATGCTTATGGGTCAGTGGCGTACCTTAGAACAGAGAGTCCTCAAGGCCAAGTCGAGGTTGCATTTATCACAGCAAGATCAAGGGTGGCACCAAAGCGGCACTTATCTCTTCCCAGGCTAGAACAGACTTCTGGAAAAGGAACTCACCCTGAGCATTGAACAGGTGACATTGTGAAGTGACTCAAAGGCAGTTTTAGCTTGGATCCAATCAGATTCATGCAGGTATAAAGTGTTTGTGGGCACAAGAATTGCAGAAATTCAGGAGCTGACTGCTTCTCAAGCATGGCATTATGTGAAGTCTGAAAACAATCCTGCAGATGACATTACCCATGGTAAAACACTTCACCAACTATCAGTGCCAAGTCACTGGAAACAAGGACCACAATTTTTGTGGCAAGACCCAAGTACCTGGTCTAATGACCCAGAGGAATTAGTCCCAGACAGCACAGATGAAGAAAAGAAAGTAACCTTCTGTAGTTTGACCACAGTAGATTTCTCTGACATAATGAAAGAATTCTCACCATACCGCAGTTTTGATCAACTGGTGGAACATGAAGCACAGGAACAGTTAAAACAAGCCAATGAGACAAGAGATTTATCCGCCCAAGACTACGTAGCTGCTGAGATCTCACTCTTGAAACAAGCCCAAGCTATGTGTTTCCCAGTTGAACTTGATACATTAATATGTGGTAAATCTTTACCTTCTAAAAGGAGATTAATCTCACTTGCACCAGAGATTGACCAGTCTACTGGGCTCATAAGAGTTGGTGGCCGTTTGCGACGTAGTGAACTGCTTAGGCCAGATATTGCCCACCCAATTGTCATGGATCCCAAACACCCACTCAGTCAACTCCTGATCCAACATTATGATGGAAAACTTCATCATCCTGGCCCAGAAAGAGTATTTGCTGAGTTACGCCGTAAATACTGGATCATTAGAGGGCGAGAAGCAGTACGGCGGCACCAACATCAGTGTCGTGAATGCAGAAAATGGCGTGGAAAGCCTGAAGTGCCAAAAATGGCTGATTTACCACCAGCACGACTCTGTCTCTACCGCCCAGCTTTTTATTCAACAGGTGTTGATTGTTTTGGCCCTTTCACAATCAAAATAGGCCGGCGCAATGAAAAACGTTGGGGGATCATATTTAAATGTATGACGACCAGAGGAGTCTACATTGATTTACTTCCCAAAATTGATACAGATTCATTCCTCATGGCCCTACGCAGATTCATTGCACGCAGAGGAACTCCCCATGAACTCTATTCTGACCAGGGAACAAACTTCAAGGGAGGAGAAAGGGAACTATCAGATGCATTTGAAGCCATGCAACCCACTCTGCAAAGTCAGCTTGCAAAGCAGAAAATTCAGTTCAAATTCAATCCCCCTGGAGCTCCTCATTTTGGTGGATTGTGGGAGAGGGAGATCAGGTCTCTAAAATCTGCTCTCGATGTTACACTTGGAGCCCAACATGTTACTGAGGAAGTGCTAAGTACAGTGCTTACAGAGATCGAAGGCATGTTAAACTCCAAACCTCTGGGTTACGTGTCATCGGCCATAGCAGATTCTGACCCCATCACTCCAAACAGCCTGTTATTGGGGCGGCCAGACCCTGATTTACCCCAAATTGTATACCCTGAGTCCGAATTACTTAGCAGAAGACGCTGGAGACATAGCCAGGTCCTTGCCGACCATTTTTGGGCCCACTTCATCAAGAGATACTTGCCTGAACTGTAAACTCGTACAAAGTAGATGACTGAGACTGGCAAAGATCTAAAGACTGGGACAGTAGTGATGATAGTGGATCACCAATTGCCTCGAGCCCTCTGGCCAGTGGGTAAGGTCTCAGCCACAGTACCAGGGGCTGATGGGAAAATCAGAACTGCTGAAGTACAAGTGCAGGGTCGGAAATACATCCGACCAGTGAGTAAACTTGTCCGTTTGCCACCTCTACCTGATGATAACAAAGACTCATAAGCCTTTTCTAAAGTAGAATTTACAACATAAATTGGGGCGGCTGTTGAAAAGGCTCAGTGAAGTTAATTCTTATTGGTGGGTTGTGAATTATTGACAGTCGTAACTTAGTCCCGCCCCCAGAGTTTGACGCAACTGGTTATGTTCCGCTTGAAAGCTGTGGAGGGTTCGCGTGTATGAGTGTGCGTAACTTTGAAAGTAAGTTTAATTTCCACATATACCGTCTATAATCTTGTTTATATTGCTATTTGTTGTATTATGTGTTGAAACGTTCTGATGTTGAGGGTAATTCGTATCTCCGTGAAGCTAATGTTATCAGTATGTCTGTGTGCATTATCTTTGCACGTGTGATCCGATGTGCGCTGTATTTAAGTGAAATAATAACAACTCATATGTTCCATATGTTTACTTCAGCATTTACACACTACAGATGTCATTAAGCCATATTTATGTGGATTGTGAAGATTAATCGATTGAGATATGGTTATAAGACGATAGTCACGTATAATAGTCTATTGTTTGCACTTATAGCCATGCATCATCGCGTATTTATTCTTTTGAGTTAAATGCTTATCATTACTGTAAACTGATTATTTGTATTTCTGTTCTTATTATAGAAACCACACTTACAGACCAAATATCACATACATCTGTTCATGCACTGCATTGAGTATGTTGATGGCTTGAACCTACCATTAAAACCAAAACAGCGATTGGACTTTTGTGTATTCTTACCGATGCCCCGTGATGATCCCAATTAAGTCAGACCCAGTCAATACAGTCTAGAAAACTATTTAATACCATCATGCAACCAGTTCTCCCTCCTAAAGCAATCCAACGGAAATGCACCAAAATAATCTGCTAACCCACACGGCCGGCAACCCAATGCTTTCGGTGAGAAACCTTTAAAGTAAACTGAACAGTGTCGTTACGTCAAACGATAACTGACGAAAAGGCTGTTGATATTTTTTTTATGACCATAAAGTGAGTTTTCTTAAAATACATTTATAACTTTGCTGGCTAAAATGTGTCCACACTTGTTTATTTTTATGGAAAGGTGTCTTGTACAACCCGAATTCCTAAAAAAGTTGGTACGTTTTTTAAATTTGAATAAAATGAAAACTAAAAGACTTTCAAATCACATGAGCCAATATTTTATTCACAATAAAATATAGATAACATAAATGTTTAAACAGAGAAATTTTACACTTTTATCCAATAAATTAGCTCGTTTCAAATTTGATGCCTGCTACAGATCTCAAAAAAGTTTGCATGGGGGCAATAAATGGCTGAAAAAGCAAGAAATTTTGAAAAGATTCAGCTGGGAGAACATCTAGCAACTAATTAAGTTCATTGATATCAGGTCTGTAATATCTGTCAGAACTGAATACCAGGATCGGTCGTGCCTCAACAACCTTTGGGCCACTTCAGTCTCGCGCCTGGAACAACAGCCACCTTTATCTCAAAGTAAAGGCGCGCGTATATGAGTCCTGTGCGCTCTCCGTCCTGCTATAAGGAAGCGAAACGTGGCCGACATACAGGCGGCAGGAGCACAAGCTTAATACTTTTCACTTCCGTTGCCTACGACAGATCCTGGGGCTTCCGAACACCACCGTGCTGAAGCTCACTAACAGCAGTGACATGTACACCGTGTTCGGGAGGAGGCGTCTCAGATGGATCGGCAATGTAGGTTGTATGCCAGATGAACGTCTCCAGGGAGAAGGGATTGCTCCGGCAGACCAGCACTATAAACTCGTTTGTTTCAGCTTGTGTGTAGTGAACAGTGCCTGTTCATTATCTGTTTACATTCGGAGCGTTTAACACGCAGGATCAGCTGGACCATTGGTTTGGGCCTGTGGCGTGGTGCCTTCACCATCGATTGTAAATGTGCCGTATGATTGCTGTGTCCTTCCTGTTTAGGAGTGCCAGTACCCAATTCTATTGCTTTTACTTAACCTATGTCTTATATCTGACTCAGCCGTAAACAAACCTGTGAGCCTTGAAGGGCGTTTCCCTTGAAAGCAGCCCCGGGGTCGCATAGTCCGTAACTGGGAAGCAGCCTACCATATTCTATAGTCTATTTATCCATACTAATCTGTGTGTGAAGGTTAAGAAGAATTTAATCAACATTTCAGTACCCCTCCAGCTATAACTGCCACAGAAAAGGTGTGAGACAGCGGCTTCTCATTCCCAAGGTGTCTGATATCACCACGTGTCCAAGAAAATTGCGCATGACACTAGACAGACGCCAAAAGTGCCCTTTAGCCTCTTTATTGTACCGCGGCCGGTAGCTCATTGCTTTCATTGAGAAACATTTGACGTCAATGTCACAGACACAATGGGCATGGGAATTTTATCATCATGAAATCAAATATTGGGGTATAATTTTGTCACCATGACTTGATATTCTGAGTTATGACTATTGTGTATATGTTTTTGAGCAGCTAACATGACCCCTAAACCTAACCATTTCTCAATATGAAACGCATAACAGCCGGATAAAAGTAAAGTCATAATAATTGATCAAAAAATAACAAATATTTAGAGTCTTCCGAGGCCAAACGATTGCTTTAAGGAACAAACCCAAAACTGATCACCGTCTCCATACACCGTAACGCTCCAATCTTGTACACATTTACAAATCACCATCTTTAGAAGCATTACGTCAATTTCATCATTAAAAAGGCATTGGTTCTTTTTGGGCGATTCCCATGTGCTAATATTCGGATTCATCTTTGAGTTGGATGAGGCCTGTTCACGGAGCAGAACAATTATCACTCTGTTCCTCACACAATGTTATTGTATGTCTACAGAGATCAATATACAACCCGAATTCCGGAAAAGTTGGGACATTTTTTAAATTTTAATAAAATAAAAACTAAAAGACTTCCAAATCACATTAACCAGTATTTTTTTCACAATAGAACATAGAGAACATAACAAATGTTTAAATAGAGAAATTTTTGATGCCTGCTACAGGTCTCAAAATAGTTGGGACGGGGGCATGTTTACCATGGAGTAGCATCTCCTCTTTTCAAAACAGTTTGAAGTCGTCTGGGCATCCAGGTTATGAGTGTCTGGAGTTTTGGTGTTGGAATTTGGTCCCATTTTTGCCTTATATAGGTTTCCAGTTTCTGAAGAGTTTGTGGTCATCTTTGAAGTATTTTTCTTGTAATGATGCGCCAAATGTTCTCTATATGTGAAAGATCAGGCCAGTTTAGCATTGTGTTTGTGTTTACCGACAGTGGTTTCTGGAAGTATCCCTGTGCCCATTTAGTAATGTCATTGACACATTCATGCCGATGAGTGATGCAGTGTCGTCTGTGGGCCTGAAGACCACGGACATCCAATAAAGGTCTTCTTACGAACAGAGATTTCTCCAGTTTCTCTGAATCTTTTGTTGAGATGTTATGATGTTATGCACTGTAGATGATGAGATTTGCAAAGCCTTTGCAATTTGATGTTGAGGAAGATGGTTTTTAAAGTATTCCACAATCTTTTTACACACTCTTTTACAAATTGGTGAGCCTCTGCCCATATTTACTTCTGAGAGACTCTGCCTCTCTAAGACCTCATTTACACTGCAGGTATTGATGCCCAATTCTGATTTGTTGCCTATATCCGATTTTTTTGACCGTCTGTTTACACGTTCTTTCAACTGACCCATATCTGATTCATGTGCTCGGCAGGACTGACGTGAAGAGCAGGCTCGGCAGGACTGACGCGGAGCGCAGGCTCGGCAGGGCTGACGCGAGCTCAGGCTCGGCAGGGCTGCCGCGAGCTTAGGTTCGGCAGGGCTAACGCGAAGCTCAGGCTCGGCAGGGCTGAAGTGAAGCTCAGGCTCGGCAGGAAGAGACTCCGACAGGGCGGTCTCGGAGGGACGAGACTCAGGCAGGGCGGTTTCGGCGGGACTAGACTCTGGACCGGGAATGAAGACAGGAGGGGTGACGTGCCGATCAGGTGTTGTCATGGCGTGCCACTGGAGGAAGCTCTCCAGACACTAACAGTGTCGTAACGTCAACCGATAACTGACGAAAAGGCTGTTGATATTTTTTTTATGACCATAAAGTGAGTTTTCTTAAAATACATTTATAACTTTGTTGGCTAAAATGTGTCCTCACTTGTGTTTATTTTTATGGAAAGGTGTCTTGTACAACCCGAATTCCTGAAAAATTGGTACGTTTTTTACATTTGAATAAAATTAATACTAAAAGACTTTCGCTTGATAAACTTAAGATTGAGCCATTGTAGTCACTTGGACTATTTTAACGATGTCTTTAATAACTTTTTCGGGGCTGGCAAGTGTCAATCAGATTTCATCAAAAATATCTTAATTCGTGTTCCGAAGATGAGGTTGGAACAACATCAGGGTGAGTAAATACTGACAGAATTTTCATTTTTGGGTCAACTAACCCTTTAAATATTGTAAGACTTTAAAGATTGTAAATATTGTTTGAAAAGGCAATATGTGCAGGGGCATTTTGTATGCATGAAAATTGTATAATATCCAAGGTAAACATTTCTAGGAACTATGCAGTTAATTCTCATACTGTATTTTCAGAAAGTTTTGGAATATATCCTCTCCCCAAATGTGTCACTGATAAAAAAACGATAATAAATAATTTAATGAGTAGGCTTATATTGGCATATTAAGATGTTGCTTACATCTACTTTGTAAATATATATTTTTGCTATTTTATTAAAAAGTGTTTGTCACGGTTCGCAGGTTTGTCTGTTCAATCTGAGTGTACTGTTCTGGTCTGATTGCCTATCAGTGTCAGCTGTTGCTGACTAGCAATCAGATCAGCCACAGGTGTGTCTCGTTTATGAATCCTATATGTAGTCTTGTGTTTGTCATGTTCATTGTCAGATCGTTGTTCTGGTTATCCCTGTCTCGCAGTCTGTGCAGTTCGCCCGGTTCCAGTTTCCTGTCTACCGGATTATTTTTCCAGAGTTTGGACTTGTGGCCGGTTGGGTTCGTCATTGTTTTCGTGCACCTTTCCTGTCTTCTTGGATATTCCAGCCCACTGCAGTCTCTGCGCTACCAAGAGCCGAACTGCCGATCCGAGACATTCTCCAGCCTGCCTTGTACTTTGCTACTTCTAATTAAACCTTTGTTCACTCGCTATTGGATCCTGTGTTTTGTACCTGACAGTGTTCACATGTAAATCAACAACAATTACAATTTTAAAGGGTAACTAAACCCCTGATCAGAGCCTGACTCCACCCACTGGCAATATTTGAAAAATGCTGGAAAAGTGGGCAGAGCCCAGCAGAGGGGGGAGTGCACCTGAGATGCATCTCTCTGTATGGAACTTGGCTATGTCACCAACAACCCCTTACGTCACGAACCACCCCAAACATCCAATAGGAAAATTCAACTGCAGTAGCCACCTTTCAACCTGAAGAGGGCAGCACTCAGACGTTTTTATACCATCTATTGTAGAATTAAAACATTTTATACACAAATGTCAAAAAAGTTACTCGAATCAATGAACAGCATTTATGAAGCTCCATTCTTACAGATAATTAACTAAAAAAAGTTGGTTTAGGGTTTAGTTACCCTTTAACAATATTTCAAGCGTAATCTTTCTTTTTTTTAAAGTATACATTTTAACATAGATATTTCAAAGTTAAGGATTCAAACACTATAATAACATCTTAGTTGATGAGTTTATTTTTGACAAAACATACTATATATTTAACATATGAGCAGAAACTGGCTAACAAAAGCTGATGTCTATTTTACAATAAAAACTTTATAATCTATCCAAAACTAGTCAACGAAATGTTGTCTTTCATATTTCATCTGTAACATAGTAAACAAAAGTGTGCATCTGTGCCGTTAATTCATTCACAAACAGAAACGCGATTCATATTTAAACAGTCTTTTTGCGGTTTACAGACACTATTCCATATCGCGATTAGAACAAAGCACTTAAGAATAAACTTACTGTTCACATCAGCTGGATCTGTTGCTCCTGGAAATGAAACTACCAGCACTTCCAGGATTATTACGATAGTATTATTCCTCACCGCGCAGCAAGACGACATAAAGTACATTATTCTGAGTTTGTAGGTATGATAACTTTGATCTGCTTTATCAGAATTATTTGAAACAGGATGATCTACCCCTTCTGACTCCGACTCTGCTGGGTCATTCAAATTTGACTCAGAATGATCCCCTTCCCCTTCAGTCCGTACATCAAGTAAATCCTCCCCAACATCACTTTGCTCATGGACAGAAGAAGTGTAGCCCCTCCAGTTCGAACCCAGGCCCGTCCGCATGGGAGGCGAGCGTTCTAACAAGGAGACTAAAGGCCACAGTCTCTAGCATCTCTAGCGAGTTTGTATCAAATGAGGTCTTTGCAGGGTTTGGTGCCGTCTCTTCATAGGTGTTGGGTATCTGAAGTCTTCATATTAGGCTGGATCCAAACTGGAGCTGACATCCTCTCTAGTTAGCTCAGGATAAGCATCCCAAGATGAAACAGAGAAGCAAATTGAAAATAATTGCGTAGCTGCTGTTCATAACATAAATCAAGGATAATCATGTGCATTTGATCTGAAATAACTGTATAAGGTTAGGAGATGCATTATATGAATGCTAGGCTAAAGAGATGTGTCTTTAATCTTGATTTAAACTGGGAGAGTGAGTCTGAGCCCCGAACATTATCAGGAAGGCTATTCCTATCACGATAGAAGATGCGGAAGCAAGAATGCAAGTAAAACTCTTTAATAGTGTAAACACTCTCAGTCAGAGCACACACAACAAGCTGGTGACGCAGGGACAAGATGGTCAGTGTTCCAGAGTGAAGTGCCGTGGTGATGAGATGATGAATAATCCAGAGTGATAGCGAACCGAGGGACAGGAACTGAAACAGGAACAGGACAAGACGTAGACGGGAACAGGATCACACACAAGAACATCAAACAACGATGTGACAAAGAGAGGAAAGTTCAGTGAATATTTAAAGGTGAGATGATAGGCAGCAGCTGGGGAGGTGATTGCGATCAGCTGGATCGCTAATCGACCTGATCAGAGTGGAGACGCCCACTCACGCACACCCACACATCTAACAACAGAAACACGAGACTAGAAGGAGACAATGAATTCATAAACCGTGACAATTCCGGAGTTTAGGAGCCAAATGGGAAAATGCTCTCCCTCCTGTGGTAGACTTAGATAATCTAGGTACTATCAAAAGCCCAAAGTTTTGTGATCTTAAAGAGTGGGCAGGAAGGATGGGGGGTGGCTAAGGGCTGTATTAACCCTCTGGGGTCTAAGGTGTGTTTGGGGTCCTTGAGATGTTTTGACATGCCCTGACATTTGTGCTTTTTTCAGTTGCTTATAAACATATTAATGGCAAAGGTGTAATTACACTCTATTTAGCACAAACGGGGCTACCATAATATGTGAGCAACATGTATGTACATGTTTGTATTTTTGAGAGAATATTGTTTATGCATGGTTATTGATAAAAAACTAAAAAAATAAACTTTCTGAAATAAGGCCACAAAACACATACTAAATATGTGTCCACAATACTTTTGACTAATGGCTGTTGTGGCCTAGAGTTTTTGCTTCAAAATGATCTGAAACTCATCCTGCCTAATCATTCACATAAAACAATACATTGATTTCAATTTTGTATAACACTTTTTGTTTGGAAAGGCATTAATGCCTGTGGGCGTGAACGGCCCAACCCCTATCATGAATAATTCACACCTGAGAAGACAATGTCTCGTATAATCAGCCTTTCATTCCGGTGTGTCACACAAGAAATAATGTGAAATTTTTTTTTATATATATATACACACACACACACTGTCGTTCAAAAGTTTGGGGTCGGTACGATTGTTAATGTTTTTAAAAGAAGTCACTTATGCTCACCAATGCTGTATTTATTTAATTAAAAATACAACAAAAAATCTGTAATATTGTGAAATATTATTACAATTTAAAGTAACTGTTTTCGATTTTAATATATTTTAAAATATAATTTATTCCTGTGATTTTAAAGTTGAATTTTCAGCATCATTACTCCAGTCTTCAGTGTCACATGATCCTTCAGAAATCATTCTAATATGCTGATTTGATGCCCAAGAAACATTTCTCATTATTATCAATGTTGAAAACAGATATTTACATTTTTATTTCAGGATTCTTTGATAAATAGAAAGTTCAAAAGAACAGCATTTATCTGAAATAGAATCTTTTGTAACATTAAACACTACCGTTCAAAACTTTGGGGTCAGTAAGTATTTTTTTTTTTTTTTTTTATTCGTCGAGGAGGAATTAAATTGATCAAAAGTGACAGTAAAGACATTTATAATGTTTCAAAAGATTATATTTCAAATAAATGCTGTTGTTTTTAACTTTCTGTTCATCAAAGAATCCTAAAAAAATGGTACACAACTGTTTTCAACACTGATAATAAAAAAAACTGGAGTAATGTTGCTGAAAATTCAGCTTTGATCACAGGAATAAATAATATTTATTTATTATTGATAAATAAAACAGTTATTTTAAATTGCAATAATATTTCACTATATTACTGTTTTTTGTTGTATTTTTAATGAAATAAATACAGCATTGGTGAGCATAAGTGACTTCTTTGAAAAACATTAAAAATCGTACCGACCCCAAACTTTTGAGCGGCAGTGTATATATATAATCCAAATATAAATGAAAGTCAAAAGCACATTTTTAGTACATAGTCATTTCTGGAGACAAATCCTGTGCAAATAGGCTATATGGGCCACTCTACAGAATTTGTTTAAAGTTAGAGGTGGAAACATCTTGAAAAGAAAATTGTCTTTTCCCATAAATTTCTTATAAAGTATTTTTTTTAAAGTAGGCCAATACATTTTATCATACATATTTTAAAGTTAAGGATTCATTAGTTTGATATAGCTTACATTGGAACAAACACTATAATAACATCTTAGTTGATGAGTTTATTTTTTACAGAACATAGCCTACTATATATTTAACATATCAGCAGAAACTGGATAACAAAAGCTTAATTGATATTTTAGAATAAAAACTTTATAATCTATACAAAACTACGAAAAGTTGTCTTTCATATTTCATCTGTAACATAGTAGGCTAAACATAAACAACAGCGCCCATCTGTGCTGTTAATTCATTCACACACAGATACATGATTCAAATTTAAACTTTTTGCGTTTACAGACACTATTCCATATCGCGATTAGAACAAAGCACAAGAATAAAAAACTTAGGCTGCTCAGAATTCTCGGCTAGATCCGTCACTCCTCGAAATGAAAATAAACCAGTACATGTTCTGAGGTAAATGTCCCAGGATTATTCCTCACAGTCACAGCCTCGCAAGATGAAATAGTACATTAATCTGATGATTAAATTTGTTGTGTTATCGCGTTTATGAGGGGCGTTGACACGTTTGCATGTGTCACTTCAGATCATTTGCGTCTGAATACCGCGCGCTCTCCGTGGGCGTGTCACATTAGCAGAATAATGAGCTGAGAGAACGATAATGAGATCGGCTGACACCTCTCTCTTTTTTTATAGATTACATAAACAGAGAATATTTATTTTAGTTTTGAATTAGATATTTTACAAGTGCAAACTTAAATGATTATAAAGATATATTGCTCATGCTTGGCTGAATAGTATTCGCTGAGTTTTGTTTAAGTTTAGAGACGTGCTCCAGAGAAAAGGTTAACGGAGATGGAGAGACAGAAAGCACACCCTGTTTATTTTCTTTATATTACAAAAGCACAATGTTTTATTTCGACTGTAAGTGGACACATAAAAAATAGACATTCAACCGTTTATTTTTATATACCTCTTAAGCCTGTATGACCAAAAATGACAGAGTATTTTAAGTCTGTTTTCCTGCTATGTGAAAAAAATCGAGCAAAACGCGCCGGCGCATTAGAGCGCCCCAGAGGGTTAAGAAAAAGGGGAGGGATGAATGATGTAAATGTGATGAATGGTTTACATGTGGGGGCTGGGGGCAGTGTGTTCTATGTATGAAGGGAGTGAGTTTACTGGTGTTGTAGACAAATCAGTGTAGTATGCAGGTAAGCACATCCATCCCCAGCCCACTTCCAACCACATTGTGCCCCTGATTGGCTGCATGCATCAAATAGCTCAATGTGTCTTGCTAGTACTGTTTTGTATTTCTCTACAAGCTATTAATAATGCTTTTATTCTCTTAGGTGAATCACTCCATGCGACTCAGCCAGAAGCCCCTACAGCAATGGGTCATACTTACAGCATGTGGGGAAGTGGAGAGCGCTCACTGCACTTGTATGGCTGGCGTGGCAGAGAAGTGCGCACATGTGGCAGCCCTCCTGTACAAGATCGATACAGCTGTGCGTCTGCGGGGAAATGTGACTCCAACAGATGTTGAAGTGTACTGGGTGATGCCCTCCAAAATAACCAAAGTGCAGGGAGTGCCTGGCCATACTATTAACTTTACAAGAAGGTCAGCCAAAAAAATGCACTTGATCGGTCAGTCTGTGGAGACACCACCACAGCACTCAAGATCCGGACCCGCTCAGGTGGCACATGTTTACAGCAGAAGACACTTGCCAATTTAAAACCCCTCACAGAACTCATGCATGCACACAGGTCCGGACTGTGCTCTGTAATGGAGGAATTCTTCCACCTCTATGCTGACCCCATTCAGCCATGTGTCCTCCCCAAGTCACTGCTGCGTCTGCGCGACCCACAAATGGATGGCTGTGAGTTGTCGGTCTTGCTTCAACACTGTGAGGGTCTGACACACCTTGTGGCAGCCACAGAGGAAACTGCACTGGAAAAGAACACAAAACAGCAGCATAAGTCTGACATATGGCACAGCACACGGGCTGGAAGGATAACCGCCTCCATCATACACGCTGTTGTCTCAACCTCCATAACCAGACCAGCAAAGTCAACCGTGGAGAAGGTGTGCTATCCACAGAAACCCAGATGGCCCAGAGGCCATTAAATGGGGGAGAGAAAAACAGGATACGACAAGGGTCTCCTACATCACACAGACGGAGCTGCGGCACAGGGACATACAAGTGGCATACTGTGGATTCATAATCAACCCTTCTTTCCCTGAAATATGCAGGACTCCTGATGCACTTGTGCATTGTGCATGTTGCGGGAAAGGATGTGTGGAGATTAAATGCCCTTTTAAGCACCAGGACCATAACATTCTGCAGGCATGTACTGACAAGGAGTTTTGTCTGCAGTTCACAGAAGGAAGGATGGAGTTGAAGCAGACCCACAAACAGGTACAAACTCAGATTTTTGTCACTGAGTCACAGTTCTGTGACTTTGTTGTTTGGACGACCAACTGTGCGTGTCATGCCTGACATAGAACTTTGGGAGACACTTTTGCCAACCGCACAAGTTTTTTTTAACAAGGTTGTCCTACCTGAGCTTTAGGGACGTGGGCAGGGACGGATAATGACTTGCAAGGTCCCAGGGCCAATTATCTCAAAGGGCCCCCCTCCCTTTATTTTCTTCCTGTTATTTTATCTGCGCGTTCACAGTATCTAATAGAAAGTGAAAGTTATGATGATCGTGAAACCGTTCTCACTCTGCGTCAAATGTCTGCGCTACCCCTGCGCTAAAAATACAGGCCTATAGGGTTTACAGAATCGAGGCATAGGACTAATAAATTTTTCTGATATGTTTCTCTCTACAAGTTTAATATTAGCTACACAACGAATAATCAACAATGCACCACACTGAGGCGTATGAAACGCGTATTTAATTAATTAACTTCACATATACACTAAACACTATACACAATGAATTAAAATACATTTACAATGTAAATACAATTAAAATACATACAATTAAAAACACATATTTAATGCATCACATGAATCCAAAAAATATTTGTCACAATAAAAAAAATAACATGCCTGTAAAGTTTAAACATTAGATCATCAAGCAAGAAAATGCAATTTAAGAAAACACACAATTAAAAAAAAAAAAAACATTTTTGCAGGTCCTGGCAATTCAAGCATTCAATCCATGGTTACCCAACCCGGGCACACTAAATTTACAGGAGTTTCTTTCGTGTCTTCCTCCTCGCAAAGTCATCCACCACTTCATCGAAACTGAGTTCGGACTCAATGGCCATAAGCGACAGAGAGTTGAGACGTTCTTGGCACATTTTCGTTCTCAGTTAATTTTTAATTCGAGACATTTTAGAAAATGAGCGCTCTCCCTCGCAATTCGTAACTGGCAGTGTTAGAAAAAGTCTTAACGCAATGTACACGTTTGGGAAAGTTGATTGTAAATTTAGATTAATCATTGTTTGGAGCATTCTGAGGGGAATTTTTTCTTCATCTTGCATAAATGATCTAAAATGGGTCAGTTCGTCTGCCAGGGTCTTATCCAAATCCAGTGGGTACGCAGCTGAGAGCGAGTCAGCGTTTATGTCAAAATGTTCGGGCATGAAAAGAGCACCAAACAGCTCGGTGAGGTGTTTATAAGCCTCCAAACGATTTTGAAGACAAGATGTAAGTTTATCAATTATGACATTGAATGTCTCAACTCTAAATTGATCCCTTCCATCAAGCACCACATCTGGTTCTGAACTCTCGTCTGCCATCGTTTTGCGCTTTTTTATGCGCTGGATGTCACGCTTGTAACAATGAGAGACGCATTCATGGCTGCTCTTTCAAATGCTTCAAAGCCATCTCGCTGCGCTGCCACAAACTCAAGTAGAGATGAAATAAGACGAGCTGCCGTAAATATGTCTATGTCGTGCCTCTGTAATTGCTTGCTTGTGGCCTGGAACCTGTCTAACACCGTGTCCTAACTACACGCGACGCGACACGCGATAAAAGGTATCTTTTCCATGTTAATGAGACTTTTTGTCCTAACCAGACGCGACAGCGACACGCGAAGTTTCTAATTTAGAAACGGTCCCAATTTCTGCGACGTCGCGGCTGACAGATCCGCCCAAACAGAGATCTCATTGGATGGAAGTTCTGCGTGTCATGAATATTTAATCATCAAACATGAACGACGAGGAACTGATTGTCGAAGTTCAGAGGCATTCAATTCTCTACGATAAATCCCACAAATTCCACAAAGACATCAGGAAAAAGGATTCCGTCTGGAGAAGTATAGCTGAAGCATTGAATACACATGGTAAGTTAAGTTTAGACTTTCATCTACAGCGAATGAATGAATGAATGTAGCATTTAGCTATAGTAGGCTACTAATGACGCATCAACCTGTGTAAAACAAATTCCCCTTTATTTTCAATGTAAAGTAGAGTGAATAGGCATGACGATTTGTGTCCCTGTATCCAAGGGTGTCATTCCAGACAATCTACTGAAATACAGGCAGGGTGGGGAGTCGCAATGACAATGACAGTAGTCCGAAATGTGCACACTCGGCGCGCTGCTCGTAGTAGAGGCGCCGGCGGTGTGACACAGGGCAGAGGGGCTATTATGCATAGTCTATCATATCAATAATATATATGTGCCCCATATATGGAATCAGAGTGCCTAATGTATGTAGTAAATGGAAAATCTCACCTGTGGTACATACACTGTCCTCAGTGCAGCTTCTCTAGTAAGTAACCCTATTCGTGGAGAAACAAACCAACAGCCCACATTTTTAACATCTCTCTAAACTGATCTATATTTTATATATATATATATATATATATATATATATATATATATATATATATGTAATGAAATGTTAATAGTTATTAATGATTTGAACTAAAATATGGTAGTTTACCATGGCGTGTAGGTCAATATATATTTTTATTATGTACTGTGTATTGCATAGCATGTCATGTTTTCCCATGCTAATTCAAATCATAAGCTAGTGGCAAAAATATATCCAAAATGTGCATGGATTAAAGACTTTAAAACAGTTCAGCTGAAATTAAATCATTTTATTCTGAACTAGAGAAATTAAAAAAAGATACCACAAGAGTAAATCATGGAAGTTTACAACAATCAGATTTGCATCAATTCAAAGTGTTTGATACAACACATTTTTAAAGCGTCTCCAAGAACTACATTTGGATGTTTTCAAATGTATTGATCAGAAACATGCTGACTGAGAGCTGAAGTAATCTGTAAACTTCTCTCGCACATTTGATGCTCCCAGGCTTCCTCTGTTGGGGCGTTCAGTCAGCCCCCTCAAGGATACAACTTCAGATGCCTCTCTGAGCCAGTGTTCTCATTCACCTGGGTGTGTCAGCATGTTGTGCAGAATGCATGTCACAACAATCATGGTGTCTGTGGTCTCGGGCATCAAGTTAATGTCTCTGTGGAAAATTCGCCAGCGCGAGGTAGTATGCCGAATGCCTTTTCCACTGTCATTCGGGCTCTACTGAGGCGGTAATTGAAACTTGCCTTTCTTCTCTCTAGATTCTTCCCTGGGTAGGGTCTCATTAAGTAGGGCTTGAGAGGGAATGCGGCATCTCCAACCATCACCTAGGGAAGTCTTCCCAGGTCCTCAGCACCAGGCAAACACTTTTCCTCAGGAACACTCAGTGTCTTCTCCTTCATTGCTCTGCCTAGTGTTGAGTTGCTGTAGACCCCTCCATCACTACTTTTTCCAAAATCACCAACCTGGATTGCGATGAATTTATAGTTGGCGTTAACAAGAGCAAGGAGAACTATTGAGAAAGAGCCTTTATAATTGTAAAAAAGGCTTCCAGATTTTGGCGGAGCAGTGATGTAGATGTGTTTCCCATCTAGTGCCCCAATGCAGTTGGGAAAATTCCACCGATCTTCAAAGGACAAAGCTATGTCCTCCCACATTCCCTTTGTGGGCTTTGGGAGATAGATTGGCAACATTTGTTCTTCAATGGCCCTACATGTCTCCTTGATACAGTTAGACACTCCGAGTCTGGACTCCGAGACGGTAGCAGTACACCAGACTGTGCATCGAATCTCCTGTTGCCAAATACCTGTGAATAAAAAACACATTGTTAGAGTTTGTGAATAATGCATCTGTGTTTGTTTTACAGATTATGAAACTCTGAAGTCCAAGTGGAAAATCTACGAGACACATTTGTGAGAAACACAAGCAGACCACGCCCACCGAGTGGTTCAGGGGCAACTAAACAAAAGGAATGGAAATACTATCACTGTATGACATTCCTTTTGCCATATATTCAGCCAAGAATGTAAGATTCTTTGTTATCAAACTACAACATTCTGTCATATGTTAGTTCAAACATTGCATTTTTATAATTTAATTTAGGTTATTTTATTATTTGTTTTCCTCAGGACAAGGAGCAACTTAGATGACTACAGTCACACCAATGAATTTGCATGTGAAGAACAAGATGATGATGGAGAAAATAAAGACAGAGAACATTCAACAGATCAAGGAGAAAGAGGAAGTGAGAGAGAGTACACCATGACAGGAGACGAGCAAGAAAAATGCAACATTGGGACCTAGAAGAGGAGGTCAGATAAAGAGGAGGAGGTCAGCTGCACAAGTGGCCACCTCAGAGGTGTACAAATGTCTTCAGCAGCCAATGCCTCATGAAGATCCTGATGAACTTTTTTTTTATTGAGTTTGGCACCCGAGATGAGGAAAATAACGGTAAATAAAGGGCAATTAAAAGTAAAATTAATGTCACTCATTGTCAACTGGGAGGAGGAGCAGCATCAAATGCCCAGGCCTATGTCTACTAATCAAATTGCACCTCAATACCACGTGGAACTTCACAACTACATGCTTAATCATACACACAGCCTGCCAAATCATCCTAATTTTTCAGCTGCACCATCACAGCATAGCTGGGGAAATTTACACAGTTAAGTTCTGACACAGACACACACCTTTATAATATATATACATGCACAGACACACACACAGAGGTGCACAGACACACACACACAGAGGTGCATGCACATGTAGACGCATGCAGACCACTCACACAGACAGACACCCAAGCAGACACAAACACTTTGTTCTGATGACTACATTACTACATGTTTGAGTAGTTTAATCTTATTTTCAATATTTCATTGATGTTCAAAATGTTTTGAGGGTTTACACCCAGTTTCTCCCATGTGCACAACCAAATATACTGTTTACAGCGTCATATGTGACTAATTTTGCAGCATACTGTTCATATATAATTTCCAAGTTTGTTACAAACTATAAACTACTGTCTACTACTGATTTTTTTTTTTTTTTATTGTTTGTTTTGTTTTTGTAAAGGCTATGTTGAAGCACATTTGTGTGGTCTTTTATAAGGTTGATGGAAAATGTTGTGCGTAGCAATTTTAAACCAGTTGCTATGAAATAAACTACTTTACAGATTTTTTTCTGATTTTTTTTCTTGTTTCTTGTTTTTTTTTCACAGTTGTTTCTGTGCATGCGCGAGAACTGAGAAGAGAACGTTCTTCTTCTAATACTTCTTGTTCAGTTCTCGCGCATGCGTCGTGGAAATCTCTTGAACTCTCGTCTCAGGCCCAGAAGGAATGAAAAGGAATAGTCGAATAAAGTCGTTATTATGTTTTTTTTTTCGGGAAAAAAGTAGTCTCGTCGCTTGATAAACTTATAGTTGAGCCACTGTAGGCACATGGAATATTTAAACATGTTCTTTAATGACTTTCTGGGCCGTCAAGTTTCATTCCCTCTGGCAGCCTATGTAGCAGTGATCCACCTCTCAGATTTAATCAAAAATATCTTCATTTGTGTTCCGAAGATGAACGAAGGTCTTACGGGGTTGATACAGCATGGGGGTGAGTAATTAATGACTTAATTTTCATTTTTGGGTGAACTAACCCTTTAATGTCTGTATTTGATATCTGAATGCAGTGCTTGCTTATTTAACCCAGCTTCCAGAAATGAAATAGGGACTTGTTTTGTGTTTGAGAAAGGTCTTCAATGTGTTAAAACATATAGGGGTCATTGAAGCCAATAGTTTAAGGGGCTATTTCTTTGTTAAAGCCTTTCTTTCCAGTTAGACTAAAGTTTGGCTATCCTTGAGAGAAAGAACGCATTATCTTGATGTTTTGAGAGGACTCTCCTGTTTATAGTGAGAGCCTGGCCAAAACCAACCTTGGAAAAGCTGTGTCGGTGTGTGTGTTAGTCTTCTTGGTTACAGGTTAAGGAACCACTGGCATTATTGGAGATTGACTGAGTTGTTGTTCTGGACATGCTGGCGCCCAGCAACCCAAATCTGCGACCTGGAAGGTCATGACGTGCCTAACTTCAGCTGCATAATCGATGGAGATATGCTTCAGTCTATCTGTATATGTGTGGAAAATTACTGTGTTTATCTATTTCATAGCCAATGAGAATCATTCATCCTGTAAGCAATGACGTAGCTTAGACCTTGGAAATCGTATAACTGCTGTGATCTTTGTAACTGTAAGCGGGGCGGCCTACGAACTCCTGTGTGAGTATTGAAGCTGACTTCTGCTGATGAAACTGCAAACTATCTTCAGTAAATATTTTCTTTAATTTTTTATAATTCTGACTCTGGGTCTTCATTCTTCATATCTGGTTCTGGGTCTTTAACTGTACACCCCTTACACTCCGTTTAAGGTGTCCCTGGACCCCTTTGTACTTCCCTGACATGTTATTTGCATTGTCGAATGATTGCCCCCTACAATGGGACAGATCAAGCCCAAGACTGTCAACCATAGCCAAAATGCAGTCGGCATTTTCTATTGGTTCGAATGCCAAAAAACGCTCCACCACATGTCCATCAGGATCAACAAAACGAAAAATAAAAGTCAGTTGATCAACATGAGAGATTTCTGGAGTGGAGTCTACAATTACTGAAAAGTATTTCGCGTTTTGAATCTCCTTGGCGATGGTTTTCTTGAGTTTCTCCCCCATTAGCTGCAAAAAATCTTCACACGTCGTTAATGATAAATATGATACAGTGCCCTTTCCCTTCCACCCAAACTTTCCGATATGTTCTGCTAAAAATGGATCATACTCTGCCAAAAGTTTGAGGATGCCTAAATAATTTCCATTATGAGCTGAACCCAATCACTCATCATTTCCTAGCCCTCTCTCCCCTAAAAACTTAATGACTGATACAACTCGCCGTAATACTTGCTTCCAGTATTCCCTCTCTGAGTCCATTTATTTAATTAAACCGGAGTCAATTGTTTCTGTGGCCTTTGAGCGCTGATGTAACATTTGCATACAAGCCCTGTGCTCCGCGCTCCTCTCATGTTCCCCGATCCTCTCCGAATGTTTCCAATCGCAAAATCCGCCAACGAACGCATTATGCTCAGTGGAAAATAATTTGCACGAGTAACAGTAAATACATCCATTTGACGGGGAGTACAGTAACCACTGACGCGAAACAGTTTGTCCATTTGGCAAAGAGCAACTGAGTAATGCGTTGGTAAAACTCCTAGCCTTCCCACCGATTGTCCTATCCCTCAAAGACACTGGGTATTTGCTGCATCGATTTTGGAAAGGAGCTGCTCCTCTTCTGATAAGAATAGACTTAACTGTATCACTGGAAGTGTTTTTCCATAAAGCAGGGTCAGTAATTGTGTCGGACCATGAATTGGGATCTTCGGGATCTTCTATTTGGGATATATATATATGCTATATCGAAATATTCCCTATATAAAAATGTTGGATATTCCATTTTAAGTTGTTAAATTAAGGAAAGAATGTTAAAAATTAAAGATGTTACTGAGCTCTATAGTTTTCTCATTAGGTAGGCTGACATTTAACTTTTTGCGCCTAGACGAGTTACATTTCACCGAGCCAAGGACATTGCAGTTGCTAAAGATTTAATAAGTCTTTGAATAAATAAATAAATAGGCCTAAATAAATAAATAAGCTTTCCCATTTCCCCGTGGCTGGTCTCAAAATAGCTATTTGACCAGTAGCAATATTAATTTATTTCAGCATTATCGTGCGTGCAGTCTTATGTGAACCAACCAGTCCTTAAAAATCAACCTAATAATGCGAGTTCAGCGGTAGCGGTAATATAACGTAAAAACATAAAAAAAATTAAAATAACTAAGCAAGAAAACACACACAAAAAAGATACGATAAACTGATTATATAAAGTGAAAACGAAATTAAATAATTTAAATAAAACATTGAACACTGACAAACGTAAAAAAAAAAAAGAAGAAGAAGAAGAAAGAAAGTAGGCCTATATTAACCTTGATCTGAAGCCGCGGCGCCCGTTTGATGTTGTTGCTGTGGCTGTGGGTGGTCTGTCCCTGCCGGGTTGCGGGAGAGTTGAGGAACCTGCTCTGGGACTGGTAGCGATGGGTGTTGTTGGATCTTCATTGAATCATTATCAGATTCACAAACAGTTATGCTATCCTCCTCTTTTTCTTCTCCAGAATGGGAAACTGTAGCAGCCTCTTCACTGCTAGTGAAAGGCTCTGTGGTAATGCTAACAGTTTCCTCGTTATTGAAGAAGTTTTCTTCAATTTCTGTTTAGCAAAGAAATTCGAAATTGAAGAAAACTTCTTCAAAAAAATAGCTTCCTTCGCTTCCCTGGTCTTTTTTGATTTTCTTTTAAAAGCACCACTTGTTTTCTTCTTTAGATCCATTGTTAAGCATTAATTAGAAAACAAATATGTCAAGAACAATGTAAAAAGTCTATCCGTAATAGCTATTAAAATCTGATTGGACCAGTAATTTCAAGTACCGTGGCAACTAAAATCTGATTGGACCTGTAATTTCAAGTGCCTTAGCAACTAAAATCTGATTGGACCATTAATATCAAGCGCCTTAGCAACTAAAATCTGATTGGACCAGTAAAAAAAAAAGAAAATCAGTTATTTAAAATATACACACTATTGACTATACTTTTATAGTTAACGGATTGTGTTTTATAGTCGTTCAACCAACTATATTAAAGTAGGAACACCATTAAATATTAAATATATTCAATTACATATATAATATTAAACATTAAATATATAATATTAAATATAAACATTTATACAGCAAGATCATTTTAATCATTTCAATTCAGAAATGATATAGATAGATTCATAAATAAAAGAATATAAATACAATTTAGATAGAATGTCATATAGTCTATACAATAAAATAATTTATTTACACTTGCAGGAACACCAGCTCAGTTACTATAGAAATATTCAGCCATCAGCTGAGCTCTATGCTAGGCCTATACATCAGTCAAGCTCTATGCTGTTTGGTTGTAATGCAATATAGCATGTTTTTTTTAAGCGAATGTGCACAACTTTGCGGACAATTTCCAGAGGTTTCACAATCATACGTGTTGGAGTTGGCACCACTTCTTTTATATGGGAAGGACATCCTTCAGACACAAAACCAGCAAGTGTGGTTTGTAAAAGCTGAACTTGGATGAGTGGATTGTTTTTGTGATCATGTATGATATTTACAATTGTCTCAATCTGTCCAATGCAACCATTATTTAGCTGAACAGTAAAACTGTTTTGTTTGTACTCTTTCCCTTTCAAGGGAACTTCGAGCTGCGTCAAACGCTGCGGGAACGCCCCTGCGTTGTGCGTCATGAAGCACGTATGGAATCAGCCCAATGGAGAGATGAAACGTCATAGGCGGGTGACGTCATCGACCAGGAAACTATAAAGCACCCCAAAAACACAAGCGCATTAGCTTCTGTGCTTTCAGTCGCGCTACATGTGAATCTGTCCCTGTGTGATATTGTCTGTCTTACATACCCTGCACCACACAAACAATTTATCCCTATATATATATATATTGAGAGATTATGGCGGACGAACAGCAGTTTAGAAAGTGTGTTCCTCCCTGCTCGCGTTATTTAACGAGCGGGGATACACATGATCTTTGTGTTGTTTGTTTGGGAGTTCAGCATGCCCAGTTTGCTCTCGAGGGAGCAGACTGTGAGCATTGCGAGCGTTTGCCGTTAAGGACGCTCCGCTCCCGCCGGTCGCTCTTTGAGGAGAGCGGTTCGGTGCGCGCTCCCCGCGGTTCGGGTCCCGCTTCTGCCGAGGCAGAGCGGCGGCGCTTATCGTGGGGATCGCAGATGGATCTCACAGCGGGGTTTGAGACGGGCTCTGCCTTATCTCTCCCTTCACCTGTGAGATCCAGTGCCTCAGTCCCGGGTTCGGAAGCACGCGCTGCGGTTTCTTCCGCTCGGGCTGAGGCACCAATGCTATCCAGTTCTGAGGAACTTGATGTTGTTAGTGTTGAGGGAGATGTGGAGGATTCGCCACCCCACACTCCTGAGAGTGATGAGCTTTTGGAGGTGTTAACAAGAGCTGTTGAAAAACTTAATATTGAATGGCCAGTGACTAGACAGGAGTCTGTTTCTAAATCAAAGTTGGATGAGAGATTTTTGCCGTCACGTGTGCAGCCTCCACGCCGGTGCCTGCCGTTTTTCCATGATCTCCACACCGAGGTGTCGAAATCATGGAGAAAACCGGTGTCATATAGAGTGTTTAGTCCCCAGACTTCAACATACGCTAATATTATGGGAGCCAAGGCTCATGGTTATGGTGCGTTGCCTCGTGTGGAAGAGACGCTTGCGAGCCATCTCTCCCCCGAAGCAGCATCATCTTTTAAGGCACCGGCATTACCCACCAAGCCTTTAAGAAACACTTCGGCTTTGGTGGGTAAAGCATATTCGGCAGCAGGTCAGGCTGCGTCATGTCTGCATACTATGTCAATCTTGCAGGCATACCAGGCTGATCTGCTAAGGGACATGAGTGAGAGTGAGGAGGTCAGTACTGACGTAGTTCGCGAACTGCGTCAGGCTGCTGATTTATCCCTGCGTGCCACCAGAGAATCGGCCAAATTAATGGGTCGTTCTATGGCAGCTCTGGTGGCCGCAGAAAGACATTTGTGGTTAAATCAGACTAATATTAAAGAGAGAGAAAAAGCTTTTCTTTTAGATGCTCCTCTTTCTCCCATGGGGTTGTTTGGTGATGCTGTGAATTCAGTTATCGATAAATTCCAAGAAGAAAAGAAACAAACTGCAGCTTTTAAAAAGTTTCTTCCCCTTAAAGTTCATGTCCCTGGGGCTGCTGGGCGGGAGCAGCCCCGGCCGTCTTCGAGCTCATCACATAGAGCGCAGCAGAGGCAGAGTGTCGCGTCTCGTGCTCCCCCTGCTGGACAGTGGGCTCAGCCGCGACACTCTCAGCCGAAGCCTTCTCCCAGTAGAACTGATCTGAGGACAGTTATATTGGCTAAGAAGGCTTCGGCTAAGAAGAAGTCCTGACGCCAAGCCGTTCAGGATGCTGAGGGTGGTCCCCACCGAGGCGGAAAGGTGTTCACCTCTTTTTACGGTGCCCATTCCTCCTCGGTGCCCTCAGGGGCTCGTTCTGCCAACCCCGCCTTTATGCCGGGGCACAGACGATCCCAGCGAGCGCTTTCCCGAGGGACGCTCGCTCCCTCTGAGGAGGGTCTCAGAGCGGTCAGACCAGTTGTTCCCTGCCGGTGCGCCGTTACAGGGCGCTGCGTCTGCTGCTCAAGTTACACCAGAGGCCAGTCTCGAGAGGCTGGTACCCTTAGTAGAATTTCTGGCAGAGTGGAAAAGCCTTCCAAAAATATCTCATTGGGTCCTGCAGACAGTAGAAAAGGGTTATGCTATCCAGTTCAGGTGTCGTCCACCAAAATTCAGAGGGGTTCTACACACAGTGGTGGGCCCCGAGCAGGCTCTGGTATTGGAACAAGAGGTGAAAACGCTCCTTCAAAAAGAGGCTATAGAACGGGTTCCTCCTCCCAGTTTGGAGTCAGGTTATTACAGCCGATATTTCATCGTTCCAAAGAAGGATGGGGGGTTGCGTCCAATTTTAGACATATTGAATCGCTCGGTAGGGAAGCTAAAATTCAAGATGCTCACTATCAAGCAGATCGTGTCTCAAATCAGGTCCGAGGACTGGTTTGTCACGATAGATCTGAAGGACGCATACTTCCATGTGTCCATCCTTCCACAACACAGGAAGTTCCTGAGGTTCGCCTTCGGGGGCGAGGCGTACCAGTACAGGGTTCTTCCGTTTGGCCTAGCTTTATCTCCCCGCACTTTCACGAAATGCATGGATGCAGCACTAGTGCCTCTGAGGCTTCAGGGCATTCGTATTCTCAATTACATCGACGATTGGTTGATTTTAGCTCAGACCGAGCAGATGGCGGTTCGGCATCGAGATGTCGTCCTCGCTCATATCAGAAAGTTGGGGTTGAGGCTGAACGCAAAGAAAAGTGTATTATCTCCTTCCCAGAAGACCACTTTTCTGGGTGTCGTTTGGGATTCGGTATCGATGCGGGCGCGACTCTCTCCGACCCGCATCGCTTCGATTCTCTCAGCTGTGAAACAAGTGAAGCTAGGCCAGCTACTCACTGTCAAGCAGTTTCAGAGACTGTTGGGTCTGATGGCAGCAGCGTCCAACGTTATACCTTGCGGCCTGTTGTACATGAGACCGCTACAGTGGTGGCTCAGGACCAAGGGATTCTCCCCGAGGGGAAATCCGCTCCGCACGTTCAAAGTCACGCGGCGCTGCCTTCGTGCTCTGGTCATGTGGAGAGAAACTTGGTTCCTATCCAAAGGTCCTGTGCTGGGGGCTCTTTGTCGTCGCATAACGCTAACGACGGATGCTTCCCTCACAGGGTGGGGGGCGGTCATGAGTGGTCGCCCAGCCCAAGGTCTGTGGCAGGATCATCATCTTTCGTGGCACATAAATTGTCTAGAGATGTTGGCTGTGTTTCAGGCTCTGAAACACTTCCTAACAGACCTGAGAGGCCATCATGTGTTAGTTCAATCAGACAACACGTCGGTGGTCTCTTATATAAATCATCAGGGGGGCCTGCGGTCTCGCCGGCTTTACAAGTTGGCCCGTCAGATCCTCCTGTGGTCCCAAGGGAAGCTACTATCTCTGAGAGCAATGTATCTCCCTGGGTATTTGAATGTGGTAGCAGACTCCCTGTCGAGGCAGGGGCCGAGGCCAGGGGAATGGAGACTCCACCCCGAGGTGGTGGAGCTCCTTTGGTTGAGTTTCGGTCGCGCCGAGGTGGACCTATTCGCTTCCAAGGAGACCACTCATTGTCATCGGTGGTTCTCCATCACTCTTCCAGCCCCCCTGGGGTTGGATGCTATGGTGCAGCCGTGGCCGAGGTCACGTCTGTACGCCTTTCCCCCGATTGCTCTGTTACCAGGAGTTCTGGAGAGGGTCCGCCGGGACGGGGTCAGTCTACTACTAGTAGCCCCGTTCTGGCCGGCCCGAGTATGGTTTGCGGACCTGATTTCTCTCCTGGACGGTTCTCCTTTGGAGCTCCCGGTCAGGAGGGATCTACTCTCCCAGGCGGGGGGCACGATACTTCACCCCCGCCCAGAATTGTGGAAACTGTGGGCTTGGCCTCTGAGGGGGCCCAGCTCATAGACTCCGGTCTCTCAACCGAGGTTGTTGAGACCATTCTTAACTCCAGAGCTCCATCCACGAGGAAGCTTTATGCCTTGAAGTGGAAACTTTTCACTTCTTGGTGTGGAGAACACCTGCAGGACCCAGTTAACTGCCCAGTGGGTGCAGTGCTGGAATTCCTGCAGGAGCGCTTCTCCACAGGGTTATCCCCCTCCACACTAAAGGTGTATGTGGCGGCACTAGCTGCTTACCACGTCCCTTTCAGTGGAGTTTCTCTTGGGAGACACCCGCTTATAACTCGTTTCCTCCGTGGCACTTTGAGGCTGAGGCCAGCAGTTCGTACGAGGGTGCCGACTTGGGATCTGGCCATTGTATTAGAAGGTCTTTCCCTAGCTCCTTTTGAACCTATCGAAGAAGTTCCCGAGAAGTTTCTCACTTTTAAGACTATCTTTTTGCTTGCTATCTCTTCACTAAAAAGAATCGGAGATTTGCAGGCTCTGTCGGTTTCACCCTCGTGCCTGGAATTTGCACCTGGCATGGTTAAAGCTTTTCTGCATCCTAGACCAGGTTACGTTCCTAAGGTTCCTACTAATATTGTTAGACCTACGGTTCTGCAGGCTTTCTGTCCTCCTCCATTTATGTCATCGGACCAGGAGAAACTTAATTCACTCTGCCCTGTTAGGGCATTAGACGCTTATGTCCACAGAGCTGCCCTGTGGAGGAAATCAGAACAACTTTTTGTATGTTTCGGGCCACCCAGGAAAGGGTGTCCGGCGTCTAAACAGAGAATGAGCAAGTGGGTGGTTGAGGCTATCTCACTTGCTTATGAGTCGGCTGGCCAGCCTTCACCTTTGGTTGTCCGAGCTCACTCTACCAGGAGTATGGCTGCTTCTAAAGCTCTTTTGTCGGGGGTTTCCCTGAGTGATGTTTGTGATGCGGCTGGATGGTCTTCACCGCATACTTTTATTAAGTTCTATGACCTAGACTTAAGCTCTACCCCTGGGGCACAGGTGCTCTCGTCCTCTGTGCGCTAGTCTCACATGACGGTCATTTGGTCCTATGGCGACGTGGGTATTCGCGTTCCCGCAGCGTTTGACGCAGCTCGAAGTTCCCTTGAAAGGGAACGTCTCGGTTACGTATGTAACCCTAGTTCCCTGATAGGGAACGAGACGCTGCGTCGCTCCGCCATACTCCCGGCACTCCCGTTAGCGCTTCCTTCAAGCCTATCAGAAGCTAATGCGCTTGTGTTTTTGGGGTGCTTTATAGTTTCCTGGTCGATGACGTCACCCGCCTATGACGTTTCATCTCTCCATTGGGCTGATTCCATACGTGCTTCATGACGCACAACGCAGGGGCGTTCCCGCAGCGTTTGACGCAGCGTCTCGTTCCCTATCAGGGAACTAGGGTTACATACGTAACCGAGACGTTTTTAGGGATGCAGCGATTACCGGGTTTCACAATTAACCGCGCTTTAAAACGTCACGGTTAATTAATCGTAAAGACTATGCTACACCGAGTGTTCTGCACGGAATGGAAATTTTGCAACTAACACAAAACAAAAACAGTTACACCAGCGGTGCACCAGCTTAAAGTGCCGTGCTCATCAGTCACTATGGCAGAGGGACTAAGCAGCGACGCTCTATTTCCACCGAAAAAACGCCTTAAGTCAACAGTGCGCACATTTGTAGCCTACTGTAACGTGCTGATCTAGCCATAAAACGTTAAAAAAATGTAATCGTCTGGGAGAATGTGTAGAGCAGACATATCAATCTGAATAAGAGTGACGATGCAGAAAACAGCTCTATTCGGTACTGTGCGCACACACCCGACCCGAAGCGTCAGCCATGCACATAGACACCTATAGCCTACAGCGCGCGAGTACTGAATTGAGCTCTCTTTCGTGTCTGAATAGACAAATACACACCACATTATGTGTAAATGTCCGATTTGGAGAGTATTCATGTAAACTATGTCGGTTAAGTCTAAACAGTTTTGAGTGTATCGGATGTGCATCAGTGCAATTGGATCCGCATGTAATTGGACATGATACGATGTCTTAAAGGTATTGTAGGTAGAAATCCCCAAAAATACTTTTTCCAATTTTTTTCAAACTGTCTTTATATATCAATGCATAATTAAAATGTAAGTACTCTGGAAAATAAATTATAAAAATCGAGTGTCTGTAGTTCTCTCAGGACTGTAATAAACACAGCTCATTATTCCATTCGGGAAGAAAGAAATGATTGGTTGGGGGGACTGTCACTCTCCCTCGCTACCATGGATACCACCTCTGCTGATACAGGAGGAGCCCAAATGCGCGCACCCGTTTGAAGAGGCACGGAAGCTAGTAATAACAAACAATTATGGCAGAGAAAGAACAGTCAAAATTCTCAGTAACGTTACCTGCATATACTGTAGAGGCAGCGAAGTCAGACAAGTTAAAAAAAGGAAGACAGTATTTGAAAAGGCTATGAACAAAAAGTGTTTGGATAAATAAAGAAATCATACGAGAGTCAATATCGGCGTGGCTTTCCAGCGTCGGCGACTACTGAGGGATCTCATTCTCAAGGGGCTGAAAAGTGACTCCATGATGGCTTTATTTCTGCTGGACAGGTAATCTTGCTGTTTTCATTTTGAGGGCATTTATTTTTTTATGAAGCATGTATCATTAGCACACGTAGCTACCTAATATAGCTACCTAACGTTACGTAGCATAACTAACGGTACTGGCTTAGCTATGACAGTGTAACTTTGGTGTCGACTGGTATAACGTTACTGTTAGTGAGCCAGGGTTGAGACGATAAATAAGCAATAGGCCTATCTGCAGTTGAAAGCTGTTTTGTTTAATTTCGCCAAATCTAACCTTAGGTTAAAAAGTTTAGGGGATCTATTTTTATACCTAGCTTTACCCTCTGCCTAAACTTTGTTCCTATTTTCACCGTGAACTCTACCTGCTCCGTTTTTTCACGTTTGGTTTGTTGTTATATGCTCTACAAATGTTTACCTATGTGTTTATGTTGTATCTGTATGTGCTATACAATATATGTTGTGTGTGTGTGTTATATTATCTTGGGTCTGCAATGCAGTTGTGAGAAGGTGTTTGAGTGTATGTTACTCAGTTTATCTGTAAACAATCTTATGTTATGAATCTTAAAAATTCACCTTCATCGCAGTTTAACTGATAGTAACGGCAAACGTGTATCAATGAAGCTATTTATAGCTTTGCCTTATATTGAGTTTGATTCCGTTACGAGCTAGTCAAATATTTTAAACTTTACCAGTATCGATATGCGAGCTGGATAGTGAGTACTAACAGCCATGTTAATTGTTTATATTCATACTGATAAAGTTAGTTATTTTATTACTTGTGATTCTGACATGATGTCACTACATCTGGTACAGCTGGTAAACGCGTCCGACTCTTCCAGCTGAGCGAACGGCCGGGATCGCGCGTTCATTTGCTTTGGGGGCGTGGCTTTGGAAGGAGCCGAGAAGGGAGGGGGTGGGAGTTAATGGAATAATGAGCTGTGTTTATTGCAGTCCTGAGAGGACTACAGACACTCGATTTTTATAATTTCTTTTCCAGAGTACTTACATTTTAATTATGCATTGATATATAAAGACAGTTGAAACAAATTTGGACAAAAAGTATTTTTGTGGATTTCTACCTACAAATCCTTTAAAGTGACAGTGAGTAATAAACCTAATGCAGTCTGTGTCCTTAATATTGATCAAGCAACAAAAGAAAAAGACAAAAGCATTCACTGCTCGTTAATAGCTTTAATAAGGATTCATTATATTTAATTCATACAAATAAATATGTCTGCTGCTTGAAATAATAAAGAATGATGCAAGTAGTTATAAAGAATGCATATATCATTCATTGAAAGAAGACTGTGTTCTACTTTATGAAAAGTGGTTTTATTTAATTTTAAGATTTTTTTAAGTCACAGTAGTTAAATCTGTATATGTATAATGTATTGCATGTTCAAACTTTAAAATCATTCATATTAACAGGTTAATAGATGTTTTCTCCGGGAGTATATGGGTTTGGACATTTTAGAGAAATTCTAAATGAATGCATTACAATTGAAGTAAACCCATTATATTTAACTCATCTGAATTGTTTTATTTTTAGTCTAGTTTTAGTCGACTAATACTAGTAAATACTAATACACTCATTTAAACTAGTTTCTCCTCCATGTTGTGGAAAAAGCCTCTTGTGCTCCTTGGGAAAAACCTTAGCGTAGAACCCTGAACCTGATAGGCTATTGTTGCTTAGACCCAGATGATTGCCACTTTCAGCTAATTTGAAGGTTATATTTGTAATTATATAATTCTCTTTTATTTACAGTCGGTCAGTAAACAAGTTTCTGAAAAGAGAGTCAAAAGGATGAGAGCCAGATCCTTTCTGCAGAAGTATAATCTAGAAAAAGTAAGATTATTTCAACAAATTTACATATGTTAGGGCTCTAGACTCATTTTGCCCTTTGCTTTATTTTTCCAGCAACAGTAGATGTATTTAACAGTAGCATACAAGACAGAAATTAAATGAACAAATATAAAAAAATAAAACACTACATAGACTTTACTGTATACATTATACATTGACTCTTATTAAAGTTCTCACAAGACTCGTATTTTCACAGCACCCATTCACTGTAGAGCATCCATTGGTGAATAAATGATGTAATGCTAAATTTCTCTAAATCTGTTACAAATGATGAAACAAACTCATCTACATCTTGGATGGTCTGATGTTGAGTAAATTTTCAGCAAAATGTTTGCGCCATGCGCTAGAGCCCAAGAGGACACCACACTCCGGGTGGAGTGGGCAGTCACACCAAGGGGGCACGGTCGACCTTGCTGCTGGTATGCCAAAGCAATGGCGTCCACTATCCAGTGAGACAACCTTTGCTTGGAGAGAGCCTTTCCCTTCAGCTTCCCACCATAACAGACAAAGAGCTGGTCAGAGGTCCTGAAACACTGCATTCTGTCTACATAGGCACGGAGAGCGCGTACTGGACAGATCAGTGCCAAGGCTGGGTCTGCCTCCTCCAGGGGCAGCGCTTGCAGGTTCACCACCTGGTCTCAGAAGGGAGTGGTAGGAACCTTGGGCACATATCCAGGCCGGGGTCTCAGGATCATGTGAGAGTAAGGCGGCCCGAATTCCAGGCACGCTTCGTCAACAGAGAATGCGTGCAGGTCCCCTACCCTCTTGATGGAGGCCAATGCAACCAGGAGCGCTGTCTTCATTGACAGGAACTTAAGCTCCACTGATTGCAAAGGCTCAAAAGGAGCACTCTGCACGGCAGTTAGAACCACTGAGAGGTCCCAAGAGAAACGAGAGGAGGGCGAGGAGGATTCAGTCTCCTCGCTCCTCTAAGGAACCTGACGATCAGGTCATGCTTTCCTACGGACTTACCTTCCACTGTATCATGGTAAAAGGCAATAGCGGCAACGTATACTTTGAGAGTGGAGGGAGACAGCCTTCGCTCCAACCCATCTTGAAGGAAGGAAAGTACAACACTGATCGAACATCTCTGGGGGTCTTCTCGGTGAGAAGAGCACCAATTGACGAAGAGGTTCCACTTAAGCACGTAGACATGTCTCGTGTACGATGCTCTAGCGGAAATGATGTTAGCCACCACCGCTGTTGGTAGGGTACTCAAACCTGCCTCGTCCCGTCCAGGAGCCACATGTGGAGTTTCCAAATATCGGGACGAGGGTCTGCGCAAGAAGGTTCACTGGGGGAAACACATATTTGCGGCCCCGCGGACAGCTGTGCACCAGTGCATCCGTGCCGAGCGTGCCCTAGGTCAGGGAATAATACGAGGGCCGCAATGGGTCGAGTCGTGAGAGGCAAACAGATCTATCTGTGCGTCCCCGAACTGGTCCCAAATCAGCTGAACCGACTGGGGATGAAGTCGCCACTCTCCCGGGAGGGGCTGAAGCCGTGGGAGCTCTTCAGCTGCACAGTTCAGGGCTCCGGGGATAAAAATGGCTCGAAGCGGCCTCAGATGCTTCTGACTCCATATGAGGAGGTTGCGGGTGAGTTGCGACATACGGCGAGAGCGTAGACCACCTTGATGGTTGATGTACGCTACCGAGGCGGTATTGTCTGATTGGACTAGTACGTGTTGACCCCTGAGCAATGCCCGGAAGCGGTGCAGAGCAAGACGTACTGCCAGCAACTCGAGTCAATTTACATGACATAGGCGCTGGGTTCCTGTCCAGAAGCCCGCGGCAGCATGTCTATTGCACATGGCGCCCAAGCCCTTGGTGGAGGCATCTGTTGAGATAACAACATGTCGGGAAGCTCGTTCCAGGGGCACTCCGGCCCGTAGAAAACTGAGGTTCGACCACGGGGTGAAGGTCTGATGGCAGGTCGGAGTAACTGGTACTCGGAGGGTGCCGTGTTGCCATGCCCACCTCGGGGCTCGGTCACGAAGCCAGAGCTGAAGCGGTCTCATATGAAGCAATACGAGCGGCGTTGCCGCGGCTGCAGATGCCATATGCCCCAGCAGCCTCTGAAATAGTTTCAGTGGAACCGCACTCTTGCCCTCCAATTGTCTCTGGCAAGTCAGCAGTGACTGCGCGCGCTTGATCGTAAGCTAAGCCGACAAGGCGACTGAGTCGATGTCCATACCGAGAAAAGAAATCCTCTGCACGGGGCAAAGTTTGCTCTTCTCCCAGTTGACCTGAAGGCCCAGACGAGTTAGGTGCGGGAGCACTAGGTCCCTGTGTTCGCAAACCTGGTCTCGAGAGTGAACTATGATCAGCTAGTCGTCGAGATAGTTCAGGATGCGAACCCCGTGTTCCCGTAGGGGAACAAGGGCTGCCTCGACGACCTTCGTGAAGACGCGAGGAGACAGGGCTAGCCCGAAAGGGAGAACCGCGTACTGATATGCTTGCCCCTCGAAAGCAAACCGTAGGAACGGTCTGTGTCGAGGGAGAATGGAGACATGAAAGTAGGCGTCCTTCAGGTCGATCACTGCAAACCAATCCTGGGGCCACACACACTCGAAAATGCGTTTGGCCATGAGCATCTTGAACAGCAGCCTGTGAAGGGAGCGGTTCAAAACGAGCAGGTCCAGGCTTGGCCATAACCCACCGGATCTCTTCGGGACAATGGAGTAGGGGCTTTAGAACCCGGACCTCATTTCGGCTGGAGGGACAGTCTTGATCGCACCCTTCGCCAGTAGAGTGGCAACCTCCACTCTCATGATAGGGGCATTGCCACCAACCATAATGGAGCGGACTCCCCTGAAGCCGAGAAGAGACCGCGCGAACTGAATCGCGTAGCCGAGCCTGATCGTTCGTGCGACCCAGCGGGACAGGTTGGGAAGCTCTAGCCAGGCTCCAAAAAAATTTGCCAGCGGGGTCATGCGAACCACAGACGTCCCCACAGTGGTGCAGCGAGGGGGAATGACTGGCCCGGACGTGGACGGCATAGCGGCCCGGTGTGGGGGCACGGTCATTAACCACGTCCTGACAGAGGAGGCCAGGGAAGGACGAACGTTCCGCCAGGGGCCTTCTCTGCCAGGGTTCTGGCGACAGAGGGGGATGAGAGCGGTACGGTCCAGGGACGGCACGCACTGTCATCCGACTCTGAAACAGAGGAGGACGAAAGGGTTCACGGCTCGGAGGTGGCGCAGAACTCTGTGTGCTCAGGGATGAGGATGTCACTTCTTTCTTTAACCACATTAGGGTGCTGCCCACCCGAGGGTGAGCAGCGGGGAGTGGAGAACAAAAGATTCTCCCCCGGCCCTCCACCGGGGGAAGGAGTGGTCCTGCTAGCATCGCCTACGAAGTGACAATCATCCCTGAGAAGTCCGTCTCAGGAGTGCCGCTTGGCCCGGCATTTAGCGGGGGTGGGGCTGGAGAGGGCTGGGGCGCCTTTTGCGGCTTCCTCCACGACCGGGCTCGGGTGAAGGCTGCTGCTTGGGCTGGGCGGGTGGGGCGGGAGCCACAGGAGAGCGCCCTCGGCGGCAAACAGACTGAGGAATCTGCCCGGTCGGCTGGGTGGAGGAAGCAACGGGCCGACGGGGCAGAATATGTTTGATAGCCTCAGTCTTTGTCTGAGCTGTCGAGAACTTTTGGGCAAAATCCTCGACTACACCGCCGAAAAGGCCGGCCTGGGACATGGGGGAGTCGAGCAGCTGGGACCGCTCGGCATCCCGAATGTCAGCCAGGTTCAGCCATAGATGTCTCTCCTGGACCACGGCTGTGGACATCACCAAACCCAGGGAGCATGCGGTCACCTTCGAGTTCGGTGGCAGCGCGCAGCTCATCAAAGAGCCCTGGGTCTGTCCTACCCTCGGGCATGTCCCTGAGCATCTGGGCCTGGTAGACCTGCAGAGTGGCCATGGCATGCAGAGAAGCAGCCGCCTGTCCCGCCACTCTGTAAGACTTCGCCACTAACATAGATGAAAATCTACAGGCTTTGGATGGGTGCTTAGGCTCGCCACAAGAAGAATCATTCTGAGGACACAGTTGCATCGCAACAGAGTGTTCAACCGGGGGGAGCCCAGTGTACCCACGGGCAGGTGCCCCATCGAGGAGGGGAAAGGAGGATGAGATCAACGAGCGGTCATGGGAAGACATGGGGTCTTCCAGGACTTCGAGATCTCATCATGCACATCCGGGAAGAAAGGTATTGGGGTTGGCCATCTTAGACATGGCGTCTTCCTCTGGAGCGCCAAAGGAAACCCCCCGGGCATCCGAAGATGGTCCCACAGAAATCCCCTGAACACTCACGGGTTGCAACAATGGAGAGGGGGGCGTGGGGCACGGACGGATAGTCAGCGCCTTGTTCCACACCGTCACCCTCAGGTCAGCCTGGCCACCAGCCGAAGTAGTGCCTCTTGTGGAGACATTAGATCGGGGTGTGGATGAGGGGACTCTCACTCTTGCGAGATCACTGAGTCTCGACCGTAGTGTTGCGATGGTCATGTTCCCGCAGAGAGAATATGAGTCATCCACGAGCGCTGCTCTAGCGTGATCAATGCCCAAACACAGCGCTCGTGCCCATCAGAGTCAGACATGGGTCTATCGCAACCAGAAGTGCACGGGCGAGGCATCTTTAAAAAGACGTGCCGCGTGCAAGCTCTTTTGTGAGAGGAAAAACTCAAGTGTTGAAGCACCCAGGGAGTAACACACTCACTGGCAAACCACTGCACAGATAAGCAGGAAGTGTGCACTCGCCGGGAGATCACCGTCACACCAACACCGGAGAGTCTTGCTCGTCTCGTAAAGCTGAAAGTTCAGAGATGGCTGTGGAGTGAAGAATTAACTTGGCTCTGAAGTGAAAACATATCTGCATGTTGAAGGCGCCCTCCTTTTATACCCACGAGGTGGGGCGGAGTTGCTCCATGCAAATTCCGCAGACCCATGGCATTTCTTTGCTATTGGCTCGTTTTGTAATACTCAAAGTTGATAGGCTTTCTAAGCGAAACCCCATTCGTCATCATCCGACGTAACTCGGAGTGACAACGAAAGGGAACATATGTTCAGTATGACACTATACCAGTGAATAAATGTTTTGCTATAGTCATCTTGTCAGGTTCTGTAACTTCTGTCTAGTCTATTTCTTGGCTTTGTGACAGAGCCCTGACACTCCAGTTTTGTCTTGTCTGTTTGCCTTGTTTCATGTGCTATTATGTCATGTTTTGTCTTGTGCCATGTTGTCATGTTTTGTGTGAACACGTGGCTTATGAATGTTCTCATTGGCAGCGTATTCATGTCTCGTTTTGTGTTAGTACATGGCTTGTGATTTGTTTTACTGGCCATGTGTCACATGCCTGTCCTGTCTTGTGTTGCACATGGGTGTTTTGTTATTGTGGGCCATGTGCTCTCGTCTTTGTCTGATCCCTCCCCCTCGTTACCTGATTATTGTTTGAGTTCTTCCACCTGTCCCCTCTTGATTTGTTCCCTTCTTAAGTCTCCTCTTGTTTGCAGTCTTTGTCGGATCGTTGTCTAATGTTTCCTGTTCCCTGTGATCCTCCTGTAAGTTTCATGTTCTGTTTTTGTTTAATATGTATTAGTTATGTTTTCCCCCTCGTGGGTTTTGTTTTGTGTTTATGTTTATGTTTTCTTTTGTAAATAAATATAATTTGTCCTGCACTTGAGTCCTCACACTTTTTTCCTTACCTGTTCCGTGACATAACGATCCGACCCAATGAGGACTCAGCGGAGAAGAGGGGCCATGCCAGGGACTGTTCACGTCCCGTCTGCCCAGCGAGAGACTGTTCACGTCACGTCTGCCCAGCGAGAGACTGTTCACGTCACGTCTGCCCAGCGAGAGACTGTTCACGTCACGTCTGCCCAGCGAGAGACTGTTCACGTCACGTCTGCCCAGCGAGAGACTGTTCACGTCACGTCTGCCCAGCGAGAGACTGTTCACGTCACGTCTGCCCAGCGAGAGACTGTTCACGTCACGTCTGCCCAGCGAGAGACTGTTCACGTCACGTCTGCCCAGCGAGAGACTGTTCACGTCACGTTTGCCCAGCGAGAGACTGTTCACGTCATGTTTGCCCAGCGAGAGACTGTTCACGTCACGTCTGCCCAGCGAGAGACTGTTCACGTCACGTCTGCCCAGCGAGAGACTGTTCACGTCACGTCTGCCCAGCGAGAGACTGTTCACGTCACGTCTGCCCAGCGAGAGACTGTTCACGTCACGTCTGCCCAGCGAGAGACAGAGCCAGTGCCCGTTCCAGAGCCGGAGGCAGAGCCAATGCCTGTTCCAGAGCCAATGCCTGTTCTGGAGCCGGAGACCGAGCCAATGCCCGTTCCAGAGCCGGAGGCAGAGCCAGTGTCCGTTCCAGAGCCGGAGCCAGTGTCTGCTGTTCCAGAGCCGGAGGCAGAGCCAGTGCCTGTTCCAGAGCCAAGGCCTGTTCCAGAGCTGGAGCCAATGTCTGTTCCAGAGGCAGCGCCGGTTCCAGCGCCAGCGCCAGTGTTTGTTTCTGTGTTTGTGTTTGTTCTTGTGACTGTTACAGTTCTTGTGTCTGTTCCTGAGCCGGTCTCTGTTGTTCCTGAGCCGGTGTCTGCTGTACCTGAGCCGGTGTCTGCTGTACCTGAGCCGGTGTCTGCTGTATCTGAGCCGGTGTCTGCTGTACCTGAGCCGGTCTCTGCTGTTCCTGAGCCGGTCTCTGCTGTTCCTGAGCCAGTCTCTGCTGTTCCTGAGCCGGTGTCTGCTGTTCCTGAGCCTGAGCCACCGTCGTGGCCGCCCAATGGGGGGTCTTCACCGCCCTGGCCGCCCGATGGGGGGTCTTCACCGCCCTGGCCGCCCGATGGGGGGTCTTCACCGCCCTGGCCGCCCGATGGGTCGTCTGCTTCGCCCTGGCCGCCCGATGGGTCGTCTGCTTCGCCCTGGCCGCCCGATGGGTCGTCTGCTTCGCCCTGGCCGCCCGATGGGTCGTCTGCTTCGCCCTGGCTGCCCGATGGACTGTCTGCTTCGCCCTGGCCGCCCGATGGACTGTCTGCTGCGCCCTGGCCGCCCGATGGACTGTCTGCTGCGCCCTGGCCGCCCGATGGACTGTCTGCTTCGCCCTGGCCGCCCGATGGACTGTCTGCTTCGCCCTGGCCGCCCGATGGACTGTCTGCTTCGCCCTGGCCGCCCGATGGACTGTCTGCTTCGCCCTGGCCGCCCGATGGACTGTCTGCTTCGCCCTGGCCGCCCGATGGACTGTCTGCTTCGCCCTGGCCTCCCAGGACTAGGCGTTCTGTTCCTCCCGTCCCGCCCTGGTCTGTCCCTCCCGTCCCGCCCTGGTCTGTCCCTCCCGTCCCGCCCTGGTCTGTCCCTCCGGTCCCGCCCTGGTCTGTCCCTCCCATCCCTCCCGCCCCGCCCTGGTCTTATGGAGCGTCTGGTAGCCGCTCCGTAGGGAGGGGGTAATGTCACATGCCTGTCCTGTCTTGTGTTGCACATGGGTGTTTTGTTATTGTGGGCCATGTGCTCTTGTCTTTGTCTGATCCCTCCCCCTCGTTACCTGATTATTGTTTGAGTTCTTCCACCTGTCCCCTCTTGATTTGTTCCCTTCTTAAGTCTCCTCTTGTTTGCAGTCTTTGTCGGATCGTTGTCTAATGTTTCCTGTTCCCTGTGATCCTCCTGTAAGTTTCATGTTCTGTTTTTGTTTTATATGTATTAGTTATGTTTTCCCCCTCGTGGGTTTTGTTTTGTGTTTATGTTTTCTTTTGTAAATAAATATAATTTGTCCTGCACTTGAGTCCTCACACTTTTTTTCTTACGTGTTCCGTGACACCATGTGCTTGTGTTCAAGTCATGTTTGGTGTGAGTACATGGCTTGTCATGTATGTTTCCTTGTGCCATGTGCTCTGCTGTCAGTGTCTAGTCCTGCCCATCTTGTTACCTGATTATTGATTCATTTGCCCCACCTGTCCTCCCTCGCAACCCTCCTTTGTTTGCTCTCCCTATTTATTCTCCTTGTGTTTGCAGTCCTGTGCTGGTTCGTTGTCGTAAGTACACTGTGTGTTTCTCTGCTGTGTGCTTCCGTCAAATCTAGTCTAGTCAGTAGCGGATTTAGGCACGGGCGAACCGGGCAGTGGCCCGGGGCGGCATTTTTTCATGTCATATGGGGGTGAAAAGAGCAGTAAAAAAAATAAATAAAAATCTTCTGCGCCGCGAAGCGGTTTTCTATTATCTATCATGTCACTGTGTGGGGAATTGGCAAATTGGCGCCCCTGCTTGCTGAGAAGGTGCCGTGTGTGACGCCGGTTTCACACTGCACACGTTAGCAGTTCATATTTTTTTCGGCGCCCATGTTAACAGATTAGAGCATTCACACACCGCACGCAGAGGCGGCGCGGCAGTGCGTAGCAGGAGCACTGTATAGAGCAATACTCTAATGGAATTAGTCAAGTCAAGTCAAGTCAAATCACCTTTATTTATATAGCGCTTTTTACAATACAAATTGTTTCAAAGCAGCTTTACAGAGATAACCTGAAAGTAAAGTTGTAATAGTATTGTTAGATTCAAAATTAAATGTTAAATGAATTAGTGGGCTAAAGTCAGTCACACCACCTCGACTTTCTTCCAAAATAACGCACATTTCATTCATAATATTATAAATAAAGGCCTATAGTTCCTGCAAATTTTTGTTTTTCTGAATTGTGTGAAATGGCTAATAAAAAAGGTAATACAAAACGATTATGTGGGTCACCTCACCAAGGTGAATTGGTTTAGTCTTGACTTCTGGTCGTGACGGTGACTTGTGACGTGAGTGACAGTGTTGGGGGCGGGGGATGGGAAATCTGTTGATTGTCGAGTGCCAAATAAACAGAGATGGACAGGAAAAGGTCAAAGCCATCAGGTGCACAATTTAGAAAAATAGAAAAGAAGAAGAGGAGAAACGAGCAAAAGATAAAGGTATGCAACTATGTTCTCTCTGTGGTATGATTACGGTATCCATGTTGTCATGAATGAAGGGCTAATGTTAATTGTGGGTAACTCGTCTCTTACGTTTCTTAGCCTTTTTGCTATGATTCTTGTTATGCTTATACAACAATAATTAGGTTTTAGGTCAACAAACACGAGATCTAATTTTACCATAATATTGTGCTTTGCAACAAAACTGTTACAAGTTCAGTTATTATTTATTTCCATCAGTTGGGTTAACGTTAGGCCCTGTAATAAGCCAATGGAATTTTCACATCTTTAGGTAGTTTCAAGTCATGTATACTTTTCTTGACCTCAACTACAGTGGTACAATGACATTTTAATGACAAATTCAATTTGTACCTCTGTAGTTGAGGTCAAGACAGCCAATTTTCTGTTCTTAGTGCAATAGTGTAATAATTAGATTCTCTTTAGTGTGTTTTCACATTTGTGTGATAAAGTATTTGTGCTATAGAATATTTATTCTATATTTTATTTGTATATTATTATTAATGTTTTATATTATTGTTGCTCTCTGCTCTTGTTAAATTTTTTATATATCTGATTGTATATATTTTGGCACATTTATGTATATAGTGTATATTTAAGTTCTGATAACTTAAACAGTCATAGTTTTTTGCAGAATTGTGTCCATTGTCTTTTGGCAATGTTGGATGTAATGAAGGATTTGTGCAATTGAGAAATATCATTTTCTCTTTAACTTATGTTGTTATAATAAAATATGACTGTTTGTGGATAATTTTGTGAGTGTGTGTGTGTGTGTGCATGTTTTATTTTATTATTTTATTTGTTTTATTTATCGCCCAGGGTTTAATTCAATGTAGTACTGCCACTGAGTCTAATCTAGTCCAGTCTTATCTAGTCTAATCTAATCTAGTCTAGTCTAGTCTAGTCAAGACAGTCTTTTCGTTGCATTTTGTTTTATTAATAAAAAGCCCATCAACTCTGCACCCTCTGCAGTCCTCGCTTCTTTCACCCCCCCCCCCCCCCCCCCCCCCCCCACCTGACACATCCATATTGTTCTGGTAAACTGTTAAAATCATCTTCATAACTGAGTTTATTCATTATTAGAATGAATCAAGAATATATTTTGTAATGTGACAATTTTTGTGTATCTAGTGACATCAAAAGTAAACTGAGACTGAAATCTATGACTTCACACATACAATTAATTAAAGCATGTAAGATTATTTAAAACAAAAAGTCAATAATTATGTTATCAAACTTTATTGATCCATTTGTATCTCTTTCTTTATCCATTCAACTAGAGTCTTTTTGCAAGAGCTCAAAAAGAGATGACACATATGGAGAGGAGTATATATAAAGAGTGTTTTAGGCGTTAAGTAGAAGGTAATACAGAACTCTGCAGTTTACAAGTACAGTATTTAAAAAGGCTAAATATCATCATCCCAGGTTACCAGCATCATAAGACAGAAAACAAATAGGATGATGCACTTATGTGTGTCACGCTCTGTAGATCATTTAGAAATGGCAGGTGTAACAGAGGATGTCACACTTTGTGGTGGCTCTATTTTCTCCAGTCGTTTCTTTACACTTTCGTACTCCTTTTCCCACTCCTCCTTGGAGAGAGAGGAAGGACTGACCTCCAGAAACCTGTAGGCATCTTTGGTTTGGAGCTTAAAGATGACAGATGCTTTTTTACAGCCTGCACCAAAACTGCTCCAAGCCTGTGGAATTAAAACATTTACAAGTCAGATTAGACTATTAGATGAATCCTTAGTAATGCCTGGACAAAATGAGGGGACCCTCAAGCTTTCCCTTCGGGTACAAATAAAGAGAAATAATATATAAATTAAACAAAATAAATCAAACATCTTAGACAATCTTACTGAAAATGTTTTAAATTATGTAAACATTACTTTTACCTCTTCAGCTGTTTGGATTGATTCTAGAAATTCATCTTTTAGATCAGCAAGATCTTCAATAAGATCTTCTCCAACAAAGGTCTTTTGTTCCAGGTAGTCCAGCATTTGAGCAACACTCTCCCAGAAGTTTTTGAGCTGGATCATAACTGCCTGAATCTTTGACAAGCTACTCTGAACATCCTTCAGATGGATGGGGTCGGGTATGGAATCTGCAGAGGGGAAATAAGTGTTTCAACAAGCCACACGTTTGCTCCCTGTCTTAAACCAGACTTGAATCTTGGCACAGTCTTAAGTGTCATATTGGTATACTATAAACATGAAAGAAAACAGACTCACTCCGTTCAAAACTGGCTTTGGCAAACTTCATCTGTCCATCAATGATCTTTAGCTGGACCTGCCACTGCTTCTGTTTCAGAGCAGTCTTTTCAGCGATGAGGAGATTCAGTTCAGCTTCAAGAGCCTTCATACGTGCAACATTTCGAGGATCACGCACAGCATTATAAATGCTTTTAACAATGAGCCCAACGAATGGAACCATTGCAGCGAAGATGTCAAGGCCTCTACTTGTTTTGGTTATGGATCTGGCAAATACTTGAATCTCTTGGATTTTGCTGTTTATCTTTTTCTCAGTTTCATCGAGCTCTTGTGTGTTTTTTTGGAGTTCAGATTTCAGATCATTCAGGGTTTTTTCAGTCTGCTTCAACTTATTGTCTTGTCCAGTAATCTTTTTATCTGTATCTTTTTTTTCCTTGACAACATCACTGGTGGACGATGCTACATCTTTGTTGTGTAAATTATACCTATACAATGTTGAAGAAATGTTGCAGTGAAATTAGCATTTTATAACAATGGGCTGGTGTAACTAGCTTAAAAGTTTAGCTTAAAACATGTCCATACTTCTCCCTGATTTTAGCGAATGGATTTTTAAGAATAATTCAGCTGCTGAGGAATGAGGAAAGTGCACTTACTTTTCCACTATCCTGTCCACATCAGTGATAATGTCTTTGATCCAGACTCGTGCTTTGCCTAGGAATTTGACTGCCAAAACCGCCTTATTTTTCTCCACAGCTGTCGTCAACATGGGAAACAGCGACTGAACCAGGTTCTCACTGGTCAAAATACACTGTGAGAAGGAAGAGACATAAGATCAAGTTTCTTAGACTTAGTTAGGTGAGAGGCTCTTATAACTAACTTAGCTACATTTAATCTCTAGCTAACAGACAGACTATATGACATTCTATTCACTACAAACCCCTTATGTTTGGTGAAATTGACACAAATTTCACAGAGATGAAAATACTGAAGTCAAGAGAAAGTCTGAAACAGTACTTTCAACATAGTTGCATCAGAGGATCCAAACAGAAGCTGAGTTTCCACAGCCCGACTCCTGATGATTCTCTCCAGGCTGGGGAAGTTGGCCAGGCACAGGTAAGAGAGATGGTAGAGAAGCGCTGTCTTTTCGGCAGCAGGGAGAAGGTCTTGTACAAACGTTGGGCTCCACTGGGACACAGCCACTGGTGAAAAAACATTGTACATTGCTAAAGGCTGAAAAGATCACATTGATGGCAGGTATTGTTTTCTGTTTGATAAAATAAGCTAATACTTGCTTTTGCTATCAGCCATCCTTTACTCAAAAAATATGTGTAATGAGTTCTCCTACAATGTAATGAAAGCAGAACAGTTTTGTTTGGTATAAAACATGTCTTGGAAAATACAAAATAAAAATGCAAGGATATCTGAAAATGATTATAAAAATGTTAAGTGAAACTGACTTACCTTTGTTTTAGTAAGTGAAATGGAGAACAAGGTATCTGGTGCTTTTATACTAGAGGTATGACCCCCCTCCCTCCGCCCTCAGAGAGAATGACCTCAAAAGAAACATGGGATTATTGAGTGAAGTTAAGGTTGTGATAAATGGAATTGAACTTCTGTGGAATTGAACTTCCCACCAAGTTCTGCAATAAGTATCAGTATTGTGCTTAAGTGTAATTCACGTGCATCTACATACCATATCAATGTGTACCTCAGTTTGAATTAACTCACTAGTACACAACTTAAATACATGTACATAATTCCTAATAACTTTAACATTATAGACTATTACTCAGTGATATGTTCCGTAAAATAAATTGCAACAGTGAACACTGCAACAACAACAACAAAAAATGCTCGGTCCTTCATTCAATTTTCAATGTGTTGAAACTTTAATCCACACATGAATTATCCATTACTTCATGCATTACTATCGCATGAATCATCAGGAACTAACACAAGTTCAAAGTTTTTTATTTATGACTTCATGGATGAACAACACCTGAATTAAAACATTAAGTAATATGAGTACATCATCATGAATCATGATGTTTTCTTTGTTCACAAAAAAAAAAAAAAAAAAAAAAATGTCTTTATTATCCATTTTGGTTAAGGCTACGGTTATGGTACATGAATCATCAGGAATTCATGCATGAAAAAAGCATTTATTAAAATTATTAAAAGAATATACAAAAATCTACATTATCTCATTTATGCATACATGCTAGAACGGTATATCCATTAATGTGAGAACTAATGTTTTTTCATTAATTATGATCTGAGTTATCAAGCATGTTCATGTCTTCTTCATAGTAGCCTGCAGGTCAATGGACAGACCCCAAAATTGGCCAATCGCAGCACATAGCACATAAGTTCTTTTGACATCCAAATACAGTAGTCATCATTAACTAAGCATCAGCATCTTCACAGACTTCATCATGTATGTAAACCCTCAACTAAAGTGGTGACTTGGAAACGTCTCGATTACTAATGTAACCCTCGTTCCCAGAAGGAGGGAACAGAAGACGTTACGTCAACGTGACAACGTAATTGGGTTCACTTCAGGTAGCCCTATCAGCTTCGAGTTTCTACAGAACGAGCCAATGAACATTGCCGTGTGTGAAACGCGTCACGCGCCCCGCCCCGCGGGTATAAACAGGAAGTGGGCGCACATACACATTGTTTTTCGCTGAGGAGACGAGATCGTGACGGCCGTACAGCGATGGTCAGCAACAGTGGCGACGGGATGTAACGTCTCTCGTTCCCTCCCTCAGGGAACGAGGGTTACATTAGTAACCGAGACGTTCCCTATCAGTCGCTCACATTTGACGTTACATTGACGTGACAACGTAATTGGGATTCCTATGGAAAACACCACAGTTGTTGCCACATCCTGTGCCCTACGCAGGACTCTCAGACCCCCAACTGACTGGGGAATACACATATGGACTGGCAGTGCAACATAAGGACTGTCACTGGGGTGGCTCCAGCCTGAGAAGAGGGAGGCAACACCGAGCAGTGACCACAGAGCGGACTCTGCCAAGGGAAAGACACGGGCTCACCGCAGGGTGCTGGTCATGGAGGAATACGAATATGGGATCGCTGCAGGTACCACCAATTATGGAACCCAGCCTAGTATAAGTTACACAAGCAGACAAGCACTAGGCCTGGCGTCAGATGTTCCGCAACGTTTGACTGTCGAAGGGGTGCGGAGGAACACAGTAGGGTTCGCCTAAGTGGGGAACTCGAATGGAGCAAAAAGCGCACGTATCCGCTCCATGTGGAGGGGAGTGGCGCAGCAAGCCGACACTAGAGCGGGAACTTCGGTGTTCACAGGAAAAAAACTGCTCAATATGTAGGCAATAAAACCTAGCGAACGTGTTAGGTGTCGCCCAGCCCGCAGCTCTACAGATATCTGTCAGCGAGGCGCCGTGTGCCAGCGCCCAAGAAGAAGCGACACTCCTGGTGGAGTGGGCTCTCAACCCGGTAGGGCAGGGCATGCCTTGGGCTTCGTAAGCTAAGTCAATTGCATCCACTATCTAGTAGGCCATCCTCTGCTTGGAAACAGCCTTTCCCTTCTGCTGGCCTCCGTAACAGACAAATAGCTGATCTGAGGTCTTGAGGCCTTGCGTTCTGTCCACGTAAAGACGCAGAGCGCGAACCGGACAGAGAAAAGCCAGGGCTGGATCTGCCTCCTCCGAAGGCAGCGCTTGCAGGTTCACCACCTGGTCCCGGAAGGGAGTGGTAGGAACCTTGGGCACGTATCCGGGACGGGGTCTCAGGATCACGTGAGACTTAGCTGGGCCGAATTCTAGGCACGATTCGTCGACCGAAAGCGACGGTGCCCTACCCTCTTGATAGAGGCCAATGCAACCAGGAGTACTGTTTTACAGCTGATTGCAAAGGCTGAAAGGGTGGTCTCTGAAGTGTCAAAGGGACCAGAGACAAATCCCAAGAGGGTACAGAGAGTGGGAGGATTTAGTCTCCTCACCCCCCTCAGGAACCTGACGATCAGGTCGTGCTTTCCCAGACTTGCCCTCAACTGCATTGTTATGTGCGGCAATAGCGGCAACATACACTTTAAGGGTGGATGGAGACAGCCTTCGCTCCAACCCATCTTGCAGGAAGGAAAGCACAGCTCTGATTGAGCAAGTTCAGGGGTTCTCCAGGTGAGAAGAACATCACTCAATAAGCAGGTTCCACTTCAACGTATAGATGTGCCTCATAGAGGGGGCTATTGCGGAAGTGATGGTGTCAACTATTGCTTGGGGTAGGTCACCTAGAACCTCTGCGTCCCGTCCAGGGACCAGGCATGGAGTTTCCAGAGGTCTGGACGTGGGTAGCATCTGGTGCCCAGTTTCTGAGAGAGCAGGTCCTCTCTCAGAGGAATCAGCCTGGGAGGGACTGTCGCGAGGAGCACTAGTTCTGGGAAACAGGTCCCGTTGGGCCAATACGGCGCAACAAGCAAGATCTGCTCCTTGTCTTCCCTGACTCTGCACAGGATCTGTGCAAGAAAGCTCACTGGGTGAAACGCATACTTGCGTAGGTCCCGGGGCCAGCTTTGTGCCAGTGTGTCCGTGCCGAGGGTGCCCTCAATCAGGGAGAAGAACAACTGGCAGTGGGACGTGTCCGGGGCGGCAAACAGATCTACCTGTGCGGTCCGCAAACCATAGGTGTCAATTCCAGGGGTCAGAAAGTAAAAGTCCTGCCATATGTTTATTCCACCCATTAACTCAGCCAGCTGATTTCACTAATTAGTTCTCCTGGCTGAAAAACTGTGCTAATTAGCAAATCCAGGTGATTGGAACAAAATACTGAGGAGGAATTTTACTTTCTGAACCTGGACTTGACACCTCTGCCGCAAACAGATCTACCTGTGCGGTCCCAAAGTGCCTCCATATCAGTTGGACAACCTGGGGATGGAGTCGCCATTCTCCCTCCTTCGGTGAGAGCTTGTTGGCTGCACGGTTGAGCAGGCCCGGAATATAAATGGCACGAAGCGACCTAAGATGCTTCTGACTCCAAAACGAAGAGATGGAGGGCGAGTTGTGACATGCGGCGGGAGCGTAGACCACCCTGACGGTTGATGTACACAAAGGTCGCAGTACTGTCCGTACATGCATGCCTAGTAACGGCGTTTCAAAACGGCCCAGCGCAAGATGTACTGCTGACAACTCAAGGCAGTTGATGTGCCTTTGCAGTTTAGGCCCCATCCACAGACCTGAAGCTGCATGCCTGTTGTACGTAGCCCCCCAGCCGGTGGCAGAGGCATCCTTGGTGACCACCGAGTGCCTGGACACTTGTTCTAGTGGAACACCTGCCCGCAGGAACGAAGGGTCCGACCACAAGCTGAGAGTTTGGCGACAGTGCAAGGTAATTTCGACCCGGCACGAGCCGCTCTACCACGCCCATCTCGAGACTCGATCATGGAGCCAGTGTTGGAGCGGCCTAATATGAAGCAATCCGAGTGGCGTTACCGCGGCTGCATATGCCATATGCCCCAGGAGCCTCTGAAAAAGTTTCAGTGGTGCCGCTGTTCGGCGTCTAAGTGAGCTCACGCAGTTCAATTCTGACTGGACACGGGCCTCTGTGAGGCGTGCTGTCATGTTCATTGAGTCCAGCTCCATAACGAGAAAAGAGATCGTCTGCCCGGGGGTGAGTTTGCTCTATTCCCAGTTGACCCGGAGCCTTAGGAGGCTGAGGTGACTGAGATTTGTGAATGTGATCAGTTTCGGGTTTGTTCCTTACAGCAATCGTTTGGCCGGAATACTTGAAATATTTGATATTTTTGAATAAATTATTGTGACCATACTTTTATCTGCCTGTTATGTGTTTCATATTGAGAAATGGCTAGGTTTAGGGGTCAGGTTAGGTGCTCAAAAACATCTACACAATAGTCATACCCCAGAATATCATGTCATGGCAACACAATTATACCCCAATATATAATTTCATGATGATAAATTCCCATGCCCATTGCGTCTGTGTATTGACTCCGAAGGTTTCTCAATGAAAGCATTGAGCTTCCGGCCGCGGCACAATAAAGAGGCTAAAAGGTGTTTTTAGCATCTCTCTAGTGTCACGCACATTTGTCTTGGACACGTGGCCATATCGGACACCTTGGGAATGAGAAGCCGTTGTCTCACATCCTTTTTACAGTAAACCAGATGCGATTTCTCAAGAATATACGTTACCTATCAATTCTCATCAGTATTTCATCAGCCAAGATAAATAAGAAATTGGTGTTGCAATGGCAAAAAATCCTTATTTCCTTATTTCCTTAAATCCTTATTGCAATAAATCCTTATTTCAAATGCAATGATATTACTCAATCACAGAAGTGGGGGTTTACATTGAAGTTATAAATGAGACACAAGTCTTAAAGTGTTTAAATCAAAGTGCTAAAACAAGGGTAGAAAATGACCTTTGTATAAATTATGACAGTTTTAATGTAATTCTACTAACATTATAAGAACAACACGGGAAATAAATATTGATGCATGATCTCTTTAAATGAAGCTACAAAAATTAAGCTCAAATAAGTGAGTGAACTGAGAAAATGTACAGGACAAAAATATTGATTACCAGACATTAAACAGAATTAGCAGAATGTTTTCTTATCTTATTAGGAGGCTGGTGTTTTTTTGTTGTTGTTTTTTTTTACATATGACCGACTTATTGCTTGGATCAATACTGCTTTTTACACTATTTATGTTCATGTGTTAATATTTTGCTTGTAAACGAAGTGAGGCCTTCGACCCACAACCCAGTGCCCACAAACACTACACTATGCATGTCCCGCGGTTTCTGTAAAAACGAAACCAAAACACATTCAGTCAGCTCAGGCAGACGGTGTTTTGAGTGTAGTAAATGTGCCCGCTGTCACGCGCCCACATTCACTCACAGACATGTTAAAACCCACGGTTTTCATCCCGCTCATTTCCTCTTCGCAAACTGTCATAGAGAAATCGAGCGCGGCCAGACCGCCCGCTGTGATAAGCGTGCTCCCCGCCTCAGATGCTGCAAGCACAGTGTTCACTTTACAACACTTCGAGTGAGACTTCGGGGCATGCGAGTTTTGAACTACTTGGACGATTGGCTGATTCTAGCTTGATCACACTCAGAGCTCATAGAACACAGGACCATATTACTCGAGCATCTCAAGAATCTGGGTCTCACAGTCGGGGCATGCGAGTTTTGAACTACTTGGACGATTGGCTGATTCTAGCTTGATCACACTCAGAGCTCATAGAACACAGGACCATATTACTCGAGCATCTCAAGAATCTGGGTCTCACAGGCGAAAAGTCAGAAAATGTCTTTTCTGGGCACAGAACTGGACTCGCTGTCTATAACAGCGCGTCTGTCGCCGGAGCGCGGACTGGACATTCAGCGCACCGCGAAATCCTTCCGCCTCGGCACTATAGTCCCGCTCAAAAGGTTTCAGAAAATGCTGGGCCTCATGGCCTCAGCATCTTCGGTACTCCAGCTGGGTCCGCTTTGCATGCGCCCACTGCAGTTATGGCTAAAAGCGCGAGTTCCACCCCGGGCATGAACCTCTGGTTTGTTTCTCCCAAAGGTCGATCTGAAATGCGTCTCAGCTCTGGAAACTTGGAAAGCAACCAACTGGTAGCAGTCAGGTGTGAGCCTGGGGACTTTCTCGAGTGTGAAGGTGGTGCCCACGGACGCCTCCACCTCGGGATGGGGAGCGCTGCTCGAGGGCAGACCGTTCTTTGGCCAGTGGTCAGAACGGGAAAAGCTTCTACACATAAACTGTCTGGAAATGATGGCAGTCGACAACGCACTAAGGCGCTTCTCTCCCCAGATAAAAGGCCACCACGTCTTGGTCCGTTCGGACAACATGTCAGTGGTGGCATACATAAATCACCAGGGTGGCATCAGGTCCTGAAACCTTTACAGGCTGATGGAACGCCTCCTGGTCTGGGCTCAGCACAACCTGCTTTCACTGAAAGCAGCGCAATGGCCTGGTCACCTGAATCTGGGACCGGACAGACTGTCCAGAAACAATGTTCCACCAGGAGAATGGTCGCTGCACCCGCAAACGATCCGACTGCTGTGGGAGACATTCGGCAGAGCGCAGGTGGACCTGTTCGCGTCCCAAGAGAACACTCACTGTCCGAAGTTTTTCTCCGAAAGCAGGGATGCGCTGGCCCACGTCTAGCCCCGCTGCCCTCTCTATGCCTTTCCCCCTTCTCGCTCCTGCCTCAGGTGTTGGAACGAATCAGGGAAAACGGATGCTCAGTGCTGCTTGTGGCTCCGCTCTGGACGAACCAGGCTTGGTTCCCAGTCCTGATGCAGCTGATCAGCACTGCCCCGTGGCCTATACCGACAAGGAAAGACCTCCTCTCTCAGGCCAAGGGCTCGATTTGGCATCCTCGCCCGGAACTATGGTCCCTACATGCATGGGCCATCAACGGGTACCCGCTAACCTCCCGGAGGGAGTGTTAAACACGATCACGAAGGCTAGGGCCCCGTCTACTATACGGCTCTATTCCTCAAAATGGTCTGTGTTCTCTGGCTGTTGTCAAGCTCAGGGCTTTTCACCCCTAGACAGCTGGGTTACGGAAGTTCTCTCCTTCCTTCAAGAGCTACTGGATAAGGGCAGAACCCCATCCACGCTCAAAGTGTATGTGGCGGCCATGGCGGCGTTTACTAAACCGGTGTCTTGCCAGTCACTGGGGAAAAACGACCTGGTCGTGCGATTCCTCAAGGGAGCTAGGAGGCTGAATCCTCCCAGACCCCCTTCAGTCCCTGTGTGGGACCTTTCTACGGTTTTGGAAGCCACGAAAGGTGCCCCAATCAAGCCAATCTATTTGTCAGACACGAAACATTTGTCTTTCAACACAGTGTTTCTTATGGCTCTTGCTTCAGTGAAGCACACTGGGGATTTACAAGCGCTTTCGGTGAGCGCGACGTGAATGGAATTCGGGCCTAATGACTCGAAAGTCATACTTATGTGTCCCGCTCGTCTGTTTTCAAACAGACTGAGCAGCTCTTAGATTTGTTTAGCGGGCGTTCTAAGGGACTAGCCGCATCAAAACAGAGCCTATCCAGGCTCACTGATCGATAGAACAACTCCATGGGTATTGAAAGACCCGTACTGCTACCCAGTTCAGGCTGAACGCTTTTCACCCTGACTGCGTGGTGCACTGTTAATATGGCTAGCTCCCGTGGGATGCTATTGTGGGGAATGACGCTGATAGCCTCTCTTCTCTGACTCTCTGTGAGTCCATGGTGATTATACACTATATGAGCCCCGGGCTACTGCCCTTGGGACTTTGGTGTCGGATCCCAGTATGCACAGCGTTTTACACTGTGTTCCCTATAGCGTAAGATATTACGCAGTACGACAGAACCTCTCGTAAGAGAACGTACTCGGTTACTAACGTGACCTTGGTTCTCTCTATAAGAGGGAACGAGTACTGCGTATCTTGCCGTGCTTACAACATGCTCTGGTTTGCTTAGGTGATGAAAAAACAGTTTGTATCAGCCTATCGAGCTATATTTATAGGTCAAGGCCATGCCTATTTCGGCGGGAAGTGAGGTAGTGGGCGCAAAGCTGACTGAATGTGTGTGTTGGTTTTGTTTTCACATAAAACGTGGGACATGCATTATGTAGTGTTTGTGGGCACTGAGATGTGGGCACATTCACTACATGTAATTCACAATCGACATGAGTCGCTGGCTGCGCTCGATGTCTCTATGGCAGTTTGCGTAGAGAGAGAGAGTGGGACAAAACCTTGTGGGGTTCAACGTGTCTGTGAGAGAACGTGGGCGCAGGACAGCGGGCACATTTACTGCACAGAAAACACCGTCAGCCTGAGCTGACTGAATGTGTGTTGGTTTCGTTTTTACAGAAACACACACAACCACACACACACACACACACAAACAAACCCTACCCCTAAAAAACTGTTTATTATGTTTTTAAAGCCATTTGAAACATTGAAAGATGAGGAAATATAGGAAATGTCCTCATAAATCAAATTTGACATTGTAATACCAGTGTAATACCCATGTCATTGTACAAATTTCTATCCTCATAAATCACAACACACACACACACACACACACACACACACACACACACACACAAGCAACTCTTACATCACTCTATAGATCTGCTACGGGTCAGTTCATGTATGGAGTGTCTGATGTATTTAATGGATCAGGAGCGAGTCTGTGGAGGGATTGTTAGTATCAAGTCAATGTTCTTGTAGCAACTTTATTCTGCAAAGACCAAATACATTAACACTGCCATTAAAAAATTAAGATCAGACAACCTTTTATGGGGGAAGTGCAGAACTCCAGATATTTTTACAGGTTTCACAGACTTATTCTTGCCACAATTATCAGTGCAGGAACTCTGTCCTTCTACAGCGTCTCTGACACAATGAGCCTCATACACACAGTCCAGACCACATTCACTCAACTGCTCTATCCTGGGTTTAGGTTTTATTATACTGGATCATCAGATCATCAGTGTTGATGAATGTGAATAGACTGTAGAGAGATTCTACCTAATAGAAATTTTGGGTATCTATACTTTACTGGAGTAATTATTTTTCACCCGACTTTTTACTTCTACTCCTTACATTTTCACGCAAATATCTGTACTTTCTACTCTTTACATTTTAAAAATTGCCTCGTTACTCCAATTTAATTTCGGCTTGTTTTCATTCTGGCTTGTCACCGTTCAAAAGAAAAAGAAAAACCTATCCAGATAAATCACCATCCAGATAAAGTGAATTTGATTGTGGTTGGATGAGAACAGGGTTTCTGCAGGGTTCAGTCAGTCAAATTTAAGACCTTTTTAAGACCTTTTTATGATCATTATGATTTAAATTTATGACCTACTCGAATTACGAAAAATAACTTCAGTCATTAAAATTCCCTTAAAAAGTTTTTTTTTTTAAATAGAACTTTCATTGAAAGTAACAAGTTTTATTATTTAAAGGTTCCACTTTCTTAAGAGGAACAAACTGAAGGCTCCTTTTTCTTAAGTATCAAGAACACAGGAACAACACTTAACAATTGTAAATTGTAACATTGTAAAGTAACATTGTAAATTAACAATTATTTTATGGCATTACTTTCCAAAGTAACAAGTCAATCTGTCAGTCTGTGTCTGTCTACATTTTTCTCAGTTCGTCCCTTTTAATGGTGATCTCCTCCTCAATCTTTTTCATCTCAGACAATTTCTCCTTGCTTGCCCGTCTGAGGGCCTTAGATTTTGAAAGGAGCTGGGTCATCTTTGATCCCGATTTGCCCTCCGCTTCCTCTGCCAGCATGTTGGCCTCCCTGGCGAGACAGGTGGAAACCTCTTGAACAGTGGTTTTCTTTCTCTTAAGGTCGGTCAAATACTGCTCAGCCAGCCTTCTTTTCTGTGTCCGTGCTTCACTCTCCTTCCTTGCACGCTGCTGATCAAGGAAAATGCGGTACCTCCTCGACCTGGCTGCTCCCACCGATACCAGCAGATCTTTTGTGAGGGGAACTTTGGTCACCTCACCGTCCACATCTACATAATCACACACAAGTCTATGTGAACTATTGTCTCTTCCTGCATACTGGCAGTCTCAACCTCCTTGTTCACGGAGGAGCAGCTTCTGGCAAAATGCCCAAGCCACTGGATAGGCACGGCTTAACCAGCCGCACAAGAAGGTGCCCAGCCGTTTTACCATTGGCTGGAAGGAGAGAAACTCTTCATTCCTACATTCAAGAGTCAGGAGAGCCTCAAACTGTTGTAGAATGACATCCCCTAAAAAACAAAACGTTACAAAGGGAATAAGTTAGAATTATATTGATCCACTTAAACCTCTATAAAGACTACAATAACATTTGGTTATGATGGTTTAAATTCAGGGTTTTCCCTAAGATTTCAGAGGACATAGAAACTCCACTAAACTCAGATAAATACTATTTTAAACTCATGACCAGAAAATGAGTTAATCTGCAACACCTACATGATCGCTCATCCTGTTTGTTTTGTTGATTACTGTTGTCAGGATTAGGGATGTCACGATACCAATATTCTACTAGTCTGTACCAATACCATTAAAATTGTACAGTTCTCGGTACCAATTTCTGTACCACAGCAAAATCTGTTGGAACTATTTCTCTATTTTATTTAACTATTTGAAAAAAAAATTAAATTCAATTACTTTATTATTTATGATGGTAATCATAAGTACATAATACATAAGCATTGAAGGCTACATGCTGTTTAAAAGTTAACATTGCTTTTAAAAAGATAAAGTGACACATGCACACATTATTATTATTAGTAGTATTTTTATTACATTAAGACGTAGCTAAATCTACTGTACAACAGTAGGCTAATATAATTATTTCAGTCAATTTCTTCAAGTTATAAAACCGAACTTTTATTTTGACGGGTTGCCGTGAAGACCTTTGAGTTTCTGTGTGTTTTTTTTCTTCTTAGCTGTGCTTAACCCTCACTTGATAGGGAGGCACCAATCATAAACATTTAACTGGGTTTCACTCAATAACCAGGCCTCTGTTGCATCTTTGTCTTTTTATTTGTCTTCACTTTTTGCGGCCCAGATATTTACAGGTGAAAAAACCTTAAAACCAGAAAAAACACCATTTACCAATTTGCACATTTTTTATAAAAACAGGCACACAGGGCTAAAAAAATGATTAATTATCAGAACCTAACTCTAGACACATATGTATATATAAATAAACCGATTTCTAAATGAATTATTTTAGTTTAAATTCATCACAGATATTGAATTACAATTTAAACTTATGGGAGGAACAATGAATTACATAAGTAACCAAACACAATGATTCGCTCAACAATTGAATAGTCAAGCAGTGAGTTTAACACATTTTTTACCCACATAAATATTTACAATACATCTTCACTCCCATTTAACTACAATCTACAATTTTCCTTTTCAGATAAATGTTCGAGGAAAACCAGAACCATACTTTTAGATCACATCTTTACAAGCAACAAATTCAATACAACAGTATCCCACATACCAGAACACGTATTAAATTACTAAATTAAGCAAACTGCAATGAAATTGACCAACCAATATTTGCACAATGCATTTCGCCAACTACCACGTGAATATTTCCAACACACAGATACTACAGTCCACAAACACAAGTGTCTTCTCCTGCCCGCACCTCAATGCCTAATCAGCGTGCAATAGTCAGCAAATGACACTCGCATCAAAGTATGATTTCCGTGGCGATCTTACCGGCTGTCTGTTCAGTCTTTTAAATTGGTGCCAGATTTCGCACAGCTTCAGGAAAGTTTGATGAGAATGCTGCTTCCCTTCCTTACGCTGTACTGGCGTTATTGCCGGTGTTCTGTCAATGTAGCATACTTTGTCAGAATAGCATACCGGAAGTTGAGTTTTATAGCAGGGTCTGTCAATGTAGCCTACTTTGTCAAAACAGCATACCAGTGTTTGTGAAGGGTATGCTGTTTTGATAGCCCCTTTCGTTCCGCCTGACCGCTGACGAGAAAGGGGCGTTCGCCGCAACACTGTGTGTGTATGAATGATGATAGATTTTCTCAAATGAAACGGTAAAATGCTCATGAAGTGACTCTCAGATCGGCTCTGGAGAGGAAGTTAATCATGTACTCATATCGTGAGGCAGCAGAGACTGAAAACTGTGCGAGCGTCATGCATGCTTCCTTGTGTGTGTCTGTGTGTGTGACTGCGCCATTCATTCACACAGAGACAAGCAGAACATGCAGGGTTAATAGACTAGTTTTTTAATATTCACAGACACTATTATAATACATCGTGGTATATATTGGCTACAGTAAAAAGTTAGTCTGGAGCCCCGCGCTTAGATAAACACGGAAACGACTGAAAGCATCTCCTATTATGGCACTTTTCCATTACCATTATTACTCAACTCGACTCGCCTCGCCTCGCCTCGGCTCGGCTCGCTTTTCGCTCCGTTTTCCATTACAGATAGTACCTCCCCAATAGTACCTGGTCATCATAGCGATGCCACAGGAACTACGCGACACACACCCGCTACCCACACACACACAGGACAATGGAGGAAATCGAGTGTATGCTTTTTTTGATCCTCGGGATGTGGCTATTTTTCACGGCAAGAAGACAAACGTTGTTTCAGGAGAAGCTGAGGGCAACAAAACGAAACTATGCTGAAAAAAATAGCTCCGTGTGGTGCGTACAATGATGACGCGGTGAATAGTGACGATTCTCTCTGACCATTCAGCAGTCTGCAGTGTTTCACGTCACATTTTAGTATCGCCTCACCCCGTTTAGAACCTCGCCGGAAGTGATACGAAAAAAAGTACCCGAAAGCAGGTACAGGTACAACTTTTACACAGTGGAAAACCAAACAAAGGTGAGTCGAATCGAGTCGAGTCGAGCTGGTACTGTGTAGTGGAAAAGCGCCATTAGTGGATTACGAATATACCCGGGACTTGGTACTACCGGTACAACAGAAATGCTGGTATCATCACATTTTCAAAATTTCAGTACCGACCTGGTATCGAAGTACCGGTTCTTTTGACAACATTAGTCAGGATACCTTTCCATTTGAGACTAAGCTACCTTCTGATTCTTTGTACTCAGTTCAGAGGTTCTGGAGTCACCTTTTCATAACCATGAGACCTCGAAGTGCTTTGGGGGAAATTAGAGGAACTTGAATGCTATAAAAGGGTTATTGTAAGATCTTTTAACATTTAAGTGGTAACTGGAAGATCTCTTATGTTAAAGACAGAATCTATGATTATGACTATGACTATCAGCTGCAAAATTTCCTTTTGTTGAAAGCCCAGATGAAAGTAAAAGCTACTATTTTGTTTAGATCCATATCCGAGGCAGTTCGACTTCATTTCAACGCATTTCTTTACACACACACACACAAATTTCTCGTAATGTTTCGACTTTAATCACGAAATATTTCGACTTTATTCTGGAAATATTTCGACTTTATTCTCAAAATATTTTGACTTTAATCTCAAAATGCTAGATTTTTTTTTTTTTTTTACTTTTTTAAAACTTTTTCTTTAAGTTGCGGTTCAGGGCTTCCGTACTCACATGTCCCTTGTGAAGATTTTATTATTGATTGCATTTTATGTTGCAGCGAGTAAAGGTGCGGTCACATTTGTGAATTTCGTAAAATTACACAGGCAAAAAAGTTCATTGACCATTGTCAGCACAGCAGTGTAGCGACGTTATGTATGAAGGACATTAATGCAACTTTGCCAAGATCAGGGGATCCTTTTGAGCGGCCTCTATTGTATCATACGAGCCTGTACCAGGGTTTTGCAGTTCCTTTCTTTTCACCGTATCCACATACAGCTGAAGTGAATGCCAGACCTTGAGAGCTCTCACTACCACAGGCAGGTTCTCCAAACATCGATGGGCACAGAATGATAGCGGGAACACTGATGACTTTGTGCCTGTCACATAGTCTTCCGTCCTCGCTGGAACGTTGTTGAAGAGTGTGTGCATTGATCTTAACAGCTTTTCGACCTGTCACATGGAGAAACTGGCCTTGAACGCGTTTTGCAGAGTATAATGCCCAAACCTCCCCACGGACACCAGCTGAGCACACCCAGTGGCGGTTCTACATTGAATTACATTCATGTATAAGAATAATATACACAGATAATATAGAACAAATATTTTATAGCAAACATACTTTATCACACAAATGTGAAAACACACTACAGAGATTCTAGTTATTACACTATTGCACTAAGAACGGAACATTGGCTGTCATCATGAGGCCATTATAACTGTGTCATGAATATTTTTCTTGACCTCAACTACAGAGGTACAAATTGAATTTGTCATTAAAATGTCATTGTACCACTGTAGTTGAGGTCAAGAAAAGTATAGATGACTTGAAACTACCTACAGATTTGAAAATTCCATTGGCTAATTACAGGGCCTAACGTTAACCCAACTAATGGAAATAAATAAGAACTGATTTTGTGACAGAAATAACAATTTTTTTTTTGCAAAGCACAATATTATGGTGAAATTAGATCTCGTGTTTGTTGACTGAAAAACTTTTGTAAAAATTATTGTTGTATAAGCATAACAAGCATCATAGCTGAGACGTAAGAGACAATTTTTAACAACCCACAATTAACATTAGCCCTTCATTCATGACAAATTGGATACCGTAATCATACCACAGAGAGAACATAGTTGCATACCTTTTATCTTTTGCTCGTTTCTCCTCTTCTTCTCTTCTTTTTTTTCTAAATTGTGCACCTGATGGCTTTGACCTTTTCCTGTCCATCTCTGTTTATTTGGCACTCAACCATCAACAGATTTCCCATCCCCCGCCCCCAACACTGTCACTCACGTAACGAGTCACCTCACGACCAGAAGTCAAGACTAAACCAATTCACCTTGGTGAGGTGACTCACATAATCGTTTTGTACTACTTATTTTTATAAGCCATTTCACACAATTCAGAATTTATTTTATTTTGGAAGAAAGTCGTGGTGGTGTGACTGACTTTAGCCTACTAATTTGATTAGAGTATTGCTCTATACAGTGCTCCTGCTACGCGCTGCTGCGCCGCCTCTGCGTGCGGTGTGTGATTGCTCTAATCTGTTAACATGGGGGCCGAAAAAAAATACGCACTGCTAACGCGGGCAGTGTGAAAGCGGCGTCACACACGGCACTTTCTCAGCAAGCAGAGGCGCCAATTTGCCAATTCCCCACACAGTGACATGATAGATAATAGAAAACCGCTTCGCAGAGGATTTTTTTTTAACTGCTCATGCCGCCCCCCATGTGACATGAAAAAATGCCGCCCCGGGCGACTGCCCGGTTCGCCCGTGCCTAAAATAGCTACTGAGCACCCCCATACATTTGATTTAAGTCGGATTGAAGAAGCTCAAAGAACTTAAAATTTACATTGGGCCCATCCATCGAAATGGAGACCAGCCTGCTGAGATTCAGCTGCTCCACACACTCCTTCAGGGAAAACAATAAAAAGATGAGGATAAATAAATATACCACTTAATTGATAACATGCACATACACACACACTTTTGCACTTTTCTAGTTTAAGTTCAAGCAAGCATCAGCATGTATGACTAGGACTACATGTCTGTTTCTATCAAGTATATCCATGTAGGCTGTTTCTGAAAATACACCCACACCATGCAGTTAATGAAACAAATTAAACAATTTAGATTACATAGGGCTAGTTCTTTTTCTATTTTCTCAAAACAGTATGGCTAGAGTGGTGCAGAGTAGAGACCATTACATGATATCACCGTTTCCCTACTCTCCAAATTGGTTTGAATGAATGGATCAAATACATGTTTTAGGCTATTCATAGTCGTAGGTTTGCAGATTAAATTATTTCAAATATTACATGCAGCATTAGAAATCATATTTGTTTAAAGATTAAACTTGAATTACCTAGTTTAAAGTGCTTTAGCAAATCCTGGGCCGTGGCATGGCCAATGAAGTGTGATCCCAGGTACCGGGAATGTACCTTGTCGTCATCCGAGAAACGAACATGTATGTCTAGCTGTTTCTTCTTGCTTGTGTGATTTAAGCTTTCATTAAACATGAGAACGCAAGGCACCGAGACGAGGTCTTTTTTAATATACTCTGCTAAGCCAAACCAGGTGATGTATGAAGTCTTATCTTTCCCTCACGTAAAGATCTTGGCTATGTCAGACTCTGGGAACATTGTTCGGAAAAGTTCGGCAATATCTTCGTTCCTGTTGTACGACTGGTGTTTGGTCACGGTATTCAACACCCACAGGACCTCCACTTTCAGTGTTGAGGTTGATCTAAAACCACTGTGTGTGGCACTGGATGCGAGACAAACAGAATCCCTCGCTGTACTGGGACCGGGTAGCGACGGAGCCGAACAAAACAGACTGATCGCCAGTACATGCTGCAGACCTTTTACAGCAACTTTATGCTTTTCTGACTTTGCATATGACTGTAAGGCTTTTATCCCTAAACTAGATAGCTACAACGCCTTCTTACACATTGTGCAATAGTCCTGATACCGATTGTTTGCAATGGGCTTGAGCCAACTACTAAAGGCACCGTCTTCGAGCCATAGCTCGTTAAATGTACACTTTCCCATTGTGATAGAACAGGAGATTTCAGTTAAACTAAGCATTGACTCAACGACATACAGTAATAAGCTGAGAGATGAGCTGAGGAGACAATACCTCTTGCGAGCCTAGACAGTAGGCCTAGGCTACATAAGGACATTGGCAGTGAAGCTTGGGAGTTTGGAGTTTGCGCAGGTTTCTGTGAAAGTCCTTCCGACAAGTCTGTTTGCTGCACTGCCGCATGGACCTTGTAGTTCTGGAACGCTGTGATACCACCTAGATTCCTCATACAGAACTACAACAGGCGAAACGAATGAATGCCGCCGCCAGAGCATTTTCGTTGGGAAAAGATGATGGTGGAACCAATGAATGAAAGAGCATATCAATTTAAGACGTGGCTAAATGTAATTTATGACCTTGTATGGAAAATCCGGATGTTTTTATGACTTTTTATGGCCTAAAATTCTTCTTATTAAATTTAAGACGTTTTATGACCTCCTATGACTCCGTGGAAACCCTGTGAGAACATATACCATTACGACACCCTATTGGTTTGTACTCGGTCCATCGCACCTGCAATGTGACATTGTTGCCATTAGCTATACTATATAATTGAGTATAATCGGCCCGCTGCTGCCTCCACCCAGCTGGCACAGAACTCTCAGCCTGATCGCCGCTGAGGGCGCCCTCCCGCGGCTCCCGCCCCTCCCGCACGGCCCCAGCAGCAGCCCTCACCCGGGCAGAGTCGTGGAGGAAGCCGCAGGAAGGCGCTCCAGCCCACTCTGGCCCAGCACCCCACTAAACGCCAGGCGCCCGTGAGACGGGCTGCTCAGAGATGTCAGTCAGTTCTTCCCAGGAGATGGTAGCAGGACCACTCCTTCCCCCGAGAATCCTTTGTTCTCCACTCACCCTAATGTAATTTTCGTTGGGAAAAGATGATGGTAGAACCAATGAATGAAAGAGCATATCAATTTAAGACGTGGCTAAATGTAATTTATGACCTTGTATGGAAAATCCGGATGTTTTTATGACTTTTTATGGCCTAAAATTCTTCTTATTAAATTTAAGACGTTTTATGACCTCCTATGACTCCGTGGAAACCCTGTGAGAACATATACCATTCCGACACCCTATTGGTTTGTACTCGGTCCATCGCACCTGCAATGTGACATTGTTGCCATTAGCTATACTATATAATTGAGCATAGTACATACCAGGAAGGTATCAATCAGGATTATGAGTTATTTTTATTTTTTATTTTTTGATTAATCACTTTGATTAATCATTCATTTTGAAAGCACTAATGTTTATTGTATATAGACAATAGGGGTGTAACGATACATTTATTCATATCGAACCGTTCGGTACGAGGCTTTCGGTTCGATACGCATTACAAACCGAACGATTCTTTGGACCATTTTTCCTGCAGACCAAAATCCGTGCTGGCACGACCACCACAACGTTACGCAACATCAAATGGCAAACATAATGAAAGCAGAACGAAAATGCGCTACTCATTATTTTGTGCTTCACGAACAGTTTATCAGTTTGGAGCAATGTCAGTGCAGCGTGAGCTGATCTTGATCAAGCAACACTGTTACTACACAGCGCTAAGAGATCCAGTAAACAAAGCATTTTGAATTCTCCATTATTAACAGACCAAACAGCGCTGACGTGGAAACCAGGAGAAACATTGTTCCATGAATTAACTAGTTATAGGTTTTAAGTCCACAGATCAGCAACATTCACCATGGATTTAATGTAGTAACACTAATGGAAGTTTGGCAGAAACAGTAAAATGATTTGTTCATCCTTAGAAGATTACCCCCATTTATAAAACTTATTTTTGCTCTATCGAAAAGATGACACCAATGTATCGAATCAAACTGAACCGTGAATTTTTTGAACCGTTACACCCCTAAAACCATACAAGGGTAATTGTTAATAAGCCTGCCCTGGGTACACCAATTTTGCCATCAAACATGCCTCTGAAGTTTGACTTTTTGCACCATTACAATACTTATAGGCAACTCGTCATCAAATCTTCCGCTCCATGAAACACGTTGATGCTCAATAGTACACATATATGGTTCTTTAATGTGTTTGCATTGTACTAAAATGCGTTCATTTTCAATGGGCATATATGCGGCTGAAACAGGTAGTCTAGTGCATCCCAAATTTTTCAACATTAACATTTTAATATAACATTATGGCATTTAGAACAAAAATGTTTTGAGGAGGTGGTAGTGCACTATAGGCCCCTGTGGCGCGGCCTAAGCTTTTGTCCTTAATGGCATTTTTTCCTTACATTACTTTTATACTTTAATTAGTTTTGAAACCAGTACTTTTACACTTTTACTTGAGTAAAAAGCTTGAGTTGATACTTCAAATTATACAGAAGTCTTTTAAAACCCTAGTATCTATACTTCTACCGAAGTAATGAATGTGAACACTTTTGACACCTCTGCCCATAATGCTTAGAGCTGCATGATAAATTAGGATAAATCAGTATCAGTGAGATGTTATAGAGTCTCTTATTGTCTCTTCATTACATTACATAACACAGCTGAACTTCTGTCACTGAAATAACATGTCAGAATAAATGTGTATAATGAATCCTTATACTGACAGAAAGATCACTGTGTGTTTGTCAGTCACGATGAGTTACGGTGTGTATCTGTGCTTTTCTCAAACTATAATTGTGTTAAAGGAAATCAGTCATTAAGTTATTATTGTCGTATCACATAAATCATCATTACTATCAATATTAACTTTGAGATTGAAATGATCAAAAACAGGCTTATACCTATATGTATATATACATATATATATATCACCTGGGTCAAGTGATGACCACCAATGTGGTCCAGGAGCGACACCTCTGGCTGAACCTGGCCGATATACGGGATGTCGAACGGACCGGTCTCCTTGACACCCCCGTATCCAAGACCCGCCTCTTTGTCGGTGCGGTTGAAGACTTTGCCCAACAGTTCTCATCCGCCAGAAGCAGACTGAGGCAATTAAACACATTCTACCCCAACGGCCCGCTGCTGCCTCCACCCAGCTGGCACAGAACTCTCAGCCTGATCGCCGCTGAGGGCGCCCTCCTGCGGCTCCCGCCCCTCCCGCACAGCCCCAGCAGCAGCCTTCACCCGGGCAGAGTCGTGGAGGAAGCCGCAGGAAGGCGCTCCAGCCCACTCTGGCCCAGCACCCCACTAAACGCCAGGCGCCCGTGAGACGGGCTGCTCAGAGATGTCAGTCAGTTCCTCCCAGGAGATGGTAGCAGGACCACTCCTTCCCCCGAGAATCCTTTGTTCTCCACTCACCCTAATGTAATTAAAGAAAGAACTGACATACCCATCTCTGAGCACAGAGAGTTCTCGGATGACAGTGCGCACCGCCCACAGGCCTCGCCACTCTCATCCCCCTCTGTCACAGAGTTCTCGGATGACAGTGTGCACCACTCTCGTCCCCCTCTGTTGCCAGACCCCCAGCAAGAGCAGGCCCCCGTCGAACGCTGGTCCTTCCCTGGTCTCGTCTGTCAGGACGCGGCTAATGACCGTGCCCCCACACCGGGCCGCTATGCCACCCACGTACGGGCTGGTCATTCCGCTTCGCTGCACCACCGTGGGGACGTCTGTGGTTTGCATGACCCCGCTGGCACAGTTCTTGGGAGCCTGGCTAGAGCTTCCCAACCTGTCCCGTTGGGTCGCCCGAACCATCAGGTTCGGCTATGCGATTCAGATCACAAGGTCTCCTCCCCGCTTCAGGGGAGTACGCTTCACTATGGTCGGTGGCAATACCCCTGTCATGATAGCGGAGGTTGCTACCCTACTGGCAAAGGGTGCGATCGAGACCGTCCCTCCAGCCGAAATTAGGTCCGGGTTTTACATCCCCTACTTCATTGTTCCGAATGTTACGGGATCCTGGACCTGCGCGTCTTAAACCGCTCCCTTCACAGGCTGCAGTTCAAGATGCTTACGGCCAAACGCAATTTCGAATGTGTGCGACCACAGGATTAGTTTGCAGTGATCGACCACAAGGAACGTCTACTTTCATGTCTCCATTCTTCCTCGACACAGACCGTTTCTTCGGTTTGCTTTCGAGGGGTGGGCATATCAGTACGTGGTTCTCCAATTTGGGCTACCCCTGTCTCCTCGCGTCTTCACCAAGGTCGTCGAGACAGCCCTTGTTCCACTACAGGAACACGGGGTTCGCATCCAGAACTATTTTGACGACTGGCTAATCCTAGCTCACTCTCGAGACCAGGTTTGCGAACACAGGGACCTAGTGCTTCGGCACCTAGCTCATCTGGGCCTTCGGGTCAACTGAGAGAAGAGCAAACTTTGCCCCGTGCAGAGGATCTCTTTTCTCGGTAATCGAAATTGACTCGTCACCATGTCCGCGCAGCTTACGAGCGAGCGCATGCAGTCACTGCTGACTTGCCTGAGACTGTTTGAGGGCAAGAGTGTAGTTCCACTTAAGTTATTTCAGAGCCTCCTGGGGCATATGACACCACTTCAGCTCTGGCTTCGCGACCGAGTCCAGAGGTGGCCATGGCAACACGGCACACTCCGAGTACCAGTTACTCCGACCTGTCGTCAGACCTTCACCCCGTGGACGAACCTCCGCTTTCTACAGGCTGGAGTGGCCTTAGGACGAGATTCCAGGCATGTTGTTGTCTCAACAGATGCCTCCAGCATGGGCTGGGGTGCCATGTGCAATAGACATGATGCAGCGGGCTCCTGGACAGGATCCCAGCACCTTTGGCATGTCAATTGCCTCGAGTTGCTGGCAGTATGCCTTGCTCTGCACCGCTTTCTTGCGCTGCTCAGACAATACCTCGACAGTAGCATACATCAACCGACAAGGTGGTCTACGCTCCCGCAGTATGTCTCAACTCGCCCGCCACCTCCTCCTATGGAGGCAGAAGCATCTGAGGTCGCTTCGAGCCATTTATATTCCGGGAGACCAGAATTGTGCAGCCGACGAGCTCTCACAGCTTCAGCCTCTCCCTGGAGAATGGAGACTCTATCCCCAGTCGGTTCAGCTGATTTGGGATCAGTTTGGGGGCGCCCATGTAGACCTCTTTGCCTCCCACGACTCGTCCCATTGCGACCTGTTTGACTCCCTGACCGAGGACAAGCTCGGCACGGACGCACAGTTGGCCGTGGGGCCTCTGCAAGTATGCGTTTCCCCCAGTGAGCCTCCTTGCACAGACCCTTTGCAAGATTAGGGAGGACGAAGAGCAGGTCATATTGGTTGTGCCTCATTGGCCCAACCGGACCTGGTTGCGAACTTGTACTGCTCGCGACAGCACCTCCCTGGCCAATTCCTCTGAGGAAGGACCTTCTTTCTCAGAGACGGGGCACACTATGGCACCCTCTTCCCGATATTTGGAACCTCCACGTGTGGTTCCTGGACGGGACGAGGCAGGTTTGAGTACCCTACCACCAGCAGTGGTGGCTACCATCACTTCTGCTAGAGTCATGCCTAGGCGTAGAAGTGGAACCTCTTCGTCAACTGGTCCCCTTCTCACCGAGAAGACCTCAGGAAATGCCCAATCAGTGTCGTGCTTTCCTTCCTGCAAGATGGGTTGGATCGAAGGCTGTCTCCCTCCACCCAGAAAGTGTATTTTGCAGCTATCGCCGCACATTTTGACGCAGTTGAAGATAAATCTGTGGGAAAGCACGACCTGATCATTAAGTTCCTAAAAGAGGAGCGAGGAGACTCAATCTTCCCTGCCTTCCTCTCGTTCCCTCTTGGGACCACTCAGTGGTTCTAACTGCCCTGCAGAGTGCTCCCTTTGAGACTCTTCAATCAGTGGCGATTAAGTTCCTGTTTCCATTACACGAGAGTAGATGTTAAAACTTCATGCTGATTTTACTCGGCTTTCGCCAAGATAATCACCAACTAAGACGTAGCTTTACAGTAACCTATGCTTCTCCATCCATTTACGCTTCTTTCCATCTGGTGACGTGAATCTTCTGTCTGGTGTTAATACAGTGTATTGCGCGTCAGCACACACAACGGCTGCAACCACAGTGCTGTCCCCCCATAACAACCCTCTGGATTGAGCGGAGTAGGGAACATCTCTAGGGTCTTCAAGTGGGCACCTTCCGTCCTCAGTGTTTCGTCGACTAGCCCACGACACCTCAAGAGGGCTCGACAGTGACTCTGGCGTCCCAGAGTCACCCCCCTCCGTCCCCCACTCAACTCAGCCCAGGTTACTGACCTCTACTTCCCTCTTGCTGCTGAGACCTAACCACAATCTCACAATCTCTCCGCAACCCAACCATACGCGCCAACCCGTTTGACTAAGGCTGTCGAGCCCCACTGGTGCGTTAATATGCAGTTTCAGTGGCAACGGTTCCGTATGGCATACCACCTACCACAAAACACAATATCTGCCCATCCACCCGTCATTCACGCAATATACACAGGAACGTAACGACTGTAAATACTATACAACCTATACAAATAAACCAACAGTTGCTGCTGAGACCTAATCACAATCTCACAATCTCTCCGCAACCCAACCATACGCGCCAACCCGTTTGACTAAGGCTGTCGAGCCCCACTGGTGCGTTAATATGCAGTTTCAGTGGCAACGGTTCCGTATGGCATACCACCTACCACAAAACACAATATCTGCCCAACCACCCGTCATTCACGCAATATACACAGGAACGTAATGACTGTAAATACTATACAACCTATACAAATAAACCAACAGTTGCTGCTGAGACCTAACCACAATCTCACAATCTCTCCGCAACCCAACCATACGCGCCAACCCGTTTGAATAAGGCTGTCGAGCCCCACTGGTGCGTTAATATGCAGTTTCAGTGGCAACGGTTCCGTATGGCATACCACCTACCGCAAAACACAATATCTGCCCAACCACCCGTCATTCACACAATATACACAGGAACGTAATGACTGTAAATACTATACAACCTATACAAATAAACCAACAGACCTTTCAAGTTTTCAAGAATTCTACGAAACCGTAGCATGGCGGCCTGTACACAGCCAGCTAGAATCTTTCCGTCTCAACCACAGCCAGTTGCTGCTCCTTACTGTACGACGCAACTCTTGGCCACTGAATCCGACGTCTCTGAGGAACCGGGTTGTAGAGTGTGCCACAAAACCACGACAACCCACTTCCACTAGATAAACCTGGACTCTCCATCCTCGCTGTTCTGCTTCAGTGGCCAGATGAGCATACCGCAGTTTCTTCCTCTCATATGCCTCATCTACCGCATCCTCCCATGGCACTGTTAACTCTATCAGTTGAACAATGCGTGCTGATCCAGACCACAAAACAATATCTGGTCGTAGGTTAGTGGTGGCAATCTCAGGTGGAAAAATAATACGTTGATCAAGATCAACCAGCATCTTCCAGTCCCAAGCAGCTTCCAGTTGTCCTGGGCGAGAATTGGTGTTAGCATCTTTTCTTGGTGGTTGCTCGCCTGGGCGGAGGAATATTGTCTCCTGCGTGTAATGTTTTGCTAGAACAGGCGGCAATTTATTGGTCATACTACGCTTGCCTTCCAATGCTAAAGCCAAACATCGCAATACTTGGTCATGGCGCCAAGTAAACCGACCCTGGCTAAGAGCCACCTTACATCCTGTCAAAATGTGCCTTAATGTGGCAGGTGATGAACACAAAGGACAAGATGGATCCCCTCCTACCCAGAGGTTTAGGTTCTGCGGTGATGGGAGAACATCATATGTTGACCTAATAAGGAAACTGATCCTACTCTCTTCCATTGACCAAAGGTCTTGCCAGCCCATTTTGCGTTGTTCCACACTCTCCCATCTCATCCATGACGACGAATGGGGTTTAGCTTAGGAAGCCTATCAACTTCGAGTATTACAAAACGAGCCAATGGCAAAGAAATGCCATGGGTCTGCGGAATTTGCATAGCGCAACTCTGCCCCACCTCATGGGTATAAAAGGAGGACACCGGCAACATGCAGATATGTTTCTTCGCTGAGGAGCCAAGACTGAGCTCAGGCAATCCCCGCGGTACAGCGGAAGTGGCAGGACGACGTAACGTCTCCATTCCCTACTCAGGGAACAAGGGTTACATACTTAACCGAGATGTTCCCTTTCGTTGTCACTCCGAGTTACATCGGATAACGACGAATGGGGTTACCAGTCTAATCACGCCAGCTTCACAGCTGTCTTCCAGTGCCTTGTGTAAATCTGAGATCCCTGTCCTAAGACTAGCACGGACGAAAGACTCCTATTTAGCACAGGAATGCCAAGGTACACTGGGGAGCATATCCCATATCTCAGAGAAATATGCAAATATAGAGAATTATAATTCTCTTAGAGAATACACATATGACCCAGAGGGATGCATATGGAGAACACTGGGGTGTCCAGCCGCAGGTGGAATATGTCAACCCCAGGGGTGGCAAGGTGGCTTGCCAAGGGAAAGACACATGCTCAGAGAGACTTAGAGTGGAAATACACATGTGGGGGTCGCCCAGAGGGGGGACCATACACACTGGAGGCACCTATCCAACGCGCAGTCAATAGACACTGTCGTCGACGTAAGGGGAACTCAGGGCTTGTGGGGAAGCTCACCTGAGGAAATATCACACGTATCCAATCCGTGGAGTGGAATGGCAAGCAAGCGTAGACACCTGAGCGGGTCCAAGTACTGGCTGCTTGAAGCGAGTACATGAGAGGACACAGGCTCCACTCGGAGATTGTAGAATCTGGCGAATGTGTTAGGTGTCGCCCAGCCTGCAGCTCTGCAGATGTCTGTTAGCAAAGCGCCATGCGCTAGAGCCCAAGAGGACGCCACACTCCGGGTGGAGTGGGCAGTCACACCAAGGGGGCACGGTTGACCTTGCCGCTGGTATGTGGACCTTGTTTGTCCACTATCCAGTGAGACAACCTTTGCTTGGAGAGAGCCTTTCCCTTCAGCTTCCCACCATAACAGACAAAGAGCTGGTCAGAGGTACTGAAACGCTGCATTCTGTCTACATAGGCGCGGAGAGCGCGTACTGGACAGAGCAGTGGCTAGGCTGGGTCTGCCTCCTCCAGGGGCAGCGCTTGCAGGTTCACCACCTGGTCCCAGAAGGGAGTGGTGGGAACCTTGGGCACATATCCAGGCCGGGGTCTCAGGATCACGTGAGAATAACACGGCCCGAATTCCAGGCACGCTTCGTCAACGGAGAATGCGTGCAGGTCCCCTACCCTCTTGATGGAGGCCAATGCAACCAGGAGCGATGTCTTCATTGACAGGAACTTAAGCTCCACTGATTGCAAAGGCTCAAATAGAGCACTCTGCAGGGCAGTTAGAACCACTGAGAGGTCCCAAGAGGGAACGAGAGGAGGGCGAGGAGGATTCAGTCTCCTCGCTCCTCTAAGGAACCTGACGATCAGGTCATGCTTTCCTACGGACTTACCTTCCACTGTATCATGGTGTGCGGCAATAGCGGCAACGTATACTTTGAGAGTGGGGGGAGACAGCCTTCGCTCCAACCCATCTTGAAGGAAGGAAAGTACGACACTGATCGAACATCTCTGGGGGTCTTCTCGGTGAGAAGAGCACCAATTGACGAAGAGGTTCCACTTCAGCGCGTAGACATGTCTCGTGGATGATGCTCTAGCGGAAATGATGTTAGCCACCACCGCTGGTGGTAGGGTACTCAAACCTGCCTCGTCCCGTCCAGGAGCCACACGTGGAGGTTCCAAATATCGGGACGAGGGTCTGCGCAAGAAGGTTCACTGGGGGAAACACATATTTGCGGCCTCGTGGACAGCTGTGCACCAGTGCATCCGTGCCGAGCGTGTCATAGGTCAGGGAATACGCCTGGAAGCGGTGCAGAGCAAGACGTACTGCCATTAACTCGAGGCAATTGACATGCCATAGTGGCACATGCCACTGTTGAGACAACAACATGCCGGGAAGCTCGTTCCAGGGGCACTCCGGCCCGTAGAAAACTGAGGTTCGACCACGGTGTGAAGTTCTGACGGCAGGTCGGAGTAACTAGTACCTGGAGGGTGCCGTGTTGCCATGCCCACCTCAGGACTCGGTCACGAAGCCAGAGCTGAAGCGGTCTCATATGAAGCAATCCGAGCGGCGTTGCCACGGCTGCAGATGCCATATTCCCCAGGAGCCTCTGAAATAGATTCAGTGGAACCGCACTCTTCGAATTGTCTCAGGCAAGTCAGCAGTGACTGCGCGCGCTCGCCCGTAAGCTGCGCGGACATGGCGACCGAGTCAATGTTCATACCGAGAAAGTGAAAGTGACGCGTGATGGCCAAGCATGGTAACCCATACTTGGAATTTGACCTCTGCATTTAACCCATCCAAGTAAGTCCACATACATTAGGAGCAGAGTAGTGAGTAGTGAACACACACACACTACAAACATGGAATCACACACCCGGAGCAGCGGGCAGCCTTGAGTGGCGCCCGGGGGGCGATTGGGGGTTAGGTGCCTTGCTCAAGGACCCCTAAGTCATATTCCTGCCGGTACTGGAATCGAACCAGCAACCTTTGGGTAACCAGTCCAACTCTGTTACCATTAGGCCATGACTGCACCCATGCCGAGAAAAGAAATCCTCTGCACGGGGAAAAGTTTGCTCTTCTCCCAGTTGACCCGAAGGCCCAGACGAGCTAGGTGCCGGAGCACTAGGTCCCTGTGTTCTCAAACCTGGTCTCGAGAGTGAGCTATGATCAGCTAGTCGTCGAGATAGTTCAGGATGCGAACCCCGTGTCCCGTAGGGGAACAAGGGCTGCCTCGACAACCTTCGGGAAGACGCGAGGAGACAGGGCTAGCCCGAAAGGGAGAACCGCGTACTGATATGCCTGCCCCTCGAAAGCAAACCGTAGGAACGGTCTGTGTCGAGGGAGAATGGAGACATGAAAGTATGTGTCCTTCAGGTCGATCGCTGCAAACCAATCCTAGGGCCACACACACTCGAAAATACGTTTGGCCGTGACCATCTTGAACGGCAGCCTGTGAAGGGAGGGGTTCAGAACGCGCAGGTCCACGCTTGGCCGTAACCCACCGGATTTCTTTGGGACAATGAAGTAGGGCCTGTAGAACCCGGATCTCATTTCGGCTTGAGGGACAGTCTTGATCGCACACTTCGCCAGTAGAGTGGCAACCTCCGCTCTCATGATAGGGGCATTGCCACCAACCATAGTGGAGCGGACTCCCCTGAAGCCGGGAAGAGACCGAACGAACTGAATCGCGTAGCTGAGCCTGAATCTCTAGCCAGGCTCCAAAAAAAATTCCCAGCGGGGTCATGCGAACCACAGACGTCCCCACAGTGGTGCAGCAAGGTGGAATGACCGGCCCGGACGTGGACGGCATAGCGGCCCGGTGTGGGGGCACGGTCATTAACCACGTCCTGACAGAGGAGGCCAGAGAAGGACGAACTTTCCGGTGGGGGCCTGCTCTGCCAGGGTTCTGGCGACAGAGGGGGATGAGAGCGGTACGGTCCAGGGATGGCACGCACTATCATCCGACTCTGAGACAGAGGAGGACGAAAGGGTTCACGGCTAGGAGGTGGCGCACAGTGTCGTCCGAGAACTCTGTGTGCTCAGGGATGAGGATGTCACTTCTTTCTTTAACCACATTAGGGTGCTGCCCACCCGAGGGTGAGCAGCGGGGAGTAGAGAACAAAAGATTATTTTGCATGAGGTGGGGCGGAGTTGCGCCATGCAAATTCCGCAGACCCATGGCATTTCTTTGCTATTGGCTCGTTTTGTAATACTCAAAGTTAATAGGCTTTCTAAGCGAAACCCCATTCGTCGTCATCCGACGTAACTCGGAGTGACAACGAAAGGGAACATATGTATGTATGACACTATACCAGTGAACAAATGTTTTGCTATAGTCATCTTGTCAGGGTTCTGTAACTGTAACTGTTTAGTCTATTTCTTGGGTTTGTGACAGAGCCCTGACACTCCAGTTTTGTCTTGTCTGTTTGCCTTGTTTCATGTTCTATTATGTCATGTTTTGTCTTGTGCCATGTTGTCATGTTTTGTGTGAACACGTGGCTTATGAGTGTTCTCATTGGCTGCGTATTCATGTCTCATTTTGTGTTAGCACATGGCTTGTGATTTGTTTTACTGGCCATGTGCTTGTGTTCAAGTCATGTTTGGTGTGAGTACATGGCTTGTCATGTATGTTTCCTTGTGCCATGTTCTCTCCTGTCAGTGTCTAGTCCTGCCCATCTTGTTACCTGATTATTGATTCATTTGCCCCACCTGTCCTCCCTCGCAACCCTCCTTTGTTTGCTCTCCGGTTTCACACTGCACACGTTAGCAGTGCGTATTTTTTTCGCCGCCCATGTTAACAGATTAGAGCATTCACACACTGCACGCAGAGGCGGCGCGGCAGCGCGTAGCAGGAGCACTGTATAGAGCAATACTCTAATGGAATTAGTCAACTCAAGTCAAGTCACCTTTATTTATATAGCACTTTTTACAATACAAATTGTTTCAAAGCAGCTTTACAGAGATAACAGGAAAGTAAAGTTGTAATAGCATTGTTAGATTCAAAATTAAATGTTAAATGTTAAATGAATTAGTGGGCTAAAGTCAGTCACACCACCTCGACTTTCTTCCAAAATAACGCACATTTCATTCACAATATTATAAAAACAGGCCTATAGTTCCTGCAAATTTTTGTTTTTCTGAATTGTGTGAAATGGCTAATAAAAATCACCTCACCAAGGTGAATTGGTTTAGTCTTGACTTCTGGTCGTGAGGTGACTCGTTACATGAGTGACAGTGTTGGGGCGGGGGATGGGAAATCTGTTGATGGTTGAGTGCCAAATAAACAGAGATGGACAGGAAAAGGTCAAAGCCATCAGGTGCACAATTTAGAAAAAAAAGAAAAGAAGAAGAGGAGAAACGAGCAAAAGATAAAAGGTATGCAACTATGTTCTCTCTGTGGTATGATTACGGTATCCAATTTGTCATGAATGAAGGGCTAATGTTAATTGTGGGTTGTTAAAACTCGTCTCTTACGTCTCTGCTATGATACTTGTTATGCTTATACAAAAATAATTAAGTTTTAAGTCAACAAACACGAGATCTAATTTCACCATAATATTGTGCTTTGCAACAAAACTGTTACAAGTTCAGTTATTATTTATTTCCATCAGTTGGGTAACCTCAGGCCCTGTAATTAGCCAATGGAGTTTTCAAATCTGTAGGTAGTTTCAAGTCATCTATACTTTTCTTGACCTCAACTACAGTGGTACAATGACATTTTAATGACAAATTCAATTTGTACCTCTGTAGTTGAGGTCAAGACAGCCAATGTTCTGTTCTTAGTGCAATAGTGTAATAATTAGATTCTCTTTAGTGTGTTTGGTTTAGTGTGCACCCTCTGCAGTCCTCGCTTCTTTCCCCACCCCCAAACCTGACACATCCATATTACTTTGGTAAACTGTTAAAATCATCTTCATAACTGAGCTTATTCATTATTAGAATGAATCAAGAATATATTTTGTAATGTGACAATTTTTGTGTATCTAGTGACATCAAAAGTAAACTGAGACTGAAATCTATGACTTCACACATACAATTAATTAAAGCATGTAAGATTATTTAAAACAAAAAGTCAATAATGATGTTATCAAACTTTATTTATTCAACTAGACTCTTTTTGCAAGAGCTCATAAAGAGATGACACATATGGAGAGGAGTATATAAAGAGTGTTTTAGGCGTTAAGTAGAAGGTAATACAGAATTCTGCAGTTTACAAGTACAGTATTTAAAAAGGCTAAACATCATCATCCCAGGTTACCAGCATCATAAGAGAGAACACAAATAGGATGACGCACTTGTGTGTGTCACGCTCTGTAGATCATTTAGAAATGGCAGGTGTAACAGAGGATGTCACACTTTGTGGTGGCTCTATTTTCTCCAGTCGTTTCTTTACACTTTCGTACTCCTTTTCCCACTCCTCCTTGGAGAGAGAGGAAGGACTGAACTCCAGAAACCTGTAGGCATCTTTGGTGGGAATCATCTTTGGTGCATCACAGAGATGAAAATACTGAAGTCAAGAGAAAGTCTGAAACAGTACTTTCAACATAGTTGCATCAGAGGATCCAAACAGAAGCTGAGTTTCCACAGCCCGACTCCTGATGATTCTCTCCAGGCTGGGGAAGTTGGCCAGGCACAGGTAAGAGAGATGGTAGAGAAGCGCTGTCTTTTCGGCAGCAGGGAGAAGGTCTTGTACAAACGTTGGGCTCCACTGGGACACAGCCACTGGTGAAAAAACATTGTACATTGCTAAAGGCTGAAAAGATCACATTGATGGCAGTTATTGTTTTCTGTTTGATAAAATAAGCTAATACTTGCTTTTGCTATCAGCCATCCTTTACACAAAAAATATGTGTAATGAGTTCTCCTACAATGTAATAAAAGCAGAACAGTTTTGTTTGGTATAAAACATGTCTTGGAAAATACAAAATAAAAATGCAAGGATATCTGAAAATGATTATAAAAATGTTAAGTGAAACTGACTTACCTTTGTTTTAGTAAGTGAAATGGAGAACAAGGTATCTGGTGCTTTTATACTAGAGGTATGACCCCCCTCCCTCCGCCCTCAGAGAGAATGACCTCAAAAGAAACATGGGATTATTGAGTGAGGTTAAGGTTGTGATAAATGGAATTGAACTTCTGTGGAATTGAACTTCCCACCAAGTTCTGCAATAAGTATCAGTATTGTGCTTAAGTGTAATTCACGTGCATCTACATACCATATCAATGTGTACCTCAGTTTGAATTAACTCACTAGTACAGAACTTAAATAATTCACATACTTCCTAATAACTTTAACATTATAGACTATTACTCAGTGATATGTTCCGTAAAATAAAGTGCAATAAAGTAAATAAAATATAAAATTAAGTATTTTTCAAAAATACAGGTCACACTTTACATGTGTTGAAACTTTAATCCACACATGAATTATGTTTTACTTCATGCATTACTATCGCATGAATCATCAGGAACTAACACAAGTTCAAAGTTTTTCATTCATGACTTCATGGATGAACAACACCTTGATTAAAACATTAAGTAAGATGAGTATATCATCATGAATCATGATGTTTTCTTTGTTCACAAAAAAAAAGGTCTTTATTATCCATTTGGGATAAAGCTACGGTTATTTTACATGAATCATCAGGAATTCATGCATGAAAAATGCATTTATTCATGAATGTAAAACTACTTCAATTATTAAAGGAATATACAAAAATCTACATTATCTCATTCATGCATACTTGCTAGAACGGTATATCTATTAATGTGAGAAATAATGTTTTTTTATTTAATTATGATCTGAGTTATCAAGTATGTTCTTGTCTTCTTCATAGTGGCCTGCAGGTAAATGGACAGACCCCACATGTGTTCTGTTAGCATTCAAATACAGTAGTCATCATAAACTAAGCATCAGCATCTTCACAGACTTCATCATGTATGTAACTAAAGTGGTGACTTGGAAACGTCTCTGATACTAATGTAACCCTCATAGTAACCCCTTGGGAATGTAACCCTGGAGTAGGGAATGGGAGACGTTACGGCGACTTGACAACGTAATTGGGATCATGTCAGGGAGCCCTATCATCTTCGAATGTCAACAGAACGACATAAAACGCGTCACGTACCCCGCCCTGCAGCGCGGGTATAAACAGGAAGCGGACGCATGTACACATTGTTTTTTGCTGAGGAGCTGAGATTGTGATGGCCATACAGCGATGGTCAGCAACAGTGGTGACGAGACGTACCGTCTCCCGTTCCCTCCTTCAGGGAACGAGGGTTACATTAGTAACCAAGACGTTCCCTATCAGTCGCTCACATTCGATGTTACATTGACGTTACACGGGTGTGCATCCAACCTGAGAAGGGGGACAGTGACGGCAGAGCGGACCCTGCCAAAGGGAAAGACACGGGCTCACCGCAGGGAGCTGGTCGTGGAGGAATACGTATATGGGAACGCCGCATGGATCACCACATATGGAACCTAGTACAAGTTACACAAGCATACGAGCACTAGGCCTAGTGTAGGACGCTCCGCAACGTCTGATTGCCGAAGGGGTGCGGAGGAACACAACAGGGTTCGCCTAAGTGGGGAACTCGAATGGAGCAAAAAGCGCACGTATCCACTCCATGTGGAGGCGAGTGCCGCAGCAAGCTGACACTAGAGCGGGAACTTCTGTGTTACCGGCTGGTTGAAGCTAGCACACAGGAAAAAAACGGCTCAACATGTAGACAATAAAACCTAGCGAACGTGTTAGGTGTCGCCCAGCCTGCAGCTCTACAGATATCTGTCAGCGAGGCACTGTGTGCCAGCGCCCAAGAAGAAGCGACACTCCTGGTGGAGTGGGCTTTCAAACCCGGGCAGCCAGGGGGCATGCCTTGGGCTTCATAAGCCAAGGCGATGGCATCCACTATCCAGTAGGCCTTCCTCTGCTTGGGGACAGCCTTTCCCTTCTGCTGGCCTCTGTAAGAGATGAAGAGCTGGTCTGAGGTCCTGAGGCTTTGCGTTCTGTCCACGTAAAGACGCAGAGTGCGAACGGGACAGAGAAAAGCCAGGGCTGGGTCTGCCTCCTCCAAAGGCAGCGCTTAAAGGTTCACCACCTGGTCCTGGAAGGGAGTGGTAGGAACCTTGGGCACGTATCCGGGCCGGGGTCTCAGGATCACGTGAGAGTTAGCCGGGCCGAATTCTAGACATGATTCGTCCACCGAAAATGCATGCAGGTCCTCTCTCAGAGGAATGGGCCAGAGAGGGGCTGTCGCGAGGAGCACTAATTCCAGGAACCAGGACCAGTTGGGCCAATACGGCACAACAAGCAGGACCTGCTCCCCGTCCTCCATGTCTTTGCACAGGGTCTGTGCAAGAAGGCTCACTGGGGTAAGCGCATACTTGCGTAGATCCCGGGGCCAGCTGTGCGCCAGTGCGTCCGTGCCGAGGGTGCCCTCAGTCAGGGAGAAGAACAACTGGAAGTGAGACATGTCGGGGCGGCAAACAGATCTACCTGTGCGGTCCCGAAGCGCCCCCATATCAGCTGCAGTGCGGGTATAAACAGGAAGCGGGCGCACGTACACATTGTTTTTCGCTGAGGAGCCGAAATCGTGACGGCCATAAAGCGATGGTCAGCAACAGTGGCGATGGGACGTAACGTCTCCCGTTCCCTCCTTCAGGGAACGAGGGTTACATTAGTAACCGAGACGTTACCTATCAGTAGCTCACATTCGACGCTACATTGACATTACACTGGAGTGGCTCCAGCCTGAGAAGGGGGAGGCAGGGAGGGAGAAGAAAAACTGGCAGTGGGACGTGTCCGGGGCGGCAAACAGATCTACCTGTGTGGTCCCGAAGCGCCTCCATATCAGCTGGACCACCTGGGGATGGAGTTGCCATTCTCCCCGTAGCACCTGCTGGCCTGTGGCTTGCTCCACGCTGAGGCCTGGGTGATGGCTGGTGCGGTGGCTTAGTGGGAGCGGAGGACGCCGGAGGAGGTTGACCTCGGTGACGAGCAGACGGAGGGTCTGTGGCCGGTGGACGGATGGAGGCAGCAGCGGTCTGCCGGGGCAGGATGTGCCGGATGGCCTCCGTCTGCTTCTGGGTGGCCGAGATCTGCTGGGCAAAGCTCTCGACCGCATTGCAGAATAACCTGAACCCGTTCCTGGACCATCGCAACAGTCTCATCCAACTCAAAGATGAATCTGAATATTAGCATGTGGCAATCGGCCACGAGAGCCAATGACTTTTTAATTATGAATATGACGATACACTTCTTCAGGTGGAGATTTGTGAATGTGATCAGTTTCGGGTTTGTTCTTTAGAGCAATTGTTTGGCCGGAAGACTTGAAATATTTTATATTTAAAAGAAAAAAATTATTGTGACCATACTTTTATCTGCCTGTTATGTGTTTCATATTGAGAAATGTTTAGGTTTAGGGGTCCAGTTAGGTGCTCAAAAACATCTACACAATAGTCATACCCCAGAATATCATGTCATGGCAACACAATTATACCCCAATATATAATTTCATGATTATAAATTCCTAAGCACTCTGCGTCTTGACTGCGTTTTTGGCGTCTGTCTAGTGTCACGCACATTTGTCTTGGACACGTGGCCATATCGGACACCTTGGGAATGAGGAACCGTTGTCTCACAGCCTTTTTACAGTAAACCAGATGCGATTTCTCAAGAATATACGTTACCCATCATTTCTGACTCTCATCAGTATTTCAACAGCCAAGATAAATAAGAAATCAGTGTTGCAATGGAAAAAAATCCTTATTGCAATAAATCCTTATTTCAAATGCAATGATATTACTCAATCACAGAAGTGGGAGTTTACATTGAATTCTTAAATGAGACACAAGTCTTAAAGTGTTTAAATCAAAGTGCTAAAACAAGGGTAGAAAATGAGCTTTGTATAATTTATGACAGTTTTAATGTAATTCTACTAACATTATAAGAACAACACGGGAAATAAATATTGATGCATGATCTCTTTACATGAAGCTACAAAAATGAAGCTCAAATAAGTGAGTGAACTGAGAAAATGTACAGGACAAAAATATTGATTACCAGACATTAAACAGAAATAGCAGAATGTTTTCTTATCTTATTAGTAGACTGGTGGTGTTTAAAAAATATTTAAAAAAAAAAATATATATATATATATATATTTTTTTTTTTTTTACACATGACGAATTGCTTGAATCGATACTGCTATTTACACTATTTATGTTCATGTGTTAATATTTTGCTTGTAAACAAAGTTAGGCCTTTGCGCTCATGGCACTTACGGGATTCCTATCTAATAAAGATTCCCATCTCACACAGGCTTTTGGCTGATAAAGCCCAGAGTCCAATGTTAGTTTTAGTCATTTACAGTAGATTTAGTCGACTAAAATCGAATGGGTTTAATTAAATTGTAATGCATTAATTTAGAATTTCTCTAAAATGTCCAAACCCATTATAAACTCCCAGAGAAAACATATAACCTGTTAATATGAATGATTTTAAAGTTTGAACATATACAAAGCAATACAGACACAGATTTAACTGCTGTGACATTAAAAAAGATCCTTCTCCTTAAGTTCTTTTTAATTAATGATCTATGCATTCTTTATAACAACTTGCATACATCATTCTTTATTCTTTCAAGCAGTCATATTTATTTGTATAAATTAAATATAATTAATCCTTATTAAAGAGCAGTGAATGGTTTTCTCTTTTTTTCTTGATTAATATTAAGTGCACAGACGGCATTAGATTTATTACGCACTGTCACTTTAAGACCAAATTTGCAGATCCAATTGCAGTATTGCACTGATGCACACAAACATAACACACACTCACACACACACACACACACACACGCACACACACACACACACACACACACACACACACACACACACACACACACACACACACACACACACACACACACACACACACTTGGTCTCATATACTCACTCACACATACACACACACTCACTCACTCACTCACACATACACACTCACTCACTCACTCACTCACACATACACTACACACACACTCACTCACTCACAATCACGCACGCACACACACACGCACGCGCGCACACACGCACACACACACACACACACACACACACACACACACACACACACACACACACACACACACACACACACACACACTCACACACACACACACACACACACACACACACACACACACACACACACACACACACACACACACACACACACACACAGCCTAACCTCTACACCTACCCATCACAGGAAACTTTATGCATTTTTAATAAAAAAACTGTTTAGTATGTTTTTATAGCCATTTGAAATATGAGGAAATATAGGAAATTTCCTCATAAATCACGTTGACATTGTAATACCAGTGTAATACCCATGTCATTATACAAATTTCTGTCCTCATAAATCACCAAAAAACAAGGAAGTCCTGCACACTATCAGTACTTGCAAATGAATATCAAAATTTTATTTATTATCCATTTGTAACCAATTAAGCTCAATGACTGAATACATAATTAACACCACATCATCATAAACAGTTAAAAACATAATTGTTAATAATATCAAAGTAAAAAAAAAAAAAGTTTATAACATCACATTAAATAAATGCTTCTTCATTCATAGCCCTAGGTGATAAAGTCTGAAGGGTAAAAATCCAAAACGTCTCTGTAAGAGAAATTCAATATCGCCCCCTCCAGGTGGCACACTCATTTTTTCAATCCCACAAAAACGTAAGGAGGAAAGATCGTGATTCGAAGATAGAAAATGAGCCGCAACCAAATAATTGACATCTTTTCAATTTAAGGTAACAGAGATTGGTTTGGTTTGGTCACACACACACACACACACACACACACACACACACACACACACACACACACACACACACACACACACACACACACACACACACACACACACACACACACACACACACACACACAGGTTCCTTGCTTCTTTCACCTTTCTTATTGGCCGAGCCACCCTGAGAGGTGGGACCTTTCTCAGGCTTTAAATTGCATCTACACAAGCCTTTCTCTCTCTTGACTTCTCGGTACATTCGCAGTGCTGTGCTGTCCTGTGTGGCCTCAGCAGGCCCCAGGGCCCAGGCCTTGACTAAACCAGCCATGTGCAAAAATTAAGATCAGACAACATTTTATGGGGGAAATGCAGAACTCCAGATATTTTTACAGGTTTCACAGACTTATTCTTGCCACAATTATCAGTGCAGGAACTCTGTCCTTCTACAGCGTCTCTGACACACTGGGCCTCATACACACAGTCCAGACCACATTCACACACACACTCTATCCTGGGTTTGGGGTTTATCCTGGATCATCAGTGAAACTGTGTTGATGAATGAGAATAGACTGTAGAGATTCTACCCATAATGCTTTGAGCTGCATGATAAATCAGTAACACTGAGATGTTATAGAGTCTCTTATTGTCTCTTCATTACATTAATACTACAGTAAAATAACATGTCAGAATAAATGTGTGTAATGAATCCTCACACACACAGAAAGATCAGTGTGTGTTTGTGAGTCACGATGAGTGACGGTGTGTATCTGTGCTTTTCTCAAACTATATTTGTGTTGATGGAAATCAGTCATTCCGTTCTTATTGTCATATCACACAAATCATCATTACTATCAATATTAACTTTGAGTTTGAAATTATCACAAACAGGCTTATATATATTTAATGTGTAACATTTGTAACTTTTGTTAAATGTCTCGCATATTTCATCAAGTTTAAAGCGTTCTTAGATGAACTTCACATGTAATCTTATTGTCCCTGTGATGTAGTTGCATGATGGAATAAATTAAATCTCTGTGCGTTTTTTAATGTCATGTGCAGTTTTCTAATGGCCCAGCAGACAAGAGTAAAGAGTGAGTAAAGAGAGAGTAAAGGATGGTGTTTAATGTTTTAATGGAGGATATCAGACACTCTCATCAGTTTCTACTGCACATTCAGAGATGAGCGACCCATGTGATCTATACAATGTCCTTTGACGCTCCTGCGAGATGAGCCAATCCCACCCGATTTTGACCCCTGTCATAGATGCTGTAAAACTGAGAGAGGAACACGTCCCCCAGGATCCAGACGGCTCCCGCGGGAGAAGGGAGGTCTATGGACTGGAAGCCACTGAAGCAGATCTCCTTATTGTTCAGCATTTCCTACACAGAAAACCAGTTATAATCATTCATTCATTCATTTAAATCACTTTTCCCTTGAAATAGTACAGTAAAGTAAGGGATTAATCTTAATTTTCCTGTATTTTAAATAGTTACTTCTGATGTCATTGCATAAAATACTGTAGAGTGGTTCTTAAACGTTACACCAAGTACAATTTCAGAAAATATTTGGCTCTCCAAGTACCACCATAAGGCATTTGTATGTATTCTAAATAAAAGATACAGATTGTACTGAATGTCTGTTTGCTTATTTTGCTCAAGATAAGGATTTATTGAGTCCACATGTCGTGCAAATGAGAAACTCTGCTTCTAAGATCTGTCGCTCCAAACACACAACTCTGCGATGCTGTTTGCGAATGTTCGTCGGCAGGCCTGGACTGGCCATCGGGAGCACCGGGAGAATTCCCGGTGGCCTGGCGACTAATTTGGCCAAAAAAGTTTTTATTTTTTATTATTATTATTGTATATTACTAGGCTACCTCTACCAGGGATCATTTTCGAATTCGTCATTCAATAAAATTATTATTAATATTAATAATAATAACAAAAAATATAATCACGAATCTGTTAGTCTTGACTGGCAAGGCTATGATTCGACTTTACGCCTCAGCCAGACGGTTAAACCAAAAATGCGAGCAGCGCCCGATGATGGAGAGAAAACGGCCAGGTGAAGCAGACAGGGAAAGGACCAAGAAAAAGAAAGCACTCCAAGAAGAAGCAGCAAAATGTTGCAAAATTACTGACCTGTTCAGGGCTTCAAGTGCAGGTCAGTTTCAGCTGTAAATACTGTACTTTTTTCTACGTTAACTTAGTATTGAACTGCTAGCAAATGTAAGCGGTAGCGCCCCTATTACTATCGTCTACATTCGTGGAGAAATCAAAACAAATGAGTGAAACAGCGCACAGAACACTCACAGAAGAAATGTGCTGAGGTAAACATTCAAATTGTTTTTTTATTTTATTTTATTTAACATATGATTTAGTTTAACATAACACAACTAAGGGAGCTGTTTCGCTGAATATTATCACGATTGAAAATGTTACATTGAATTTATTGTTCAGTAAACAAGTAGCGTATTTAATATTTATTATTAAGTTACTTACATTTTAGACACAAACAATATTAACTGTTTTTGTTCTCTTTCACCGACGAAAATATTTCCAAAGGAAAGCAACAGCAGCGCGTGTTTTGTTACTGAATGATTCAGCGTTTTGAACGAATCTTTTGTATGAATGACTCACTAATTAAGACGGTCACTTGCCGCCACCTATTGGTGGTTTAGTTTAATGTTTAATTATTGCATTTTTTAAATTTTTATTTTATTGTTCAACTGTTCGAGGTTGATATGGGATTTAGAAAGTAATTAGTAATGCTTTTAAAAGAGCATAATTTAACAGTACACTAAATACACGGTTGAAGTTGTAATTAGTAGCATAGAGTAGAGTAGACTCTAACTTCTCCAACACTAGCCGCGTTTCCATTGCCGGGCCAGGGCCGAGCCTTGCCAGTGCGTGCCAGGGCCAGTCGCGTTTCCACTGTCACTTCCGGGGCTTGATCGGGGCTTACTCAGGGCCAACGGCCAGGATTTCTGGCCCGTCGAATACCTTGGGCCAAAGCGGGCCAGCTCGGGCTAGAGGCGTGGTCAAGGTAAAAGGCGGAGTTTATCAGTGTTAGGGAAAGTTATGCTCTGCGGCAAAGCTGGCAAGATGCACATTTCACTTTTTTACATCGCGCAAAATAATCGCTGCTCGAAATGGAGAATCGCCAGTACTGGTCTGTCGAAGATACCAAAGCTCTTCTGAGCATTTGGGCAGAAGAAAGGGTACAACGTCAATTTGACGGCGTGTGAAGAAACGAGGACGTTATAAAATACATCGTTACTGAATTTTTTAAGCTAAGCATTCAGCGAGCAACGCTTCAAGTTCGGGAAAAAATAAAAAAGTTGCGGGCGCAGTATTGTACAAGGCAATTAAAACGCACAATGGACAAAGCGGAGCTCAGAGAAGAAACTTTCCATGGTTCGACTTGATGGACGGTGTGCTGGGTCACAGTCCCTCTGTTAGTGGCGACTCGCGAGACAAGTCGGGACACTATTGCAGCCACGGCCGGTGAGTTAATATACATGCTATCTTCCTAACTTAAAAAATAAATAAATTCATAATACCCGCTGAAATGGGTTGGGTTAAATGACGTTTGATCCAGAAAGGCGTGTTAGGGGCGGGGTTAGGGCAGCGTTGCGGGGCTACTGGCCCGGCAGTGGAAACACAAGCCCGGTGCTTAAGGCCTGAGGCCACTGGCTCGGCTCGGCTCGCTGTTAGCCCTGGCCCGGCCCTGGCCCGACAGTGGAAACGCGGCTACTGAAGCTGAGGTAGAGTGTGAACATGTGAATGTAAATCGCAACCAATTCATCTCAAGAGATTATTGGCGCTTTTCCACTGCATGGTACGGTACGGTTCGGTACGGCACGCTTTGGCGCTTTTCCACTGCATGGTACGGTACGGTACGGTACGGCTCGCTTTAAATGGTACCACCTCTGTTGAGGTTCCAAGCGTACCGATACTAAAATGTGACGTGGAAGCACTGTAGATCACTGATTGGTCAGACAGACAGAATTGTCACTACCAGCGTCATTGTTTTTGCGAGACATCAAACCCGCTAGATTTAAATAGCCAGTAACAGCCACCGCTGTAGCACCTGTTTTAAAACTACTTGCTTGAAGAAAAAAAACTTCCAAAAAAGAAATGGCTGAATCGAGGTCAGTGGACGAGAAGCGCAGACGTTCCTCTTGTTGGTTGACGAGGAGCGGATAAACTCTAACGATCAGTCATAATCCCACCCACTTTGAAGCGGTACTAACTGCAGTGCAAAAGCAACCGAGCTAAAGCGACTGAGCCGTGCCGCGCCCAGCCAAGTCGTACCAAGCAGTGGAAAAGCGAAGCGAGCCGAACCGTGCCGCGCCGATCCGAACCGTAGTGAGCCGTACCGAGCCGTACCATGCAGTAGAAAAGCGCTTTATGACGCCAAGCTTTTCAGAGGTCAACCTGTCAACATTTTATAAGACTGTGTGTCCCAAGAAACCCAAAAAGACTAGTTTTATTATTTCAGAATCTGGCAACCCCTCTCTCTCTCTCTCTCTCTCCTTCTCTCTCCTTCTCTCTGTCCTTCTCTCTCTCTCCTTCTCTCTCTCCTTCTCTCTCTCTCTCTCCCCTCTCTCTCCTTCTCTCTCCCTCTCTCTCCTTCTCTCTCCTTCTCTCTCACCTTCGCTCTCCCTCTCTCTCTCTCTCCTTCGCTCTCCCTCTCTCTCTCTCCTCCTTCTCTCTCCTTCTCTCTCCACACCGACGTTTGATCCAGAAAGGCGTGTTAGGGGCGGGGTTAGGGCAGCGTTGCGGGGCTACTGGCCCGGCAGTGGAAACACAAGCCCGGTGCTTAAGGCCTGAGGCCACTGGCTCGGCTCGACTCGCTGTTAGCCCTGGCCCGGCCCTGGCCCGACAGTGGAAACGCGGCTACTGAAGCTGAGGTAGAGTGTGAACATGTGAATGTAAATCGCAACCAATTCATCTCAAGAGATTATTGGCGCTTTTCCACTGCATGGTACGGTACGGTTCGGTACGGCACGCTTTGGCGCTTTTCCACTGCATGGTACGGTACGGTACGGTACGGTACGGCTCGCTTTAAATGGTACCACCTCTGTTGAGGTTCCAAGCGTACCGATACTAAAATGTGACGTGGAAGCACTGTAGATCACTGATTGGTCAGACAGACAGAATTGTCACTACCAGCGTCATTGTATTTGCGAGACATCAAACCCGCTAGATTTAAATAGCCAGTAACAGCCACCGCTGTAGCACCTGTTTTAAAACTACTTGCTTGAAGAAAAAAAACTTCCAAAAAAGAAATGGCTGAATCGAGGTCAGTGGACGAGAAGCGCAGACGTTCCTCTTGTTGGTTGACGAGGAGCGGATAAACTCTAACGATCAGTCATAATCCCACCCACTTTGAAGCGGTACTAACTGCAGTGCAAAAGCAACCGAGCTAAAGCGACTGAGCCGTGCCGCGCCCAGCCAAGTCGTACCAAGCAGTGGAAAAGCGAAGCGAGCCGAACCGTGCCGCGCCGATCCGAACCGTAGTGAGCCGTACCGAGCCGTACCATGCAGTAGAAAAGCGCTTTATGACGCCAAGCTTTTCAGAGGTCAACCTGTCAACATTTTATAAGACTGTGTGTCCCAAGAAACCCAAAAAGACTAGTTTTATTATTTCAGAATCTGGCAACCCCTCTCTCTCTCTCTCTCTCTCCTTCTCTCTCCTTCTCTCTGTCCTTCTCTCTCTCTCCTTCTCTCTCTCCTTCTCTCTCTCTCTCTCCCCTCTCTCTCCTTCTCTCTCCCTCTCTCTCCTTCTCTCTCACCTTCGCTCTCCCTCTCTCTCTCTCTCCTTCGCTCTCCCTCTCTCTCTCTCCTCCTTCTCTCTCCTTCTCTCTCCACACCGCCGCCGATTATCTGATAACACAATCTTCGTTGAGATACTCAAATGAAAGTATGATACAATCTGTGTTTCTTCATGAGCCGCTTGTGCGGGTAGTATGACTAAATCTGCCAGTGATTTGTAATAAATCCAAACATGTTATAAGTGTTATGAAGTGAACAACTGTGTTATCAAGAATTTCATAACCAGCATGGTCAGACGGTCTACTGATGATCTGGGCTTAATTTGAGCAAAATCTGACGAAAAGACTAAAGGAAAACTGGGTAATTGATCTGTTACACAAAATCTAAAGAGAGCAATGGTTTTAGGAGAAATGTTCCAGAAGTTTCAGTTTCAGAAGACCCATAGGTGGCGCTGTGATGAAACTGCTCAGGTACCCTCAGCTCATGGTTGTCATTACACACACCAAGTTTGGTCTCAATATGTTAAGGCCTTGTGAAGATACCGCCTCGTGTCTATTGTGGCGTGCTGGTGGTCAAATAATTTGCGCATTATCCAAGATTGAATTGGACACAACGTCCAAGATTGAAAACTTTTTGTCAGCATATTTTTTAAAATGATCTGATAAAAGTTTTGTAAAAATTAATCTGACTGATGTTCTAAGAGGATTTTGATAAAGTACATTTTCAAAATACAACAAAATTATGAGTCACACTTTACATCAAAAAACTTGTTTATGTACTTGTACAATGTGCTTATTGTGAAAAAAAACTTTGCATCACAATAAGTGTAGGCTATTGTGATTGTCAAAACAACACTTTTATTAAGTTTAGTGACAACATGTTACCATGCAATGACTGGTTGGGTACTGCTTTTATAATAGCTTCGCTTGATACAAATTTTACAATTCCAATTCAATTCAGTTTGATTCTGATCTTGTTTCAATATCTATTAATTTGGATAAATATTAGGTACAGTAGATGCATGTTAATTTTTCTCAAGAAAGAAAATCTCACCTAATGCTTGAAACAGGCTACAATGAGACCTGTCAACTGGTATTATTAAAGGTTATAAATAACAACTCAAATTAAATATAATTTGAAATTTAAATGGACTATGTGTAGTTTTTTAGGTATTTTATTATCTAAAATCAATATTTTTATTCATAAATATGTCCTCAATGGTGTACAAATACCTCTGCCAATAATCTGACTTATCCTCGTAAACGAAGAATTTATTATCTTTATATACATGTGACGAGTATGTCCACGGAGGCTTCCATGTCGTTCCTCCATCTTGAAAAACTATAATAGCAGAGAGGGTCAAAAAGTACTAGGCCAACGTGTTTCCACAATGCGTTTTCGTTCAGAGCCAGCGTCACGTGACTGAAAGCAGCAGAAACGGAGGAGCAGAGCAGCGAGAGGCGCTTGTCACGCCAAGTTTAAAAGGCTACATTGCACTGTTATTATTCATACTATAACATTCGTTTGTTCGTTGTGTCAAGTTGCAGTTTGTTTGAAATAACAAACCTGTTCACCCGAAGGAAAACTCGACAAAGTGCTATTAGAAGACATCCTGTCATAGCTTTTTGGTACATAACAGCTACCGTAGATGCAACACGCATTTGAAAAAGCGAGGCGCTGGAGAGCACAATTCCTTTGAATGGCAAAATACAATTTCACCGCTAGATGGGAGAAATGTCCCTTTAAGTACAATGTCAAATTGTGTATATTCATGTTGAGTATATTGTATCAAATTATTAACTTAAATGTTAGTTCATAGTAGTTAAAGACACCTAGGATAGAATGGGACCAAATGATGTCATAGGGTGGAATGGACTTTGCATGGGAAACAATTTTTGTTTTTAGGCTTTGAGTTTGGATCTCAAATTTGAGATTGAGACTCCAAAGTTGCTATAGTAAATCTTCAAACTGTGTGGCAATTCTCATACACTGTTCTGTGGGCTGCCATTGACTCATGAGCAAAAGAAGAAAACTAATGAAAAACAAAGTTGTATTAGTCCATTAGTCAAAGTAAACCTTGAGTTTGTGTTTAGTTGTACTCACCCTCCTGACATACTGCTCTCCAGTGAGGGAAAACTCCACACCGTTGATCAGGAAGGACACTACAGGAAGACTCTTGATCCTGGCACAGTCTAACAGATACTAAACCCACAAACAAACAAACAAGCCTTCAGCGTTCATCAACATCAGAGAAGTCACCTGAAAATCTTTTACTGAGGATAACCGTCCCATCAGAGCGGTGTTGTACTCGCCTCTCCGGTCGCGGTAGGTGTTCCCCCGAGGAACTGCTGGAGGATCATGATGTCTCTGGCTGGGCCGCCGATCAGAGACGTTCCTGTGTCCACTACAGCTTGACAGCCATGATTACTGCGATGGCAGAAACTCAGAGCTCCCTGAACCTTCACACTAGACACAACAAACACACTGATTTCTGCCGTCTTTGAGTTCACCTCCATTAAAGACACTCATTTCACACTCACGCATCTAATCTGATCTGCCAGTAGCCCTTCTGAGTGACCGGAGCCCAGAAGATGGGAGGAACGAACCGTGTTTCATCCACTCCTCCGAACAGCAGCTCCCCTCCCGAGCCAGAGCCGCCGTTCCTGTAGTCGTGATCAGGACATACGGTCTAATAAGTATCATTTCAGCACATTATAGTACTTATCGCAAACACTTTATTTCGATAGTCCACTTTAAACATTCTACTAACTTTAAGTAACTTTGCAGCAACATGTCAACTAACTCTCATTAGAGTATTAGTAGACTTTCTGCTTAATATCTGCTAACACTTTATTTTGTTGGTCCCCCAACCGATATTCTACTGACTATAACTTGGCAACTACAAGTCAACTTGTTCTCTGAACCCTAAAACCTAACCATAACAGTCTACTACAGTCTACTAATACTCTAATGACAGTGAGTTGACATGTAGCTGCAAAGCTACTTATAGTTAGTAGAATGTCTAAAGTGGACTATCGAAATAAAGTGTAACCTACTTATCGAACGGATAAATGAACATGAATGTGAGAATGTATCTGGGGGTGACATGTAGAAAACCTGATGATCATGTTCATGAACGAGACGACAGCTGACATTATGGGAACCCTGTAGGGTGAAATCATTCTGATTGATGAATCCAAACGTAGTGTTTGTATGAACGCTAAATTAAGTGATCGGTGGATGTGCGCATTTATATGTCACAAGCTTCTAATCTGGCTTAATCTTTCGACATGTGCTCACTGCACGAATATAGCCTTTCCTGCTGTTGTCGCATACTAACCATCCTCCTTTTCTTCGTTTAAACTTACAGTTAACTTTTAAGTAAGAAAACTTACTTAATATTTATCGGTTTCATGTTCTAATAAGGAGGCGGCAAGCACACGTAGCTTTGTGCCATGATGCTTATTTTTATCAAGCAGTAAAAATGCCCATTCCCACACACAAAACAAGGCGTTGTCCAGCTCCACCTACGGATGATGAGTGGAAGGAGAATTTTATTAATATGAATTTATTATATTTAACAACAACATCAGCTCGTTCCATGCATTATGTATATCATTACGCATTTCTATGTCACTGAATATGCACAAAACTTTCCAGTTCCGATTTTCAATCCGATCAAATGTTTACATTTCCCATTTCAATCGGATTGGGCATTTTTATTCCGATGGAAGTGTGAGGATTTTCACTCGGATTGGATTGAGGATTGTAACTGGAATACAATGTAAACGCACCTATTTATTCATGACCGTTTTCTGTTGAATAGAGTAGCAACACAAGTCCCTCCTCTGATGACTCATAGTGAGCGGCGTCTGATTCCCTCTTTCAGGGAACCTAAGACCCTGTTTACACTAGAGCGTTTTCGCTTTAATACGCATAACTTCAGCTACGGTTACGCCTGGCGTCACACTAGAGTTTTCAACCCTTAAAAACTGAGAGTTTTGGAAACGCTGCAGAACCTGTTTCAGTTTGAGAAATCTGGGGTTGTGTTTCACTGTTGACGGACCAAAATGAAGACTTCGAAACGAAGGCGTGGCTGCCCACATTCGCTCCCTGATTCGTCAAGCCCCATCACATGACCATTACGCTACTGGAATACGACAATACCAGACCAGCCTCGACGACCGTGTACACAATAACATGGAGACCGAACTGCATGCGTGACTGACTTTGTTGTCCTTTTTAGCAGCCGTTGTGCAGTTAAACTCTGCATCTGTCTCCGCCCTCCATCTTTCTTGAGAACCAGAAAGAAAACCCTTTCCGCATGTCCTCGTGAGGAACTCGCTTTATCACATGATCTTTGAGAATAGACAGATCCTCCCTTCTTAATAATTCCATGGATAAAACCTAGTTCAACACAACATTGGTCATTGTGAACCCCGAATAAACACAATCCTGGGTTATCTAGATTCACGTTTCACATTGCTCATAATTACCTGGGGTCAAATATTAATCCTGGGTATATTTATGAACTGCAGTTTCTTATTGGCATATTTGCAGAGTCAGTGTCATTGACTAGACAAATGCAGCACACAACCCGTCTAAAGCCTCAAGGATAGCGCAAACCTTCATAAATCACCATTACATGCTTCATTTCAATACTTTCCTCCCATACATCTTGTGTCTGAAAGTGAGACTCCTATAACGTCGCCAAAATGACCTTCCACGACTATTTTTTCACTGCATGTCTTTAATAAATCCTGGGTTTACGTTGGTAAATCTGGCCCTTCAGACATTCCCATAGCGTCAGTGTCTAAGTTCCTGATTTCAAAAAGCATCATCAAAGTGTGGATCTGTAAGTGATGTTGTGGTGATTTCTTACTTGAGATAGAAGGAGAAGACGGGCTCATCCAGCAGGCCTTGCGCTATCATGCTGTCGAACACAGGAGAGCCGAGCTCCTCTGCCAGCTGAGGGAAACCCAGACCCAGAACGCCGTCAAACTGAGCCAGGACGAAAGTGAAGCCCGGCTCGTATACAGCCTCGCCGAACACCTGATCCTGGACCGTCACAGAGCTCACCTGAACCCAAACAAGATATTTGAATACAATAAAGTTCTTGACAAAGTGTGGCCACTGAGGTTACGATTGAATCCACATCATGAAGGCCAAACCGTCTCAGAAATGGCTGAGTGTGAACGGATACCTTCAGTTGTTCTCTGGCCATCACTCCCAGAAGGTGACCGGAGCCGTAATGGATGCCAAAGACTCGTCCGTCGTGTGCGTACGTGCTCGATTCAAAGGCCTTGAACTTGTGGTGCATCCCTGTGTAAACAGCAGCCAGGTCACTTCATCAGCATTATGGCAGGTCACACATGAAGCCTGGGTGAAAGTGTGTGTTAGTTACCGCACGCTTGGCTCACGCATTTGGACGACGGGACCCAGAGGTCAGAGGATCCAGTGTCAAACACCACCGTGAAGTTCTGCTCCGGTTTACCCAGGCTGATCTGACCGAAGAACTGCGCCTTCACAACACATGATTCAAAGCCTGTTTCAGTCTTGATCTCTGGCCTTTTTAAAAGATATTAATACTTTTATTCTACAAAGATGCATTAAATGGATCAAAAGTGACAGTAAAGACATTTATAATGATTTCTTTTTCAAATAAATTCTGTTCTTTTGAACTTTCTATTCATTAAAGAATCCTGAAAAAGTGTATCAGGGTTTCCTCAAAATATGAAGCGCTTTTCAACACTGATAATAATCATAAATGTTTCTTGAGCATCAAATCGGCATAATGATTTCTGAAGGATCATGTGACACTGAAGACTGGAGTAATGATGCTGAAAATTCAGCTTTGATCACAGGAATAAATTTTTACACTTTACTGTATATTCACATAGAAAACAGCTGTTTTATAAAATATAAATATTCTAATAATATAATTCTAATAAATATATAAATAATATTCTAATATAATAATAATAACAATATTTCAGTTTATACTGTATTTTTGATGAAATAAATGCAGTTGAACAAAAAAAAAATCAGACAAAAAAATTCTTACCAACCTCAAACTTTTGCATTTGGGATTTATTTATTTTTGCATTTATTCCATATCTCTATAAATATATCAATTTTATTTGATAGTGTACTAGTTAAAATACTTGAATAAATCCTGTGACTAGCATATTTCCTGTCTTTTAAAAATATTGTTTATTCAATTAATAATAAAAAGTCATAATGTCATGATCCTTTGAAGAAGGATTTTTTACCAGTTAAGATGGGATGAAGAGCATCTTAAAATGTCAACTCTGTTACCATGATTTGAAGTAAACAGCTGATAATTCGAAACATCTGCACTAAATTCCCTTTCTAAGAAGCATCTTTCCTGACATTATTACACTAAAACTGCCCAGCCGAGGCCGGTGTTTGAAGGGATGAGGTTTAGAGCGTGTGGCTGCAGATCTCGGCTCACGTCCATGAAGTTGTAGAGTCTCTCAGTGGCTCTGCCGCCCGTGCGCAGGAGGTGTTGAGCGGCAGGGAAGCACTGGGCGTAGCGGCGGGCGAAGGCGTCGGGCTGGTGCTCGCGCAGGAACTCCTCCAGCTGGCTGGCGGCGCGCAGGCGACCTCGCACCGGGGGCACGCGACTCAACGGCACCCTGGGACGGGACACGGCGAAATCTCTCAGAAATTACTCTTGTAATGAGAATGAGTGGGCATTCTGTGGCCTAATATTTGTACAATATCTGTGTGAAATTCACAATTTCTTTGATTCGATGTATTAAAATGAACAATGAGCAATACATTTGTTACTGTATTTTTTTAATCTTCACAATTTCTTTGATTTCAGAAGTGACTAATGCCTTTTTAAATATGGAAAACAAAATGTTTTTGTTTAATAATAAGGTTCATTTGTTAACATTAGTTAATGTAGCTATAACTAACATGAACAATATTGTTACTGTATTTTTTTTTTAAATCTTCACAATTTCTTTGATTTCAGAAGTGACTATAAATGCCTTTTTAAATTTGGTTAAAAAAAGTTTTCTTTATGAGATCATGCTCAATTTCTCCCAAAGAATATTCAGTTCACATACTAGAGTAAAAACATATTTAGTTTTGTGTTTATTAGAGTTTTTCAACAAAATAGTTAATTTTAATTTTGCAGCTATATGGTTTTAATACAAAATGTATTATTGCAGTTAAAACCATGGCTAATTTTGTAGTTACTATAGTTTTACTGCAATTATGTGGTAAAACCATGATTGTTTTTATAGTTACGCAAACAAAAACGTAGTTAAACCATGGCTGAAACACTCAAATAGATCATTCATGGGCATTTATTGAAGTAATAATGAGCAGGTCAGCCCGTTTTTAATCAGAAAATAGTCAAAGCAATGAAGCGTGTTGTTCTTACCTAACCAGACTCTGCACAAGGCCCAGAAAGCCCAGCAGGATCAGACTCGTCCTCATGTTGCTCTCCATCAAACACTCACTCAGAGCCTCAGCTGATGTTTAAATGCAGATTTCAGGTCACTGCGGCCTTTTCACGTGTTGATTTAACCCTCAGCAAACAGACCAGAGGTGAAGAGGACACGTGCACGAGTAAAACATCTAATATTACTGTGCTTTTCTAAAATTCTCTGAAATATAAACATTACTCCTGATGCTTATACCCCATTCCTGTCTCCTCAAAACTAAACAGGAATTCAGCATTTTGTGTTTGCATAGGACACGTTCAAAGAAAAAGAGCATCACAATGTTTACAATATGGAAACTAGTAGTATCCAAGAAGCTGAAGATGTTCATGTCCTGAAAACCAGACGTGTGTTTATAGATGTTGATGTTTCTTCATGGATGCTCTCGTCTAAAACAGCTTGAGGAGCACCGCAGATCAGGGGATTCACAGTTCATTGTGTTTAGGTTTAGTAGGAAGATATAATAGGTTTATTATATTTATGCGTGACCTAAAATTGACTAATTTTAACATGGTATACTCAGCACAAAAAAAAAACATGCTCTCAATTTCAACTGATTTTTCCCCCAGAAAATGTCTTAATGTGTAAATATTTGTATGGACATAAAAAGATTGAGAAACCAAGACAAAACACTGTAATTGAACTGAATGTGTATAATCTGAATTGGTCTTGTCTCATAGATGGAGTTATTTTCCTGTTAGTCAGGGTGAAGCTGCTTTGAAACACTGTCCTGTATGAAGCGCGTATGTAGAAATAAAGCTGACTGGACTTGGCAAGAGACTCAAACACAACAGGCTTGGTTTGATCATGACAGTTTTATTAAGTAAACAAAAGGTCAAAGCCAGTGCTGACATTCAGACATGCTTGAGAAGTGCATCGGCACAAGAAACTACAAAACAAAGAGAATCCGCTTCCTGTCAATAAATACACGGGCCGCTGGCGGTGTGTGTTCAGCAGGGGTGATGATCCGGCACACGCTTCCTGAAACACAACACACACACACACACACACGTTAAACACATGCTAAATACCTCAACAACCTCTCAGCTGAGTCTCCTGAACAAATGAAGCTGTTTTCTAAAGTTACTGAACTAAACTATCATTTAATACATCGTTGTGTATTTGAGACAATGCAAGACACACACTCACACAAACACAAGCCTATCTTCATAATTCTAGTTTTGTTTTCTAAAGTTTTCTGATTTCTAAAGTATTGCAGTTAAAGTCCAAAGTTTCAATACTGCTCAAAACCCTTTTTTATTCATGATTAATATTGCATTGCATATAATGTGTGCTGGTCAATAGTCTAAAATTAAGAACCCCCTAGAATACAGTAAAAAACAACAAATAGATGTGTACATTTAAGATAGGCTACTTCATTTATTATTCCAATATCCAAATATGATCCTAAATCACATAGAAAAATGGCTTTTATTTGTGACGTGCTTTCTTTGCATTTGAACATTACAAATTTTAAACAGGACACGCATTAGCTGAATAAACGTTAGCCAATACAAACATATTTATAGAAAATAGATGACAATGAATAGACAGGAGTCCTGTCACATGACCAATAATAGCAAAACGAATCACTTATTCTAAAAAGAATATCAAGTAGAGATGCTGCGATCAGCATTTTTGGGGCCGATCACAGAATGGCAGGGGAATGGGAATCTTATCTATAATCTAGCAGAGTTTGCACCATTTGTAGAAATGTGTTTATTTAATAGTATTTAGAAAATGAGATGTCTTAAGGCTTTCCCAAATAAGGCAGAGTAACATTAAATTATTCCAAACAAAGAGGGTCAGGCAGACCAACACACATCAGATCAGCCTAATGGCAGGGGATCAAGTTACACTTAGGCATATTTGGAAATTGTAGCTGATTAATACACCCACTACATTTACTAACTGGCAACAAAATGTACAACTTGTTACACCAAAACTGGTTACTGATAAAAGGACAAAACTATGGCAAGTTTTTGTCTGTTATTATTATGAACATCTGATGTAGTTGAGCAGAATGCTCTTTTATGAAGTTACTTCATTAAAGGACATATTTAATGAGATTATGCCTGAAAAGGTTTTGGATTTTTTATCATATGTTCATTTAAAAATATATATTGTATAAAATTACTTCTTGTTTTGTTTTATTGTATTTATATGATATTTGTATTTTTATAATTGAATTTTTGCCATGAAAATAGCTTTGAATGCTGACATGGCATTAAATAAAATAATCTGAATCTGAATCTGATGTAGTTGAGGAACCAACTACGTCAGATCAAAAAAAAATAAAATACCACCACCACTTTTGAAACATCTCGCGGCACGAATGTACCAATACAAATAAATAAAAACATCTCCAGTTAACTCAGAGCATTCATTTTGTTCATTAGTTAAATAAGAGGCGATCTAGCGCTGAAATGTTTTTTTTTTTTATCAAGTGATCACAGTGCTCGTTGCGGCAGCGATCAGTGGCGCAGATACCGCGTTCTGTTGTGGCTCGCGCGGTGCACGGTCTTCACTCGGACGCGCGCTTCAATCCGTTGGGAGACTCCCTATTCGTTCCGGTGAAGGAGAACTCATGTTGCCACTGCCAACCTCCACTCTGCTGTTGTGTGCCCGTGCGCCAGCCACGCATGCAGGTGGGGGAAAGTCGCGCGAGTAATTTACGTCACGTGATCGGCTTTTTTGATCGGCGCTTTTGGGGTTCGCCGATCAATCTATTTTTAGCCAATATCGGCCGATCATGATCAATCGGAGCATCCCTAATATCAAGTATATAAGTTTAGATGAATCTGAAATATGGGGCTGTGTTAACAGTAAAACGTATGTCTTTTAACGAATTTAAAAAACACGGATGGATAATACAAAATGCTTTCTGACATTTTGACAGAAAAAAACAACCAAGAATTTAATTTAAACTTAGCCTCTCAATTTTTATTTTACAATTTTTCATTTTATCTTATCTGTGTTTGAGAGAGCTCGCGCAGCGCTGATGCGGTACTTTTGAACCCATAAGTAACTAACTCGCTAGTTTTCATACAAAATAATTATGTAACATAATTAGATACTTTAGTTATTATGAACACAATAACGTGTAACATGCAGGCTACGTTTCTCAACACTGAGAATGAATAAATAATCGCCTGTTTCTCCAGACTCGCGTTTATCAGTAATCCACAAATCACAGAACTTTCATAATCACTAAACCATAGCGATTTTAATTTTATTTAGATTTATTGTTCACCATTACTTAAGCATTTTATAATTTGCATGGCTGAATTATTTCTTCCTCTTATCTGAGTGACCATGAATGACGGAGTATTTTAAGATAATCCATCGAATCCAGATTAAGTTAACTCAATACAATATTTCTAACCCTTTCCACCCCAGCCCGTTTACCTTCAGGAGTGAGAAGTACTGTGACTACTGTTCTGTCCTCGCTGATGAACTCAGTCAGACGGCGGAAGCGGGATCGAGCGGGATTCTTTATTGCTGCCGATTTCAGTCTCTGTTTAATGATAGGCCTTACGCATCTGTCAATCATCCCCGCTTGGTATTTTGGGAATGAACCCAGCGCTATGATTGGTCGAACTCTTCTTCTTTTAGTGTTGCTTGATTTGAGGACTGCGTGTACAGAGGCGTCACCAGGTTTTTGCGTAGAGTGACAAATCGTACTTTGGGGTCAAAATGCGTATCCTCTACACAAAATGCGTATCCTCTACACAAAATGCGTATCCTCTACACAAAATGCGTATCCTCGACACAAAATGCGTATCCTCGACACAAAATGCGTATCCTCGACACAAAATGCGTATCCTCTACACAAAATGCGTATCCTCTACACAAAATGCGTACAGGTTGGCAGGTCTGATAACTGTTTTCATTGTAGTTTGCACGCATGTCTTATCAGATAAACAAAATGTGCCTCAATTTTGTTTTATGTACATTTTAAGAATATAAGCATGTGTAAGAATATGTAACGTTTTAACATTTCTTTATCATTCTTTTTCAAGTCAATGTAAACAGGTCGGGTATGGGATGTTTTTTTAATTATTTTTTTTTTTAATTGGTAAAGAGACATCTGTTAGATTGTAAATTCATCTTTAAAAAATGTTTTTGTCTTCCAATAAAACTTACTTGACAAAAAAAAATAATATAAGCACATCTTGGCATTTCCATCCAGCATTTTTATGCAATATCACAAAAACGGCTAATAATAGTGTAATTGTCCTGTTCCTGTATAAGCGGACTGACCTGGGAGCAGCTTTGATGATGTTGTCCACGCGCAGGATCATCTCGGCCGCCTCGGCTGCGCTCAGCAACACCTGTCTCTTCACCTGGAAGCTCTCGGTGATGCCCAGATCCGCCATGTCTCCCACACAGCCCTGGGTCATGTCTGTCAGACGGCACGGGTCAGAGGTCAGAGCAGAGGCGCGGGCTACGCTGACATCAGGCGTGTGTGTGTGCGTCTCTTACCCAGGCCGAAAGTGATCTTGTTGTCCTGGTGGGCGGCTCTCAGCTGGGACACCAGCTCTGCGCTGTCATATCCTGCGTTATCAGCGATGATGGTGGGCAGCTGCAACAACAAACAGCCTTAAAGCTTTGAAACAGACACCGATACACATTCAGAAACTAACAGATGCTTAATCGCCACCAAGATTAACGAGAAATACTTTAAAGTTTAATTTTTTTTAAAGTTTTGCCATTTCTGAACAAGCTTACATCAACAAAAATAGCTAATCCGTTGAGTGAATGATTCGTCAAGCTTCTTTTCAGAATGAATCAGTGTTTTGAAACCAATCTGTCGAGTGAATGATTCAATGACTCATTCATACAGACAGTGGCTCGATCTGACATCGCAAAGGCTGCGCTTACACTGGCACAAAAACATACGATTTTTTACTCACATCTGACACATATCTGAATTTGTTGCACACGTGTAAACACGAAAATCCACACACGATCCGATTCATCGCATCCGATCTGAGCCACACCCAATGGTAGTTGCACGGACACAGAAACATTCAGGAGCCTCTGCTCGTGACTTTTATAATTAAAACAGCTTCACTACTGAAAGCTACATTATATTTCTCAGATAATTTCACTGTAATTAAAGCAACAAACTTCACTATTCTCGTGCGCACACTCTGGTTAATTCGTTAAAAAACATATATAGCCTATTACAGGGCTACTTTATTTCACTTCAGAATTCCAGATCTGAGCTGTAGATAAACTAAAATGATTTACTATATATCTGTTACGTCAGATTTTGACAGTGGTTATCTTGTCCACGCTGGCAAATGATCTTGACCACCCGACATGAATTTATATAAATCATTTTAATAGCACGGCCATTCAAAACCAGGGTCTACCATGTGCGTAGTAAAAAGATCACCGAAAATCATTTTGGGTGGGAATTAGTGTAAACACAGATATCGGACACCAGTCCTGTCTGAAGTGAATCTAAACATGCGGGCCAAAAAAAAAAATGCAGTGTAAATGCAGCCATACTTCCCTAGTAGGCAAAAAAAAAAAAAAAAGAAAAAAAAAGAAACTATTTAAAAATGAGTAGTGTGTCCAAATTCACAGTAGGCGAATAGCAGCCATTCTGAAGCGCACATCAAGTGCACACTTAACTATCCCGAGGCAACAGGAGAGGATTCGCCAATGAATGATAGAATAACTATGCAACTAAAGCTGCGTTCACACTGCAGGGCCTTAATGCTCAATTCAGATTTTTGGAAAAAATCATATTTTTTTGCAAGGCCGTTCACATTTCAAATCAAATGTGACCTTTTGTGATCTCCTGTGTGAGCGTGAAATGACCCAGAAGTGACCCGCATGCGCAGAAGAGTAATCAACAGTCGACGACGTCACTTGTTGTTTGGGGAAGTAGCTAAACATGGCCTGAATAGAGCTGTCCCCCCAAATATTAATTAAATCAGAAACCTCGCTTCCCTTCCATTGACTGGTCTCAGCATCGTACGCCATAGTTGTTGTTTAAAAAAAAAGAAAAGAGAAAAGAAAAAAGGGGCAGTCATGGCCTAATGGTAACAGAGTTGGACTGGTGACCCAAAGGTTGCTGGTTCGATTCCAGTACCGGCAGGAATATGACTGAGGTGTCCTTGAGCAAGGCACCTAACCCCCAATCGCTCCCCGGGCGCCACTCAAGGCTGTCCGCTGCTCCGGGTGTGTGTAACCACGTTTGCAGTGTGTGTGTGCTCACTACTCAGCTCCTAAAGTGTGTGCACTTACTTGGATGGGTTAAATGCAGAGGTCAAATTCCAAGTATGGGTTATTTCACTTATCTTCTCATTCCCGCCTACTTCAACGCAGAATGATGACGTTTGTCGCATACCAATGACGTGCGGGTCGGATACATGTGACCTGGCCGTTCAGATGAAGTCGCATTTCAAAAGATCGGATACATATCGGATTTGGACCACATACCCAAGTGGCCTGGGTCGCATTTGAAAAGATCGGATCTGTGACGTTCATACTGTCATGAAAAGATCAGACACAGGTCGCATAGGGGCAAAAAAATCGGAATTGGGTCGTTTCAGCCTGCAGTGTGAACGTAGCCTAATGCTAGTAGGTCACATGACAAAGCAACAAGATGGTTGTAATAACAATCTCTGAGTAGGTACTTTTGAATTTGCAATTTTGTACACAGACAGTCTTCTTGCTTAATTCCTGAATGAATCCATGTATGTGAACGAATCAGTTGAGTGAATAATTCAATGACTCACTAACAAAAGACTTTGAACGAATCGATAATTTAATGACTCGCTAATTAATCATTTTAAATGATTCGGTTGAGTTAATAATTCAATGACTCACTAATTAAAGACTTAGAACGAATCGGTTGAGTGAATAATTCACTAATAAAAGACTCTGAACGAATTGATAGTTTAATGACTCGCTAATTAATCATTTTAAATGATTCGGTTGAGTTAATAATTCAATGACTCACTAATTAAAGACTTAGAACGAATCGGTTGAGTGAATAATTCACTAATAAAAGACTCTGAACGAATTGATAGTTTAATGACTCGCTAATTAATCATTTTAAATGATTCGGTTGAGTTAATAATTCAATGACTCACTAATTAAAGACTTAAAACGAATCGGTTGAGTGAATAATTCACTAATACAACTTCTGGGGGTTTAAGTTTCACATAATTTACTTTTTTCCAATGATTTATCCATTATGTGATTGTAATTGTACAGTAAATGCCTACAAATATGATGCATGTATTTAATAAGTTAAGAAAAATGATAAAACTCATAAAGGTAAAAATACACATGGAAAGCAATTTAAGGAGAGAAATATATCCTTCAGAAGCAAATTCGCATCGCTGCACTGATCCTCTCTAAACAGCCAGATATCAGCTGACGCACCATCATCAGGGCTTTGGCGAAGGACTCCATGGCCACGGCCTCTTTGCCTGGCGTCCGGTTGGCCAGATCTGACACCACTCTGGCCATCAGCATCTCTGAGCATCCTGAAACACACACACACACACAGCGGCGTGAGAGTGAGTCTCAGCAAACACTGGTGAGAGAGCCGCTGGCACACTGTACTGACCTCCGCCGAACACGGTGCGCGTCTCTTTGACGGTCTGCGACAGCACACACAGGGCGTCGTGGAGCGAGCGCTCGGCCTCGTCCAGGATCTGCTGCGTCGCCCCGCGCAGGACGATGGTGCACGCCTCTCCTGCACATGGGGAACACATCAATGACACAACACAACACTGTGGCAACACGCTGATACATCCGCAGTGAGCAAACGAGAAGACTTGAGGACATCCTGTGGTTTTGCTTGATGGTTTAACATTTAGAAATAGACTCAGGAAAACTGCAGTTAGATGTGTGTGCCCAGCACATACCCATGTCCACTCCTGAGAAGTGAATGAGCATGTCTTCTCCGATCATCACTTCCTCGATCAGCTTACAGTGGCCGATCTTCACCAGCTCAGGATGGTCAAAGGTAGACGTGATCTCACCGCCTGCTCAAACAAACCAGCTCAATGAGTACTAGCACACTGCGCTCATGTGCGACATGCTAGCTAAACAGCAGTGCGCTACACTGTTCTGAAATAAACACTTCTGTGAGTCTTATGCCAGTCTGATCGGATAACGAGTCACACACAGTTGGTGATCAGGATCAGAGCAGTGCACACTGGGATAGTTTTCACAGCGGTGTGTTTGTGTACCTGTGACGAGGGCCAAGCGCTCCACTCCGGCGAAATCAGCGTGTTCGATGGCCATCACGCCAGCGGCGGCAAACAGCTGCTCAGGGTAGTTATAGATCAGCTGCCTGAGGATCGACAACACGTCAGACGGACACAAACACACACTCATCCACAAGTCTGGGGGTTTACGTGGTCAAAACAATCATACTCAAGATACATGTGAGTGTTTAAAGTTGTTATAATGTTACTCTGCTGCTACGAGACACACTGCAGGAAGCTAGATCAATATTAGAATTTCATATATTAATAAAAGCTGGATGACTTGTGCTGCAAAAAGGCATTTTTAATTTTAAAACATTGTATAAAGGAGAAGCTTCTGTTACTACAAATGAAGCTCCATCTTATTATGCTACGGTAGACAATTGACAAAATAGTGTTGTCTAAACCAGTGTTTCCCAAACTTTTTTCAGTCGAGGCACCCTTTGGAAATTTAGATAAATTTGTGGCACCCTACACTAGTGTTGTCACGATACTACTTTGATACTATACCTTGAAATGTATTGATTTTCAATACCACAGGGAATAACTGCCGTATATTGGCCTACTGTCATATAGATATTTTTTAATATTATCAATTTTTTTGTCCATCCATTTAAAGTCTAGGAAATCATTAATTTCTTCTGCAGAGATGACTTTACATGATGACATATTTAATTAAGGCTTTTATTCATAATTCAGCAAAACATTGCTCAATTACCATTGCAAATCTCACCTAAATGTTTGCTCACTCAGTGTAGGCCTATTTGTGTTTTTATATTGGGATAATTTTGTTATAATTGCACAAGATAGCTTGTTTTTAATATATTTTATAATGTAATAATTTCACAGTTAATCTCCAAATTAATGTATAAACAACATAAAGACAGTATATTTTAAATAATTGTTTAATGGCATCTTTTTTATGAATGAAGCCCATTATCACTGATACCAATACTGCTACTGATGTCAGGAAATACACAGAAATTGAATAAAGTTATCAAACACTTTACAGTCTTCACTGCATAAATAATAAATTAAATATAGATGAATCCTTATTAAAGCTACAAGCGTTCTTTAGTCAAGAGCAGTGAGTAATTTGCTCTGTTACCTGTTCTTTGATTCTGTTGTCACTGCTGCACTTGTTTATCTCACACGCGTCCCATCTTCTCACAACTCTAATTTAAGATTTTAACTAATTTAAGACTGCTCTCATGAGGATACTCAACAAAACGGACATTTTGGCATAACTGTGTGTTATTATTCGTTCAAGCACGAAAGAGAAGTCGATTCTGGCACGCGATGCGCTTCGTCCTGTGTCAGCAGGACATTCACAGACAGCGCGTTCTCTTTTGTCTTTTCGCGGTTGCATGGTTTAAAAGCATTTGCATGAATAAGAATGTGATTATATAATGTAAGGCTAGCCAAAGGATGACAGAAAAAAACGGATGCTGCGTTAATTGTTTAAATCTTTTTTAACGCGTAAAACATTAATCGCACGCGTTACCGTTGACAGCAGCACGGACATAACCGATGTGTTTGTGAATATGCGGCAAGACGGACGTTGTGACAATGTTTCGTGTGTATTTGACCGTAAGCGCAACAAGCCATGAAAAAGAGGCAGCTTTATGTGTGGACGCTGGGAATGAAGCACGAGAATGAAATCATGCGGAACCCCCGCAATTCAACGAACGCAGAAAACTTATGATTTGCATTTTTTATTATAAATTTGTGTGCATTATTTGTTGTTAACGATGCGAGATTGATGATACATTTATTATTATTTTTTTACACATTTTTGAATTTTAAAATGTTTAATGGAGTTTTTACACGGCACCCCTGCTCTCGCCAGAAGGCACCCCAGGGTGCCGCGGCACCCCGTTTGGGAAACGCTGGTCTAAACAGTTGCTCATCCGTCTAATAAAACATAATAAATAATAAATTAAAGCGTCTTTGATGTTTCCATGTTTTCCACAGAGGTAAAAACAGAAACTGGAGAGTTTATCCAAAAATCTTACATATTGTGCCTTTAATTACTTTAAAACTGGATACTTGAGTAGTTACACTTCTGGGGGAAGCCTCCCACTTGCTTCATTCTGAAATATGCATTTTTCAATGAATTGGTCGATTGAATGATTTAATGACCCATTCATTCAGTCACTTGATTAATTCCTGAATGCACCGACATTTTTGACTGAATTGGTCGAGTGATTGATTCAATGAAACACTCTTAAAGACAGACTCTTCGTTCTTGAATGAACCGGCCGTTTTGGTGACACCGACTGGGAGCTTGAATTTATATTTTCAAATTTTTTATGCATATTTGATTGCAACTGCAGCGCAAATGCCTAAATGCACACATTTAATAAAATTAGAAAAATCTGTCCTTATAAAAGGAAAAATTCCTCTGGATATCAATTCAACAGGGCAAATTTGAGCCCTTAATGAAAACACAGAAATCAGCGGATACGTCAGTCGATGGCTGAAGCCCCTCTGAAAGTGACGTCAAGGCACCTGTTGATGAAGCAGTTGATGCCGTGCTTGAGAATGCGCTCCACCTTCTCCTTCATCTTCTCCTTCTCGGCCATCTCGATCTCGGCCACCTTGGCTGTGGAGTCCACACGCACCCTGGAGCCGAAGATCTGCGGGACACACACACACCTGTGTTACTGGTGTTACTGGTGTGCGTCAGTGCTGGCGCTCAGTGACTGAACGAGGCCGTACCTTGATCTTGTCTGTGTCCATGCCGGTGTTGGCGATGAGGATGTTGGCGTTCTCGATCCTCTTGGGCTGGTTCACTCCGATCCTCTTGTCCAGCAGGAAGCCTGTGAAGAACAAGTACAGCGGTCACATGACGCAGACGAGCAAATCATGAACTACTCGTGTGCCGCCTTCTGATTGGCTGGTCCACACACCGTTAACCAATCGCACAGCTTTCACAGATCAATTAAACCCCTGTTGTTGCTGATGCTTTACAAACACTTATTATTATTTAAGATGAGAATGAATATGAAACTAGAATGAGACCTAGTGATATGTTTTGCAATAGTATATTTTGTGCAAGTAACAAATAAATATGACACGTATATGATGAAGGAAATTATATTTATAGAAAGATTAAAACACCCATCATTTAATGAAGGCCATTTTAAAGACTATGCAAAACATTACAATTCTGCCAAAATAAAAAAATAAAAAATTGTAAATGTTCAAATACAGAGTGATTAAGAAAAGTTATAGGTGAATATAAAAATATATATAAAAACTAGTAATTTATACTGGTGTTGAATCATCAGGATGAAGGCATGTATTTATTGAAGGCATGAATTATTAATATTTAAAGGGATAGTTCACCCAAAAAGGAAAATTAGCCCATGATTTACTCACCCTTAAGCTACTTTAGGTGTATATGACTTTTTTCTTTCAGCCAAACACAGTCTGAGTTATATCAAAATATGTCCTAGCTAATCCCAGATTGATAATGGCAGTGAATGGGAGACCAAAAAGTGGAGCTCAAAAAAGTGATAAATCCATCATAAAAGTGCCCCACACGGCTCCAGATAAAGGCCATCAGAAGGCAGCAATATTAGTGTAAGAAAAATGTCTATATTGAGAACTTTATTAGCTATAATAACTAGCTTTCGTCTGAAAGAAATGTCATATAGACCAGGATGGCTTGAGGGTGAGTAAATCACAGGCTAATTTTCATTTTTGGGTGAGTTGAGCCTTTAAGATCAGTTGTCCGTCACACACCTTCGTCCAGGTAGGAGTCGGTGAGGCTGCCGCCCAGCTTCTTGATGACGTGGATGGCCTCCAGGTTCCCGGAGCCCTTGAGCCGCATCACGGCCTGCACCGCCAGCCGGGCGAAGTGGTCCTTGTGGTGTGTCAGCAGCTTGGAGGAGAGCGTGGTGCGAGCGATGTTCAGCAGGTCCACCTGGAACTTCTGCTCGTCGTTCCTGAGGAGAAACACACACACACACACACCCTCAGGTCCACCGCCTCCACTGTTCACACACACACGCTCAGGTCCACCGCCTCTACTGTTCACACACTCACACACTACAGTAGGTGTGAACGGATGGCAGTTGATCGTGATAACCCACAGTTCGGCAAGCATGTGATTTAACGGATTAACAGCTAAATTTAACCATCATAGAGTGAACGTTTGTCATTTGGACGCGTTATGACATACCAATTTACAGAAACAATTTTAAACGCAGAAGAGGCGAAAATCAGGACTTGTGTGTACACACACACGCACAGAGAGAGGGACGTTTTTAGACAGCGCTCGAACACAATTGATTCCTCTTTCGCGTTTCCTTGCCCTTCAACGGACACACCAGGGTACCCCCAGAATCCTCCAACTTAAATTCAAGGCTTTTTAAGACCTTTTTAATACCATTTCAAATGAAATTCAATGCCAACTTTGTACCCATTCCGACAGAAGTATGAGGGGAAAATGTCAAATCTGCTTACATTTTGAACCCTAGAAAATAATTATGTACAAGTACGCTACTTGAATTAAATAAAAAATTTCACTTAAATTATCAGTCATATTTAATACATACACAACAGCGTTGTAGCGCGCACGTATAGGCCAGTGTTAATTTTGGCAGCCATTTTTGATTTTCTTATTAAAATATTTATTATTGTGTTTCGGTAGTGCCAAATTTGGGGAGAGGAAAAGTATCGCAAAACTATTAAAGTATTACAATATGATTGATGAATTAACTGTACAATTACTAGAAATGTGTGTGTTGGATGTAATACAATTTGTTTTCATACATAATTTGTGGGAAAAGAAACATTTTTTTAAAGACGTTTCCAACTCTGACTTTGAACCAATTCTGTAGAACTAAACTTTTTTTTTTGCCGATCTGAAAAATCACACACACACACACACACCCGCTCACGTCCAACGCCTCTCCTGTTCTAACACACACGCGCATCATTACCCATGATCCACCGCTGCCTCCCTCAGTGCGTCGCGGGCCGCTTGCGTGGCCTTCCTCCAGCCGGAGATGATGATCTGAGGATGGATCTTCTTGGCGATCAGCAGCTCTGCTTCCTGAGACACAAACATCACACACACACATGGTCAAGCCTGCGCGGCGTCCGGCGGGAAACACAGTGTGTGTGTGTGTGTGTGTGTGTGTGTGTGTGAGAGAGTCGTACCCGCAGCAGCTCAGCGGCCAGAACCGTCACAGAGGTCGTGCCGTCACCCACCTCGTCATCCTGAACCTTCGACATGTCTACACATCACATCAGCAGACACAACCACATCACGATGACAGATTTGGGTTTTTGGAAACAACAATTTAATCTCTGGTGTTGCTCTGTCACTTTGAATCTTTTTATAAAATGGTTTCGGCACTGGCTGTGTGATCAACGACAACAAAATGTAGACTTCGAAAAAGCAAAATGGTTGTTAAAAAACCAAAAAGTCACACTGGTGTTCGTGATCAGCACAGGAAATTAACGGGAAATACAAAAATGCTGAGCAAATTTTGGGTAGGACAATCTACAAATCAGCCACAATGCAGAAAAAAAGTGTGAACATCTAACATCAAGAGTGCAAAACACACACACACACACACACACACACTCACAAACCTTGATGTTCATATTAGATAGTAATAAAAAGCATTTCAATCCAACGTAAAAAAAATTAAAAAAAGAAAAACTTTAGCAAAAAAACAGTCTTTGATAATCTCTAAATATAAATCCAAATGCAAAACCAGTGTCAGAAAACACTGTTCTCAGTGACTAGGGAATATATACAGTATTCATACATAGAGCTAGTCTACACCGTGGTATTACAGATGATTTTACTATGTATAATGTTGAATATAATGTATAATAACAGCATGGGGGGAATATTTGTGGGTGATGATAAAACTTAAATTATAAAAAGTGGCTTACATTATTTTAAATATATCTAGTCAGTGACAGAGTGCAAGCATATTAGTCTAAAATAACTGTATTTTCAGCTTCAGGTGGCAATAATATCATATCGCGAGCTCAGTATCGTGATATGTATCGAATCATGACGTGAGGGTTTCGTTGCAGCCCTAGTCAAATGAAATGTAGTGCATTATTTCATAAAACTGAAATTATAATAAGGATTAAGTTCTCCAGTCAGTTTTGACCATTATCAACACGAGTGTGACTCCCAAATGAACAATACCAGAAGGTTAATGTATCATTATTACAATTATCATCATCATAGTGAATACACACTCTCTCACACACACACCGACTCACCCACGAGCACTTTGGCGGCGGGGTTGTCGACGCCGATGGCCTTGAGGATGGTGGCGCCGTCGTTGGTCACGGTCACCTGACTGTCCCTGCCGCCACCCAGCAGGATCTTGTCCTGTGAGGTCAGAGGTCATTAATGAGCAATATTCACCGGTTATGATCATAACGGAGCGGCCGGCACGCGTACCATGCCCTTGGGTCCCAGAGTGCTTTTCACCAGATCCCCGATGGCAATGGCGCCGATGAAGGAGGACTGAAAGCACAGAGAGAGATCTCGTTAGCAATAATCAGTTATTAATAATCACGGTTATTAATAATTACGTTCACTGCACGAGTCGCTCGCTCACCAGTCGAGCCGTCTCGGCCTTCTCCTCGTCCGCTCCTTGTCTGAAGATGTTCATGGGGGCCATCGATAGAGACGCCTGCGCACACACACACACACACACACACACACACATTCTGGTCACAATCAAGTTGTGCTGCACATGAAACTGCATCTTATAGGTGTACTTATGATATTAATAATGTTGTGTATTTATTATGTAGCTAATCTGAAGCATGGTTGAGTCAGTGTCCCTCAGAAACTCCTCATAACATTAATGCGTGGTTATTCTGAAAACCCTATTATAGACAAGTGACTTTAGTGTCGATTTAATATTAATATCATTATGGCGTTTTCTCAATAAGTATATTAGAATGCTTTCTAGAGAGAGTACCGATTCATTCTAGTAATTGTGATATTATACTACTACTATTAGATACTAAATCATGCCACTACCATTATTTTAATAATAATCCGTGTAAATATAACTGCACTCTCATGCGCAGATCAGTGACGTCAGTAGCCACGCCCTCCACAGAAAGCACTAGAAACTCCCTGATGATGATCCGCTATTTTATATCATCCATCACAACACAAACTATCGTAACTCACACGAGTAAACTCATCACACAACAAACAAAACAATGATATGCGTTAATGCAGGCAAAGACGTCCATTATAACATCATAACGCAGTCGGCTGAACTCATTGTTCGTGTTCACGCGCATGCCGCGCACAAACCGTCAATCTTTCAGCGTGAATAAAGTGCAAACGCCGCGGCAGAATCACACTACTGGGTAACTACCGTTACACGTGTTATATGCCCATTATATCACCGCTGAATTATGATTTAACCACATAATCACTCACCATGTTGATAATAGGATGTGCTGAAGAGACGCGCACGAGACAGGAAGAACGGAGCGGGGAAGCGCGCGACAGATAAACCGCTTCCTGCCTGCGCGTGAACACTTTTCAACTTAAAAGTCCCTGTAGTGCGCTTTACGCGTTTGACCAGTTTCAAAACAGTTTTACAGCAATACATCATTTTATCTACTTTAATAAGCAAAAATATGATTTAGGAAACCTAATTTCATGATATTAAAATGAAAAGAGAAGTATTTTGTGTTAAATGTTGTTTTTGAGTATTGTAGTGTTCAGACAAATTCTGTTAATAATTGTAATTATAGGCCTATAATTCATTGTATAATCGACTTAAATGTTTCGAAATAATTTTTAATGAGGAGTAAACTAATCTATCTAATCTTTTAACGTTATCCCAGCTAACAATTTTTGGTTCCAGAACGTTCCTGGAACAGACATCCTAACTTTTTCTGTTGGTAAGCCAGGGAAGTTTTCTTAACATAAACAGAACGTTCCCTGCTGGTTTGGAGAACGTTCCCCTAACCTCTTTACTCAGATCTAACGTACTGGACATGCGTGTGCAGATCAGAGCCCGTCTGTAGTGCAAATGACGTAATGATTTACATATGGAAGTAAAATAATGCCAAATGTTTTTGAAACAAAAAGCCTGTTGAATTGCACTACTTGAAAAAAATATGCATTGCATTAACCATGCTTGCATTTTAATGCATTGTTTTTTAGGACTTGCATTTTTTATTGGCTCAAATTTGACATGGTTGAACATTTAAGCTGTGAATATTTCAAATCATTTCAAACACATTTTCATTATTAAAATATCAATAATCCATATTCACCCTTCATATTTCACTTCCAAAATATTCAAACTTTTTAAAAATACAACCTATAATATTCAACAGGCAATTTTCGGTCCATTTTATTTCGCTTTACAAATTCGCTTCCACAAATTCATTGGTTCAAATTCAACAGTAAATTCAACATTGACGTCCAGGAACTGCAGGAAAAGCAGTAGATTACCGAGCATAATCTCCATCTGCTGTTAGTCGACCTCACCAGCAGGGGATGCAAGCGGGTGTTGTTGACGAAGACCGAACAACAGTTAGAGCAAGCCATTCATTCATAAAAAACCAAGGGGGTCGCTGTGTCCATTTCTTTTACTGTCTATGATAAAAACTAATTTACAGAAATTTAAGTGTATTTGTTAACGGTTAACTTTATATCGCGGCGATGTGCTTCAGTACAAGGGTTTCCCTCAATACTTCAGGATTGCTGGAATATAAAGTGCTTAACATAGCTTAATGGACTAATACAGTGATATAAAAAACTCGCACCTTATTGAGAAGGCTGCAGGCTACTATATCGCTACAGGCAAGCAGATGGACTCAGTATATGAACTTAACGCGCAATTTGTGGTTTCCCACCGCACCTCAGCACAGAGACAGCGCTCATAAAGATAATACACGATATTCGCTTAAATACTGATACAGGCAAATTATCAGTGCTGGTTCTACTCGACCTCAGTGCTGCATTTGACACTGTCGATCACAACATACTTCTTGACAGGCTGGAAAACTGGGTCGGGCTTTCTGGGATAGTCCTAAAATGGTTCAGGTCATACTTAGGAGGCAGAGGTTATTATGTGAGTATAGGAGACCATAAGTCTGAGTGGACATCCATGACAAGCGGAGTCCCTCAAGGCTCAATTCTTGCGCCACTCCTATTCAACCTGTACATGCTCCCAATGAGCCAAATAATGAGAAAGAACCAAATCGCTTACCATAGCTATGCAGACGACACACAGCTCTACTTATCCCTATCGCCTAACGATTACAGCCCCATTGACTCCCTTTGCCAATGCATTGATGAAGTAAACAATTGGATGTGCCAAAACTTTCTTCAGTTAAACAAAGACAAAACTGAAGTCATTGCGTTTGGAAACAAAGATGAAGTTCTCAAGGTGAACGCATACCTTCAGTCTAGGGGTCAAACAACTAAAAATCAAGTCAGGAATCTGGGTGTGTCTCTGGAGTCAGACCTCAGTTTCAGTAGTCATGTCAAAGCAATAACTAAATCAGCATATTATCACCTGAAAAATATTGCAAGAATTAGATGCTTTGTTTCCAGTCAAGACTTAGAAAAACTTGTGCATGCTTTCATCACCAGTAGGGTGGATTATTGTAATGGACTTCTCACTGGCCTTCCCAAAATGGCCAGTGAATCTCCGGAGGGTTTTTTAGTGAAGACGGGTCAAAACGGAGGACTTTAGAAACGATGACGCAGAGGCTCACGCTCGGCTCTCTGATTGGGTGTCATACAACGGAAGAAAACATACAACACCGTTCGTGCAAGTAAATTATGCATTTTACAATGCTATAACTGCCTACATGCGCCGGAGGCAAGCTATTATTCGAGCGATCTGTGACCGTTCCCGTGTGCATCGGCGGGATCGACCCTAATGGAGCGTCTGTTTTGGGTTAAGCCGGGAAGAACCAGCGCGTGGTGGGATAATTTTATCAATGAAGTTGTGGTTCCTGAGGAATGGTGCGAAAACTTTCGAATGTCCAGATCGGCACTTATCAACCTCAGGGAAATCTGAATTGTCAATCTGTTTCCTGTTTACACCGGCACGCGCACGCCCAGTGTAGGTGAATGGTCACGTGATACGCATTTTCAGTCGTTTTAATCAGTTTTTAATCATCTTCATCAGGAGATGGTGCTGCAATTTCTATCTGAATGAAGCTTCGAGTAATGAACCATTTTCGACACAATTGTATCAGAAAGCAATAATGCTTCGAAGCGCTTCATTTGGCCATCTCTAGACAAGGGTCGGCGTGACTGGGACTCGTACACTTTATTAACTCCAAATAGAACAGGAGGAAAAATGCGCGCGATGGTGCGCCTTCACCATAAAAAATACTCTAGCCACGTTCAAAGAACACTCTTTCCACTGTAGTTTTCCAGCTCTCAGGTCGCGTGTCATGTACAAGTTCCCAGTCCTTCTCTCACACCCGCCAGCTTTTATGCGGTCTCCCCACGCCAATTACTGCAATCAGAGACAGGTGTTCGTCATTTTGCACTTGACCTACTTACTCACCACTCGGCTCCGTCCTCACTCTCCCACTACAGACTTCGCTGAACCACGCCCCCCTCGCCACAAGGGGTTCATATAATTAAAATTTAATATAATATATAAGTTAATTAAAAGTTAATATAATTTTTTTTTATGTAAACATGAATTAATTTATTCTTCATGCTGTTATGCTGTTGCACTAGCACTACCGATTCTTGTCTTCAAGAAAGATATTGAAATATTAAAACATTCCATCGTTGTCTGATATCTGTCGCAGCCACGATGCAGTATCTGTGTGTCCGGTGCACTCGATGTACCTGTGGGTCTCCGGCCTAGATTTCCGGGGTGGTGTAATCTCTATTTAGTGCCAAAATTGGTGTTGTCTTAATACTGGACAATCAAAGTGCCACAATATGAATAAATGATGTAAATCAAATAATAATATGACTGAATGATAAATAAAATGACTACTACATAAATTACTAATAATTATGAAATTCAATATCAAAGTAAATAAAATAAAACACCACCAATTTATGGTTGCTTTCTTAAAGTAAAACACACATGTTGCTATTGAAAACCCCAAGAACCTTGACATGTCCTCATGACCTTTAACTGTTTAGATATTATATCATAAAGTACACACAGTTGTTGGTTAACAATCAAAATTATGTTATTAGTTATCAGTGGCTACCAAGTTGACTACCAAGCTGTTGATGACATGAAACTGCCCACCAATATCAATATCAAACCTATGCCTTTGACCAATAATATTCATGCAGTGATTTATTACATAGAAAAGACTCAAATATTGTAAATATTTACCTTAACCTCTACAGAGAAGGTGTGAATCATACATTTATTACAAGAAAATCTCAAAATGTCAATATATTGCTAACTATTATAATTAAAGCTAAGATTAACATTGATTGATTAATTGTTTTTTCATTGAAATCTTGTGTAGTCAGACATAGAGCAGTGATAATGGTGATTCATCATGATTAAATCTCCAGCAAAAGAAAGCAAAGCAGCAAGATGATCAGAGAGGAAGCAGTCTTGGCACTGGAGTTGCAAAATATGTCCACACACTCACTACAAGAGGAGAGAACACATGAGATAAACATTATTAGTGAAATAGAAACTACTAATTCAATTGCATATATATTTGTAATGTGCATGGAATAAATCACTTCACAAACAAACGAGTCTTTTGAAGCAGTTCTGTTAGTAAATATTAATGACAGACTGTTTGAATCACTCAAAGGACACAAATCCTTCTCTAATTCAACTCACTGAATCTGTCAGACGCTTTGGATGTCCTCAGTTGTTGTAAAACTAATTCATAAATGAAGCAAATAGAGACTGTAACTTAAACACATCCAAATGCATCATAATCAAATTAAAAGTTATTCAAAGAGTATGAGTTGGAACTGAACTAAATTGGTAAACGTGTATGAATACCCAGCCCTAGTTACGGTTATTACGTGAAACTCCTGTTCATCATAGCAGACTGCTGTTCTCTTTCATAGGTTGACTCAACGCTGCGTAGCTTAGACCCAGTGGGAATGGCCTCCGGGTGTGCCGATTGTCTGAAGCCCATATAGAATCACGCCAAGTCATTGGCTGATGGCGCGGGCGCCGCCTCGACACCCTACGTCGTCATATTATATTAGCGCGTGCGCCATCTGCTCCTCAGATTTCTCTGCCTTCATGAAGCGGCCATTCTAGCCCTTCGTTCTCGGTTTTTCTGGCCCGAATTTTCTGGCTGTCAATGGAAGAGAGCGAAGGGGCGTCGTCCATCTTTTTTTACAGTCTATGATCAGACCGTTACCATTTTGTCTGTTTAAATGGGGAAAATTTTGAAGATAACGTCAGTAGACTATGGAGTGCCGCAAGGATCGGTGTTAGGTGCTGAAGTGCTGAAGTGCCAACTAGCCTCTCCCTATGGAGGATCCCTATACCACTCTACAGATAAAGCGGTGTGGAATTTTTCGGTTCGCGTACCTACCCAAAGTGATAAGATAAAATAAAATTCTGCATCAAAATTTATAGAAAAGACAAGTAGTTTGTTTAGGCATGGTTTGTAAGGAATTACAAACCTGCGCACATATATTAAAACGCACATAACTATAGAATCAATTCTTAATGCGCATGTGAACGCCATCAGCGTCTATCACAGGTTCACGTTTAAAGTCAGTTTAGAGAGAAGGGTGTCGTCTTAGCGGCCCCTAATTTAATAACAAACTATCATTTAGACCGAAGTGAATCAATCAAAACTAACTTTAGCTGAAAAAAACATTTTTCAAGAACTACTATAAAACTAAACCAATCTCTGTAACCTTAAATTATATGTTTATCTCTGTAAAGCTGCTTTGAAACAATCTACATTGTTAAAAGCGCTATATAAATGAGGATGACTTGACTTGACTTAGGCCCTCTGCTATTCTCAATATATATGCTGCCACTTGGTAATATTATAAGAAAACATGGAATTAATTTCCACTGTTATGCTGATGAGACTCAATTATATATTTCATCACGACCAGATGAAAACACTAACTCATCTAAATTGACAGAGTGTCTCAAAGATATAAAATGCTGGATGACGTGTAATTTCCTGCATTGGTCTGCACACGCAAGGTCTCTCGCTCGCTTACCTCTGCCGTGCGCGCGGTTTGGAGCACAATATCTTTACTCTAGATTACGGGATATTTAACTAATTTGCCGTATAACTAGTCGATCGCGAGTGACTCAACAGGTAGATATATAGATAAACTCATCTTTCAGGCATTTTACCTACCGGGTTGACACTTAAGCGTGAGAAATCGGGGGTGTGGCGTGAGAGCGTGAGAATTGGGTCAATTGCGTGTGTCTCACGCTCAATGCGTGAGAGTTGGCAGCCCTGTAACATAGCTAACCTCGTGTTTTGTTTTGCTGTATGCTAGTGCTCGCTATTCTATCTTCTTTTGATGTAGCCCACATGTTTCAGTTGTCCTTTTTCTTATGTTAGGCTGATTCTGATGGATAGAATCCTGGGGCCTCATTTATAAAACTGTGCGTAGGATCCTTACTAAAAGTGTACGTACGCCAGAAAGCCAAAAATGGCGTACGCAAAAAAATATTCAGACTTATAAAACCGTGCGTACGCCGGAACCTGCACAGAATTCACTTTATAAATCCCAGTTAGCGGAAGATTGCTATATACGCGTCAGTTTCACCAATCGGCCCAACGCGCTCGCTGGCGCAGGCATTTAAGAAGGGATGGATGTTTGCTTCATGTGATAGGCTTGGTGAGTGAAATTATATTTGTATTATCTTTCTGTATATGTCAACATGTTGAACAAGTCAGCTGGCTCCAGCTATGCATTAAACAGACAGATGTGAACGTGGTTCCTCACTGCACTTCCTGTGTGAATGATACTGTGTGTGTGTGTGTGTGTGTGTGTGTGTGTGTGTGTGTGTGTGTGTGTGTGTGTGTGTGTGTGTGTGTGTGTGTGTGTATGAGGGAGAGAGAACAGGGGGCAGCTGACAGTAAGTAAAATCAAAATCAAGTCAAATCAAATGTTGTATTTGTTAACATTAGTTATTGCACTGTGAGTAAAACTGAGTCTCACAGTCTCTGTAAAGATGTCATGATTTTAACATAACTGTAACATAGATGTCACGATTTTGTAACATTGAAACTACCTGAAACCATTATCAACCAAACGTAACAGCTATATTGAAGATACATTTGATTTCATAAACAAGATCAAAACTTTACAAGTCAAAACGGAAGCTATCCTTTTTACATTAGATATAGATAGTCTATACACAAACACTGAGACTAGATTGGGACTCCAAGCAGTAAAGGAAATCTTTGAAAAAAAACAAAGATACTGTAGTGTTACAAATTTATTAAATGTTTTTAGGTTCCAATACAATAGTATATACACTGAGAAAGTTTAGTAGACTGAATTTAGCATTTGAAGTATAAATGATGATATCAGAATTATCAGTAAGAGATTCATTGCCAGTCCTGATCTCTCAATTGTAAGTCAAGCAATCCAGGTGTCGGACATTAGCTTTTGTCTGTATGCACTTCCTGGCCATTAAGATGGGTGATACACTCGGGCAGATTACTGAAACTCTCACCTTTTGTCTCGGAGACCGGAAACCGACACACACGCCCTAATCCATTACAAAAGCTTCCACCCAAAACATACCTTTGAGGGAATAGTCCAGGCACAACTTTTGAGATTTTGTACAAGGGAAGAAGATTTCCAAGACGCCAAACGAACTCTCTACAGATCCCTTCGTAAATCAAAACTTAGGAGAATATATAGGGAACATTGTGATAAATAAACAAATCCGAGAGAACAACAAAGCTCTGACGAACAAGTGATAGTTCCGGCCATCTTCACTCACACACCAACTTCAATTAAACTAAACAAAAAAATTAAGGACAACTTCTCAAGAACGTTTGGGAACACACAAAACATCACCATTATAGCGGCATACAAACGAAACCCCAACCTTAAAGATATCCTGATCAAAAGTTTCCCACTCGCATACCCACACATTTAATCTCTAAACCTAAAATCATCAGACAAACAGGGCAAACAAGGGCCTACTCCGCACCTACCCCTCAACAGTTCTAACTGTGTATATTCAATCGTGTTCAATAAATGCAATGTACAATATGTCGGACAAACAAAAAATTATATAAGAAGCCGACTACACCAACGCAAATACCTTACATTACATTTACTTGACGCTTTTATCCAAAGCGACTTACAATTACTACAATTATTACAATTACTTGCTCAAGGACACATTGGTGTCTCACAGTGGATTCGAACCCGGGTCTCTCACACCAAAGGCATGTGTCTTATCCACTGCGCCATCACCACCCCTATTCAAATACAATATTCAAGCATCCCCCAAAAATCCTAGGAGTCAAATACTGATCAAACATTTCCAAAGACACAGAGTTCAAAATGTACGCATCCAGGGAATTGAACATAATCCCCACTGGACAGACCAACAAAGGAGAAAAGTAGAATATATATTTTTTTGATACAATACCATACTTTAGACTAATAGATTGAACCAAACACCAAAACCATTACATGAACACTCTTCTCCCTTCCCAACCCCTCTTCCCCAAACAAATTCAGTCAAAACCCCAAAGAAAAAACACCAACACCACGAAGGCCCCTTAGAAAAGCCAAACCTGGAGGTAGTTTTAACATATCAAAGTAGACTACCAACCCCCAAACCACCCCTTTAAGTAATATTCTAATTTTCGGAGATACTGAATTTGGGATTTTCATTAGTTGTCAGTTTTAATCATCACAATTTAATGAAATGGACATTTGAAATATATCAGTCTGTATGTAATGAATGAATATAATATCCAAATTTTACTTTTTGAATGGAATTACTGAAATAAATCAACTTTTTGATGATATTCTAATTATATGACCCAGCACCTGTACTCTTTGGAAAGATATAAGGAGCTTCACCTATCTCACTGACCAGTTTACATGAGACTGTATTAAAGGGGTCATATATTGACATTTTTGTACAAGTTAATATGAATCTTTAGGGTCTAAATGAAAACTTTGTAATATAGTTTTATTAAAAATTATCATTAGTATTGTAAGAAAACACTAATTTTACATGGTCAAAAACAGCTCTGTTTTCAGCACGGCCGTTTCAGTGTATATGCCTTTAAATGATAATGAGCTTTGCTCACTCCGCCCCTCTGTTCTGTGGGGCGTTTGACACCACGCACGTGGAGTGTTGCCTTGACAACAGTTGAGGGTATATTTTGGAGAAAGAATGGCAGCGGGAGTCTCTGAGGACACATCTGTGCAACCGTATCAATTTGAACCGGAGTCGGACCCGGAATAAGATGACGCCCCGAAGAAGTTCGACAATTAAGGCTTGAACAGGACGTTTCTGAATGGTTGGTTAATGTAATGTCACTTTTATCTATTTTTGTAACTTATGTACTGGCAGGGTAACTTAGAGTAGTAAGACACAGACGCTATGTGTTTACTGATGTATAGGTTAGTTCGTTGACAGATTGATGTTGAAAACCTTTTTTTGGTAAACGTAGGTTGTCAGTGATGCGTAACGTTATCTCAGTGTTAGGTGCAACTGTCAGTGCTGAAACATTAACCATAACACGTTGTTCATTATAAACGTGGGATCATGAATTTTATTGAGAGAGTTGTAACGTTACATAGAAAACATGCCGTAATGTACCCTGAGTGTAAACCTTAGCCGCATTCATCGTGTAGCGTGCAAGCGATTTGCAAAGATTAATATTTAAAGGTTAATAAAACGTTACACTCACTTCTTCTGGAGGTGCAGCAGGAGCACGAATAGTTGGTACCGATTCTGTTTTAAGGACCAGCTTCTTAGCAAAACCAGATTTACACTGACACTCGTTTATAAAGCAGTCTGGTGAGAAATGATTAGCACAAACATAAAAGCATTTACGTAGATCGTTGGGAATATTCCCTTCAAAAATAAAACTCAGCCACTGCGTCTTCAGCAGTTCGGATTTAGGAACATTAAAATGACTGCTGTGTTTATTATTACACCCAAGAACAGAACACCACATTCGCTTAGACGCCATTCTGCTCCAGTGTATCAACAATGGCGGACTACGATGACAGCTCGCTCAGGGCGGGTCTGTGTTGAAACGCTGCTGTCAATTAACAATCGTGGGAGTGGCGTCCGTTTTATTGACGTCACAAAATCGAACGGCTCAATTTGAGGCAGGGGAAAACATATAAGGAGATGGATGGATTTTTATCATTATATATGATGGTTGTGTACAGGCACTGCCAACACACATTTCAGTACAATCAACTTGTAAAAGTTGCCCCTTTATATGACCCCTTTAAAAGGTGGTTTACAGAAGGAGCAATGGCGACACCCTCTGGCCAGACAAGGCTACTACACAATAGCGTCCGCACATGGTCTCCTGAGCACGATATTAACTCTGCTTATCTCAATTTTATAAACGTTACTACGTAACTTAGACATCAGAAGACTCACACCGGTTAACTTCTTATTTCCTGCAGTGTTTTACAGCATGAACATTGTTCTAACACTAGAAATCTCATTCATCACGCTGGGCACATGTTGATGCATGGTAACTCTACAATATAGAAACATAAACACAACAAAGTGACAGTCACTTACTTTTCGTCATTAACACATGGAATATTGGAAGCTGGATCATTCAGGAGGAACTAAAGAGGCTACTCAACACAGGTTGGGGAGAGTGGGGGCGGTTGCAACACTTTTTACATTTCCTTCAGTTTCTCAGCGACTGTTTGTATTAGAAAGACAAAAAATATATATATTAAACCCATATATGTCACCTACCTGCCCATACTGTTGCATCATGTGTACATATGATAATATGAAAGTAATTTGTAGGGGAGACCAGGGACAGTTGTAACACTTTTTGCAATTTTTAGCAATACATCAAAAACCATTTATACTGGAATAACCAATTTGTTATATTATAAACTTCAATCTGTCAACTGCTGAAACAATGTATTAAAGGGGTTTTATGAAATATCTACAGGTTGCAAAAGTAATTTTAATACAGTCTCTCCACTGTTACAACCGTCCCAGTGTACAGGGACGGTTGTAACACATGTCAGGGACGGTTGTAACATGTCTAAAATATAGGCTACATAATTAATTAATCATATAACCTACTCAAAATGGAAAATATTATTTATCAAGTCATGTTATTGTGACTATTCATTTCATATTCATTTCTCGAAAAAGAGGTGAAACCGTCAAATTATGATGCAAGAAAATGATTTAATGGGTAGAACATCTTCAAAAAGTTTAAACAGGAACTCAAACATCTCAACAACAGAGAGAGAGGGGGTGGGGGGCTCGTTAGGCCTAGTCCGAGTCACAGTTGTGGCAAGTGTAGAAATCCCTTCCATCTGTGCAGTCCTTGTGTGCCCAGGCTTTACAGGACCAGCACTGGAGCCAGACCTCCCCTGGCCTGGAGAAGCTTTCCAAGCACAAAACGCAGAAATCATTTTCATCATCAGATGACTCCTGAATTTTCTGCTTCTTTGGTTTAGATTTTTTGTTGCTTGCAAAATTCATTTTTCTTTAGGTGCAGACCTGCTTTTCTCAGCCTCCAGTTGTTTTTTCATGGGAGTATCTGTCAGGACAGCGGTTTCCCTTCTTTTCCTGCCCTTTGTCGTCTGCTTTCTTGGGCCAGCTTTTGGGTCTGGACGGATGGACACTGGTGAAAACGTTGTGTCCATAGCAGAGGATGATGGCTCAGGCTCAGGCTCAGGATTGGACACCACACATGGTGTGACAGGGGATGATGCTCTAAGTGGCATGGAGGATGCCACCGTTGCCACATTGGGTGAGGGAGTTGTAGAGGAAGATGGAACCTCTGGTGTCACTGCTGGCAGTGGGCGGTCTGTGACTAGGGATGGTGCACTGTCACTGAAAATATTCCTATTAAAAGGCCAAATTCCAGTGCATGCAAACACTGCCTGAATATTTGCCAGTGATGCAGCACAAGGAAGGGCAATCTTCACAATGCCTGGCAGATCATAAATGGTCATTGTCGCTCCTGGATGAGCTTTCATCCAGCTGTCACAGCAGTTGCATACAAGCCTCTTCAGTAGGGATGGGAATCGAGAACTGGTTCTTCTTCAGAACCGGTGCCCAGTGAACCAATTCCTTGGAACCGTTAGTATGCCTGCTTAACGATTCCGCTTATCGGTTCCACTTATCGGTTCCGCTCGTTGCAAATGTGTCATGACGTCACACACGCGCTGCCTTGTTTTGGTTCAGAACGCAGCAAACATGGCATCGAGGCAGAAGCGCTCTAAAGTTTGATTATATTTTACGCGAAAAGACTTAGAAAAGGGCTTAAATCAAACTTCATTCACGCACACATATATGAAACACTTGCATACACGTAGCCTATACTAAGTAGTCAAACATACATTTACACTGCTGAATGCTCAAACAAATACATATGAAATGCACAACGACACACCTATAGTCACTCACGCACATATACGCAAAATCTACACACACAAGATGCGCGGAACTCTCCAGGCACATAATATGAGACGCGCGCACACACACACACACTCAAACTCGCGCACATACTCAATGAGAGTATGACGGCGCCTCATAACAATACGGCCACTTGCAACACTTGTAAAATTTCCATTTCGTCAAAGGGGGGGAACTACCTCCAATATACAGAAACATTTGGCCACACACACAGCATGAACACAGACTGTAGTCCCATGAAACTTAAACTGGAATGTCACTGTTTCTGTCACTGCGACTTCACGAACAGGCAAACACGCGCACGCGCACGCATGCACACATCACTTTTGAAGTAAAATTGAAAATTGAGGATGCAGTGCATGTAATGCATCGAGATATCGAATTGAACTGAATCGATGACATGATAATCGTAATCGAACCGAACCGTGAGACCAATGTAGGTTCACACGTACCCCTAATACTCTGTGCTGTGTTAGCGAGTTAATAATAATTAACGAACAAATAAGTTAAGTTATAAGTTCAATAAGTTAATACAAACAAACAAATTTGTACTTATTCCCTCACCCAATGAGAATCGATAAGAGAATCGATAAGAAATCGAATCGATAAGCAATATCGATAATGGAATCGGAATCGTTAAATTCTTATCAATTCCCATCGGCCCATATACACTGCGATCCAAGGGCTGCAGCTTATGGGAACAGTGTGGGGGGAATGAGACGAGGACGATGCCATGGCTCCTGCAAAAATCAATCCCCTCCACAGAAAGGTGGGAGGTATGGTTGTCCAGGATTAGCAGCACTTTTGACTCCAGTGAGGACTTGGTGTGAGTCTGGAAGTGCTTGAGGAAAACCAAAAAGTCCTCTCCTTGCATCCAACCTTGCAATGTACATAGCATAGCCTACTCTAATACATATCTAGGCTACCTCCTTTGGGCTCAATCCATAATACAAATCAGCTGCCTGCAATAGGTAGTCTCTTAAGAGGAGCTCCTGCTCTAGTGTGAATACTCTTTTCGGAGTCCAGTATCCAACACTGGGAAGTGTCTTTGATTCCTGGCTCCTCTTCTTGTGAAATCGGTGCAGGGTCACATGGCAAATGCCATATGATTTGGCCACTCCCCTGACTGACTTTCCCTGTCTGATTTCATCGGAAGCCCTTTCCAGCACAGGAAATGGGACTCCCCTGTCTGTCTTCCTCTCCCTGATATTTGGCATGCTGTAAGCAATCACATGTTTCCACTGACTATTTTTATATAAAAAAAGATAAATTACCTTAAAATTTGATTTGATGACATTTTACATTTAATTTGCAATGCACAGTGCACATTTTACTTTTAATTTGCACATTAAACGGAAACTATGCAGTTTTTAAAATATAAATGAAACTTGGTTGGTAATACTGGGACGGTTGTAACGGGGCGTTACAACCGTCCCAGTATCACCAACCATGTTTTCATCTCATGTGAGCTAGCTTGACTGCTAGTTTGACACTTGTTAGCCATTTCCATTTTTAGCTTACAAAACAGTAATTCTAATAATACTTGTTTGAATTCATACAAATTTTATCTTATAACAGCATCCAAAAAAGTACATCAGAAAGAAAAGTAATTTTTTTACCTCAAAAACAACCTTTTGTCGATAACTCTGTCAGGAAGTTTCAAATGTGGCTCCCTTTTTGGAAAAAATGGAGGGAAACTAACTGAGCATGACCACTAGGTTGTTTCTGATTGGAGGAATTAAAAGTGTTACAACCGTCCCTTGTTACAATTGTCCCTGGTCTCCCCTACTTAAATGGACCCTGAAAAATGTTGCAACTGTCCTCATAGTTGGAACAGTACCGGGGGGTAGTTGCAACAGTCATTTAGATGTAATAAAACTCATACTTCTGCATAATTTTTCAAATCTTTTTTTAAATCTTTTTTTAGTTTATTTGAGACCAGAGTTCATCGGGTTAACTTATTAAAGTAAAAAACAAGTAGGCTACAAAAAATATAAAAGTTTACAACTGTAGTAACAAGCAGTAACAATTTGATTAACACCACTAAACTGATTATTTCATAGCATCAAGTATTCACAATTCCCCATCTGACTCACAATTGTGGCAAATGTAAATGGAACCACCATCAGTGCAGGCTTCATGAGCCCATGCCTTGCACTGCCAACATTGAAGCCACACCTCTTTCGGTCTGGAGTAGCTCTCCAAACATACAATGCAGAAATCTTCTTCTTTCTCAGAGTCACTGTCCTTCTCTGTATGCTTTTTCTTTACGGTTTTGGTTTGTTGAAACAAGCTAAGTGTGTTTTTTGTCAGTTTTCTCTTAACTTTTGTTGGATTTCTTTTAACTTTTGCTTTCTCCCTCTCCAAAGCCTCCTTTTCGGGGGTGTCTGTCAGAATGGCTGCTTTGCATTTTTTCCTACCATTTGCTTTTGTTATCTTCCGTGGTCCTGCTCTGGGATGAGGTCTAACTGTCTCAGGTGAGAACTCAGCTTGCACTGGAGGAACTGTAGTAGAAGCATAAGTCCCAGCTTGCACTGGAGGAACTGCAGTAGAAGCATAAGTCCCAGCTTGCACTGGAGGAACTGCAGAAGAAGCAGAAGGCCCAGCTTGCACTGGAGGAACTGCAGAAGAAGCAGAAGGCCCAGCTTGCACTGGAGGAACTGCAGAAGAAGCAGAAGGCCCAGCTTGCACTGGAGGAACGGCAGAAGAAGCAGAAGGCCCAGCTTGCACTGGAGGAACTGTAGTAGAAGCAGAAGTCCCAGCTTGCACTGGAGGAAGTGCAGAAGAAGCAGAAGGCCCAGCTTGCACTGGAGGAACTGCAGAAGAAGCAGAAGGCCCAGCTTGCACTGGAGGAACGGCAGAAGAAGCATAAGGCCCAGCTTGCACTGGAGGAACTGTAGTAGAAGCAGAAGTCCCAGCTTGCACTGGAGGAAGTGCAGAAGAAGCAGAAGGCCCAGCTTGCACTGGAGGAACTTTAGAAGAAGCAGAAGTCCCAGCCTGCTCTGGAAGAACTGGTGGTGGCGGCCAGTCTGTCACCAAAGATGGTGCAAAGTCACTGTCTTTGAATTTATCTCAGTTATAAGGCCAAATTCCAGTGCTGCTAAAGCCATTCTGCACATTGCCTGGTGTTCCAGCCAATGGGAGGGCCAACCTAACAATTCCAGGAATGTCGTAGATGGACATCGTCAGGCCTGGGTGACTTCTCATCCAGGTATCGCAAAATGTGTTGACATGACGTTTTAGCGGGCCATAAACGGTGCGATCCAGTGGCTGTAATTTGTGGGAGCAATGGGGTGGAAACGATAACATGACAATGCCATTTTCTCTGCAGAAATCTATTTCTCTTACAGAAAGATGGGAGGAATGATTATCAAGGATTAAGAGGAATTTGGAACCCAATGAGGCCCTCGTGTGGTGGTGGAAATGTTTAAGGAACTGAAGGAAATGGTCCTCCATCATCCGCCCTGATTTATTGGCGGTTCCAATGCATCCAGGCGGGCCATCGCGGATGAAATGGTCCTTGAAGTTAACCCGCGGGAATATGAACATGGGTGGAATCATGTTCCCTAATGCATTGCCTGCACATGCAACTGTTACCAGTGTTCCTCTCTCTCTGGAGGTTACTGCCCCCACCTGTCTGACGCCGCGCCCGGCAACAACATTTTCTGGTTCTTGGACAGTTGTGACCCCGGTCTCATCCATAGATGTCATTCCCTTCAAATTTGTTTTTGTCAAGCACATTGGCAAGATTGTCGTAAAACAAGGATACATTGTGACGGTTGAAGCTTGTGTTCCGTGTGAGACTGGTTGCTTGAGGGCACCGTATAGACAGACTGGGCTGTCTTTTCATGAACCCCATAAACCAGGCCAGGGAGCACTCATTCCAGGTCTCAGGGTAGGAGTACATGTAGTAGACAGCCAGTTGGAAGGTCAATCTACGAACCTGCGAAATGGATGGTAAATTAAAATGGGGTGGAATGGTAACTTCTCTTATCTTATTATTTCACAGTCTTATATAATTCTCCCTACCAGCCCTCCCTTTAAGCTTACACTCTGCTTAAATACCTTCCTCATGCTTAGGCCTACCTCTTTAGTGCTGAGACCGTAGAAAAGATCAGCTGCTCTTTTTAGGTATTGTGCCAGGCTATCTTCCTGTTGGACTGAGAAGATCCTCGGGGTCCAGTAACCTGTCCTCATCTCCTCTCCTTGACTTAGCCTCTCTCTCTTTATAAAGCGGTAGAGGGTTGTGTGGCAAATTGAATACTGTTTTGCCACAGACCTCACTGTCCTGCCATCATTGCTCACTACAGCAGCAGGTAAGGACAGAATAGGTAGAGGGACAACCCCAATCTGTTGTCCTTTTCCTGTCTCGTGGCATACTGAAAAAACAGAACAGAAAATGTAGGATACACTGCATACTAGTTTGACTTTTAAAAAAGCAATTTGCTGAAATACAAAGAGGAGACACCTGACTATTGAAATATGTTCTTTATCAAACCACTGAATTGCCTTTTATATAAATTTTATCTAATTGTCATTATTATTGTCATGAGGGACAGTTTCAACACCATGTGGGGACAGTTGCAAAAATGCGTTGCAACTGTCCCACCCCTGGCTGCCGTCTTAAAACTAGTGATGCTAGCCTAACACATTAGCTTAAACACATTGTACCTAAGTCTGTTAAGAGCTTAGAAACTGCATATTCAAACAATAAAACTATAAAAATCAATACTTAAACCGTTTAGACAGTATGACAAAAATGTAGTTGTAAAAAAAGTTACTTTTTTACCTTGAATTTCAGTTCTCCCATAAGGAAGTTTAACATGTGGCTGTTAACTTCTAGAAAGAAGGAGGGGCATACTGAGCATGTGCAGTAGGAATGTCATTACTTCAGCACATTCCTGATTGGAGAAATCAGCAATGTTGCAACTGCCACATGTTGCAACTGTCCCCACTCTCCCCTACGTGGGCTAAACTATGCTGTTGAACTTGAACACGTTTCAGTTCCCACTATAGCCAACACACTAGCTACACACTTCCTCTACCGTAACCACAGAAGAAGATTCTTCAAGCGGCAGGCACCCAGAAATGTCAGAGCTTTTAATACAAGTATATTCGTCAGAAGTTAACTGAACTTGCACGTGTGTTGTTGGTTTTGCGTGGTGATCCGATATACACCATCGAAGATGCTGTTAAGCCTTGAAATTTTCACAAAGTTGTCAAAGCTGTGAAAAAAGTGTCTGGTTTTGATGAAGAAAACAACTTTTACACACAGCACCAAGTCTTGCACTAAAAATAGGGCATTCTCTGCAGAAAATAGCTTACATAATTCACTGTAGGTCTTTGATGACAGAAAATGAGGGCTTGATCAAATCAACTGAAGCTTTCCTCCTTTAAGTGGTGTGAACTTGTATCACACTCTGCCCACACTTAGTGAGAAGAAATTCAACAAACCATGACATTGCCTTTGACCCAGGATCAGAGGTGGGTAGTAGTACATTTACTTTCTTACATTTACTTGAGTATTTTTTGGAAAAAATTTACTTTTAAGAGTAGATTTAAATGTGGGTACTTTAACTCGAGTATATTTCTAATGATAAAACTGTACTTTTACTTTGTTACGTTGGGCGACGTTCCTCTCGTTACTTTATAATGCAATGTTGTTAAATGCGTAGTTTATTCCAAGCGCGCTCTATCTTTTTTATGAGCATGAGCGATGCCTAATTCACAAATGAACCACTCTTTTGAGTCGATTCTGTTCAAAGACTTCATCAAACAAGTTGGCAGATCAGTCTAAATCGGTTCGCGAATCAGTTTGAATGATCTGTTCAGTTCCTCACGCACTGAATCCTCTGAAGCGCTTTCAATTCACACTCGACTCGGACTCGTAACAGGAAGATTTAAGAACATCAAGAGCTTTGGATGAAGTGGCCGTGGACCTACAGTCTAGTGAAAACAAATCTGCAAATGGATCATATTTTTGCCAGCGATGAAGATCTTTATTAGTTGAACATCTTCGTACGCTGTCTGTGAATGAATGATTCATTTCATTCAGGTAATACATTTTACAACCATACAGATTATTACGCCACGATAGCACTACTGCAAAGTATGACATTATCCGTTTTTTGGACATATACATAGTATATAATTTATAGGCTAACGTTACATTAAATAAGCTAACATTGTCCACAGTTTATGAAATGAACACCGCCATCCCGCGGTAACGTGTGTGTATTGCGCAGTGGCATGCAAATTCGACTTGAAAAATGCCTTTGCCTGCCTTAGACACAGTTAACCAGTTTAAACATGCTTGCAGAAATATACATTTGATTACATTTTGGAGAGCAGTCAGAAGAAGATCCGTCGATGTGCATTTGATCGTTGTTTGTGTTCAGATGTTCAGTAGCGGTCATGAGCATGAAGAGTTTTACTCTTTCTTCTCTGTGTCAGTAACTTTATTTCGACATCGTCTAATAATCCAAATGTAGTTGTATAAGTTACTATTATACAAACCAAAGGACAGGCAATGGTTTTCGGGCTACAGATGGCAGAAATAATGCTTATCTCTTCTGTTTTTGTTGCAAAGATAGCTAATTATCTAATTATGATATCTAATTATGATAATAATAGTAATTTAAATTAAAAATATCTAAATAATATATTATATATGTATAGGCCTATATGATCCAAAGTAACTAGTAACTAACTACTTGAGTAGTTTTTTCATTGGATACTTTTTACTCTTACTCAAGTAACTATTAAGATTATTACTTTTACTTGAGTATAGTTTTTGGATACTCTACCCACCTCTGCCCAGGATGTACAACTTCTTCACTCTCACCTGAAACAGTCTGCAAAGGCTGCCTTTGACAAACTGAAGAAAGAAGCATCTTCCCAAAGTTACGCTGACGTTGCAAAAAACACTCTTGCTCAGGCTATAGTTTTTAATCTAAGGCGTGCGGGGAAGGTGTCCAAAATGCGCTTGAAGAACTTCATTGAAAGAGACAAAAGCCCACTCCATGTTAATGTGTCCTTGGGATTAACCCAGTTTGAAAAGAAGCTCTGTGTGCACTTCACTCGAGTAGAAATCAGGGGCAAACGTGGACGAAAAGTGTCCATCCTCCTTACACCATACATGGTGGAATCCCTGAATCTATTAGTCAGCAGAAGAATGGGATGTGATGTGCAGGATGCCAATATCTTTCTCTTCGCTAGGCCAAAATGTTCAAGTTTCTACAGAGGTCAAGACAGCTTGAGACTTCATGCAGAAAAGTGTGGAGCTAAAAAAACAGAATATCTACGCTCAACACAGCTCAGGAAACATGTTGCAACCCTTTCACAAATTTTAAACCTCAAAGACAATGGAGTTGTCAGGTGATCAGGTGGCTGACTTTCTTGGACATGATATACGCCCCAATTACCACCGTGGAGGGCTTTGAGCGGAAGGTCAGCCGATTTCTGCGCAGGTGGCTGGGCCTGCCACGGAGCCTAAGCAGCGTTGCTTTCTTTGGCCATAAAACCAAGCTACAGCTTCCCTTTAGCAGTCTGGCAGAGGAGTTCAAGGTCACCCGAGCCAGAGAAGTCCTGCTCTACCGAGACTCAGTTGACACCAAGGTCTCTTCAGCAGGGGTAGAGGTCAGAACAGGAAGGAAGTGGCGCGCCCAGGATGCAGTGGAACGGGCGGAGGCAAGGCTGCGACATAGCACCCTGGTGGGTACGGTGGCTACTGGGCGGGCCGGGCTTGGTAGCAATCCCAAGCCATGCTACAGCAAAGCCAGAGGAAAGGAGAAGCGGAAGCTTATCCAGGAGGAGGTACGAGCCGAGGTTGAGGAAGCTCGCTTCAGCAGAGTGGTGGGCATGTCCAAGCAGGGGGCCTGGACAAAGTGGGAGCAAACAGCTGGCCGTAAGATCACTTGGGCAGAACTCTGGAAGGCGGAACCACACCATTTCAAGTTCTTGGTCCAGTCAGTGTATGATGTCCTTCCTAGCCCTGCCAACCTGTTCACCTGGGGCCTGGTGGACTCACCTGCTTGCCAACTCTGCCAGAAAAGGGGATCATTAGAGCATATCCTCAGCTGCTGCTCAGAAGCCTTGGGAGATGGGCGTTATCGTTGGCGCCATGACCAGATCCTGAAGGCAGTAGCAGACGCCATCAGCACTGGCATTAACATTAGCAAGCAGCATCATCCAACCAAGTCTGCAATTGCCTTTGTTCGAGCAGGAAAGAAGCCTCAGCCCCCTAGAAAGACCCAAGGGGGCGTCCTCGCAACAGCAAGAGACTGGCACCTCCTGGTGGACCTGGGGACTCAATTGAGGTTCCCAGAAACCATTGCAGTTACATCACTACGACCGGACATGGTCTTGATGTCCGCAGCAAGTAAGCAGGTGGTGTTACTGGAACTAACGGTCCCCTGGGAAGATAGAATGGAGGAAGCCCAGGAAAGAAAGAGGGCCAAGTATGCTGATCTGGTAGCGGAGTGTCGGAGGAATGGGTGGAAGGCCCGCTGTGAGCCTGTTGAAGTGGGCTGTAGGGGCTTCGCAGGCCAGTCTCTACACCGGGTCCTGGGACTCTTAGGGATTTGCAGACTGCACAGGCAAAGAGCCATCAAGAACATCCTGGAAGCCGCTGAAAAGGCAGCACGGTGGCTCTGGTTAAGGAGGGGGGACGCGTGGCGTAGAGCGCTACCTGGACACAAGTCGGGGCTTGATCACCCCCGGCTGGGTCGCCCGGGTGAGGGTGTCTGATGTAAGACCCGAAACACCCTATGACCCCGGGAGTATCACTGACGATGTGTCCAGGTTGCACCACAAGGTGTATTCAAGTACGTGTCCACCGTGATCACTACAGACTGCTTGAGGCGACAATTCAGCTTGCGAAAATCTCAAAACTACTTTTAGCAATTGGACAAAGGTTGTCCTGTGAACATCCAGGGAAAGTCACTTGATGAGATTCAAATTTGAGGTATTTTGCATATCTATTGCAAAATGTGCCGTAGGTGTTTTTCCAATACCAATCCCAACATTTCCATACAAGAGTATTGCACTTAATTAAAGGATTAGTTCACCTCAAAATGAAAATTTCCTAATAATTTACTCACCCCAATGGCATCCAAGATATCCATGTCTTTCTTTCCTCAGTGGAAGAGAAAATAAGTTTTTTGAGGAAAACATTTCTAGATTTTTCTTCGAATACTGGACTTCACTGGCAACCAACGTTTTGAAGTCCAAATCAATGCAGTTTTAAAGGTCTTTGAAGTGCTTCAACTGGCTGTGAACAATCGCAGCTGAGGAAGAGGGTCTTATCTAGCGAAACGATAGGTAATTTAAAAAAAAAAATATATATATATATATATATATATATATATATATATATATATATATATACTTATTTGTATAATTGTTCGTCTTGTGCTGGTCTGCGACGCGCCAGGCATTACGTCATCACGTTGGAAAGGTCAAGTGGAAGTACCACCCCATTGTTTACAAGTGTGGAGGAGGAGGATCGTTCAAATTTTACTGTATGTTGATTGACATATTTATGTCTTTGTGTCAGTTTATTGTTTAAAATGGTCCTTTCGTGTCCGTATCCTGGATGTTTAAAACAATGGGGCGGTACTTCTGCCGATGTCCAGCTTGACCTTTTCAACGTGATGACGTAATGCCTGTAGCGTCGCAGACCAGCACAAGAAGAACAATTGTGGTTAAAAAGTATATCAATTTTTATTGTTTTTAGAAAATGACCGATTGTTTTTGCTAGATAAGACCCTTTTCCTCAGCTGGGATCGTGCAGAGCCCTTTGAAGCACTTTAAAGCCCTTTGAAACCGCATTGATTTGGACTTCAACAATTTGGCTATGTGTGGAGAAAAATCCTGAAATGTTTTCCTCAAAAAACGTAATTTCTTTTCCACGTGTGTTAGTGCAAAATGCAGCTGCTAGAGTTCTTACTAGATCAAGAAAATATGATCATATAACACCTATTTTATCATCTCTACACTGGTTACCTATTAAGTTACGTATCAATTACAAAGTATTCCTACTGACCTATAAAGCCCTAAATGGTTTAGCTCCTGTGTATTTAACAGACCTTCTATCGCCATACAATCCATCGCGCTCTTTAAGATCACTAAATTCGAGGCTTCTGGTCATTCCTAGGATATCTAAGTCCACTAAAGGAGGGAGGGCGTTCTCGCATTTAGCTCCTAAACTCTGGAATAGCCTTCCTGATATTGTACGAGACTCAGACTCGCTGTCCCAGTTTAAAACTAGATTAAAGACGCATCTCTTTAACCAAGCATTCACTTAATGCTTAACCTTTGATACTGCTGAATCAGTTCGAATGCATTAACATTATGAACATCAGCTATGCTAATTATTTCCCATCTGCCTTTCTGCTGTTATCTCGGGACGCTAGTCCCGAGGTAAATAGCATTCGTCAGCTCCAGTTTGTATCCAGCCTCTCACGGAGACTTCAGATGCCCCAACGCCTGTGAAGAGACGACTCGACGCCTGTGAAGAGACGACTCAAAGCCGGCGATATGTTATGCCATAAATTAATACTTGATTAACTAACTGTATTTTTCTATGTACATTTCCGAAATGCAATTTCTGTAAAGCTGCTTTGAGACAATGTGTATTGTGAAAAGCGCTATACAAATAAATTTGAATTGAATTGAATTGAATTGAAGAAAGAAAGACATGAACATCTTGGATGGCATTGGGGTGAGTAAATTATCAGGAAATTTTCATTTTGAGGTGAACTAATCCTTTAACGTTATGATTTCAGATCAGATCCAGTTGACTGATACTGAAGATGATGCAGATGACGAACCTGATGGCACCAGTTCATTTGGCAGACAAAATGAACTGTCAACATCAAAACAAGAAGCCTGCCATAATGGAGATAATTATAATGTATAATTTTTCTTTAGAGCATTAAAATAAGGTAGTGGTGTTCGGACTGAGAAGTATACCACAGTACTGTACCCAAGACTACCTGTAGGAGCTGTGATATAATTAGCGGGAATGTGAAAGCAACTTTGACTTGGGTCCATACTCATTTAGGAAGTAAAGTAACTTGCACAGGTTGTGTTGTGACTTGGGCCACTGTAAAAATGGGGTGTAACAGTTCAAATTACTCACGGTTTGGCTTTGTCAGTTTTAGGGTCATGGTTTCTGCATGGTTCGGTATGTACTATGTTCAGGGGAAAAAAGGACTACTGTCAAAAAAAAAACAAATACATTAAATAATCAAACTACAAGCAATAGCACAAATAAATCCAAATAAGTAAGGGATAATCCATGGCTAGCTGTGCATTAAACGATTTTAATGCACAACGTGGAGGCATTTTAACCATTATTTACAAATTAGCAAACCATATATTTTTTTGTGTAGTAATGTTATATTTCAGTGATTCACCATCTATCAAGTTAACTGAACGATATGAAACTAGTGTTACGGCGTCCAGTCTCCCTGATTCCACCATCTCTCAACCACGAGCGCCCTCTACTGAGTTCTAGTGTGTTGCATACTCTCCCATTAGTATGCATTATTTGCGCTGTGTTATGGTTTGTGGAGAGATGAACCCAATCGCAGACAGTATGCAATTAACACGGTTTTATTCAGACAAAACAGGGAAAACAAAACCCACGATGGGGCAAAACAAGGCTGGTGGGCAAAAACAAAAACTAACAACACTAGACTAAGCCTTGACAGATAACTAGACAAATAACTAACAACAGCAACAAGATCTGGATTTTACAAGACAGAGTTCTTCACAAGGTACTCACGGGAAGGTCTACACACAGGTAGTGATGTGACATTTGAAGCGAGCCGTCGGAGCTTGTGTCGAGCAAAAATGGGCGTGCCAGATGAAGCCGCGATTCGAGGCTTGTGTTGTTAACGTGAAAATCACGTGACTAATGACAAACGAGCCCTCGGTTTGTGTGGATACGTCATCGGTTCGGTTTGAGTGTCGTTTCCAGATAAAGGGGGTTCGAAACTCACGCCACCTTGTGGGTGTTGTCAGGAGTAGTAGAATCAGTTGTAGTAGTGTCAGCGAGTCAGAGAGTCAGAGTTAGAGAGTTGTTTCATCATCGTTATTGTGCAATATGTGTTAGGGCTGTATATTATTACATTATATCAGGTTATATTAGTTATAGTATATTGTTAGTATTAGTTATACTAGCTATATTATAGTATTGTTATATTAATTAGATAAGATTATTTGGATTGCTTTAGATTTTTGGATTTGGACTGGACTTCTTTTTGATTTGGATTGCCCTTTTGGAATTGTTTGCTTTTTGTGACCTCTTCCTTTTTCCTTGTAATGGAGCCTGCAAGAAAGAGGAAATCCTCCCCTGTCTGGGAGTTTTTTGAAATGGTTGCTCACAATAAGGTACAAACAAAATTTTTATTATTATTATTATTTTACTGTCCTGATATAATAATCCTCACTATATGGCTGTATTATATTTCATGTCTATTCATTTATGTTTCAAGGTGAAATGCTTGCTGTGCCTAAAGGAGCTGACATACAGTAATAACACCTCCTCCATGCTCAGGCATTATCAAGCACTGCACGAGCATGCACAAACTACTAACCATCCACACAGTATTCAAAGTAATTGATAATAATCATTAAAAAAAACATAATTTAAATAATGTTTTAGGCTCCTACAATACACCTGCATTTTATTTTATTATAGATTCCAAAAAAGAAATGGTAAATGAGGCCCTGGTGAACATGGTCATCAAGGACTCCCAACCCTTTTCCATTGTTGATGATGATGGGTTTAGGGAGCTCCTGCATGTGTTGGATCCCACTTACGTGATCCCAACTAGAAAGGTATGTGATTAATAATGTGGTTCATCATTATTTAAGAAGTTAAAAGTAAGAGTAACTGCATTTATTTTTATCCACAGGCTTTGAAGGTCATGGTTGATCATAAGTACAAGGAGGCTAAGGAGAAGGCTAGAGAGCAGTTGCAGAAAGTTCAGGCTATAAGCCTTACCTCTGACATGTGGACATCGCTAAACATGGATGCCTACCTAGCAGTAACTTGCCATTTTATAGATGACAATGACAAGCTCTGCACTATTTTACTAGGTGTACAGCATTTCCCTAAGAGCCATACTGCTGAGAACTTGGCTACTGGACATATCAAGCTCATGGAGGAGTGGGGCATAAAGGATAAAGTTAAGTGCCTGGTAACTGATAATGCAGCCAACATGATAGCATGTGTACGATCACTGAATGTTAGGCTTGCGATATGCATTGCACATGCACTAAACCTTATTGTGAGGAAATCTTTTGATGACATCAGTAGCTTCAACGACATTCGAACCAAATGTAGGAAACTTGTGACCTATTACACTCGCTGGAACAGCACTTATAACATGCTGGAACGTCTATATCATCTGAGAGAGCCAGTGGGGGCAGCCCTGGCCTCTCTAAAGACCGACATCACCCCTCCTACAGCCCTGGAGTATGAGGCAGTCCAGGATGCTTTACATGTTCTTGCCCCTTTCCGCCAGGCTACAGTAGAGCTTTCGGGAAAGAAAAGGGTGTTTGCCTCCAAAGTGATTCCTTTGATGAAGATGCTTAATCACGCTGTAACGAGTAAGCTAGAAGGCCTGAAGTCCAATCTAACAAGGCAGCTGGGTGACAGCCTTGTACGGAGGGTCAGGGAACAAGCAGTACAATTAGAATCAATAAGTGTGATGACCATACCCACGTTATTGGATCCCAGATTTTAAAAAAATAGGATTCTTAAGTCAAGGGAAACTGCAAGAAGGCGTATCAAGATTAAAAATGCGCTACTGTAATCAGAAGTTCTGGTCTCCATTCTGCTTCCACCAATACACCCCCAACTCAGCTGCCAGCCTCTTCAGAAGCAGGCCAATCCACAGACAACAGTAAGTAGTATATGTCTTTGTTGTGTGAATGTTCACATTAGTGATTAGTACAGTGAACCATTGTTAATGGAGTATTTTTTCTTTGTACCTCTATTATTAGGTGACCTTTGGCATCTGCTGGATAGAACGGTTGAACACAGTAAAAGGAGCTCAAGTGCAACAGCAGATGCTACTGTAGAAGTGGACCGATATTTATCTGAAGTGAATCTCACAAGATCTGAGGATCCACTGGTATATTGGGCTCAACATAAACATCAGTATCCTCATTTATACCAGCTGGCACTGGCATTTTTATGTTCACCTGCATCCTCTATTCCATGTGAAAGGATCTTTTCCAAGGCTGGAGAGGTTCTGTCCAAGAAGAGGAATCGTCTAAACCCCAACACATTTGAAAAAATTATGTTCCTCAATAAAAATAATTTTTAATCCTTCCTTCGTTCCTCTACGTCCCCAGTCCCATAAGCACAACACTGCACAAAAAATAGTAACAGTTCTATGCACAAAATCACCAGAAACAATTCTTAACCTTTACCACCCCACTGTACCACCCCTTCTGTTGCAATTTGCTTTATTACACTCCCTCCACCATAAGCACTGCACTCAACACAGTGTCACTTTTGTTGTTCATATTGTCACTATCCAAACCATTTATGAATAATTAATTAACTGTGTGTGTGTGTGTGTGTCTGTGTGTGACAGTTCACAGTGTGACAAGTAAATTCAGACAGAGAAATATACATATTTCATTTTATACCCAGGCAATGGACAAATGTCTGCTTAGGTCTTTTTATTATTGCAAATGAAAGGTTATTAAAAAAATAAAACAGAAGGGGGGGGGGGCTGGGGCTGGGGGGTATATGGACATCATAGGTCTGCTCAGGTCATTGTTTCAGAATTAATTAATTTGTCTGTTACTTCTTTGCACAGTAGCTAGGTGTCACTAGTGAGCAATGCTGAATGAAGCTTCGAGTAATGAACCTTTGGGTGAACCAATGGTCTGCAAGGTCTCAGTGGTTCAGGAAGCCTCATTTTGCCATCACTACACACAGGTATTGTATCACAGGATACACACACTGAGAATCACATTGAACCAGCACAAGACAGCAAACACAGGGGATTAAATAGAGAGACTAATGATAAAACAACAGGTGACACAGGTAAAGCACTAATGACAAAATGAGGATAACAAGGGGGCGGGGCAAGAGAACGAGACAACACAAGCACATGGCCCAAACACAAGGCCATGTGCTTGCACACAAAACACGGGTCTGTCATGATCCTGCCTCAAGACTAAAGAAAATCAAGGACACGAGGGCAGAATCATGACACGCTGTGATTAACCGTCAGTTGTTCTGTATCATTACTCATTTCTCAGCTTTTGCCTCATTAACTGAGCGTCCTGTGCGAAGTATTGTTTCACCCCATGTTTCATGTCCGAATGTTCTCTAGTTTCCTTGATTCACTGTGTTACCGAACCTAGCCTGCTACTAACCTCTCTGACTGTCTGCAGCCTGCCAAGTGACCATTGCCTGTACCTGGACTCTGATACTCGCCGCCAGCCCTGAACCTTGCCCGTCCTCGGTTATCCATCTGTCTGCAGCCCGTGCCGAACCAAGCCAGTCTCTTATCCTGAGTTCCAGCCCTTTCAAGCATATCTGCCTTGATTTACCCTTCTACTGGAATGCTTTATGTTTGCTTGAGACTGTTTATTAAATTGTTGCATATGGATCTGCCTCAGCCTTCTGATTTGTTACAGCTAGTAACTATGTTTAATTAGTGCTGGTTTTACAGTTATGCATTTCTAAAATAGTGTAATAAAGACAATTTGTCCCTCTGTTCTAAAGTGAAAGTTATATCCTCATTAATTATGTAGTTGTATTATAAGTCTATGGTTCTCTTTTCTATCTTTCTATCTTTTGTTTTGTGTATTTCAGTCAAAAAATTAACAAGTGCCATATAAGTGGAGTGTTGTTTCCTAAAACCATACTGGTGTGCATATAAACTATTATTCTTGTCCAAATGTTGAATTAATCTTGTGTAAACAAGTCTTCCAAGAACTTTGGACAGGGTTGGTAACACAGAAATTGGTCTATAATTGTTAAAAATAGCAGGGTCATCTTCTTTATAAACTGGAGTAATTTTTGCTATTTTCAACTCTATATGCACAACGCCTTGGAAAGTAATGGTTTAATAATATCAGGGCAAATTACTTTTAATATTTTACCGTCAATCAAATCATGTCGTGGTGAACAGTCTTTTGAATTGTTAATTATGTCTCTGATCTTTTCCTCGGTAACAGATGTAAAGTTAAAATCCCCAGACATTGGAAAATTCATGTATTCCAGTGGTCCAAAATGACTAGATGGAATTTAAGAAGCTAATGTTGGACCTACATCAGAAAAAAAGGCATTAAATCTTTTGGCAATTTGTTGCGGATCTGAGACAATAGAATCGTCAATCTTAAATTCATTTGGTAACTGCTTTTTAGATTGTTTTTTGTTAAGAATACAATTGATGATTCTCCAGAAGGAAGATGCATTGTTTTTATGTTCGACTAATTTCTTATTGTAATAGTGGGTTTTTGCTCTTTTTATGACATGATTTAGCCTGTTTCTGTATTTTTTAAATTGCAACAGATTAAATGGGGTACGACAAAGAAGGTATTTTTTATATAATCTATTTTTGTTTTTCAGTGACTTTATGATAACAGAAGTTATCCACAGTTTAGACAATTTGTGTTTCAAAGGCACTGATTGGAGAGGAAAACATAAGTTGTAAACCTGAGTAACATTTTTTATAAACAATGAAAAGGCCTTCTGAGTATCTACTGTTTGATAGATTTCACTCCATGATAATTGCCTTACAGCATGTCTGAAAATTATCAAAAATTTTTCACTAAAAGTTATATTTATATAAAGATATGTAAAATTATATTTAATGTCTTGTAAAGGGGGGAAATTTTCACTCTCGTTAACAGTGATCAAAAATATGGGACAGTGATCAGCCACATCAATGCACAGGACACCAGATTTCATAGTCTTGTTATACACATTAGTAAAAATATTATCTATATGAGTTGCTCAGGTAGTACAACCAAAAGGAGAAGTCAGTACGAAAGTGCATGAGTGCCTTTCACTCAGTGCAGCGCTGAGTACTAAGTTGTTGAAAACCTGGAAAGAAGATCAGAAGGCAGTTATATGCTTCTCACACCAGCCCTAATCCCATTAATACTGTAGCACTACTACGCTATGAATATTTTTAAAGAAATAGTTCAAAAATGTAAATTGTCATTTACTCTCCTTCATGTCGTTCCAAACCCGTAAGACTTTCATTCATCTTCAAAACACAAATGAAGATATTTTTAATTAAATCTGTTGAAATTTCTGTCCTTCCAATGAAAGTCTGTCCAACCAAAACTCTGACCGTTTTGGTTGGACAGTCTGTCGATGGTTGGAAAGTCTGTCGATGGTCTTTGACCGACTTGGGTAAAGACCATCGACTCTACCTGTGCGACTCGGGTAAAGACCATCGACTCTACCTGTGCAACTCGGGTAAAGACCATCGACTCTACCTGTGCGACTCGGGTAAAGACCATCGACTCTACCTGTGCAACTCGGGTAAAGACCATCGACTCTACCTGTGCGACTCGGGTAAAGACCATCGACTCTCCCTGTGCGACTCGGGTAAAGACCATCGACTCTACCTGTGCGACTCGGGTAAAGACCATCGACTCTACCTGTGCGACTCGGGTAAAGACCATCGACTCTACCTGTGCGACTCGGGTAAAGACCATCGACTCTACCTGTGCGACTCGGGTAAAGACCATCGACTCTACCTGTGCGACTCGGGTAAAGACCATCGACTCTACTTGTGCAACTCGGGTAAAGACCATCGACTCTGCCTGTGCAACTCGGGTAAAGACCATCGACTCTACCTGTGCGACTCGGGTAAAGACCATCGACTCTACCTGTGCGACTCGGGTAAAGACCATCGACTCTACCTGTGCAACTCGGGTAAAGACCATCGACTCTACCTGTGCAACTCGGGTAAAGACCATCGACTCTACGTGTGCGACTCCACCGAGCAAGGACACCAGCTAAGCACTTAAGTATCTTCTTCTCCCTTTCCTTTCCTACTTGTATCCTATTTCCCTTAATCAACATGTGCTTTCAATACATTCCTGTTGTCTCTCTCATCACACACAGAAGGCAGCGCAATACTGCTAATCTGCGTCCCGTTCTCTTATCCACACACACACCTCTCTCTCTTTCTATGGGTCTATGGAATTGTCAATCAGCAGTCAATAAAGCTGACTTCATTCCTGCCTTTGCATCTCATTCTACTCTTAATATATTGGGCTTGACTGAGACCTGGATCCGTCCAGAAGACTCAGCAACCCCTGCTGCTCTCTCTAACAACTTCTCTTTCTCTCACACCCCTCGCCAGTCGGGAAGGGGTGGGGGCACTGGTCTTCTCATTTTTAACAATTGGAAATACTCAACTCTCTCTTCTCTATGCAATAACAACTCATTTGAATATCATGCTATTACACTTACAACTCCCATTAACATCCAGATTGTAGTCATTTATCGCCCCCCAGGTCAACTGGGAAGCTTTGTAGAGGAGCTGGACGTGCTGCTGTCCTCTTTCCCTGAGGATGGCACTCCACTTGTAGTCTTTGGCGATTTCAGCATTCATCTAGAGAAGCCGTCTCATTCATCTCTCTCCTAGCCTCATTCGATCTCAAACGGCTCATCACCACAGGTACTCACAAGTCAGGCAACCAACTGGACCTGGTTTACACACGCAGGATCCTAGACCAACCTCTCCCACAGCCAATAACCTTCTCTCCTCCTTCTCTTCACTAACCGAGGAAGAAGTATCTAAACTTCTCCTCTCCAGTCATCCTACCACCTGCCCTCTAGACCCCATCCCCTCGCACCTTCTACAAGCCATCTCTCCCACACTTTTATCAGCTCTCACACACATTATCAACTCATCCCTCCACACTGACATTTTTCCTACAGAATTTAAGCAGGCTCGGGTGACTCCACTGCTTAAAAAAACAACATTAAACACATCACTTTTAGAGAGTTACAGACCTGTCTCTCTCCTACCATTCATTGCGAAAACACTTGAACGAGTTGCTTTCAACCAAGTGTCATCTTTCCTGTCTCTGAACAACCAGCGGGATGTCAACCAATCTGGCTTCAAGAAAGGGCATTCAACCGAGACCGCATTACTGTCACAGAAGCCCTGCGGATCGCAAAAGCTGCTTCCAAATCATCAGTTCTCATTCTCCTGCACCTGTCTGCTGCCTTCGACACTGTGAATCATCAGATCCTTCTGTCCACCCTCTCATCACTGGGCATCAAAGGATCTTACCTCCACTGGTTTGAGTCCTATCTCACAGGTAGGTCCTTTAGGGTCACATGGAGAGGCTAGGTATCCAAAGCACATCAACTGAACACAGGGGTTCCCCAGGGTTTAGTGCTTGGACCCCTCCTCTTCTCCATTTACACCACATCACTGGGACCCATCATACAGGTACATGGTTTCTATTACCATTGCTATGCTGATGACACCCAGCTCTACCTCTCATTTCAACCATATGATCCCACAGTAGCTGCACGAATCTCAAGCTGTCTGGCGGACATCTCGGCTTGGATGAAGGAACATCGCCTGCAGCTCAACCTGGCAAAGACTGAGCTTCTCGTCCTCCCTGCCAATCCGTCTCTACAGCACGACTTCATGATCAAGCTAGATTATTCCTCAATCACTCCATCAAGGTTGGTCAGAAAACTTGAAGTAATCTTTGATGACCAGCTGACCTTCACAGACCACATTACAAAGGCAGCTCGATCATGCAGGTTTGCAATGTATAACATCAGGAAGATCAGGCCTTTCCTAACTGAGCATGCAACACAACTTCTCGTCCAGGCCCTGTTAATTTCTAGGCTTGATTACTGCAATGCTCTTACATCATGTGCAACTAAACCCTTACAAATGATCCATAATGCTGCTGCTCGTCTTGTCTTCAAAGAGCCCAAAGGGGCTCACGTCACTCCTCTGTTCATCTCCCTGCATTGGCTACCACTCCCTGCTCGCGTCAAGTTCAAGGCGTTGACACTTGCTTACAGATTGACCACTGGCTCAGCTCCGTCCTACTTTCACTCGCTCCTACGGGTCTACATCCCTACCAGAAGCCTACGATCGGTCAATGAGCGACGGCTCGTGGTACCATCACAGCGAGGCACAAAATCACTCTCCAGAAAATTTGCATTCAACGGTTCCATGCTGGTGGAATGATCTCCCCACCCTCGTCCATAATGCAGAATCCCTGACAGCATTCAAAAGACAACTGAAAACTCATCTCTTCCGTGAGCACTTAACATAAAAAAAATAAAAAAATAAAAACTTTTTCTTGAAATCTTCGCTTGTCTGGTTTATGCTACTCTGAGCAATGTTTGAACTTTGTATTCTGAGAACTTCTTGCATTGTTTTTGCCTCTCCACGATGACTCGCTTGGTTTATTCCTCAAATGTAAGTCGCTTTGGATAAAAGCGTCTGCTAAATTACTAAATGTAAATGTAAAACATTCATAAAGAGATGGTAAAACAAATTCAAAATGAATGGAGTCCTTTAATCCAGTCTTCTGATGAGACACCATGACTTAACAGATTTAATTCAGGCTTTCATTCACATACAAACATTGATCAGTGAACATACTTAGAGCTCAACTGTACCTGCTTGATGCACAGGAATAAACCTCCTTAAATGAAGGAGAAGGAGATAGGTGAAGGTCAGAGTAATGGACGTGAGCCCTAACAATGAAAGACGGCTTTAGTGATGAATCAAGACCTTTCTACACACACATTACTCCAGCCTGAGGACACCCACACTTTAATTAAGGGGGGCTTTGAGGGAATCATCTCAAATGTGCCCATTTCAAGGTCGTTTTGAGGTATGAGACTTGCAATGTGTTTTTTTTATTGTAGAGTAACCTCTTATTTTAGTACTTCAAGTTGAACAAAACAAAAATGAGAAATCTTCCTGTTACAAAAAGATCTGCTTTTTATATTCAGTTTCTAGTCTCTAGTCAATTTGGTATATTTTCTCTGCCTCCTACTCGTCAGTGCTTTATATTAAATAATCTTAATTAGGCAACATTGCAGATCAATTGAGGAATTACTATAATGATGAATTATTTTATTAAATTTTTGGAGAAATTAGTGAAAAGGTATAGTAGATAGATATGGTTAATCTTGATTTACAGAAAACAAATTATACTGTATCTTATCATCTGGAAAACACAGTTATGCCATAAATCCTATGTAGATTTTGTGGGAACAGCTTGGTTGTAAAGTTGTTTAGACCCATAGGATGTGAAAATTCATCTCAAGTCAGGTCAAGTCACCTTTATTTCTATAGCACTTCATACATCTTAATATAACAACAAACTTGACAGGTAGAATGCAAAGGTTTGCAATATTATTGCTGCCAATATTATATATATAATTAAATGAAAAGTCTAAAAAGCCAGGGGTGTGTAATGTGTGTCCTGGAGGGCAGAGTGTCCAGAGCTCAGCCCCAGCCCCTATCAAACACAGCTAAATCAGCGAATCAAGGCATACTGGAAGCCTCCAGGCAGGAGTGTGGAGGAGCTGAACCCTGCAGGACACCCCCGCTCTGTGCTAATATTCGTGTTCGAAAAGCAGCTGTACCTTGTGTCATCATATCCTCATTCTGACATTATAATAATTCACTTTCAGTCGAACACGGTATGATCCCTCTACACAAATCCCAGTGTAATCAACAAAGATCCCCACACAGCAAGTGTGGCAGTGGCAGCTGAAAGACATGCGTCATGACACTACACTCGGTGATATTGATATGGGTGCATTCTCTTACTTGTGTTTCTTGTTTTTTCTTTCTGTAAAGATTTGATAGGGATGATCTCAGGACAGGAGGCCTCTTATTTGGTTTGGCCGTCCAGTGGTGGGTTATGTGACCCATTAGCTGGATATGTTTGTGAGGGGGTGCACAATTACTACTATCAGTGAAAGTAACCCAGCTGCTAACTCGGCAGCGAGTGACCCAAAACCTAGTATGCATAGTGAAAACAACCCAACAAAAAGGACTGAACCCAGCAAATATATAAACCCAAACAATTTTAACATGTATCATGTAAATAACCTTAAAACTACAAACAAACCTTTCTGGCTTCGTTTTTGTGTAGTGATCATTAACTTTCATGTCAAAGACACCTCATAGTCCCAATAAACCCAATAAACCCATCTGTCTTTGCAGTGCAGTGTGTAGTTGTGTTTCTTTTTATATGTTAATGAACAGTGATGTCATTGTGACATCACATAGTCCTTGTAATACATCAACCCATTCTCACTCCCAGGGCGTCAAAAACTGAAGCATGGTCAAGTGCCTTCCGCGTCACAATGAAGACGTCGAAGGTACCCCTAGGCGTCACGTAGTTGACGATCAAGGAACTCCATTGATTTCAACGGCTTGCCTTATGCGTCAGATTAACACGCAAAAGGCACATTTAGCCTGGTATAGTAGACCCTACGTCATCGCAATTTTCTAAAGCTCGGGTAAGAAATAAATAGGCCTATTAAATTGATATTTTTCTATAGCCAAGTTTCTATAGCTACATACATTTTTGTTTTGTTGTCTATAAATCCTCTTTTTTTTTAAAATATTATCTGTAAAGACTTTTATCTGGAAGCTCCAGCAGCTCCAAAGCGTTAAAATCATGTTAAAATCCATAACACATGTGTATACATATATTTGCGTTTTTATATTGCATAATTAAATGATTGTGTAGGCCTACTGTGTATACTTCTGACCTGTTTCTTATTGTAAAAATAAATAAAAATGAAATATTAAAACACACTCACATTTATATTTATAATGCTTAATGTATTTTTTTTAACTGCTATTTGGTCTTTAGGCTATTTTTACATTTGATGCCTGGGACATTAATAAATTAATTATCAGCTCGCTATTAATCTTATCTGTAGAATATTATCACGTGTATTATCGATATTACGTCCTTTTACTGGTGTTCTTATGTTGGCCAATCAAAACATAACTCTTACACAAAATCAACAGGGTATTTTTAAGGAGTAAAATTATAATTGTTGGTTTATAATTAAGACATTTAAAATATTATATTTTAAAAAATAAAAATAAATAAAACGAAGCAATGCCACCAATAAAGTTTTTTTTCTTTTTTTTTTTCTGGCATCTTCTCGCGGCAAATCCTGTTGCCACTCGCGCTTTCCAATGCTACACCTCGTCTTTGCGTCTTTGCACGGTAGGTTCTGGTACAGAAATTACATAATTTAGATCAAAAATGTCAGATTCTGGAATCATTGTACTTTTTGGTGCATTATGTTCACACGTCTATCAAGGTTGTTATATGTCAGGGTATATATATATATATATATATATATATATATATATATATATGTATATATAGATATATAGATATAGATATATTATTTTTTATTTATTTATTAATAATATAAGCAATATCCAAAACCTATTGACGGATGCTAATGATACCTGATATGGTAACAATGAGGCCTACATCAATTTCAAGTGTTAGCATGTTAGCTAATACTTTATAATTTGAGGTTTATCAGATACTTTATGACCTGAGATTTGTGTCAGACTGCCATAATAGACAAGTTAACTCATCTGAATAAGAATGTTAATTCTTCGACTAAACAGAAAATAAGATTAGGTTAAAACTATAATAACTTGTCATTAAAACATTTTATTCATTTAGATAACCTAAAATATCAGTACTATTTACAGTCAATGATATGTGAACATTAAATAATGTTATTTTTTGTAATATTTTTCTTTGTTTTTCCATAGGCTATATAACGAACCCAACAGCACTTTTAAGAGCTTATCTATCTATCTATCTATCTATCTATCTATCTATCTATCTATCTATCTATCTATCTATCTATCTATCTATCTATCCATCTATCTATCTATCTATCTATCTATCTATCTATCTATCTATCTATCTATCTATCTATCTATCGTATCTATCTATCTATCTGTCTATCTCTGTTTTGATCTGTGTAACAATATTTCTCTATCTGTCGAGTGTCTATATACATTCACATGATAGACTTTGAGTTAGAAGAAGAGCTGAGAAATACTGATAAGCTCCTTGAAAACTTACAAGCTCAAGAGGTAAGAGCAAGCTCAAGAGTTATCGTACAAGCATTGAGTTTAGTACATTTTCTTAAAATTGTCCTGTTGATTTTATATTAAGTCACAATCAATAATAATTTCACCATGACTGTTACTTTATTGGTCAATAGTATGCAGTAAATAACCCTAACAAGACATTAAGGGATATTTCTTGAATTGTTGGCTAGTCATTTGTTATGCTCTTAGGGAAGACTGGGCAAAAGCAATGTGCAGCGTCTACCCTCAACCCCTACTGTTCAATGGAGAAAGAGGGACAGCCAAGGGGAAATAATTTACAAATATCCAAGAGCCAGAAGGGCAGCTGTAGAACGTAAGTACAGTATAAGGTACTCACTGTATATATGTATATATACAGTATATATACAGAATCCATACTCCATATATCTATATATCTATATATATATATGTATGTGTGTGTGTGAATCCATACTCCATATATGCTTAATTGTTTGCTCTGCAATATTGAACATTATGTAAAATTGTGCTTCTGTTTTGTAAATAAGACTAAGGAGAGACCACAATGACCTTTCTGGTAATGTTTAGCTACATGAAAATGATGTTGTGTGTACAGTATGTGTATCTCTTTGTGTGTTTATTTCTTTCTCACAAATTTTTAGCTGGTCCACTTGTTATGGAAGATGACTTGAATGGTGGCCCTGCGAATGCCTCTGAGACAACTGTTATACACTGAAGCAACATATTGATTTGTGTTTGATATTTAAATAGACTTTTTTATATAGATGTGAATAAATCCATCATTAGACTTTTAAGTGCATACACAGTTATATACTTTTAGATGTAAATCTTTTAAATATGTTTATTAATTTGACTTATGGCGCTTTTCCATTACCAGTACCAGCTCGACTCGACTCGACTCGCCTTGGCTCGCCTCGACTCGGCTCGCTTTTCGTTCCGTTTTCCATTGCAGAAAGTATCGCCACAAATAGTACCCGGTCGTCATAGCGACGCCTTTCGTTCCTCGTTGCCCCATCAAGCTCTCGCTGGATCCTCTCTTCGGCAACCAAACAAAGGAATGTCTGCACCTCCTCGTTTGACCACGGCGTATTCTTCCGAGTTGCCATAATAATAGTAGTAAGTTTAGTAACTATCTCTGGCTAAACTATTTAAAAAAGGCGGGGTTATTCTGGATACTCCATCTGGCGCGTGCAATGATGACGCAGTGAATAGTGACGATTCTCTCTGACCAATCAGCAGTCGGCATTGTTTTCACGTCACATTTTAGTATCGCCTTAGCTCGCTTAGAACCTCGCCGGAGGTGGTACGAAAAAAAGTACCCGAAAGCAGGTACAGGTACAGCTTTTACACAGTGGAAAACCAAACAAAGGCGAGTCGAGTCGAGTCGAGCCGAGCCAAGGCGAGCTGGTACTGTGTAGTGGAAAAGCGCCATTAGATACCATTCTTGAAGAGCTAAAGAGGCTGTTGGACACTGAGGAAGGTGATGCTAATGTTATGCCAATTCAAGATCATCAACCTCGGTCTGCATCCAATGACTGGGCCATTAGAACTGAAATGAGGGAGGAGAGATGGAAAGAAGCTAGATCTTCACTTGTGGAAAACATTTTGAAAGGAGAGGATGCAAGTTCCTCATCCTGCCAACAGTGCAGATCAAATGCATCTATTGTGCGCTGTAGGGACTGTCTCCCTTACCCTTTCCTCTGTGCAGGCTGTGATGAGAAAAGACATGGTAGCTTCTTTGTTCTCCATAATCGGGATTCTCTTGTCTCAGGTTTTGTACAACCTTTACCTCCATCCACAGGATTCTGCCAGGAAGCTGGTCACATTTCTGTTAAACATCTTGGTAAGATAATGTTATGCTTAGTTGTATTATTGTTGTTTTATTGTGCTCTTAATATATCATGTTTTTAAATATATCTTCTTTGTTGCACAGTTCGACTGCTGCCTGTAGAAATACCTGCCCATATTTGTGATTGCAGTAATGGGACAGTCCTTGTTTCTTCAGGCAGGCCCATGACCCTCATCACTATGAATGGAAAGGAAGATGTTTGCATCATATTTTTTCTAATATTTATTACCATTTCCTTATTGTCTTATAATTTCATGTAGCTTGTTTTACTCCTTTAGGCCGTTACAACCTAAGCATGCTTCATTTGTCCTGTGCTTCGTGTGGACATTCACGAGAGACGTCTTTGTCAGAACTTCAGAGGAGTGGATACTGGCCTGGCAACATTCCCGCAAGTTTGCTGTTCACAACAGATGTGCTTGTCTCATTTCAAGAGATGAAAATGGCATCACCAGGGATGTCTTTTCAAGCATTTGTTAAAATGCTTGATGAGAAAACAATTCTCTTTGGTAGAGTAAGTGTTTTATTTGTTTTTTAAATTAGTTTTATTAACCACTGGCAAGTTAAATTACTATTTTCTTTTAAAGTAGTAGAAACCTTTTCATTTTCATTCAGTGAAAATTTTATACAATATGACTCTCAATTCAGCTATATAACCAAGAAATGGTTTCTTTCTCAATATGAAAATGATTGCTTCTCTGTAGACTATGCTGACTTTAAATGGCAATGATCTTTACACTAGCCTTAACTGATGTTAAACAGACTACCCTTTATGACTATCCTTTTAACCCTTTGGAGATTCGTTTAAAAGAATATGAGTACTTTCAATACTACATATAATCAAACATGGTCTACCCAGTAAAACACCAGTATTACATGCGATTCATTTTGCAGAGTGGAAAAATATCAGCCAATGTCTTTAGCTGCAGTTTTAATGAATGGGTTGCAGCAAGATATGCAGTGGAAAAGATGTGCCAGGAGGAGTTTTTCACTTGTCCAGCATGCACTCCACACATGCTAGCTGTATGTGTTGATGGAAATCGGAAACACTATCGGTTTAAAAACACAGCAAGGTACTTTTTTATTTTTTTTTAATTAAAGTGATTTTCTTAATTTTGAATGATGTGTTTATACGTTCTGAATGTGTTTCTTGATAGCACAGAGAAAAGGGGATTACTTGACCATGTTTTTATACAGAGTGATGTGGAGGTGTCTGACTTTGTGGACTTTGTCCGCAAAAACAATGATCATGTAAGTATTATGATTTATGTTGGCAGATATTACTGGATAATTTAATGTACAGCTTTTCTCAAACAATTTTACACATTCCTTAAACTAAATGTATTGCTTAGAAAAGAATGAAAAAACATGATGCCCTCTGACAACATGCTATGTGCATTTTACATTATGACTACTTCAGATATTTGTGTTCATTGTTTTAAAATTAGCTTGGATTGAAGCAGTTGGAGATTGTGTAGTTTTTTAAAGAACATAATATAACGGTTAAACTCAGTCAATATGTACAAAACATGGTGAGATGGATTTGTTTGTTTGAAGCATTAATCATTTTTGAGAAATCTGTAAACTCATTTTACAAAAGCTAAAGTGAATGTTCTGTAAATATTGAATCTTTTTTGTTGATCAGGTGGAATGTCATGTGACTGTCACAATTAGAGTGGTCTATTTAGCATCTCTTTTGAGCTTTTTTTTTTAAAATGTTTATAATTTATATGATCTAGGTGTCGGGAAGAGGATTGTGTGGTGCATCACAATGGACAGCAGCAAAAAGAATTGGCCAAGAAATCAAGCAGCAAACTGGATGAGGAGGGATTAGAGATTGCTTTCTTTCGCCATGGCATTCTCCAATATGGCCTTAAACATGTTCCGAGGGGAAATTTTTGCTTACCCCCTTTTTCTACAGAAAAAACTTGCAGAAATGTCACAAGGGAGCATCAAATTCTTATGTTCAGATGTAGCCTGCAAATACTTCCCATATCTCCAACGTGTGTCTAAACAGTGCCCCGAGCTGCAGTCTTTACTGGACATGCATCCTTTTCTGTCTGTGATGCATGCCAAAGCACACTCTTGGAAATGTGAGGTATATTGCCATTTGTTTTAAGTATGTATTAAGAAGAAGAAATGCAGGAATTTTGAGTGGATTGATTTTGTCAAATTTAAAAACTTGTTAGGTCAAGTACAGTGGGGCCTACCAGGAAGGAGCTGGGTCAACTATTGGTGAGGAAGTGGAGCAGGTGAACAGCTTCCTATCTAGAATTGCTATTACAAGCAAATACATGTCAAAATCAGGTTTGTTGAATTAGTTATGATTAATTCATGACTTTTGTTATATACATATACCTCTCATAAAATATTCTTATATTTATGTTATAGGCAGAACAGACATGATTACAATGCAAGCCATGTCCTGGAATAAGCGGAAGGTCCTCAATTTGGGACAAGCTCTAGTTAACAGATATATAAAGGTATAGCTTTCTTCTCAGTCACATATTGCAGTTCGGATTTTTAGGTTTTACTAATTTATTCCAATCTAAATTAAAGGTGTAAATTTGACCGCTGTTGAAAGTGGATCAGACCGAGCACCACGACACTCGAATTCAATCAGTAGTAGGGGCCGTGTCCACTCATGATGGGGGAGAAGAGAATGAGAGAAGAAGAGAATGAGAGAAAGAGGGAGGGAGACATTACAAAAGAAGGCAATATCACTGGGAAAAGAGCAATGAAGGAAGGAGCTTGTTTGAGTTGATTTTAAATATCCAGTGTTTCTCAGAAATTGCTTACTGCACCTGTAAATGCAGGACTTTTTAAAGTTGACTTTGTATTGTGTAGACTCAGAAGGCTCTTCAAGTGCAGAAACACACCTTGGAGCAGGGGCGGAGCGGGGGGGTGGCTAATTGGGCTTAAGCCCCGAATGGTTTGTCAAAAGCCCCGAATCTTTTAGGTTTTTTAAAATAACTTCAACTTTGTTTAATTTCCTCTCAGAATTTCTGATGGAGCGGCAAAGAATTAAACAATGTGCGTGGTGGCGGACGGTAATGCATCGCGCATCACTCAGCTTGTTTGCCAACTGCCAATAAAAACTAACGAAGAAGAATATAAATTAATCTTCTTCGCCGTTGTCATCAGGGGTTGGCCGCTTGCGGGCTGTTGTATGTTTAAACCGGCGTCGTAGCGAGCTTACTGGCTAACCGGCTGAAGTTATTATGGACATCATAAAGTTTTTTATACGGAACACTAACAGTAAACCTCAGCGGCCGGAGAGAGATTCAGAAGCAGCGTCAGACGAACCGCGGACAAGTGTTACATGTGAATCTGCTGTTGTAGGCCTAACACTTGAGTTAAGTGATGACAACAATTCCAAGTACAGATGCATCAATATCGTCAATAAGTTATTTTCCCCCCCATACTTTAATTTAAAGAGTAAATCTTTAATATATTCTAGATTCATTACATAAAAAGTTAAATATTTCAAGCCTTTTGTTGTTTTAATCATGATGATGGGCTTACAGCTCATGGAAATCAAAACTCCAGTACGCCTATCTCAAAATGTATTAGAATTTTAGAACAAAGAATTTTTTATACGACCTGACAAGATCTCTAATCAGCTAATCAACTCAAAACACCTGCAAAGGTTTCCTGAGAATTCAATCTGTCAGTTTTGTTCTGGTGGTGCAGCACAATGACCTTTTCCACAATATTACATTTTTTTGAGATGCGCCTGTAATAATGTAATAAACATATTAGTATTTACATAATTAAAGGAATTGTTATGGTGAACCGTGATAATGAATAAATGGTAGCAGCAGAGTATTGCTAATTAAATGAATATCACTGTCCACAATTTTATATGTAAGCTTTTTGGGCAACGCATCATTAATTTACTGTAACATATTGCACAATATCATCAATATTTAATGCAGCAATTCTGAACAAAAAGTATACATATTTAATAATAAGACACAGGTCTTTGGAACTTTTATTGCACACATGAGACTTAAATTATTCTCAGCGAGTTATGGTGGCGTTTTGGCCCCAGTCTAAAAGGGCTGCTATATAAGTTTTACACGCCACCAGATACCACTGTGTTTTACCTATTTAGGCAAACTTAAAATTTTCCCAGGTAGTGTATAGATTTTTAGGCTTTCTAATATCTCAAACAGCCTGAAAAATAGTGCATTTAGCTGACGTAAATGGGGAAAAATCTCCAAGGGAGTATGCCCCTGCCTGGACCGCCCCTAGGTTTGGGCTAAGCCCCGAATGTTTACATCGTCTGGCTCCGCCCCTGTGAGAGACGAAGACTTTTTAACCGTTTGCCACAAACCAGACCCACTCCAGCATTACAGTTCGCACGTAACTTCAGTGGTGAGGCCTCACGGGGAACTGTAAACATGAGAAGAAGGTAAAATAGTGAATAACAATGTATGCTATTTGTCTAGCATTTAGTCATAGACATAGTTAGCCTATAATTGAGCCTATAATTGAGTATTTAACTGCCTGACATGTAAGATATGTTATTTCTGAATTAGATAATGAAAATGCAAGTGCACAATTGCATTTTCTTATTTCCTTTAGGTGCCAAAGAAACACAGGTGGTCCCTTCATTAGAGAAGTGTGTCTATTGACCTCCCAGGAAACCACAGTTGTACCAAAGGGAATGGCTAGAGTCCAACTCCTAAATAATGGTTACATTATTAGTGGAGTACAATTCCAAAAACGTTGGAATGTTCAGCAGGTGTTGCAGCATATTCATTCTATTTATGAATCAAAACTTCAACTCAACACTGAGTAAGTAACTAAAACTCTGAGATTAGTTGTTTAAATGTTTTAATACTGCATTTTAATAATATATTTTTTCATAACAAATCCCTTACGAAAATTAACCATGGTTTTATTGTTGTAAAAGTGTAGTAACCAAAATGATAAAATGATAATGTCGTCATCAACCACTTACTCTCCTGTATGAGTTTCTTCCTTCAAAATGGATATCTTGTCATATATTTAATTTCCTGTGCTTCCATAACCCTTCCTTCCATGACCCTTCTCAGTCAGCATTTACTTTTCACATTATCCGGCCCTTTTGAGAGATTCAATGTCACAAATTTGCAAGGCTTTGATTAGACGTTGTGCATAGTCTTAATTATTTCCTCAGTTAATGTCACATTTCTTTTTGAATTATTTAACTTTCAATGTGGTCTCAGGCTTTATGACCCCACAGTGCACCAGTGAGTGATTTAAGATGTTACATTTAACCCCACTTATTCAGTATTTATTATGCAAGTAATTTGCCTTTTTTTTTACATTTAAGATTGGAGATATTGAGAGCTTTAAACACACAGCTGGTCAAACCTACGCTGGAACCTGGAGTTGAACTGACTGGAACCATACTCTGCATGCTTTTTAAAGACAGAGTCATCTATGTACGCCCTTCTGTTGACCTGTCTCAGCCTGATCAGGAGGTAGGGTCATTAAACAGACTGTTAAACACAGAAAGTATGAAATTTATTTTGATATATTTTGCTGTATTACAATCATATTTGTTTGCATATCTATGAATTACCGAAATTATATTTGACTATGAAAAAACTGACAATGAATGGGCTTTTTAAAAGGAATCTAAAATTTTTTAATATAAAATCAGGCTGTTTAATTATAAAAGACCATGCAATCTAACCAGTTTTAGATTTTAATATTGCTAATAGCCATGCATTACTCTTTAAACTTATGTGTAGAGCATATAGCGCTAGCCATGCTAAAATCATAGGTTTGTTTCTCATGGAATGCATGAATGTGGTCTTACCTTGATTGCATTGGAAGTTGCTTTCAGGGGCGGAGTTACACCAATTCAGACTCCAATGTGAGTACATACTAACCAGACACTTTGCATGAAATGTATAGCTAATAATAATATTCTGTTAAATTTCTCAACCTTTATTTAGGAAGAAGCAGATTTGGCTGACATTCTGAGATCATTCCAGAAAGACCACATTGACACTCAAAATTGTGCCATTGTTGTTGCAAGACGGTCAAAAATTCTTCACAGTGCCTGTCAAGCTCTGTCAAAGTCCTACTTTGCTTGGAACAGAACTCCACGAATTGAGTTTGTTTGAGAGTCTGATGAAGATCATGGTGGGCCACAAAGAGAGTTCTTTAGGTCGGTATAAACACTTGTACTGCTAGACTGGGGGTACAAATGTTGCATCTTGAAAAACTAAAACAAAATATTAAGGGCTAAACTCATGGGTACAAGTCAGATTTGATATTGTGAGGTATGATACTAGGGATAATCAGCTTGGGGGGAAGTTTTCTGTTCTGAAAGTTACAGTACATTTTTATAGTACAATTAACTTACATTATCTCAAATATCCAGAAATATTGAATTCCCTTTCTAATATTAAGAAATGCTCTAACTAAAATAAATGTACTTATTCTGTGTACTACAGTTCGCCCACAAACATTTTTACTTGGTATATACATTTTAAACTAATTCTAACTTTATTTGAAGTAATAAACTGAAACAACTAGTAATAGACTACTTTGAGTTGAAAATTTATATAATGTTAAAACAAATATAATTTTCCTTCCATCAGGCTCTTAATGATCGAGGCACAGTCAGCACTTGGAATTTTTGAAGGAAAGCAAGGCCAGGTTTTTTTTGCCTACAACCAGTCAGCCTTAGAACAGAACCGGTTTTACACGTGTGGAAAACTCATTGCTTGGTCACTGATTCATGGAGGCCCAGGCATTAAAGCCCTCCATCCGGCTTTGTATTTGTTGATGTGTGGACAGGAAGGGCAGTTGGATAGGTTTGATTTTCATGACTTGCCAGATGATGAAGTGCACTTAAAGTTGCAACAGGTAGCCTATTATCACCTATATGTTTAACCTGATGAACAATTAAATGGTAATCTAATATTGTCTAAAACTGGTCTTTTTAGATCAAGCAGTGCAAAAGTGTGGGAGACCTAATTTCACTGAAGGCCTCTCTTGGAGACTGGATTGCAGAATGTGGGGTACCCTCGATCTACAATGCTGGCCTTCCTGAAATGCCCAGAGTTTACAGCCTGGCCATTAAACACTTTATTTATCTTAGGTAAAAGAAGCCAACATATCTTAAGTCAATATCAAACTGCAATTTAGTAATCAAACCTAAAACAATTTTATAACAGTGCAGTTAAACGTAAATAAACACCTATATTTTGAGTGTTATCTTTTTGTTACCCCAGGTCTGCTAGCATGATTTCACAGTTTAAGGCAGGAATGAATTCATGTGGATCAATTTGGCAGACAGTGGAAAACAACTGGATGGCATTCAAGCCTCTGTTCACTAACACTCAGAAGCCACTGACGAGAAGTGAGTTCAAAGACCTTCTTGTTGTGAATTGGAGTCATGAAGGCAGCAACCACAGACATATTGAAGAGGACACCATCTTTGCTTGGGAATGTTTACTCAACAGCATTCAGGGTAGGTTGTAATATAATTAATGTATTTTCATTTATAATGTTGGTTTAAGAGCTTTGTTATTTCACTTGGGCCTGGATACATAATCAGATCAGGGGTGGGGAACGTTGATGCTGGAGGGCCATTGTCCTGCAGAGTTTAGCTCCAACCCTGAAAAAAACACTCACCTGCCTGTAACTTTAGCAATCCCGAAGACCTTGATTAGCTTCAGGTGTGTTTAATTAGGGTTGGAGCTAAACTCTGCAAGACAATGGCCCTCCAGGATCAACGTTCCCCACCCCTGGTTTAGATAAAGCCAGGATTAGGCCTTTGTTCCATTAGGGCATTTAAGTAGATTTAATAAATGTGCCTTAGAAAAAAAAAATACTGTTGTGCATCTTCAGACAAAACAATGACACGGACATATTTTAAGAGATGTAAGTTTGAGTTGCTTTCAATTAAAACAGCTCAAACATTTAGTCCAGGACTAGGCTTAAACCTTGTCTATGAAACCGGGAATTGATGTTTTATCATGTGATTAACAGAAAAAGAGACCTCTCTGATGTTTGAGGATCTTCTGACATTCATGACCGGTGCTGATGCTGTCCCTCCTCTTGGCTTTCCCAAAAAAGCTGAAATTGGCTTTTACACTCAAGAAGATGGATGCCGGAGACTGCCTTATGCATCAACATGCTCAATGGTGCTTTTCCTTCCAAGAGGGGTACTTGATGAATCAGAGTTAGAAAACCTGCTGATAGATGCAGTAAAAGGCTCAGTTGGGTTTGGAAAAATGTAGATCTGGTATAATATTCTGAATCTTTCTCTTGATCATGTTCTTGATCATGCTGCCATGGTTTTCCAAATGTTCAATATACAGTATTAGAGTAATAGTTGACCTCAAAATGAAAATTATCCCATAATTCATTCACCCTCAAGTCATCCTAGTTGTATATGACTTTCTTCTTTCAGTCGAACACAATTCTATTAATATTAAATCAAATTCTTAATAAAAATAAAAAAGTCCTATACAATTAGGATGACTTGAGGGTGAGGAAATTATGGGATAATTTTCATTCTGGGGTTAACTATTCTTTACAAATATAGACATGTTTGTCCAAAGGCTATAGTTCACCTCTAACGAAAATTGACATTTTTCAATTCAGTTTTAACTTTAAAAATGAGTTGTAGTGACTGTTCTGATAAAAAAAGACTACATTTGCCTGAAAGTTCAAAAACATTTCAATAGTTTATTGTTACACAATTTACAGAGGACATACTGAGAACACAACTGTATTTGTCTATAAAATACTTGGACTAAATTGACTGTTTTATGGATTCATTTTACTAACCTAAAAGGTTCAAAATATATCTAATGGATTTTGAAAATTATTAATAATTCAGGATTATCTGAATTCTTGTGTCATGTGTGTAAATTTGTATTATGTGTAGCGTGATGATATATAGTTAAATACAAATAAGTAGTGCTGTATTCCATAGTTTCCATCATCTGATAAGGGATCCAGCAATGTTTGAAGGTTATCAGTATCTGCAACACTAACTCTTAAAGTGCTTTCTGGAACTGTGATGGCCCGTGTGTCAGTCTCATCTTCCCCTACAAAGTCAATGCCATAGTATTCTATGTCAGATGCATTAAGGACAAGGTTTGGCTCAATAATCATACCAGAATTCCACAATGCCAGTGGACTCATGGCACCCTCCGTTCTTAGATTGTGATAATTCCATTGTCTGACAAACTCATCACAGGACCGCTGAATTCTCCCAAGAAAAACATAGTGCAAGGTCCATAAGTGCATCTCATTTTCTGGGTGTAGAATGTCCACATGCTCCATGTATTGAAATAGCTGCCTATAAAAGTCCGATACAACCCTGTTTACATCCCCCCAGAGACGCTCAATTCTTTGGTTGTGCACACTTCTTCCCACAATAAAACTTCCTCGGTCTGCGCCTCTTCTTTCTATCATGTACTGTGCAACATGTACATTTTCCATACCTCTGTCTCCCCTCACTCTTAAAGGTAAACCAAACTGAGAGACACCGTTTTGAAAAAATGACAGTACTGTGTTGGCACGATTGTTTGTGGCACATCTCAAATAAATAATCGTTCTGCTGAATCCATCGATGCAGCCGTGAAGAACAAATCTCCATGAAATCAGTTTGTGGTTAGAGTCAATATGCCTTTAAAATAAATAAAAAGAGGATTAATTTGACAGTAGAAGAAATTGAAGCATAAGTACCGTGTAGAGATAACTCTTTAAGGTAAAAATTGCAGGTTACCTCTTTTTACAGTGAATAAAAAAATATGATTTTATAATCAAGCTCTTGGCTGCCCAGAACTGCAATTCAACTTAATACTTACATAAATGTAAACGGCATCATTTGTCAGGCAACTTTTATTATTAACAACCAATAAATAATTGGTTGTTAATAATAAAAGTTGCCTGAAAAATTGTTGTTTATAAATGAAATTGAGACAAATACTGGTAGGCTACACGCCGCAATATGAACAATTAAAATATATATATATCTTCTTGATATTGATTTGTCAGTGGTACAATATTTCATTGTCCAGTTTACATACCATAAATGATTTGATCCTCTCACATTGTACACTCTTCTTCTAATGAGCCGTCTTCTTCGAATCAAAGTTCCTGCTGGGTCCATAAGACGGATCCTCTCTCTAACCCGATGCCTTTGGACTCTAAACCCCCTTCCTCTAATGCTTCCTTGAAATTAAACAAAGAAAATGAAAACATAAAAATAAAATACATTTCTGAAATATAATTTATAAAAATTGTATTGAAACAGATTTTTTAAAATAGTATAAGTAAATAATGTGCAGCCTACCTTGTACTAGTCTTTCACCAACATTTGAAGTGTGTGCAGTGATGTCTCGAATTATGTCATCCAGCTGACTGTTTGGAATTGCATCATAATTGTTGAGTAGTCCAAAGACAGCACTCCTTCGAGAAAGGGTCGACAAACCAATGCCAAGGACGTTTGCTATGGAAACCCATGACATACCAGTTGTCCTCAACTGTAAAAGTTGTTCAGCTGTGATGTGATATCTGGAAGTTAGAATTAAAATGTGATGGTTTCACTATTCTTAAGACAATAACAAATGTATTTTACCTTTATAGTTCACCCAAAAAAATGAAAATTGTGTCATCATTTACTCACCCTTAAGTTGTTCCAACCAGGGGCGGAGCCAGACGATGTAAACATTCGGGGCTTAGCCCAAACCTAGGGGCGGTCCAGGCAGGGGCATACTCCCTTGGAGATTTTTCCCCATTTACGTCAGCTAAATGCACTATGTTTCAGGCTGTTTGAGATATTAGAAAGCCTAAAAATCTATACACTACCTGGGAAAATTATGATAGTTAGGCCTACTCAGTAAAAAAAAAAAAAATCACAGAGTAGAGCCTACAACCTATTTTGTATGTAATTGTTCTCCAGCTGTAGTGAATCCAAAACACCAAAAATGTTAAGGATGACTCATTTTCACCCCTGGCAACTAAAAAGAGGCAACCATTATCTGACTATTTTTAAGTTTGCCTAAATAGGTAAAACACAGTGGTATCTGGTGGCGTGTAAAACTTATATAGCAGCCCTTTTAGACTGGGGCCAAAACGCCACCTTAACTCGCTGAGAATAATTTAAGTCTCATGTGTGCAATAAAAGTTCCAAAGACCTGTGTCTTATTATTAAATATGTATACTTTTTGTTCAGAATTGCTGCATTAAATATTGATGATATTGTGCAATATGTTACAGTAAATTAATGATGCGTTGCCCAAAAAGCTTACATATAAAATTGTGGACAGTGATATTCATTTAATTAGCAATACTCTGCTGCTACCATTTATTCATTATCACTGTTCACCATAACAATTCCTTTAATTATGTAAATACTAATATGTTTATTACATTATTACAGGCGCATCTCAAAAAAATGTAATATTGTGGAAAAGGTCATTGTGCTGCACCACCAGAACAAAACTGACAGATTGAATTCTCAGGAAACCTTTGCAGGTGTTTTGAGTTGATTAGCTGATTAGAGATCTTGTCAGGTCGTATAAACAATTCTTTGTTCTAAAATTCTAATACATTTTGAGATAGGCGTACTGGAGTTTTGATTTCCATGAGCTGTAAGCCCATCATCATGATTAAAACAACAAAAGGCTTGAAATATTTAACTTTTTATGTAATGAATCTAGAATATATTAAAGATTTACTTTTTAAATTAAAGTATGGGGGGGAAAATAACTTATTGACGATATTGATGCATCTGTACTTGGAATTGTTGTCATCACTTAACTCAAGTGTTAGGCCTACAACAGCAGATTCACATGTAACACTTGTCCGCGGTTCGTCTGACGCTGCTTCTGAATCTCTCTCCGGCCGCTGAGGTTTACTGTTAGTGTTCCGTATAAAAAAACTTTATGATGTCCATAATAACTTCAGCCGGTTAGCCAGTAAGCTCGCTACGACGCCGGTTTAAACATACAACAGCCCGCAAGCGGCCAACCCCTGATGACAACGGCGAAGAAGATTAATTTATATTCTTCTTCGTTAGTTTTTATTGGCAGTTGGCAGTGATGCGCGATGCATTACCGTCCGCCACCACGCACATTGTTTAATTTTTTGCCGCTCCATCAGAAATTCTGAGAGGAAATTAAACAAAGTTGAAGTTATTTTAAAAAACCTAAAAGATTCGGGGCTTTTGACAAACCATTCGGGGCTTAAGCCCAATTAGCCACCCCCCCGCTCCGCCCCTGGTCTCTCATTTTCTGAATGAATGTCTCTCTCCCCTAGAGCCTCCTCAATTCTATTCAAAATGTCAGGAGTAGTTAAAATGGTTTCCACAATGCGCCTAGCCATTTTACCTCACTCATTTACATTAATAGCAAAGGTTTATGGGTAAAATTTAATTGAGTTCACAGTAAAATGTAAATGTATGAACTTGTATCTGTTTACATTGGTCAGCGCAGCGCTGGTGAGGATTGTTCGCGCCGCGCTGCCCAATGGGTGTCGCTAGGAAACACGTCCGCGCTGCGCTGACGAATCGGCCGCGCGGCTCGGACCATTGAACAGCGCAGATGACATGTCAGCGCGGCACGAGCTCTGTAAACCCCCGCTGTCTCGTCCCACTTTTGGTTTGTTTGGCTTCCCACAATGCTCGGTCTCTCTCGCGCACACTGACATGCTCGGTCTCTCTCGCGCGCACTGACACGCTCGGTCTCTCTCGCGCAGTTCGCTTCACTTTTGTCCAGTTCGGCGCCTCATAAAAAACAGCATACGCGCGCAGAATATCATACACGTGCGGGCGCGTTTCTGCACCACGAGCGCGCACAATTCACTCATAAGGCCCCGTTCACATATCGCGTCTTTTGCGCGCTCAAGTTCATTATTTCAAATGGAGGCGCGCGGTTTGCGCGCTCATAATGGAAGCAACGCGGTCGTGGTGCTACGCGCTCGTTTTTTCCAGGCGCGTCCGCGCCGCATCGAGATAAAAACATCTCAACTTTTCAGAATGCCGCAAGCGCACCGTAGGTCACGTGACACGAACCAACCAATCAGCTTCCTCGCCATTTTTGTTACCTCAGCAGAACTAAATGGAGGAACGGCTCATCATTGCGGTCCAGGGATTTCCTGAAATTTATGACTTGTCAAGCCCTCATTATTTTGACTCAAATAAGAGGCATAATGCATGGAGACACATAGCCTTGGAGCTTGGAATAACTGGTAAGTATAATACTGTTTTACATTAATGTTTACTAACTGGTTTGTCAGTCATGCTAGCCGATAACATTTTTCAGTGTCATGCAAAATGACTGTCAGTTATTATATTAGCACCTAAAATGTACATATTAGCAAATAAATGTCCATATTAGCACATAAAATGTACATATTAGAACCTAAATGTACATATTAGCACCTAAAATGTACATATTAGCACCTAAAATGGACAAAAGTTTTCCTTTTGAAAAGGTACAGTCCCAGTGACAGCTTTTGTACCTTTTTTTCTGAGAGTGGTAATGTTACATGCATCTATCTGTCCTCTGAACATTAATCATTATGTTTATTCAGAGGATGAGGGCAGAAAGAAGTGGAAATATTTGAGGGATAAGTATATAAAGGAGAGGAAAGCAGAAAGGGAGAAGAGAAGTGGCTCTGAGGGAGGAAGTCAGAGAAAATGGAAGTTCACAAATGCTCTCAGCTTTCTGGAGCGATTTGTGAAGGAGAGGCCAACGTCATCCAACATCCCACAGGCCTCAGATCAGCTAGGCTCTGAACGTAATGAGGTAGCTTTCTACAGAAGTTTGAAGTCAGAAGTTTGGATAATATATAGAAAGTAAGAGTAGCTGTTAGTATTTGGATAATTGAAATATGCAGTATTTACTGGAGTAAAAGCTAATACATAATAACATACTTCATCAATCTTAAGTCATGATTTGTTTTTCTGCTAAAATAACTTTATTTTATTCTCCTAGGACAGCCAAAGTGAGGGTCTCATTACCTTGACCCTACTTCCTGTAGAGCCAGAGCCCCTGGCATCGACCTGCAGCAGCAACAGCAGTCAGCTAACAAACATCCAGTCCCTGTGTCCTACACCTGTCACCCAGGTCTCTAGATGTTCCTCAATGGGAAAAAGGAGGAGAAGTGCAGAGCCAGACCTCTCTGAATTCCAGAAGAGCATTCTAAGTAACCTGAGTAAACCTCAAGACTACGATGAACTCTATTTCATGAGTCTCGTTGGAACATTTAAGAGACTTCCTCCTGAGAGAAAAGCAGAAGTGCGAATGAAAATCGAGCAAGTTCTTTATGAAGCTGAGTTTGAGTGAGGTGTGTGTGTGTGTGTGTGTGTGTGTGTGGTGGTGGTGGTGGTGGTGGTGGTGGTGGGGGGGGGGGGGGGGGTTAGTCAGTGGAGACAGAGGTGATTGTCTATTACATTATTGTTATTGATATGTTATTGTTATTTTTATTTACTTTTTTTGTTCATTGTTTAACTAAAACGTGTATTTTTACAATGTTGATTAATACATGTGAATGTTTCTAAAACAATTGAACTGATCAATAAATTAATTAATTTGAAAATGAGGCAAGTTGTATTAAAATGTAATTATTTTATTAAGTAGTATATTACAGATTAGTTTATTCTTTGGTTATTCACTTATTCTTTGTTATAATGTAACATCAAATAATGTTCTCCTGCCATGGGACTGCACCCTCGGTAGATGAGAAATACTGGGTAAATTTCTCTCTGATGGTTATAGCTTCGCGAGACGAGTTGTTGCTGCTCATCCTGTGGAGATCTCCCATTGCCCTTGGAGTGGAGTCAGGTTCTGATGACGGTGCTTGTGGATGATCCTCTGCCTGATCTACCCTCAGAAGGTTGTGGAGGATGCAGGTAGCCTTAACAGCTTTCTCTGCCATTTCTGGGGTCACTCCTAGCACTCTTCTGTACAGCCGCCATTGTGCCGCTAGGATTCCAAATGAGCACTCCACCATTCGCCTGGCCCGGGAAAGCCTGTAGTTGTACAGCCTTTTCTCTCTCCCAATGTTCTGGCCAGGATGTGGACGCATCATGTGGCGTCTGAGGGGAAAGGCTTCATCCGCAACGAACACATGTGGCATAGGCCCCAGATGCTCTGCACCAGGGAGAGGTTTGTCCTCTGGTATGCCAAGGCTGCCCTGACAGAGAGCTCTTCCAAATGCTGAAACAGCCAACGTACCACCATCACTACTTCGGCCATAAGCTCCAACATCCACCACCTGGAAGCGATACCGAGCATCAACAACAGCAAGGAGAATAATTGAGAAGGAGCCTTTGTAGTTAAAATAAAGGGAACCGCTGGACGCAGGGGCCTGAATCACTATGTGCTTGCCATCTACTGCCCCAACACAGTTAGGGAAATTCCACATCTGCTGGAAATCAGCTGCGATTTCTCGCCAGCGTTCCCTGTTAGGTGGTGGCATGTATTCTTCCACAAGGTTGTCCCATATGGCTTCACACACATCTTTTACGATGCCTGCAACTGTAGAATGACCCACGCGATAACTGAAGGCGATGGTCTTATATGAATCCCCAGTTGCAAGATATCTGTAACAAATGTACATTTATATTTAGTGTGTGTAAAGTATGTATAAAAATACCACAATTAAGTTATTCATATATAAAGTCATTTACGAATACTAGTAGACCTAATGCCTATGTCAAAGCATGACTGGCCTAAGACATGAAACGAGTGGTTATCAATGTGTATAAATGCAACGTGTATCAATGCAACGAGCGCAGACATGCTCTTTGAGGTGGTGACCATAGACCTGCATTATATGACTGACAGACAAGAACGCCTTGACCTAAAAATATCAAAATTGAAAATACTGTGAAAACAAAGACACCTACATCTTGGATGCCCTTGAGGTAAACTAAAACATACTAAAAATTAATTTCAAAGTGAACTATCCCTTTTACTGATAGAAATTACATATATTTAAGAGTAACTTACTCAACTCTGCTTGTACTGAAATGAAATACTTCTTTCACCACTGTGATGTCATGCTTTGACATAGGCATTAGGTCTACTAGTATTCGTAAATGACTTTATATATGAATAACTTAATTGTGGTATTTTTATACATATGGACAACGCTGTAAACTGCTGCACTACTAGTAAAACATATATTTACTAAAAATATGAATGCTCACAACTTATTTCTTGTTAAATCCATCATTGTTTATAACGAATTGTTCTATATTCTATATATAAATGTGTATGTTTGCTATTTCTGGCGTTTTATGACCACTTCAGTTATATCTAACCTCAGACAAATGCAGAGCCGTTGGGCAGGAGAGATGGTTTCACGGCAGAAGCTCTGTTTACCAATGCTTGGGCCAACTTTTCTTAAAATATAATCAAACTGGTCCTTGTCCACTCTGAAATAGGCTTTGAACCTCCCATTGTCCAGGCGGAGTTCCTGAATCAGCTGGTGAAATTCCCCATGGTTCTTGCGTTTCTGTAGTATACGGTGCACCCAAACACTGCGTTTTTTACTTTTCTGAGTAAATAAGTCTTGTAACAGGGTTACAGCAAGGGTTTTTCGGTGGTGGAAATCCATTGCTGAAATTTCCTTCATGTAACGGAGAGAGCAGCTGATGGTTGCTTAGCAACGACAGACGCCTCCGGAGCGCAACCGCCCTAGCGCTTCTTTGGAAAAAAGAGAACGCGTGCGCCTAGCGTTTTCTACGCGTTTTTAGGCGCGATATGTGAACGGGCCCTAATTCTGCACCGCGAGCGCTCTGTTAGTATACGCGCGCGCGTTCTAAGTTGACTTTTGAGACTTTGGAGGCTGGGACAGTGGCGGATGACGTCACATAGCATTTGATTGGTAACTTTAAACGTCACCTGTCCTTGAGTCTCCCGCCTCTCTCTTTTACCCGCCGATTTTGAGGGAAGGAATCAGCCAAGATGTCTGAGAAAAAAGAGGTAAAACGAGGAATTATTATCCTTGTACTGATTATTCTCTCCTGTTCATCACTTTGGTCAACCATGGGTTGTTTTAAATGTGTTTTACAAATAGATACAGAATGAATGAATGAAGTAACGTTAATGTTGAACCGACGTTAGGCAAGCCAATCGACACAATTAACTTAACGGTAGTTTGTTTACATTAAATGCTGCAATACACGACATTACTTTTGCTCAGATTTTGTTTAGATTTGTCTGCACTAGAGCACATGTGTATGTGTGGAATCTCAGATATTGATGTGTCATATGTGATATCTGACATATCACTAAACTATCCGCCTATTAATGCTTATACTTATAATTTTTATACTAATACTTATATTTGTTTAAATATAAGTATTAGTATAATACTTATATTATATTTATCAGTATTTCTGATTATAAAAATAATTTTCAGAAATGTTATATACTTTGTTATTAAAATAGTAGTCTTTGTTTGAATGGCAAATTGTGTTTTTGCCGGTTTCTCATAAGGAGTCTCTGCAGATTCTCCAAACCAGAGGAATACTGGTAATGACATTGAGCAGAACATGACAAGGTTTGTCATATTCAGGCAATAGAGCTAAGCAGGGCTGGTTTTTTTGTTTTTGTTGTTGTTTTTTATTCATTTTACATCATTTAAAAATTAAATGTATGCCATGCTTAACATTGTTTGTCTCTTTAATGCATCTTACCCTGTCTCATTTCTTATTTTACTCTTCTATAGATCCTTCCCAGGACTGTTTGGGAAGAGATTTACCAAAAGAAAATCACCAGGGAGAAAGGGAACAAATTCTGTTCCTTACGTAAAAAGGCTCAGTACCATTAAATGCTTCCCGATTCAGTTCTATTTGGTGAACAAATATGTGGAGAAGACACCCACAAACACAGAAGAATTAAACCTTCTTCAGGCAGGGATGGGCCAGAGAACAATTTCTGTAATGGAAGATGCTGACCATTCATGGGGAGGTTTTTTCTAACACTATTGCATTTAACATCATTTAGCATACAAATGAGACCAATAGAAGCAATCAAACCAGCAATAGGGCAGAAATATGCAGGTGCCATGAATCGTGACCAGGCACAGTTAGTTAAGCCCAGTACAAATAACAAAAGCTTTTGTAAAAAACAAAACAAAAAAAATGTGTATTTTTTCACATAACAAAACAAATAAAGAGACAAAACAAGTGCCATGGTACTAAAACACTTTAATATTAGAACTCAAACTATATTTATAAATATTTAAAAACATACACACACATATATATATATATATACACACACACACACACGAAGTGTGACGACCTGCAGTGCTGTGTCCAGTGATATGCACAGGCTTGTGATGTGATGTGCGTGGAGTGTGTGATGGAGCAGGTCTGCCAGCTCCTCAACAAGAGTCTCCCTAAAGGCCTTGTGGCCTCCTAAGACTCCTAAAAATGTCTTACACCACTTCTGGGTCTTGTGGTTTGTAGTAACTTATTAGAGCATCGGATAGGGCCACTCCACCCATGCACCTGTTTGGACATAAAAAAAGCCAGTTCTCCTCTGCATCTCACCCTCCTCGTCCACTTGTTGTTTAGCTGTTTAACTGTAACTTTTTAAAATTTAAAAAGATAACAAGAAAAATTAGGGTGATTCAATAAATTATGATTAATTCACTGCCATTTTGTTAGTTATATGTAATCCTGTAATCAAAAAGTAACTGTAGTCTAATTGCAAATTTTTTAAAACGTTATGTAATCTATTTCCAAGAACTTGATGTCCGGAATCCAGTGTGTCCCACCGAATTTTGTGTTATCTGTGCTTGGTGGACATTATACATAGGTTTTTCTTTAATAAAAAACTTGTATTAATTATACACAGCTGTCCACAAAACTTGAGGAGACATACACTAAAATGGCTGATTTGAAAGGGGCATGGATGTTGTACAAGGCTGTTGGTAAGATGATGAATCTTCTTATCTTTATGTACTTTGTCTATTAGCAAATTTACTTTACTTGAAATTGTACAATATTAAATGTTTGTTTTGTTTTTTTTCTTGTAGGGGGATGTGGACAAAGGAAATTGTGCATTGTGCCCCCTGAGGCAGAAGGATATTCGGGTGTTTATCTATATTCAGTTACACGTGGGAAGTCAACACTGTTCATAGTACCAGTGCAAGGAGCACTTGATTTGACACCCCTTCCTTACTCTTCAAAGGAGTTTGAAAAAATGCCAAAAGCAACATGCCATTCCTGTTTAGAAAACATGCCAGTCCAGTTATTAGCCGCACATTGTGGTATCTTGTGAGACAGTGAAGGTCTCAACTGACTCTGATGAACAGTATTTTACCCATAACAATTGCTCTAAATAAATGAAATTAACCAGATTAATGTACTTTTTCCTTTGGCTAATATGTTTGTTTTGTTTGTTTATTTGTTTTTTTTTGCAGACTGAACATTTCCCGGGGTCACCAGATGATGAGGATCTGCCATCAACCAGTCTTGTCAATGACATTATGCCATTGACATTATCCATTGACAACTCTCCAGATGACACTCCCAACATTAACTTGTCTGTGACAGTAAGTCTGTCTGTTAGAAACTCAAATATAAAGTCTGACATATGTTTTTTTTATTAATATTGGGCTACATTTTAGACGGCCTGTCCAATTTGTGAGCGGTTGTACCCCAGTGACTTTGTGGAAATTCATGCAAGCATCTGTGGTGAAAGGTATTTCTCAGTCTTCTCATTTTCATCTCATCATTTTCTGTAGCATAATTTCAAGTATCAAACAGTTGTTTTATCCTGTTGAAATACAGACTATATCTCAATCTTTTAGTATGACTAAAGCATGTATTCCAACAGATCTTATGATGAAACAGAGACCATCAACTTAGATAAAGTAACCGATGGAACAGACAGAACAGAGAAATTGCCTTCGAAAACGATTTAAGGCACATCAAGAGATTAAAAGGTACTTTCAAAACAAAACTTTCTTCAGAATGTTAATTTTACATTTATGACATGAAATTTCCATAAATCCTATTTTTTTCTTTCCCAATATTAAGCATTGCAGATGTCATCAAAACCCTTACTGAACGGATAGATGAAACCAGCATCTTCAGCATATGTGTTACAAGGGATCAGATGCTTGAAAGAGGCTTAAAACAGTGGCAGCGACAGAAAAAATCTTCACCAAAAAATCCCCTTACTGTGCGTTCACACCACCGCCGGCGAGAGCGTCAAAGTGGCCGGAAGTCATTCATTGTCAATGAGAGCCGGCGGCGAGCTCCGGCGAGAGCGGCGCGTCTTGGACGGTGAGAGCGGCGAGGAGAGTTGAAGTCAGTTCAACTTTATGGTAATAAGCAATGACGCGGTTCGGCGGCAACCGGCGGGAACCAATCGGAATATAGAGGTGCTGCGTTTGAGAGGAGTCCAGAGAACGCAGTCCTGTAAACTTTGGTTCCGACCACATTAGTTCCCAAGCAAAATTGAGGAGGTTGATCATTTGAATTTGATAAGAAGGCGCGCAACATTAGTATTTATAGGCAATATTTTCGCGCTAGAACGCTTGTTTTTCAGCGGGAATATAATAGCACTTAACCATGAACACAAAAGCCACAACACACAAATGGCTTTTAATTTGTTTATTTCATTAGCAAACATGTCACTATAATTGTTAAGTTTTTCCATCGATCAATTTTCTGCAAAAATAACGATCGACATGATTGATGCTTTGTGGCCCCTTTAAATACAGTTGTAAAAATGACCACGCGTTCGATCTACGTCACAGCATCGGAGCGTCCACGAATCTTTCCAAGGCGTCGCTGGCAGGGCGGCGAGAGCGAATTTTGCCGCTCTCACCGGCGGCGGTGTGAACGTACAGTTAGAGTTTCTTTTATTGGAGAAGCTGGCATTGACAATGGGGCTCTGAGGAAAGAATTTTTAACCGGTATGGCTTTTTTATTTTGTTATCTACCAAGAGCTCAAAAATTATGCATTTTTTAATGTTCTCTATTTCATACTCTAAAAAGAAATGATGGCAGGAATAGAGAAGCGGTTCTTTGAGGGAGGAGATAACGGCAAAAACCCAAAGTATTCAATGACGGACATGGACAAACACAACTTCAAGTAGGTTATAAAAAATGTAAATAAAAAAGTGAAATTATATAGTAACACTTTTCTATATACCGAATCCATGTTAGCCTAGCATTTCACACTGACTGTTCACATGCACACAGATACTTGCATTACAACAATTCTGTTGTTTCAAAAAGATTAACATTAGATGGACTTTTACCATATGTAATGAGTTTTTCATACAAGTAGGGGTATAACGATTTTGTGCCATAATATGTTAAACCCCATATACAAGACATGTTTCAGATTATTGTACTTTTCTCTCAAAAGCAACCTCACTACTCACTGATTCTGATATTGCTACCCAATGTGCAGTAATTATTTGTTGGATTGCAGGACTATTGGGGAAATATTTGCTGTCAGCATCACACAGGAGGGACCACCCCCAAATTTTTTTATGCAGTGGTGTTACAGCTATATATCCACAGGAGAAATCAATCAGGAAGCGATAAATGAAAATGACATTACAGACCCTGAACTCATGGAACTAATAACAGAGGTAGTAGTTCATTAAAATGTTAAAAAATTGCATTGGTGGCAAATGTTTAAATGTTATCATTATTAATTCCATACTTTCAGATACTTAGTTTCAAAATAACAAATTGGACCCTGTTTTGTGTGTTTTATAGATTAAGGCAGCTGACAATGCAACCCTGATGGTGTGCACAGACAGGATTTTGTCATGTGGAAATACAGGGGCAGTGTCCATACAAAGAAGGGAAGACATTGTGTGGTAGGACATTTCCTTGAATGTTAATTCAACTTCTAGAATTGACCTTTTGTACAGGACATGGAGGATGAAGGTGAATAATTTGTTGGCCTGTCGCGATAGTCGGTAAATCGATTAATCGCACGATAAAAAAAAGGAGCTTGATGATTTTTCCGGACGCGATAATTTCCATTTGCATGCTTGTTTGTTTTCCTCGTCTCTCTCTTTCTCTCTCTCTCTCAAAGAGACTGGATGACAACCATGGCTTGACATTTAATCCCACCGGTCACAATAGTGGCTATAAAAATGTTACTGAATAATCTATCAATGCATTTCCAGCAGATATTGAAATAATAAAGGGTCTCAATGAAATATGTGCAGTGTCGCATGTTTACTGTAAATAGTCACATGACCAGAGCTGTTTATTTCCTGTTTGTGCCAAGTGAAGAGGATGGCAACAAGAAAGCTCCCAAAGAAAAGATTAGTAAAGTATGTTAACATAAAGATAGGACAGAGATTTTTGGTACACATCATGTTTAGGGTGTCTAGTATTGATATATGCATTTGCAATTACTCAACTTTGTTTATTGTGTTCATAGAACTCACAAACATGTCAACGGCAACAATAGTGACCGGTGGGATAACACATTGTATCTACATGCTAATACACAAATGCTAACTGTTCTACCGTACTTTCTGCTGCTACCTAACTTACTACCTAATTTTACATACAGACATACACAGAAACACACACACTCACACATCACACACACGCCACGCATGCCACACACACACACGCACGCCACACACGCCATGCCAGAGACTCCACACACACCACACCACACACCCGCACACCACCACACACCACACAACACACCCCACACACTCACATCACACACCCCAAACGCACAACCAACACCACACACACCCCTCCATGCACACGCACCACACACTAACACCCCACATGCACACCCAACACCACACACCGCACCACACACACCACATGCTTCACACACCCCACATGCACACCCAACACCACCACACACCCCACCACGCACACCCTACACAGATGTGGCGGGGTGATTTCTAAATCACACAAGGTCGCCAGATAATACTAATCCAGTGCGAATAGGGCTTTAGATGTAAATGGTCTCGGAACGACAATATTATCGTTTATCGCAATAATTTCTTGGACAAATTATCGTCCAGCAAAATTTGTTATCGTGACAGGCCTAATAATTTGTACAAATTAACAATGTTACCATATTAAATAAGAGAACACTAAAAGCCCCGATATACTCACAGCAGCAATATACCTCTGAAGACACCTACCTATTACATAATCGCCACTGAAAAATGGTAGTACGAAGGTGTTTACCAGCCGGAGCAAACTTTGCTGAACTTGAAACAGCTGAAGCGGTTTCCAACTGCCTAAACAGTTACACCACGTCAAACTCAAAAGGCCACTTTTCTCAAACTCAAGGCATGCTCATGCACACCCTAGTGAAAAAAAAGTATGCTAAGTATACTTGCAGCCAGACTAATTGTCAGTATACTTCAAGTGTGTTAATGATTAGTTAACTTGAAGTGTGCTATTTTGGATAAATTTTTTTTGTACTAAGTGTATTTTAGTTATAATTAAATTATACTAAAGTATAACTTTAAGTGTATTTAGTGTACTTTTTGATGCTACATTGAGACAATTTCAAGTATACTTAGTACACTTTTTAGGCCTAAGTGTTTATAAAGTTCATATATTTTAAACACACTAAAAGCTTAATCATTTTGCTATGTTCTTACACAAAGTACTCCAAAAATGTATTGTAAGTAAGAGCAACATAAGTATGTTTTCTTTAAATGCACTAAAACTTCACTAAAAGTATTCTTGTGTTTAGCATATTTCTTAAAAGTGTAACAAAGCATATATTTTTAACCAATGTACTTATAGTGGACTTTTTAGAAATATGTTAAAAGTATGCTTGTTTTTCAATATACTTTTAGAAAATATACTAAAGTACAATTATTTTAAAGTGTGTTAAAAGTTGTATTGTAAAAATAGGTAAAAAGGATGATGCTAATATACTTTTAATATATTTAAAGATAGTACATTTTTTGTTAGTATATTTGCAATGTACTATTGAAAAAGGGAATATATTTCAAATACAATAAAGTATACTTTTTTTCCACTTGGGCAGGAGCGTCGCTCTTTAAATCTATTTAAGTATTTAGGTAATCAATCTAATTGTTGCAATCTGATTTCAGCCTATTCTATATTTTTCTTTGTAATAGAAGTAATGCTATTTTGTTTCATGGCAAACAAGGAACTATAACTTGATTATCTTATTAATCAAGTTATGATGCTTTTAACCCTACTTAAAATATACTTTAACAATGATTTTTTTTATCACCTTTTCAGAAGAGGGCAACATAGGAGACATGCCTGAAGAGAAGCGTGATGATGAAGATGTTAAGGCAGAAACACGCATCAATGACATGAACATTAATGTTGGCAGGTTCTGCCAGTGGCTGACAGGACAGGCTCATGTTCCACTAATTCATGCAGACCGTGAAAATTTCAAAATTGTCATGGAATTTGACCATGACTGTCATGTGCGCTATGGCAGGGGTTTTCAAACTTTTTGTGTGTGTGGACCACTATTTGTAATCAAGAATTTTCACGGACCACCTCATAATACACATAATAAAATATATCTACACACAGTCCTTCCTGAATTAATCCGCACCTCTAAATAGGCTTACTAACATTAAAACTATAACTGGTCATCACATCAGTACAACAGCTTGTTAAAAGAAAGTTTACTGCACACAACGGCTGCCACAGATTTAATTTATTTATATACTCAAGCGCCCGAGGGCATAATCAGGTTCATTTCAGGGATGCAAACATGTATGGTCAAAAAAGAGAGAGGTAATCGAAGCCCTCGCCCCGCGGCAAATATCCAGATACTTACATTGCCGCCAACCCCTGCCACCCCTATAGGCACATATAGTAAAATGAAATAAAAATAAAGTTTTAACAAAAAAAGGTTTTATAAAAAGATAAACCTCACATATTTCAGCCTTTAAATCATTTTTATAAAAATAATTATTGACATTTACATCGATGCACATTAGCTTATCTTTAATTATTAGCTAATAGTAAAATTCGGTCCGATTTTCCCGTGCCGTCTGTCGTTGCTATGCGCGCTCTCCACAACTTAGTTGTGCTTAGTAGCTAATAGATTTCCACCACCGAAAAACGCTTGCTGTAGCTCTGCTACAAGATTTATTTACGGAGAAGAGAAAAACACCCGTAGTGTTTGGGTGCACGTGCATTCTTACATTCTTCATTGACTGAGCTTTCAATGTTTACGGAAAGGATGAAGCTGATTTGTTTGTTCTTGTCACATGAACTGCGGTGCGTTTGCGGCATTATGAAAAGTTGAGGTGTTTTCATCTCGCTGCGCCTAAAAAAATGAGTGCGTCACTTCAATTATGAGCGCACTTGCCGCGCGCCTACATGAAATAATGAACTTGAGAGCGCAAAAGACACGATATATGAACGGCCCCTTGATGCGCTACCTCCAATTGAGCGACGTGTTGGAGACCCCAGTAAAAGATACGCAACAAGAAGAAACACTAGCGTTTCACACTTGCGCGCATACTGCTGTTTTGGCGTGCAGTATTCTGATTTGCTTATTTCCTATTTACCTGTTCGGTGGAGGCAATCCAGAATTACTGTTGGTGAAATTATAATCAGACAAATATTTTATATAATGACAAAATATTTGCCTCTGCCGCTTTCCTCTTCAGAGAACCTGTTGCTATCCACCGATCCATGTTGTGGTTCTAACGGCACTGAACTTGAACGTCACGGCCGAGCACCACTAGAATATTTTAGTAATCACACAATAACCTGACAATTTAATTTAAATTTTATATCAATATAGGCCTACATATTCTTTTTACTTTTTATTTACATTTTTATTTATTATTTATACATTAATTATTTACTTTACATTTTTATGGGGATTCCTGGTAAAATGAAGGTAAAAAATATTATTTTATATTTTATTTTGCCTTTCCACGGACCACCTGCAGTACCCTCACGGACCACTAGTGGTCCGCGGACCACAGTTTGGGAACCACTGCGCTATGGTACACATAGCATCTGCTATCCTGTGGTTAATTCTTGTTCCCGCTCAGTGACATTCCCTATTACACACCTGACGACTTATGCAGAGTTCAAAAGTGTCATCTCTCAAGCCATTGTCCATGGGTATGAATTTGGCTGCTGTTAGAAAGGAAGTGAGCTGGAGAATTCCCCATCTCATTGTTCAGGTCTATTATAAAGAAGGTTACCAATGATAAAATTGATTTCTATAAAGTTCCAGAACAATTTTTAAAGGGTTAATTCACACAAAAATTCTGTAATTTATTACCCACCCTCATGTTGTTTTGAGTATAGATTCATAAACAAAACCTTGTAGTTGTACTTTATTATTTTAAGGAGTGTTTATACATTTTCTTACTTTTCTGATGCTTTCCACATCATTCTAACGGATCATTAAACTTTTATTTTTAATTTTTTTTTATTCAGAAGCATTTTAAAGGTGCAAAACGCAGGTTTCTGAGTTTTTGCAGAACTACGCCCCCCTCTGGCGACAAGCGAAACTGCAACCAGAGTTGTGCACGCTCATGGACCACACGCACACGAACGCATGCACGAGCACGAGCTGTTCATAACTAAAGGAGCATCTGCCGCACAGATCTTTGGTGTACAGCCAAAATGTCTTCAGAGGTAATAAAGTTATAAATCTGCAAGTCATTTCAAATATATGGAAGGAAAGACATTTGAGTAAATTACTCTTATGTGTGAGGGGAAAACGGGGGTAGTAGAAAACTTTGTTTATGTGTTTACTGTATCCACCTATGATTGTATTGTTATGAAAACACGTTCATGAACAATATAATTGATTACTTCGCAATAGTTCAAAATAATAATCATACCGTACACGGTTGGTCAACAACGTTCACTCAAATGTCTCAAGGTAATAAACAATCAAATGTCACCATGACGTTTTCATAAAAGCCAAACAGGCTAATCCGCCGAAGACTTGTGGGGTTCAGCCTGTTGTATTGATCTGCTAAGTAGAATATTCCAATAACAATACAGCCTTTTTCTATTAGAATTTACGGGGTAGGGTCAGGGGAGGGGTCAGGGGAGGAGGACGGGGTAGGGGCAGGGGAGGGGTCAGGGGAGGAGGACGGGGTAGGGGCAGGGGAGGGGTCAGGGGAGGAGGACGGGGTAGGGGCAGGGGAGGGGTCAGGGGAGGAGGCCGGGGTAGGGGCAGAGGACAATCAAGATCTAGATTGATCAGTGAAGAGGACAGACAACGTGTGGCTCAGCTGTCTGCAGCCAGGACAGCAGAATTGCAGGTTGGTCTCACTGTACACGATCCAATTACATACATCCAGCCAAAATTTTAATATCAATGAATACTTATGATTGCAGGCACAGTTACAACGACTGACAATTGAAGAGAGGGATGAAGTACTCGAGATGGTAGTCACTCGTTTACCAGGTGTCCTTTTTGACATCATGGACTATAGGCAAGCTACACCCGGACCAGCTCCACCTAACAGTGGTCCTTTGACTTGGTGCACCTGTCTCAACTGCAGATTGATGCCTAGTGACATCGAGAACAGATGTTGTAGACAGGATCCAGCTGGCTGTGTCAGCAGAAGTGCACATATGGAACTTTACATTTTGGATGAGGGCATCCTGCGGCTGGCTCGACAGACCCGGAACGACATCCTTGCACTGGATGACAGCCAAGACCCTGGAGCGGACAATCGCGAGTATCGATACTCAGCTTACCGGCACTTCACCATCTGGCAACATGGCCGGCTCGGCACAGGCAATCGGGTTGTCATTCCATCCTGCTGTGTGTGGAGAATCCGAGAAAAATATCCTGACCCTTTTGGTAATTATGTTGGCTATAAAGAAGCACCATTCAGACAATAAACAAGGAGTGAGCACATCATAAAATATGGCAACAAGTTATTGAAGAAATGGCTTTATTGTAAAAAAAAAAATATTCCTGTCTGTAAAAATAAATAAATATACATTGACTATTTTTGTATTTGACTCTGTTCAGGGAGCTGATGGCATCTCCTAGAAAAAAAAAAGGATTAATGGTATTAGAACAGTTAGAACAGTTTACTATGGAAAAGAAAAACAACACTGAAGTGATGTAACTAAAATAATGAATGGAAATAGATATCTTGCTTATATAAAAGAATAACAAGTTTTTCACAACATACCTGCCCTCTTTGGACCTGTGACTGCACCAGATCTGCTGTAGGAGGGGGCACAATGCCAGACAGGGGTCCCAGTAACCGAGGGTTATCTGGTCTGTAGCTTCGTTTTCTTGGGAGTCCTCCTGCAGACTGAAGTCGTAATCCTAGAATTTTCATAAGCAGGTCAGGGATGTAACTATAGTCTTTTGCCTCTTTCACTGCTTGTACCCGATAGCGCTGTGACTTCTTGCTGTACAGTCTTTTTTGCCTGCAGAATAAATTATATTACATTAGTGCTCTAAACATGCATTATATTGAAAAGTCATATAGCAGTCACTTACATCACTTGGCCTTTGTTGTTGACATGTACTGGTCGATTGTTGTGGTGGTTGTAGTCCAACGCCGCAAGAAATGTCCTGGCTTCATAGGCTTCAAATGAAAAGGCAAACCGCTTGCCAGCATACATGACTATGTGGTTTTGGAAGGATTCTAGTTGTGAAGTTGTCCTAGGAAATATAATGAAATCAAATGACAATGGGTCAGGGTCAGGAATGAATATTCATATTGAACAATGTAAAAATTGGATTATAACTGTTTATAGTAACATACTTTTTATTCAATTATTCAGATGGCCATACCTACAAAATAAACATTCTTACCGGAAGGTGAGAAACTTCTCAATATCCTTGAGCCATCTGCGGTTGAGCACTATTTGTGACAGAGCCACATTTGCTGTAGATCCAGGGGGTATGACCTCTCTTTCATCACCCAAAGGGCCATGGAGGCATCTGCCAAGGGCCCATTCATGTACTCCACTGACATGGTGGAGTACACCTCGCCACACACCCTAAAATACACAAATGTCTTTTACATAAACACCCCAGAACCTCTGTAATGTAATAGTAGAAGCAAAATTGACATCTATTACTACAGTACTTAACATTACTATTGCATACACTTTGAATGATCATACTCACCATAAACTCCTCTCTGTTGTTTGCAAGTTGACAAGCAAACCAAAAGTGGTTTACTATATCTTTTATCCAGGCAAGTATACTTTTTTGCCCTGACATCATCCCGGCCTGTTGAAAGAATTCAATTGTTTCAGTAATGTTTCATTACTGCATGTCACTCTCAACATGAAAATCATGTCACTCACAACATGAAGTCTCTTAGTGAGATTCTTTGCAGCATGCCAGACGTCAAGGGAATGTAAAACACCCTTCTCCTTGTATCTCCCCTTTTCTGGATCTGTTATGAAACAAACATTACATTACAAAAATGCAACCATCACCATCTCAAATTCAAAAAATATTCTTACGCATGAGTGAAGCAATCTGCACATGTGCGTCAGTCACTATTTCTTTGACGTTCAACTCCCTCAAAAGGACATCAAATGTTTTGATGAAGGCATCCTTCTCCATAGACGTGCTCTTCCTACCAACATGTCTTTTATCAACAGTGACAACGTTTATGATGTCTCGGCTCTCCAGCTCCATTGTAGTGTATGTGCAATACATGGCTGAGTGTCCTTATAGAACAATAACGAACATATGAATTTACATACAATACATACATAATTACATAAAAAAAAAAAAAATTAAGTGAAATTTTTTTTTTAAACCACTGAAATACCTGGGGAGTCCATTCGTCCATCAGCTAAAATACAAATACATATGTATGTTAGCTATTTGACAATTTGCGAACACGGTACATGCAATTTATTACTTACCAAGGACAACCACACTGTCTTTAGTCTGTAATCGGTTGATAATGAGACCCCTCTTCTCTGTCCAAAAGTCCCTTACAGCTGGCACGCAGTAAAAATGTTGTATCCCATAGTGTGTTGAAGATGACACCATTTTGATGTTCATATATTTGAAGAGGAGGGCAATCTTGGAGTAATTATTCCCAGACAATAGAATATTTGATGCAAGCATAAAGTCCCCTCCTTGCATCCCATGTTTGAACAAAGGTTGGCTGTTCCAGATCCACAACTTGTGTTGGTGTGGGCAAAACTATGCAGATAAAGAATAAGTATTACAAATGCCCATACATTGTATTCCATGTTATACTGTTGTTCATTATTATTTATAAAACATTGCATAGGCATTTGGTACTCACCCACTCCAATATAACTGCAGTGCCTCGCACACGCCACTGGACATTGAAAGGAGGACGGCCGTCACACTCCACTCCTGTGCTGTGGTTAATGTAGTTGCATTTGGTTATAGGCAGCTGAAGAAAAGTGGCCATTTGCATCAGGTTTTTGGTGTATGTAATACAGGCCTGCTGGTTAATTAGGTCACTCTCAGCAACCACACGCAGAAGGCTTGGAAAGTTGGAGATGCCTGATGCTGAATCCCCTGCATCTTCCTCAAGGTCTACTTCAGGTGTCTCATCCGCTGGCTCATCCCGGTCACAAATATCCATGACAGCTTCTTCAAGGCCAATGATGGGTAGGTCATCAGTCGGTTGCAGCATAGGAACACCAGTGCTGTGCAACAAAAAAATATGCACTTTATTCATGCCTTTACCAGTTAAAGACTGTAGGACTTTACTAGGCATTATGACATAACATACAGCAAAGATATAGGTGGGACATAATCAGAGTCATATGGGTCTGTGTCCAGTTCTTCCTCAAACTCTATCCTGTACAAAAGATAAAATACAGTATCTTAGACAACAATATTTGAGAAGAAAAAAAAACATAAACTGATGACCCCAAACAAAATAAATATTAGAATAGATAATTTGCAACTTACACACTATTTTCCAAATTGTAGAATTCCTGGTCATTTATGGAGATATCCTGCAGCTCGATAGACTTGAAACTACAGAAAAACACAGTAAAAAACTAATGCAAAAGCACTGCACGTTACATTTCAAAATAAATGTGCTTACCTTTCTTCCAATAGCCCCAAACCTTCATCTTCTCTCAAAGGTTGTACTCCAGCAACCAGGAAGTCATCCCTGTTTACATTATATTATTACCCAGTAGTCATAATGGTTTGTCACATATTATAACTAAATGTACTGAGTTGAACACTACCCATTATACAAGTTTAATTCAACATCAGAAGGAGCAAGGGACATGTTTTATTTCTAAAATAGTCCCTGGAAGCAAACATACCTATCAGACTCTCCTGCCGTGACTGAACTTGGTGGATGTGGTATTCCCAATATATTTGCAGTACTAGTAAATGCCTGATGATGAGGTGTGGATGTAGATGGTGCTACTACGGTCTCCTCATAGCTGAAAACAAGAAAGCCATTGTTACCATACAGAATACAATGAGTACATGTACAGGTAATAATGATTATTACATCAGAGTAATATCGAAAATAGGATTAAATCAGAGCTAAACCAGGTCCAGACCCAGTAAAGTTAGCCTCTGAAGAAAGGTATTGTTTTACATAGAGTATAATACATTGTTTCCCCCACATACCTCATATATACTACATAAAAAATTTACCACATTCACGGGAACAATTTACTATTTTTACCGAAAAAGACAATATAGCCAATGCAACGGCGTTCTTCCTTGTTGGTCAATGATATGAACACCTTAGCATGTTAGCAATGGACACAAGGCTAACGTTATCGGCAGGCCATGCACAAAAACATAGTTAGCATCTTTTATTGGATATGTTTTATGTTTCATGTTGTACTATTCTTCCGAACACAATTCCTAGTTTATGAAACTGTTCACTAACAATGGTAGTAAAATCAATTCTGATTGTACATGTATCTAGCTTACGCTAAAGCATTACACACTTTACGCATCATCATTTGTTGTCATACATAGATTGGCCGTATCAAACATTAGAGACTGGGCTATATCTTACCGTTTTATCAAGAAAAAAGCCAACTGAGGATCCCGTTTCAGACCAAGAGCAGACCGGAGATCTCTCCATTTGTTGAAAGCCTTCCCGAGGTTGACTCTCGTCTTACTCCGATGCCTGTCTGACTCCAATTTGGCCCTTTTGGTGGCACTAGACAAAATTTTTCTTTTTTTAACTTTACGTGGAGTTTGCGTTGGGGTTTGGAACGGACTACAAGCCGGTCTCTTTGAATCCATCTTCTATTTTTGACGCACGAGTTGTCCGCTGATGCGGAGAATGGCGGCGCCGATGAATACACAAACTTGCGAGACAGAGAAGGGCTCAGTGAGCGTGAACGCGAATCCCTCCTATATATTTTACTCTACAGGATTATAGAGGCAATCTCAGTGAGCAGAGAAGGGCTCAATCAGCCCATCAGGCAGTTCTTTAAGCATGTATATAAAGGAAAACAGGTATTTTTAACATTAAAAGTTGCGCAATGCACCTTTAAATAAATGAATTCCAAATATGTACAGGTTAAATGTATTGAAATTATTGTGCAAAAAAATTAAAAAGTGTTAAAAACATGACATGATATAAATACATGACAAAGCTTTTGTTCAAACACAGACAAACTTAAAAACTGCCAATGCAAAGTTCCTTAGCACGTATGTGATGTTTAGGTCCTCTATTTAACTAAGGCAACATGTGTTTGCAATGATAAATCCAATGATGGGGAATATCAGAGCTGAAGAGGTTAATTGTGTGTTCGCAGCTGTTGTATGTGTTGATAGCAGAGAATGTATAGCTGTTCATCAGTAATGTTTGGATCAGCTGGATCAACCAAAGTTTGGAGTTCCGTCATCTCTTCAGTCAGAGGGCACTCGTATTCAGGCACTATAACACCAGTATCTGAGTCAGGGCCATCAAAATCAACAGCGGTGTCCCAGGCAATGTCTAGCTCTTGAAGGTCCTATGAATGCATCAAAACAAATCAGAGCTTTGCCAAAGTAACTACTTTTTTACAAACCTTAGTAAATCAGGCCGCATGATTAATTTACTCTCTACCCATAAATGTAGTGGTCTGGCAGGGAAACAAATGCACATATAAAAAAAATGTCACCCGCAAAATTAACTGTCCATCGCTAATCCTAGTAAATCATATAGTTTTTAAACTACAAAAGGGTTTGCGCTGGTGCAAGCTGTAAGTGAATCTGGTCCCAAGTCTTATCTTTTTTTCTAAAAACATGTATTTAGTACTATACATTTTTTATTATTATCTAGAAACACCCACACCATTGAGAAAAATCAAAACTTACTGCAACGTTCTCTGAATGTACATTAGTGTTTAGCACCCGTGTATGCCGTTATTTTTTAGTCAAAAGTTATGAGCGTGTAAGACATGCTCACGAGCACATTATGTTATTTCACACGCGCAAAAATGAATCTTAAGCTGGCATGATAAAAGTACTCGCGCACAAATTCAACAACCGAGAGGTGTACAGGTAGCTGCGAGCGAGCGCCTGGCATACTCTCATAGGTTAACTCTGCTTGTACAGTGGAATCCTGCTCGCGCACAGCGGGCTTCTGCTCGCGGAGTGCTGTTTTGCTCGCGCAGTGGATTTCTGCTCCCTCGAGTCTACATGACTTTTGACAATTTGGGGGCGGAAACCAAGGAGGGCACTGACCCTCTTATGATTGGTCTCTTTCATCGTAATCACACCCACAGGGACATCCTCCTTGTACCTTGATTGACAGCTCTCATTACAGGAAGCACGGAAGTATCTGACGGAGTTTAGTCATTCACTGCACAGTGGACGGAATGGCGGCGACACCGGAAGATGTAGGCGTAAGTGATATTGATATATGATGGGGGCTGTGTGTTTGACAATGTAGCAATTTAATCTGAAATTTGTTTGGAACATGTAAGTATCTGACATAAGCTAATCAACCTAGTCAGTGCTGCATGTGTAAAACAAAACGTAAAGTAGGGTTGCCAACTGTGACGAATTAGCCGGGACGTGCCGATTTTTGGGCCTAATTTATTTGTCCCGATCGGGACCTCTCTTGTCCCGATTATTGAGTGCTACGCTGATCTGGAGTGATACAACAGCAACACGACCCGTAAACTAGTTCAAATCTCCTAGAATCTAGAGCTGCGAATGCGAGACAGAACATAGCTGTATGTGCGTCAGCGCCAAACATTGTAGCGTGGAGAGAGAGAGGGAGAGAGCGAGAGACCTTGCCTATGAGATCCCCCCCGCCCCCCGGTCAACAATACCGAAATCGCTAAAATACAGTAATATGTCCCACATTTCTCTTTTCGGAAGTTGGCAACCCAAACGTAAAGTATGGGCAGTGGTTCCCAAACCTTTCATGGCAAGTGTTTTAGTTGAACTAGTGACCATGTATGTATGTCACTATAATGCATTAATGCAATTTAACTACACGTCACAACTTAAAAAATGGACAGAAGTCTGTCTGTTTCAGTCATGTACACCCCCCCCCCCCCCCCCCCCCCCCCCGCTATTTAAAATGGACGAATGAATGAATATGTATTCAATATATTCTTAAGAAGTGTTCATTTCATGTTGTTTTCCACTTCAACAGGACATAGTCAGACGTGAGGTTACTTCCAGGCTAATCATTAAATTAGAGTCAGCGCTTTCAAGAATGCCTCTTGACTTGGACTTCTTACAGTTTGCATGTCGGCAGGAGCTGTACCTCTGGGAAGCACTGTCAAGGCATGTAAATGTCCCCCCAGATATTGTACAGGCCTTAAGAGATTTCCTCCATCTGGTCATGGACCACATTGAAAATACTGAAGTTACCAGCAGTACTGTTGAAACTGTAGCTGGAGAGATGGGGCGTCCCAGGTACAATTTAGATAAGGAGAGACTTGTTGAGCTTTTGGAGATAAATCTGTCTGTGGACTGCATCGCAAAGTTACTGTGTGTTTCAGCCAGTACAGTCAACAGACGGATGAGGGAGTTTGGTCTCTCTGCCAGACAGAACTACAGCAATGCTACTGACCAGGAGCTTGATAATGCAGTCCAACGCATCAAAAATGAAATGCCCACAGCAAGCTATCGGATGGTCAAAGGGAGGCTAAAGTCCATGGGAATCCACGTCCAGTGGAGGAGAGTTACTGCATCAATGCATCGAGTGGACTCGCTTGGGATTCTTTCTAGACTGACTGGACTGGGCTGCATTGTGCGAAGAACTTACTCTGTCAGGGGGCCCCTTTCACTGTGGCATGTCGACACTAACCACAAACTTATCAGGTCAGTACTGTACAGTACAGTACAGATTATTCATTTATTTTTTTAGTTAAATATAATGATGCAGACACTGATAGATCTCAAAGCATAAGTATGTTGCCATGACATTTGTACAATAAAAATCCAGGTTGAAACTGGTAATGTAGGTAATGTAGGTTTATTTTGTTCCCATCAGGTACAACATTGTACTTTTTGGTGCAGTGGACGGCTACTCCAGGAAGGTAAGATTTCATTTCATTGGGTCTTTTCATGTGTTGGCCTTCTGTGTAAGCAAATTTGCTATGATGTACACATGTGTAATTACATGTTGCATTCAGATGGCTGAAATACTACCCTGTTGACGTGTGAGAAAAAGTTATTATATAGGGTGCCGCATGGTAGTAAGAGTCATTAAGGTGTGTTAAAATATCAGATTCCCTGAGGCATGAAGGGACCAGAGTGTAATCCAATTGTACATGTAAGATATTGACAAATAGTAAATGTACATTTATGAAAATGTCTCATAACACAGGTGATGTGCTTGAATGCTGCAACAAACAATCGTGCATCAACCGCATTCACTGCCTTCAAAAAAGCTACTGAGAGGCATGGAATACCCTCAAGGTAAGTTTTTACAGGCTTCAAGGTACAGACACAAACATGATGGATGTTATATTTTAAGAAAGAATTTACTGTTAAGTCAGGGTTCTCAAGGATTATAATTTTAAATGTTTCCTCACAACACTCTACTTCCTTATACTCTCCCAGTCATAGCCTTAGCCCTCCACGCTGAACACGTTTATTCTGACACAATGTAGCACTTTATTTCTGTGTATTGTAAATTACTGACAGATTTTAACACACTGGTCATCTGTGTGTGCACTTCAGGGTGAGAGGTGATCAGGGAGTGGAGAATGTTGAAATAGCCCGATATATGTTCACTGTCCGCGGAACTGATCGAGGAAGCTTCATGTCAGGAAAAAGCGTCCATAATCAAAGGTTTTTCTTTTTTGTATTTTGGATGCTTTACTAAGCTAATAAAGAGGTCTATTGTGTGTAAAATCATAACATACTAACATTTTATCATGTCCTTGATTGTTAAAATAATCATTTCTAAATCCATAGGATTGAACGTTTGTGGCGGGATGTCAGAACATGTGTGATATCAAAATATTACAACGCACTCCACAGCCTAGAGATGGATCACCTTCTTGATGTGTCCTCCAGAGGTAAGGGTTTGTCTCATCATATTGTGCTATTTATCATCTACTTTCTGTAGATTGTTGTACGTCCTAGTCAGTTAAATGTTTCCTGAGTCTGTGTTCTATTATTATTCGATTTGTGCATGGTTTGTAAGGTTTGTTGTTGTCCATCTTCTGTTGTTGATTTTATTTAAATCTAGTACCCATTCCATACAGGAGGACTTTGTCCCCTGCCAGGCAGTTATTGTAAATAAGTAACTGTTCTTAAAAACTTGCCTGGTATAATAATAATCATGACTTGAGGTGGAAAACAAGAAAGGCACAGGCGTCCTTATGACGTGTCATCACGTGTCACTTTCACTTTCACTTATAATTGGTCAATTTGAACACAATTGGATTGGTTAACAGATGTCTGGAGCACTTTAATAAACATTAATGGCTAGTCGTATGTCATTGTAAATCATTGTGGAATTTTAGAAATGGTTAAATACTGGGGGAAAAAAAACAAATCAATGAGATGTATTTACAAAAGGCTATTCAATGATTAATGTTATGTTTTCAAAGCTCACCTATGAAAAGTAACATACTCCTACCCTGTCCCTTTATAGAAGATCTTTTGACAGTCCACCTGACATTCCTTCCTAAACTGAAGGCAGACCTGGAGGCTTTTGTGGAAGGTTGGAACAACCACCCACTGAGAACAGAAGGGAATAAAACTCCTGAGCAGATTTGGCACTCAGGAATGATGCTTCGACCGATTGACCAGCCAGAGAATCTTGAGGTTCTTTTTTTTTTCCTTTTAAAACAACTAAGTTGTCTTTAAAAAGACGTGCCGCGTGCAAGCTCTTTTATGAGAGGAGAAAAAAAACTCCGCGATGTTGAAGCGCGCAGGGAGACACACACGCAGCTCGCTGCAGATCGCCGTCACACCAACACCGGAGAGAGAAGCTCGTCTCGTAGAGCGAAGTCAGAGATGACTGTGGAGTGAAGAAATGCTCTTGGCTGCGAAGCGAAAACATATCTGCATGTTGCCGGCGTCCTCCTTTATACCCACGAGGTGGGGCGGAGATACGCTATGCAAATTCCGCAGACCCATGGCATTTCTTTGCCATTGGCTCGTTTTGTAACACTCTAAGTCGATAGGTGTTCTAAGCGAAACCCCATTCGTCGTCATCCGACGTAACTCGGAGTGACAACGAAAGGGAACTAGGTTTAGATAAAAGTATTGAATTGAACACTGAACAAAATGTATGGGTGTATCAATTTGTAGATGTTTGATTATTTGAACATAATGTTGACAAGTATTTATAAAATTATAAATAATCATGTGATATTTCCTTAGAATCACAATAATGATGGCCACCTACACCAAGTTGGTAAAACCAGTGTTGGAGGCAGGGAGAAGTCTTGATGGTGCAGTGTTATGCAAACTTTTTAAAGATAAGACCATATGAAAAAGAGACAACAGATGATGAAAGTTAAATAAATGAACTTCAACAGAATCTATAGGTGTATTTTCATGGACCAGTTCTGTTTATCTGTCAAGCCACTGTGGGGAAAAAGGTTAAATGTGTAGTACGTAATTTCTTCAACTCCAATGGCACCAAACTAATTGCAAAAAGTTTTCTATAACATTGTCAAATATCATGCAGGTAGTCCCACCCCAAACTGTTGCTACTGGTGAGCCAATTTAGATATTTTGGGGATGTTGGGATCGCACAGACAAAAAGCGATGTTGAAAAGAATAGTGTGTACACTTTGTGTGAATCAGCAGATTAATAGTTCGTTTATCATTGTCTGTCCACATTAAGCTGGGATTGAACCATGCATTATATTAAACAAAAGCAAACATCAAACAAAAACATGGCATGAAAACTCAAGACATGAACAGAACTTAGACTTACACACAGTAGTTACAGGTAACACAACACTCAACAAAGACACATGGCAAACATGAGGGCTTAAATACACACAAGACTAATGACTAGACAAGGGACACCTGTGAACAATGAAACAATGAACCAATGACAACATGACACATCAGACAAGGGAACACATGGCGGAATCACATGACAGACATGGAACATGACATGAACAAACCAGAACGTGACAAAAACATTACATACTTCACATTTAATGATTAAAATAACATTTTATGATTTATTTTCCACTCTGATAAAAAAAAACTTCGTACATACAAAAGTCTCGCCTTTTTTTTTCCATTTGCATTTTAAAAGGACACTGTCAGTTACAGAACTGCAAGCAGTATCTAGTATTTCATTGGCAATGTCACCATTGTTGCTTGTGAGGATCAGTCAGACGCAGACGTTCTTCTAAACGATGGTGATCCATCCGTTGCGTCATCTTCCATTGCCTTGATCCCTGCCTGCTCTGTTGTGATGATGTGAAATGATGATGCACCTCAAGAACTCTGGTTCTCAGTTGAATGAGGGAAGTCCTATGAGTCTAATAGACAACAAAAGGTAAAAATCCAAAACATCTTTGACTTTGGTATACTTTTTCAGTTATACTTTATAGAAGTGTTCTCTATAATATCTTATTGATGCTGTGTAGAAAAAAAGTGTTGTGCTAAGGCTCAGACTTATTGTTCAAGGGAGTGGCAATATGCAGCACTCTTCGAAAGTAGTGACAGCGAATTTCTATAATTCTCAAATGAAATAGAGGACATTGAGTCCACTTCTTCAGAAGAAAGGTAAGAATCATGTTTTTCTAAAAGTAGTGGCACTTAGTACATCATTTTAATGAAATAATTACATTATTCTGTTACTCTACTGTTTTACTTGTTTTTCCTGAATAATAATGTGTTCATACTGTATAGCTTCTTACATTTTTCAACAGAGACATTACAGGAATCTGGCAGGGGGAACTGATGAGAGCAGAGCTTCCTATTTTAATATTAGTAGAAGACACATGTGGGAAAGTGCAAGACTCACCATGACCATGAAGTCATTCTGCCCATCGAAGAGGATCTATGTAAAATTCATGGATGACCTGGGTGCAAGTGAGGGAGCAATAGATTCTGGTGGACCAAGGAGGGAGTTCCTCACTCTGCTTATGGAGAACCTTAATGCAGGGGGCATTATTTGTTGGTCCTGGTGAAGCCAAATTCCTGAATTTCAACTGTAGATATAAATAAGCACTGGATATAATTATGGTGCCTTCACAAATATAGAGTCCATCATAGATATGGCTGGGACTTTTGCAGTTATCAAGAACCATCAAACAGCCAGGAAGGTTGCCTTAGACACTGCAGACTGGTACTGTCTTGGTCGCAACCGGTCTGCATTTGAAAGGTGTGCATTTCTGGACAGTATTCATATTGTGGATTATATTTTACAATGCATTTCATAATTGGTAATGTATGTTAGTGTATATTTAATTAATTACATAACTGCATATTTAAAATTAGGTGCCATCCCTTGACTATGGCTTGTACTCAAGTTGGTAATTCTTTGATTATTATAACTCATCAGATTCAAAGAAGGTTTGAAAACCCTGGGGGTTCTGTAGGCAATGCAGGGAAATCCAACTTCCTTTTCAGCAGTTATGTGCCATCAACCTCAACAGTTCACTTACTGCAGCTTCTCTTCATTGATGGAGCCTGAACTGAATCTGCCAGGTTCTTCCAAAGGGAACACAGAAAACCTTGTTCTATTTTTCTGGAGAACCCTTAACCACAGTTAAAGTATGTTTTTATTAAAGGTCAGTAAGTAAAGTTTTTAAATGTATTCCTATAATGTAAAAATGTTATCCACTGATTATTCTACAGATGAACCCAGTGAGCTGCAGTACAGCGACATCATCTTTTTTTACCTCTGGGATTGAGACCTCACCCCAGCATTCACTTCCTGCACACAGTTGAAGAGAACGAGATGCTGTCACTATTGCCAAAAGCAAATGCATGTGCCAACAGCATTTCTCTTCCAACTGTGCATCAAAATTACATTGACTTTAAAAAAAAAAAGATATATGCAATTCAAAATTGCCAAGGCTTTGGGTTTTCATAGTTTTTTTTTTATTCTTTCATTTATTTTTATTATTATTAAGGTTAACATTTATGAACCATGCAGGTTTTTTTCATATGGGTAGTTTAATCAAGTTAAAATATGCCAAGTTTGTGTTCATGGTTATGATGGTTTGTCAAATAAACTGCGCAATGGTTTGTCAAATAAAACTTTTGTTGTTATAAAACTATTACATTACAAGTAAGGTACATTTTTATGCGTGCATGCCATACACACTAGACTAGGAAACATGCTTTAAATACAGGATGAAATAATCTCAAAACTAATCATATTTCTTAAACATAAAATGCCTAACTGTTCAGTTTATGGGAGAAAGGTTCACTGAGTTTTAAATCTCTTTTAAAAATACAAGTACTATTCCATATATTTAAGACATTCTTTAATTGCAAACTGAAATAAAATGAATTACAAAAATATAGTGATCAATGCTGTGGTTGTCAGGAACCAATCAGACACCACATCCTTCACCACACAACATCACTCTCCCCAGAATACTAATCACCTGCACCTGTTCACAATCAATAAGCCTCTGAATAAAAACACTCACCACAGCTTCATTCACCGACAAGCCTCCAACAGGAAGGCTTGACTGTGAATGTCAATCTCTTTTATCATCCAGCAGTTATCTGGAACAGCATTGAGATGGGCTGAATCGCTGTGGGCACAGGAGACTGAGGTTACCAGGTCACTACAAAATTTCATTAATCATTTCAAGGAAGTTTTCGGCCAACCAGTCAGTGATTCCACCATCAGTGATAAGTTAATGCAACTTCGTCAAGACAAAAGACCCGTTTCAGAGTACTCCATTGAATTCCGGACTCTGGCTTCAGTGAGCGGTTGGAACGAAAAGGCTCTCTTGGCTGTTTATCGCGGCGGACTAAATCCTGCACTTCGTCTCCAAATGGCGATCTATGATGATAACCTGGGGCTAGAGAAATTCATACAGCGAACTCTCCGTGTTCATCAACGATCTCAGAGCTGCTATCGAGATGCTCGACTTTCTCATGTCACATCCCCTCATGTCCTCACAAACCATGAGTCTGAAAAACCCCCTGAGGAAATGCAAGTCGATACTCACCGACTCACCCAAGCTGAACGCTCTCGTCGCAGAGAAATGAAGTTATGTCTGTACTGTGGTGGTAAAGGTCATTTTCGATTTGCATGCCCCATTCGGCCACCTCAGATGACGGTAAGCTCCGTTCTGGATCACCACGATGTATCGACACCGCTCACTATCTCTGTAACCTTGAAAATCCTAAATTCCCATGTATCTGCAACAGCCATCGTCGATTCCGGATCAGCGGGCAACTTCATATCAGGGCGGCTCAGCAAGAAACTTAACCTCAGGAAGGTCGACATTCCCAAGCCATATTCCATCCATGCTGTGACCGGCGAGCCCATTAACAAGGAGTATGTGACATCTCAAATAACACCCATCCAGTTGTCTATTGAAAAGCTTCACCATGAAATGTTCGAACCTTTCATTCTTCAAAATAGTCAAACAGACATCATTCTCGGCCGTCCATGGCTAATTCGTCACCAACCTACCATAAATTGGCAGTCCGGCAAGATAATCAGTTGGGGATGTCATTGCTCGCTTAAGAAAAGCGCACACTCTGCTCCCCCAGCCACGGAACCTAAGAAAGTGCTCACTGTGAGTTCCACCTCCATCGAGAGTCCCACGGAGAATCTGTCCACAAATATTCCCTCTTGTTATTCCTCGTTCTCTGACATATTTAACCCTGTTACTGCCTCCAACTTGCCACCCCATAGACCATGGGATTGCGCCATTGATCTGGTCCACGATACATCGATTCCTAAGGGAAAAATCTACTCACTCTCCATTCCTGAGCAAGAATCTATGCGGAAATACATCGAGGAAGCGTTACAACAGGGTTACATTCGTCCCTCTACATCCCCTGCTGCCGCTAGTTTCTTTTTTGTTGCCAAAAAGGATGGAGGGTTAAGACCTTGTATCGATTACAGAGCCCTGAACCAAATCACTGTCAAATTCAGTTACCCACTACCTCTCATCCCAGCAGCCCTTGAACAGCTCAGAGAAGCCAAGATCTTCACCAAATTGGATCTGAGGAGTGCATACAATCTGGTCAGAATCAGAGAAGGGGATGAGTGGAAAACTGCTTTCATCACGCCTGCAGGGCACTATGAATACCTGGTCATGCCGTATGGGTTGGTAAACGCTCCCTCCGTGTTCCAGAGTTTCATGGACGAGGTACTCCGAGACTACCTGGGGCAATTTGTGTTGGTGTAAGTAGTTAATACCATATGGCAACTGTCAAAATGATTGATTGACAGATGGACGTGGCTTTCCTTTGATCTTCCCCCGCCCCTTCCGGTTCCTCCCCTTCCTGTCCCGCCCCTTCCGGTTCCTCCCCTTCCTGTTACCTTTGACCTAGTTCCGCCCCTTCCTGTTACCTTTGACCTAGTTTCCGCCCCTTCCGGTTACACTTTCTGTCAAAATGATGGATGGTTACCTTTGACCTAGTTCCGCCCCTTGCGGTTACAGCTTCTGTCAAAATGATGGATGTGTGACAGTTAGTTTGATTGTTTGATCAAGAAAAGGGAGGTATTGGCCTTGTTAACATAAGCTTTGATGTTACAGTTACAAAGTGATGTGACAGTTAGTTTGAGATGTGATTGTTTGAAGTTGGTGTTTTGGTCACCGCATCCCTGAGCTTTATCAAGGGGAGCTGTGAAAGTGATAAGAAAAAAATGTACAACTATTCACTGGACCAAGCATTATGTTCATTTAAATAAAATGGTGAAAGTTTATCTGTTCTGTAAAAAAGAATATAAAATAAAATCTCACACAAAAAGTTGAAATAAATGTACAACTATTCACTGAACCAAGCATTTCAGTTTAAATAAAATGGTGAAAGTTTATCTGTTCTTTAAAAGAATATAAAATAAAACCTCACACAAAAAGTTTAAATAAAATGGAGTCACAAAAATATTCCAAACAGTTAAAAATGTATTAGAGAGTTGAAGAAAAAAACATACAGCTTATGTAAAACCTCACACAAAAAGTTTAAATAAAATGGAGTCACAAAAATATTCCAAACAGTTAAAAATGTATTAGAGAGTTGAAGAAAAAACATACAGCTTATGTAAAACCTCACACAAAAAGTTTAAATAAAATGGAGCCACAAAAGTATTGCAAACAATCCAATGTATGAATGATCTGACTCTGTCTCAAAAACATAGGGAGCACGCGCGTCTATGTGTGTGTGTGTGTGTGTGTCAAAGCAGGAATTTCCCCCCCCCTCCGCATTGCTGAGGACCTTGAAAGTTTATCTCACACAGAAGTTGAAAAAAGCATTATGTTCATTTAAATGAAATGATTATAAAATTTACATTTAGTCATTCACAAATATTTGACACTGACTCAAGTTGAAAAACCATGCTGTTCAATTAAAAGTATATAAATTAAACAAAAATAAAATCATCTTACTGTTTCACCATGGTTGAAAAAAACCCACAAGTGTTTCCCCTGAAGTCTTTTCTCTCTGTCACACCAGTGTGTGGCTGGCCTGGTATCTGTTTTTGTGACACGTTCCTGAGCCCATTGAAAAGCATTGTGTTCCTTTAGAAGTGTATAAATTAAAATATATCATATATAAAATAAATAGTTTACTAATTGTTGTTCATTTAAAATCTTACTAAATTACTGAAGTTGAAAATCATGCCGTTCATTAAAAAATCTTACTAAATTAATGAAGTTGAAAAGCATTCTGTTCATTTAAAATAAATATTTTACAAATTTACTGTAGCAATTATGTTAGATTTAGATAAAAATAAAATCATCTTACATTTTCACCAGGGTTGAAGAAAAAAAATCACACAGGTAGTGCCTGCCAGCATGGACAGTGTGCGTGACAAATAAGTGATATCATCGCTGTTTTCGAACCACCGGTAATAAATTACTTTTAATTCATAAGACTTATTTTCAGGAGTGACAGTTATCAAAAGGTCTGCCTAAATACTGGGAATGTGAATTGGCCTTGAACCTAAACAGTTCCATTCATAGAGTACTGAAAGAATATAGTGGACACACACCTCCGCCGTTTTCCCATAGTTTTCCACAGGCTCTTACTGTAAAAGGCTATAAAATAGCCAAGACACATGGACGTGTGCCATACCCCATGTCTGGACCAAAAACTTTTGCACCCTCTCTTCTATGACCACCTCATCAAAAATGCAAAACAGTGGGTACTTTCTCTATAATTAATTTATGCTACGGTGCTGTTTATCTGTAATATGCAATGATGTTTAATCTGAAAAATTGTTTATACATAAGGAAAAGACGGTATAATTCATTAGTGGTGATACAGATATTAAAATGTATCTACTATATTAATTTATCAAAGTGGTTTAAAAATATGGAGCATTGTATTATGATATTGATGTGATACAGATATTAACATGTATCTACTATATTAATTTATCAAAGTATGATTTTTTTTAAAAAAATATGGAGCATTGTATTATGATATCGATGTGATACAGATATGAACACGTATCTACTATATTAATTTATCAAAGTATGATTTTTTTAAATATGGAGCATTGTATTATGATATCGATGTGATACAGATATTAACACGTATCTACTATATTAATTTATCAAAGTATGATTTTTTTAAATATGGAGCATTGTATTATGATTATGTATTATGTTTTTTTTTTTTAATCCATATCACAAAAGTATCAGTTTAACACGACTGTTTTACAGCAATGTTTATTTTGCATTATGCTATGCTGTTTTAACTGTTGTATTTTTTATCCGATGTAACTAAAATCTGCAGCATTGTTTATTTAAGCTGCGGGGTTTCCATAAAGGACCTTAAAATAAATGTTTTGGATTTATTCAGTTTTAAATCTTATTTAGAGATTATTTTAGTCAGACATGCTTATATGTGCATAGGCCCATTTAATTCCTCTTCAGTTACTTACTTCTTACATTTTGCTAGGTTACTTTTTAATTCTTCTTTTACTCTGTCTTTGATTTTAACTTTTAGCAATTTGCATGATAAAATTGTTTAAAATGTAAGCTATAAATATGAATGGCACAATGTGATAACCAAAATAAATAAAAGTCAAGTCAAAGCTATTTATATAGGCTAGCACTTTTCATTGCCATTTAAAATAACATGGTCTTTCCTTCTCTCTCTAGAGACAGCAAACACTGCAGGACAATCAGGCACCCAAGTAACATGTTAGTATGGTTTATATTTTATTTTTAATGAGAAAACATTATAGAGTGCAACCGGCGGTATCTGGGAGTAAAAACATTTACTTTCTCCATACGGAAATTAATTTAAAAGACAGACCTACTGTGAGCTAAGAGGTTGTTAATACATGGTATTTGCTTCTGATCAAGCCTTCAGCTTATTTTTTTTTTGTTGTAATTTATAAAAACAACTACTTTGGGGATGCATTGGATGCGACAAAACCAATAAGAGTCTTTACCGAGTAAAGATTTTGTAAAAGGTTATCTTATTAGATATATTTGTAAAGGTTGTTGAACACAATCCCTAAATAAACGAAACCATTGGATTATTGGAACTTAATAGTTTTGGACTAAATTAAGAATGTTAACCTGATTCAACTAAATGGCATTGAATTAATCTCATGTAATAAACTGAAGTTTACTGAAATAAACAATGTAAATTAAATGCAACATTACCCTGTAGAACCTGTTGACATAAAAAGTTGAGTAAATCCACCATATGTTTTCCAACAAAATGTTGATTAAACATTAAAAGTTCAAAACATATGGATGGGTGAATCTTCCCGACAAGTTCCGTAAAAAGCTTTTAGAAAGTAGCTAGGATGTATTTTATTTTGCGCAGACTTTAAGTGAACTTTTACCAACTATTAAGATGTTAAAGTTCAGTTATAGACCTTTAGCGCATTGAGTTGACATTAAAACGTGATATCAATATCGCATTATTGAGTAAGCGAATTCAGGGTTGTTTAATAACTTCAATAGTTATCAAGCACTTGGTGAGATTATTCAGAAAAAGTGACAAAAGTAATTTTCTGATCAATCATCGTACACGGATGCACTGTGTTTTGAGGGTCGCTGGTAGAAAGATTTCTTTGTATTTTTAAAAACATAGATAGATCTACATAGATGTTTTACACGAAAAAAATATTTCAGAGATCCTTGTGCGGTAGGCCTATTCTATTCTATATTTGCATAAAGAGTTCAAATATAAAATGTACATTTAAGCGCTATTTAAAAATGGTATAATAAAATTATGTGGTTTAAACCATCATTTTATTAAATCAAGCCGATTCATATGCATACTGTCGTATATGAACAAAGAGAAGACCTAGAGTTCACTACAGCTAACTGTAGGAAACAGATATCCATGGGGTGAAAGTGTAGGGAAGACACCATACAAAACACACCCGGCAATACGATAAGTGTTCCGATAGTGTTGTTCAAAATGAAACCGCGGTAAACAATTTAAGAACACTAGCACTGTTAAACATGCGGTTCAATAACAATGTACAATATAAACAAGAATCCAACTCTAATGTGACTGAGCTTGTTTCACATATAACTGTTGATAATTAGGTATAATTGTTAGATAGTTTATCAAACAATTGAAACTTGCGCTATGTTAAAACTTTTTGATGATGAGGCCAAAACTGCTTATCACATGTTTTCATAACTTACTGCTTACCGTCTGTTTTCTGGATCAGACCTAAAACTCTTGTGTCAAAGTATCGGTGTAGACGGATTAAAAAATGAATCATCCCGCCATTCACGTAAAAATATAGCCGGTAATTCATTAGCTTAACCGTTGTTTAGCCACATGCATAAAATAACTGTGTATCTATGACTGTGCTGTGAAATGGGCAATAGCTAGACGAGTTTGAAGTATAATAGTTTTATAGGTAACAGAAAAACAGCAATACTCATCTTTCATGTCGATGTTTCGTAGACATAGCTGAAAGATGTTCTAAAAGAAATATCTCATGTAGAAATATCTGTTCATGTTTTTCATAAATTCCTATATGTTTGACCACGCTCGGAGCCTATAGTTTTTGCAAACTGTACAAAAACAAAAAGAAGCAAGATGTAAACGACCTAATTGACTATATAAAATGTCAATTACAAACATACAAAACTGATCACAAGTGGCTTTTCGTATTTGCTTTAAATGGCTCATGTTGTATATACTCTTTAGCAAGTTGATCACTAGAATTTACTTTTGTGCAATTTTATCTGCATAGTCAGATGTGATTCTGTTGTAATAGTTTAAGTGTGAAACAGCATACACTTACTTTTTGCATTAATACTTTGTGTATTTATTATAAACGGTGCTTTTCATCCCCTGTCTTCTTAGTGATTTGGTCTTTTGAATCTTACATGGATGTTTTGGACACGGGTGATTCCTGTATAAAGATTATGTTTTAAAGGTAGGCCATAGTCTTTACAAGTGTGTGACAAAATATGTTATATAAAAATCGCTACAGTGTGACAAAATATGTTGGCTTGTAAAAATACATCCAAATATTTAAGCACAACTATTTACACACATACTAAGCAGGAGAATATCTAATTATAGATTGTGAACACAACATTATCTGATTATTTGGGGTCAGAGAACGATTTTTGAACAAAATTTTGTGCTGGATGTAAAAAATAAAGGTATTAGTTAATAACAAAAACTTTAAATCAACATGAAAACCATAATATAAATAAATAAAATATAGTTTGAAAATTACTTCCATAATATTTTCCTTTAGTAAAGCTATGCCCGTATCACCCACCACAAAGTTTTGCGTTTGTGGTTGAGACCTCGCAGAGATTACACCAATATTAGGGTTCTCAAACATTGCCTGTTTTTTAAGGAATACAAATTTTGCCATTGTTTATTATGTGCAATATATCATTATATGGCCAGTTTGGTTTCTTCTTACTTGTGCAATATACTTGGTTCTAAATACAAAAATTAAAACTCCATCACCAATCAATTATTAAAAACATTTTATTTTAAAAAACTATTTAAGTACATAATGCCAAACAATAGGCTACAACAGTGGTTATTGCAGTTTCTTCATGAGAGATTCTTCATGCTTGAACAAAGCGTTGACCAGGTCGTTGAAAATGCTTTCACAATTCACATAGTCCAGCGGTTCCCTCGTCTTCATGTCGGATTCGCTCGCACATTTGTAACTGATTCATTGAGCAATCAAGATTGTCAATGATTGAATCAATGTTCTTCATTTTTTCGACCAACTGACTGGTGTTTGCTTTCAGAAACCCTTGATGATCTGAGAATATAAAAATTGAAAAATTAAAACAGGAAAAGGAAAATGAAGGCAAAATGGGAAAGAATATAAAGATTGAATCTAACCTTGTATTATCCTGTTTCTCTTCTTTCCCAGTCGCCCCTTTTGGACAGTATTTGGCTTTGATAAAATCTGTAGTAAAATAAATAAGTGCCGTAAAATAAAAGGCTATAGTTACAATTCTGAGTCTGAATAATCCAGGAGCATGACACCGCATAAAATAAATTAATCTGGGTTTATTCTACAAAACTCGATCCAATAGTACCAAAAATATTTCAAATTTGTACATGATGCTGTTAGATCAGAATGTAACTTTCCTTAAAATTAGTCCCAAATAGTTAACTCGGACTGCTTAATTAAGATTAATTTTATACATTACATACGCAAAAAAACTGTTTTAATAGTTTCTCGTGTATTACACTTACAATTTGCTGGCACATTTGATTTGGCAGAAGTCATATTGATCTCAAAGGAGCTTGAATCAGTTATCATAGGCGAAAACACATGGCCATCATCAGATGTAGAGATTTTGCCTGTTTACATAAAATATCTGTCAGTTCATCTGTCAATTGTTCATTTTTTTTTTTCTTCTTTAATTATTGCTGCCATGAATTGAGTTAATTAGTTGCTTTGATAAAATCTGCAGTAAATAAATAAGGTTGATAAGTCTGCAGTAAAATAAATGGCTGATAAAGGCTATAGTAATAGTTACAATTCTGAGTCTGAATAATCCAGGAGCAGGACAGCACATAAAATAAATTCTACAAAACTCGATCCAATAGTAACAAAAACACAAAACAATTCTGTATTGCAAATTTGTACATGACACTGTTAGACCAGAATGTAACCTTCCTTAAAATTGGTCCCAAATAGTTAACTCGGACTGGTTAATTAAGATTAATTTAATACATAGGCGAAACTGTTTTATTACACTTACAATGTGCCGGTACATTTGATTTGGCAGAAGTCATGTTGATCTCAAAGGAGCCAAGAGTTAAACCAGTTATGATAGGTGAAAACACATGGCCACCATCAGATGCAGAGATTTTGCCTGTTTACATAAAATATCTGTCAGTTCATCTGTCAATTGTTCATTATACATAGAGTGCAACAGTGCCTCCCCCACCCCTTTTTCATTCTTATTTCCCATAGTGATTTTAAAAAAAAAATATATTTATATATAAATACGCATATATAGCTTATACAAACATTTCAGTATTTTGAGAGGGTAGGGAGATTATGTCATTCGCAGTGCTTCATTGGAGGGGGCAGAGCTATTTTGGAGTGTGTTGCTTTTTTTTTTTAAAACTATGTTTGACATAATTTTCACTACAGCATCATGGCTCATGGGTAATGTAGTTTTCACCAGGAGTTCAACTGTGAAACATGATTATTTACAAAAAAAAAAAATAAGCTGAAGGCTTGATCAGAAGCAAATACCATGTATTAACAACCTCTTAGCTCACAGTAGGTCTGTCTTTTAAATTAATTTCCGTATGGAGAAAGTAAATGTTTTTACTCCCAGATACCGCCGGTTGCACTCTATAATGTTTTCTCATTAAAAATAAAATATAAACCATACTAACATGTTACTTGGGTGCCTGATTGTCCTGCAGTGTTTGCTGTCTCTAGAGAGAGAAGGAAAGACCATGTTATTTTAAATGGCAATGAAAAGTGCTAGCCTATATAAATAGCTTTGACTTGACTTTTATTTATTTTGGTTATCACATTGTGACAGTGTCATTCATATAGCTTACATGTTAAACAATTTATCATGCAAATTGCTAAAAGTTAAAATCAAAGACAGAGTAAAAGAAGAATTAAAAAGTAACCTAGCAAAATGTAAGAAGTAAGTAACTGAAGAGAAATTAAATGGGCCTATGCACATATAAGCATGTCTGACTAAAATAATCTCTAAATAAGATTTAAAACTGAATAAATCCAAAACATTTATTTTAAGGTCCTTTATGGAAACCCCGCAGCTTAAATAAACAATGCTGCAGATTTTAGTTACATCGGATAAAAAATACAACAGTTAAAACAGCATAGCATAATGCAAAATAAACATTGCTGTAAAACAGTCGTGTTAAACTGATACTTTTGTGATATGGTTTAAAAAAAAAAAACATAATACATAATCATAATACAATGCTCCATATTTAAAAAAATCATACTTTGATAAATTAATATAGTAGATACGTGTTAATATCTGTATCACATCAATATCATAATACAATGCTCCATATTTTTTTTTAAAAAATCATACTTTGATAAATTAATATAGTAGATACATGTTAATATCTGTATCACATCAATATCATAATACAATGCTCCATATTTTTAAACCACTTTGATAAATTAATATAGTAGATACATTTTAATATCTGTATCACCACTAATGAATTATACCGTCTTTTCCTTATGTATAAACAATTTTTCAGATTAAACATCATTGCATATTACAGATAAACAGCACTGTAGCATAAATTAATTATAGAGAAAGTACCCACTGTTTTGCATTTTTGATGAGGTGGTCATAGAAGAGAGGGTGCAAAAGTTTTTGGTCCAGACATGGGGTATGGCACACGTCCATGTGTCTTGGCTATTTTATAGCCTTTTACAGTAAGAGCCTGTGGAAAACTATGGGAAAACGGCGGAGCTGTGTGTCCACTATATTCTTTCAGTACTCTATGAATGGAACTGTTTAGGTTCAAGGCCAATTCACATTCCCAGTATTTAGGCAGACCTTTTGATAACTGTCACTCCTGAAAATAAGTCTTATGAATTAAAAGTAATTTATTACCGGTGGTTCGAAAACAGCGATGATATCACTTATTTGTCACGCACACTGTCCATGCTGGCAGGCACTACCTGTGTGATTTTTTTTCTTCAACCCTGGTGAAAATGTAAGATGATTTTATTTTTATCTAAATCTAACATAATTGCTACAGTAAATTTGTAAAATATTTATTTTAAATGAACAGAATGCTTTTCAACTTCATTAATTTAGTAAGATTTTTTAATGAACGGCATGATTTTCAACTTCAGTAATTTAGTAAGATTTTAAATGAACAACAATTAGTAAACTATTTATTTTATATATGATATATTTTAATTTATACACTTCTAAAGGAACACAATGCTTTTCAATGGGCTCAGGAACGTGTCACAAAAACAGATACCAGGCCAGCCACACACTGGTGTGACAGAGAGAAAAGACTTCAGGGGAAACACTTGTGGGTTTTTTTCAACCATGGTGAAACAGTAAGATGATTTTATTTTTGTTTAATTTATATACTTTTAATTGAACAGCATGGTTTTTCAACTTGAGTCAGTGTCAAATATTTGTGAATGACTAAATGTAAATTTTATAATCATTTCATTTAAATGAACATAATGCTTTTTTCAACTTCTGTGTGAGATAAACTTTCAAGGTCCTCAGCAATGCGGAGGGGGGGGAAATTCCTGCTTTGACACACACACACACACACACATAGACGCGCGTGCTCCCTATGTTTTTGAGACAGAGTCAGATCATTCATACATTGGATTGTTTGCAATACTTTTGTGGCTCCATTTTATTTAAACTTTTTGTGTGAGGTTTTACATAAGCTGTATGTTTTTTCTTCAACTCTCTAATACATTTTTAACTGTTTGGAATATTTTTGTGACTCCATTTTATTTAAACTTTTTGTGTGAGGTTTTACATAAGCTGTATGTTTTTTTCTTCAACTCTCTAATACATTTTTAACTGTTTGGAATATTTTTGTGACTCCATTTTATTTAAACTTTTTGTGTGAGGTTTTATTTTATATTCTTTTAAAGAACAGATAAACTTTCACCATTTTATTTAAACTGAAATGCTTGGTTCAGTGAATAGTTGTACATTTATTTCAACTTTTTGTGTGAGATTTTATTTTATATTCTTTTTTACAGAACAGATAAACTTTCACCATTTTATTTAAATGAACATAATGCTTGGTCCAGTGAATAGTTGTACATTTTTTTCTTATCACTTTCACAGCTCCCCTTGATAAAGCTCAGGGATGCGGTGACCAAAACACCAACTTCAAACAATCACATCTCAAACTAACTGTCACATCACTTTGTAACTGTAACATCAAAGCTTATGTTAACAAGGCCAATACCTCCCTTTTCTTGATCAAACAATCAAACTAACTGTCACACATCCATCATTTTGACAGAAGCTGTAACCGCAAGGGGCGGAACTAGGTCAAAGGTAACCATCCATCATTTTGACAGAAAGTGTAACCGGAAGGGGCGGAAACTAGGTCAAAGGTAACAGGAAGGGGCGGAACTAGGTCAAAGGTAACAGGAAGGGGAGGAACCGGAAGGGGCGGGACAGGAAGGGGAGGAACCGGAAGGGGCGGGGGAAGATCAAAGGAAAGCCACGCCCACTTGTCAATCAATCATTTTGACAGTTGCCATATGGTATTAACTACTGGTGTATATTGATGATATTCTGATTTATTCCAAGAACCCTGTTGAACACCAACATCATGTGGCCCTGGTACTCCAAAGACTCAGAGAGTTCACCTTGTTTCTAAAGGCAGAGAAGTGTACGTTTCACCACACTAATGTCGAATTCCTGGGATACCAACTCAGTGAAAGAGGTGTAGAAATGGATAAGCGAAAGACCGAAGCCATCATGTCCTGGCCCACTCCACAGTCGGTGAAAGAGCTCCAGAGGTTCCTCGGCTTTGCAAATTTTTACCGACGGTTCATACACCGATACAGTTTCTTGACAGCTCCTCTGACCTCCCTGTTAAAGGGAAAACCGAAGGTGTTACTTTGGACCCCAGAAGCAGAGCGTGGTTTTAACTCCCTCAAGGCCGCTTTCACCACTGCACCCTTGCTCCACCATCCAGATCCAGAGAAGGTATTTGTGGTGGAAGTAGATGCCTCCACTACCGGGGTGGGAGGAATTCTGTCCCAGTACTTGGGCTCACCCTCCAAGACCATACCTTGCGCGTTCTTTTCCAAGAAATTATCTACGGCAGAGATCAACTACGACATTGGAAACCGGGAGCTTTTGGCTGTGAAGCTTGCCTTGGAGGAATGGAGGCATTGGTTAGAGGGGGCGAAACATCCATTCCTAGTACTAACGGATCATAAGAACCTTCAGTACTTGAGAGATGCGAAGAGACTGAATCCACGTCAGGCCCGATGGGCATTGTTTTTCACCCGGTTCCATTTCAAGATTTCATATCGCCCAGGCTCCAAAAATACTAGAGCGGATGCCCTCTCTCGCATCCATGCCCCAGAGATCCCGAGGGAGGAACCTGAGACCATCCTGCCCGAGAAGTTGTTTGTCAACCCCATCCAGTGGGAAATCAACGAGCAATTATTGGAACTGTCACGACAACAACCTCGAGTTCCAGGATGTCCCCCCGAGAAGATTTACGTCCCAGAGGACTTCCGAAACTCTCTCATTGCTTCAGCTCACTCCTCCGTAGGCACGGGTCATCCTGGCATAAGCAAAACGTCCACAACTCTCCAACTCAAGCACTGGTGGCCCAATATGCAACAAGACATCACCACGTTTATACAGGGTTGTATCCCCTGTGCCATGTCCAAAGTCCCCAGGAATCTCCCTGTGGGTAAATTAGTACCGCTCCCAGTCCCACATATGCCCTGGTCCCACATTGGGGTAGATTTCGTTACGGATCTACCAGCCTCCGACGGAAACACCTGTATCCTTGTCGCCATCGATCGGTTCTCCAAAGCATGCAGACTAATCCCTCTGAAGGGACTCCCTACGGCCTTTGTCACTGCTGAACTTCTGATGGAGCATGTGTTTCGGAACTACGGCATCCCAGAGGACATCGTGTCTAACAGGGGACCCCAATTTATCTCCCGAGTTTGGCGAGCCTTTTTCACTCTCATGAACGTGACCGTAAGCCTGTCATCAGGGTACCATCCACAAACAAATGGCCAAACCGAACGGAAGATCCAAGATGTAGGACGTTTTCTGCGTACCTTCTGCCACTCCAACCAAAACATCTGGAGTCGTTATCTCATCTGGGCAGAGTACGCACCAAATTCCCCGAGACAGTCATCCACGCAACTAACTCCTTTCCAGTGTGTGTTGGGTTACCAACCTCCATTGTTTCCATGGTCCGGCGAACCCTCAGAAGTACCAGCAGTAAACAAGTGGTTTCAAGAGAGCGAAGGAGTGTGGAATCAAGCCCATCATCACCTTCAGTAAGCAGTGAATCGCCAACGGCATTTTGCAGATGCTCACCGCCGTCAAACTCCTGAATATCAACCCGGACAGTTAGTCTGGCTCTCCACTAAAGACATCCGTCTACGTCAACCTTGCCGCAAACTCAACCCCAGATACATCGGACCTTTCCCCATCGTAAGACAGGTAAACCCAGTCACCTACCAACTCCGCCTACCTCCAGAACATCGAATCCACCCCACGTTTCACGTCTCCCTCCTGAAACCTCACCACCCACCTGTACCCAACTCAGCCACGGAACCAATCCCTGAGGATAACCCCCCGATACCGCCTATTGAACCAGAACCCATCTATTTGATAAAGGAAATATTGGACTCCCGACGTCGAGGTGTTCGGATTGAATATCTGATAGATTGGGAGGGGTATGGACCTGAAGAAAGTTGTTGGGTACCCCGGAACGACGTCCTTGATCCCAATCTGCTCCGAGAATTTCACGCTCAATATCCTGACAAACCTGCACCACGGCCCAGAGGTAGACCACCACGACGTCGGGGTCCAAGGTCCGCTGGCGCGGACTCTGGAGGGGGGGGGTAATGTCAGGAACCAATCAGACACCACATCCTTCACCACACAACGATCACTCTCCCCAGAATACTAATCACCTGCACCTGTTCACAATCAATAAGCCTCTGAATAAAAACACTCACCACAGCTTCATTCACCGTCAAGCCTCCAACAGGAACAGACCATTTCCCGCTGTCTACCAAAGTCGTCTCCTCGTCGTCTCCAACCAAGTAACGTATACTCACCTGTGAATTACTAACCTCTGCATTCTTGTTCCACTGTCTTCAGACATCCTATCCGAGTCCTGGTTTCCTGCATTCCCTGTCTGGATCCCTGTTCCCTAGAATCCTGTATTTTCCTGAGTCCCTGTGTTCACACCGAGTTGTCTCATCCACGACGACACCTGAAAGAGAAAAGACAAGTATGAAAGATCTGTGACCGCTTGACATCCAATTAACCTGAAGAGGACCTGCTCACCTGTTACCTGCCCCGCACGTAGAGACCCTCACCGCATCTGCATCTGAACTCTGAGAATACTCACCTATGCACTTGTGTCACGTTCAATAAAGCTGTGTTTGGATTCACTTACCTCTGTCTCCTTGCCTGTATCCTGACAGTGGTTCGCATCATCGGTAAGTGGGTTACATGCAGCATGTAAACGGGTAACATTGTCAGGATTTAATGTTAGGTTACTTTCTGGAACTATAATTTGCTCATTATCTTCCCGAACTACATGGCCATCATAGTCAATACCAAAGTCATCAGTTTCTTCCTGTGTGAGAAGCTCCAGATTTGGCTGCAACAACATACCCGTGTACCACATAGCCTGGGGTGTCATGGATTGGCCTGAACTTAAAGTATGGTTGTTCCACTGCTGGCAAAATTCTCTCGCTGACCGCTGTATCCTCCCAAAGTACACAAAATGCAAAGCCCATAAATGGACTTCACTTGTGGAGTCCAGGATTTCAGAGTGTTCCATATACTGGAAAAGTTGCTTATAGAAGTCTGACACCACCCTATATATTACATCACCCCAAAGGCGTTCAATTCTCTGATTATGAACACTTCGGCCCACTATAAAACTCCCTCTTTTACTACCTCGATTATTTATCCTGTACCTGGCAACTTCAATGTTCTCACCTCCTCTGACTCTGTAAGGCAAACCAAATCTTGCAACACCCTGCTGAAAAAAGGTAATTACTGTACCATTGGCAACCGCAATGCTAGCTCCACAGATGAGGCATACAGCTTTATCTTTAACGTTAGTGAAGAGGAATTCTGTCTCCCACTCCTCGTTAAAATAATAAGTCTTCTTCTTTTGTGCATGACCTGCATCATCAGCTATAATTAATACTTTTTTCTTTCTTATAGTTCAATTTATCTTATGTATGTACCGTCTGCCCGCGACCGCCTCAACTCACAGAAGTTACGTTACGTTTTTTTTTCCGAGTCATCCAAATATATTTTTAATGATATTCGTGTCGCGGTCGGTCGAGTCATTTGAAATAAAGATGCCTATTAAACCTTTGTAATTTATACAGTACTATACACAATGTTCTATGAAATGCATAGCTCTACACTTTATTGGCTGAATAGCCTTTATTGCTTGAGACAGGCACCCACCTTCCCGAGGCTTCGTGCATTGGAAAGGAGGATCCTCTGCGTTCCAGCATCAAGTGCAGCCAGTGAGCGCACATTCAGCTCCGCAGGTCGTGTCATAGAGGCGAGAAGAAACCGTCTCAACCCAGGGACGGTTGATTCAATATTATTTCTACACAGCGGGAGGAAAGCTAAAAATAAGTAGGCTAATCTTCTCTTTTAGGCCACCAACGGCACCTTATAGCCCTTTTAAGCCCAAGTTAGGCTTACTGTATCTGATTTAGGTTCCTGTGTTAGTTTTATGGATATATTTGTGTAGGCTAAACAATGCAGCCTATTTTATGTTCTCATACAAATGCATATTTTGCCTTTATCTTGTATTAGGCTACTTTTTTTACCAACAAGTGGCACCCTTTAGCCTTCTTTTTAAGCCCAGGTTAAGTTTACTGTGTGTTTCAGTTTTCAGTTTTACTTTCATGGGTATTTGTGAACATTTATTTATGGATATTATAGCCTCAGTCTTTGGCTTAGCCTACCTGTTTTTGTTCGTCTAAAATGCGTTAATAAAGACTTTATTAACATATTCTATGCCTGCATTTTGTGCTTGTGAGAGCTTCAATTACACATCCACGTGGCGAAATAGCCTAAGCCTACTAATACAAGTGGGAAATCCTTATGTACCTTTTGAATGTTTAGCGTTATTAACTTGACTACATGCTGACGCGGGACAATGTTCGATTTCCCAACACGTTGAACTGAGCAATGCCATTGTACCATTTTAATAGGCTACTTTTAAACGCATATAGCTCAGTAATAACAGTTTTATGTATTTTCTGAGAGGGGGCGGGATTTTTGTTGGGAAAGTCGGGGGAAAGACACACACTTCGATTAGACTGGATAAACACATGCAGCATCTTAATTGTTAAGAAAATGAAACGAAATAAATGAATAAATCAAGCCTTTATTACATAACACTAGGCTATATCATACAGCATCCAGAAAAAGAACAGGGACTTCTCAGACTTCCTACAATGCAATTGAGCAATGAACAATGCCAGCATCATCAGTATAAGCACAAATGACATCAAAATCATTAATATGTATATGTGACCAGTCACGGAAACTAGGGACACAAGTCGGTTCTGGGGCATTTTGAGTTATTCATAGATTCTGAGAGTGTAATATCCAAGCTTTCCAACGATGTGTAACATGTGGAAATCTGATAATATTTGGAGAAGTTGTGGCCATTTTAAAGTAGGCACTTAAAAAAGCTCAAAGAGGAGAAAACGAGCTAAAGATTGTGCAGTTCTCACCTGTCTCTGCTGCTGGGGGTGACAATAGGGCTCATTTACATCTCATTTAGATAAGCCATACCCCCTGTAAAGCTCCTCCATGTGCTTTACAGCTTTTTTTACACTTCGAATGAGTGCACTTCTGCCGCACTAGGCGAAAAACAATTGTGCTGCCCCTCTATTTGCAACGTACCAGCAACAACACACAAAGACCAATAATGCCATATAGCCTGCATATAACGCGAAACCAGCAACAACACATAAAGACCAATATGCCATATACATATAACGCAAAACCAGCAACAACACACAAAGACCAATATGCCATATAGCCTGCATATAACGCAAAACCAGCAACAACACACAAAGGCCAATATGCCATATACATACAGTATAACGCAAAACCAGCAACAACACACAAAGACCAATATGCCATATACATATAACGCAAAACCAACAACAACAAACAAAGACCAATAAGCCATAGGCCTACATATAGCGCAAATAGTACGCAACGCTCGTGTGCCCAAAATGTCAACAATATTAAAGTTTATGTAGGAGGCAAATGCCTGCTGGCATTTTTCTTTAAGCAGTCATTTCTGCAATTTTCCAAATAATCACATTTCACCTCCTCAAATTACTGTTGCAAATCTCTTTACACCACTTTCTTATGTGCGTATACACACACAAATGAAATGTCCGCAAGCACATTATATCATCAGCAGGTTCAGCATCTTAAATAACGACTAAAGAGCAAATGAAGCTTAACTTACATTTCAGAAACACGCACGGCAGGCCTTCATCGCAGCAAAGGTCTTAACTGCATCCTCTATTTCGATTCTCCGTCACATATGAAACAGCCAGCCACCGCTGTCAGCGAGCCGAGCCGCCGTATTGAAGCACTGAGGGCGAGCGCGCTGCGCCCATACCTCCGGTTCAGTTTCCCGAGCCCACGAAGTGCGGCGAAAACATTTTCGGTGTAACTGCCAGACGGTTCAGCTCGTCTGCGACAATCTTTGCGGCATCCATCTTCATTGAATTTTGATATCAGAGAGAGCTGGCCAGAGCACAGCATAATAAGTAGCCATGTGGTTGACTTGGAGGGCGGGGGCAAAAGCGCCGGGTTATTCAGTATGGAAATACACACAGACAATGACACGCCACGCCCCTACTGCATGCTAGAATCTCGGAAAACAAGCCGATTTCAACCTCAAAATGTAAGCTTTTAAATATACCAATACTGCTATCTCAAACATGGAGAGGCTTCTTCGTGATTTCAATTAACAGATTCTCCAAAAAATTGAAAATCACCAATTTTGAAAAAAAACTCTTCTTTCTCATTTTGCTCGAAAGTTGTGCTGCCGACTTGTGTCCCTGGTTTCTGTGACGGGTCACATATGCAGCCTACTTGCCTAAAACAAGTGTGACTCCAGCATTATGTGTTTGACTGATAATCGAACGAATCAGTGCATCGAGGTCAATGTCTGAAATAGTGCTAAAATTAGTCTCAATGCCATACTGAAGACGTTGTCTTCGTACTGTTCGACGGCTCACTCCCAAACAGGTAGAAATAGCTGTCCATGACATTCCTGTCTTTCTCAGCTGGGTCAACTGCTCTCTGGTCAGATCATACCTTTGTAAGGATATACAGGTGCTGGTCATATAATTAGAATATCATCAAAAAGTTGATTTATTTCAAGAATTCAACTTAACAGGTGAAACTAATATATTATATAGACTCATTACATGCAAAGTGAGATATTTCAAGCCTTTATTTGTTATAATTTTGATGATTATGGCTTACAGCTTATGAAACCCACAAATCAAAATCCCAGAAAATTAGAATATTACATGAAATCACACAGTAATTACACAGGTTTAAATAATTATTTTTTATCTCTTTAAACTACTCTTCAGTCTACAATGTAATAAAGGTAAGTATAGAAATATCACGTTAGCAAAAGCATGCTAATGTATGGTTCGTTACTTACCTTCGTAATTAAAGATTTAATTTTCTTGGAAGAAATTGTACCCTTTGTTGAGTTTTGAGTGCAGAGCGATTGAAGGCAGCTCCACAAGTCGAAAAACATCCGCTGATGTAATTGATGGTAGATTCTTGTAAAGAGTAAAGTTAGCGCGCCTGACTACGTTTCACAGGAAGTCGCTTTACACAACAAACGCTGAACCGGATGTGCATTCTAACTGCCATGAAAAAGGCCCATACTGCAAGAACGCCGTGTCGTCCAACTAATAGAGGGGTTTGTTGCTGTCTGGTTTCATTTGGTTTATAGTTTTTTTGTATTTTGGGGTTGATGCTCACTGATTTTGGGAACAGGAGCATAAAACTATGTGTTTGCTCCGTGTGAGCTTGTCTCCCCTGGGGCCTGTACCATGATGGTAGTTGAACAAACTCAGGGTTACAGGATTAGTTTTGAGTTGACAAAACCAAACCAATCCAACCAGGCTTTGTTGGTACCATGATGCTGATCATCTATTTTCTCTGTCAACTCAGGCTTTGATCCTGAGTTTAGGAGTTTAGGTGTGACATCAGTAGCGAACAGCCATTCACACGTTGAGAAAGAATGAAACTGAGATTAATTTCTCGCGAGAGAAGCAGCGCAATTCACTTATTGTCATGAGTCTGGTATCCTTCTCTGTCTCCCTCTTCTGGTTACACACACACTTTACCTCACGCACCTACAATCATCCTCAGCTGTTTCTAGTTACACTCTCATTACACCCATTCTCTCACACCTGTTCTCTCTCTCCTCTAATTGTTTGTGCTATTTCACGCTCTCCCTTTCCTTGTTTCTTTGCCAGATTATTTCGTACCCTACACATACAAGAGGCATCTTCCGACCTGCTGTATCTGTCCTGTCCGAGTCCTGTCCTGTCTGAGTTTGATCCGTCTGCCAGCCTGGCTCAGGGTTTGGTTATCTCTATTTGTTCTATTCTAAACCTTTGCTCTACACTCTGTCAAGCCCGCCTGCTGCCGACGAACGCCAGAGCATCCAACCATAAGACCGCTCATTCTCCAAGGGCTCAGTGAACAGAGCCCGCCGGATCCTGTTTTCAGACTGTTTGCTGCTGTCTACTTGAAAGAGAGACTTTTTCCTTTTATGTTATTGGAGCGTCAGCATTTACGGCTCCTTTTTCTGTTATTTATCTAGAGACATATTTCCGTTGGACTGTGTACACTCTCTTAATTAAAGACACTGTTATTTGCATTTCGCTTTTGGGTCTTACCTTTCTTCACAACACTTATTAAATAAAAGTATTAAAATAGTAAGAATTTAAACAAATTTACACAGCAAGAAGAAAACAGCTGTCTATGAAAGAGGACTGCTAAAAGAAAAAGTCTCGCTACTGTTTATCAGTGCAAGTAAAAGTTCTGAAGTTATTTTATACAGCTGATAAAGGTATAGAGAGAATTGAACATTTAAGCTCACATGTAGTCATTTTATAGCTTCATCTATTAATGCTAAAGCGTATTTTTATGACCTTTATATATTTATTCATTTAAACTGCGTAATAATAATTGATGAACTAAAATTGTACATGTGATTGATTAAGGGTATAATAATTACATAAATAATATCTAAATCATACAAATTTTTTATTCTAAATAAGCATCACTAAAAACCAGACGATTTTGTCTTTAAAAATCATTTGCTATGTAGTGACTTTAATTTAGAGTAGAAACAGGTGGAGTTACTTTATCGCATCAGACATGTGTCACTTTGCTCACAGCTGATTGGTCCAAGTTCAGTTTGCAACCTCTTACCGAGAGTCCCGGTCCCGCGGACCAGGTTAGCCGTGGAGCGTAAGTTACTATGGCGATGAACACTGCTTAAAGCCAAACCACTTTCATGGTCCCTAAAACCCAGGGTTGTCGCAAACTAAACTGAAACATAGCTGGCTAGCCACCTAAACCGGCTTCATGGTATAGGCCCCTGGTGTCCGAATTGAGTTAATTTGTTTGTTCCTTTGTTTTCTATCGTTTGAATATTTGTATATCGGTTGTGATTTGATTTGTGATTGGTTATTTATTATTTTTATTATTATTATCTGCTCCATGATTATACTGTGATACCATCAACCTGTGGGTTTTTGTAATTATGTTTTTGAAGTTTATTTGTTTTTAATTTCTTTTCAGCCTCTGGGGTCCCACGGGTGAAGGGTCTCTTGTGGTGGTGCTCCTCCAATGGTTGCCGTGTGACATTTTTTTTTTTTGTGAAGTGTTTCCGTTGTGTGCACGGTGGTGTGTGTGTGTGTGTGTGTGTGCTGTTGACTAACTAGCTTGGTGATCACTTTTCCTGTGGTGAACCTCAGCCCTGTAAGTTTGAGTGTTTTTGTGAGTTGTGCAAATATTAGTTATGTAAAGTGTTGTGTCGTTTGTTTGTTTTTTTGTTTATTTTGAAACCGTTGTCAGCCATGCACCTCTAATAAGTCGTCAGACGCTGCCTTGTACAACGGATGCTATTTTTTATGTGGTATTTTTCTTCTTTCTTTAAATTTTACTATGTATTAATACAATTTTTTACTTTTTCATGATACCCATGTGTCTGCCTACCTTCTTAAGAGAGTCAAACCTGTGTGACCTAATCTTTAGGTATCATTCATATTTCCCCGGGTGAAATTCCCAAGGGTGGCATAGTCGAAATTCCTTGTGCCTGACACCTGTACTAGGTGTGCCACAATCTGATGCTCAAGAAACATTTATTATTATTATTATTATCAATGTTGAAAACAGTCATGTAAAAAGATTCTTTGATGAATAGAAAGTTAAAAAGAACAGCATTTATCTGAAATAGAAAGCTTTTGTAACATTATTAACTACCGTTCAAAAGTTTGGGGTCAATACGATTTTTTTTTGTTCGTTTTGGGAGAGAAATAAAATTAATCAATACTAGAAAAATGCTGTTTTTTTTATATATTTTGCGAATTTAAGTGTCCATAAATAGGTCAAGCAAAACAAATGTATTTATATCTGAGAACTTTTTGTACACACACTTAACTGCAGAAACTGAAATGAAATACACTCGGTGGTACACTACAAATCTTTACATTTACTTTTAGTCATCTAGCAGACGCTTTCATCCAAAGCGACTTACAAGCGTGTATTCATGAAGAGACAAAACAATGCAGGAAGGGCTCAAAATACAACAGTTCCGGGTTCGCGTGTACTAGGCTATCAACTTCCTGTTCAACTTCCTGTTTATACACAGACAGATATGGCTCTCTTTTATAGTCGTTGTCTTCAGGACCTACCTCGCCTGACGGTAAATGATGTAGACCGACTCGTAAAAAAATCATGTGCTGCTCCCAACAGCAGGCGGGAAAAAGGATTTAAAATGTACATCGGCAGCTATATCGACAACTATGAGGGTAAGTAGCTACGTACTTACTATATTAACCCCTCAGGTTGTGTTCGGGTCATTTTGACCCAGAGAAAATTTCAATAATTTAATGTTATCGCATTGGACTGAAACTTAGTGACTTTGTTCACAGAGGGTAACGTTATTAGTACTTCTCAAATTTTTTTGAGAAAAATTTAAATGAAATGAAAATTTGACAATTTTCGTAGTGGAGAGCGGGGCACAACGTAACGTGGGGCTAGTTGTAACACACTTGTTTTAAATACTTCCACACATGCCAGCATGACGAAACCTCTTTTACTGTCTATGGACGAAACTTCGTGTATTTACTAGTTGCCATATCAATACTATATAGAGGGGGGAATGCGCCAAAGATATCTTTGTAAGATATCACTGAACATTTATTTAACCATTGCAAAATTATTTTTCTAACTAATGTTCATTTTTCATCTTCTTAGACAAATCTCATACATTAAAAAATGCCATTATTTTATATGAAAAAGTTAATAATTGTATTTTATTGAGAAAATATTTTGGTTTGACTTGTGTATATTTTTTATTAGATCAGATAACATTTTAAGCTGCTATATGGTCATGTTACAATGTGCCCGTCATATGTTACAATGCACCCCACCTATGGGGCATGCTGTCACATTTCACTTCCAATCTTTTGGGGTATATCAAGCAAAAAGTAAACGCTGTATTAATAAAACAAACCCACATAATTGTACTAGACGTTGGGAAATTAATGTGGGGAAAAATAAATACTATAAACCCTGAGTAGATTTACACAAACTGAGAAAGTCAAAAAGCGTTACGTTGTGCCCCACTCTCCCCTACTTTTTATTATCTCCCAATATTGGATTAAATTTTTTTGTCAACTTGTTCTCTTTGAATTAGGACTGGTTTTATATTTCTTTTTGCATCTAATTAATCATAGGTCTCATTTATCTGAGAATAGGCATCTAATTCTTTGAGTAATATATATATATATATATATATATATATATAATTTTATTTTTTTATTTTTTTACAAATTTTGACATTTTTTACTAAATAAACAAAAATGTATGTTCATCTTTCCCCCTAACATTGTCAATGAAAGACAAGGTGACAGGAGAGGTCAGCGTGAGGGCAGTCTGTCATAGATCCATGAGGAAAAATGAAAAGCCACATGAATTGAGAGTAGGGTGACTAGGGTCAATGTTAGGGTAATGGGTAGGCCTGCTGATAAGTTGCCCATATCAGCTGATAAGTAACATTATCTAAATGTATATGGCTTAGTCTCTGTCTACTGTTTATGGACGTGAATGGGTAGGCCTACATTTTAACATATGTGCCTCTCATCTAGAATACACTGTATGCTTTTATTAGTTATATTTTCCTCTTGTTAACAGTTTAGCTCTTGAGAGGTATTTGTCATCTAAGCTTCTATTTCTCCCTAGATGGTGTTAAAACACTCGAAACCTGTCATTTTGGCGAGCACCAACTGCTCCTGTGTGGCGGGGTGTGCCTTATGCAACCATTTGGTTGCACTACTGTATCAAACAGCGCACTTCTCACAATTAAGCGTCCCTGCTGTACCCCCAGTGCACAGTTACACAGACACTGTGCAGATCTCGCATAAACCAATGACCTTGGTAAGTCATCTGTCTGCATGTGAATTGCACATGTAGCTATTGTGATGCCATGTCAAAATGTGTCTTTGCTGTCAGGGTGTTAGGCCAGGTCCGGTGGGAGACATGGAGGTCGCCAACACCAGAATTCAACCGCTGTTTAAGTGAGGTGAGATTACATTACCTTTAGTTTATGTGTTTAATATGTACGCTGCAGTTTTTTTAAAACGTTTTTTCAATTTAACTTTTTCAGAAGTTCTCTCTACAAAGCACTGGACGGGGAAATGCCAGATCTAGCCACACTGAGGCCACGTCCATACGAAGCCATAGCTTTCCCTATCCGATCTTTTTTTTCCTCGTTCTAAAAAAAAACTCTGTAAACACGGCGCCGTCTCAAGAAATATCTGCGTACACACGAAACCACTGAAACCGATGTAGTATACATGCCAGACCCGTATGAGGCGCTGTATTTCTGACACAGATACACTAAAAACAGAGAAGAAGACTTGCGCATAAACCTTGCGCGCTGTATACAATAGGCCTAATATTAGGAACAGTAGCTTCTTTTTTTTTCTTTCTTTTTAACCAAGAACTTTTTTGAACAATATGAAAAACCATAAATGGCCTGGTACAAAATAGGAATGAGTCACGATATTCGATTAGTTAGCAGACGCATAAAGCTAGCCACAAAGAACCGGCAAATAGCCTAATCATTATGAATGTGTCAAATATAGCAAGGAGACAGTTTAATTATTTATTAATAAACTAGTGTTCCCTTTCGTTGTCACTCCGAGTTACGTCGGATGATGACGATTGGGGTTTCGTTTAGAAAGCCTATCAACTTCGAGTATTACAAAACGAGCCAATGGCAAAGAAATGCCATGGGTCTGCGGAATTTGCATAGCGTATCTCCGCCCTACCCCGTGGGTATAAAAGGAGGACGCCGGCAACATGCAGATATGTTTTCGCTTCGGAGCCAAGTTAATTCTTCACTCCACAAGCCATCTCTGAACTGTCAACTTTACAGATGAGCGAGATTCTCTGGTGTTGGTGTGACGGCGATCTCCCGGCGAGCGTGCACTTCCTGCTTATCTGTGCAGTGGTTTGCCAGTGAGTGTGTTTCTCCCCGGGCGCTTCAACACTCTCAGAGTTTCTTTTCTCTCATAAAAGAGCTTGCACGTGGCACGTCTTTTTAAAGATGCATCGCCCGTGCACTTCTGGTTGCGGTAGACTGGTGGCCGACTTTGATGGGCACGAGCGCTGCATAGTGTGTTTGGGCATTGATCACGCTAGAGCAGCGCTCGTGGATGACTCATGTTCTCACTGCGGGAACATGACCATCGCAACATTACGATCAAGACTCAGTGATCTCGCAAGAGTGAGGGTCCCCTCATCCACACCCCAATCTAGCGCCTCCATGAGAGGTTCTACTTCGGCTGGTGGCCAGGGTGATCTGAGGGTAACGGTTTGGAACAAAGCGCCGACTATCCGTCCGTGCCCAGCCGCACCCTCTCCAATGTTGCAACCCGCGAGTGTTCAGGGGATTTCCGCGGGACCATCTTCTGATGCCCCGCGGATTTCCTTTGGCGCTCCAGAGGAGGACACTATGTCTATTGCAGCATCACAAGGTGGGTCTGGTTCTTTTGGAAGTGAAGATTCGTCACAGCTGCCACCTTCCGGTGTGCATACGGCTGTGCTCGAGTCCGATCCGGAGATGACGGCCATGCTTTCCCGGGCCGCCGCGAGTATCGGTTTAGAGTGGTCCCCTCCACCCTGTCCCGAGCGGTTGGATGATTGGTACTTGGGTAAGGCCGCGGACCCCCGTCCGCATCAAACCCCAATACCTTTCTTCCCGGACGTGCATGTTGAGATCTCGAAGTCCTGGAAGACCCCCATGTCTTCCCGTGACCGCTCGTTGATCTCATCCGCCTTTCCTCCCCTCGATGAGGCGGCTGCATAGGCACTGACATTATATATGCAATTTACATATATTGACATATATTAAATTTATGTATGGCAAGCTCAAGAAGCATACTAGTCTCTTAGTGTGGAAGATGCTAAGGATTATTTGACTGTTAAAGATTGCAGTGTTGAGGGCATACGAATTGGTCCCAGAGGCCTATCGACAAATTTAGGTCATGGAAAAAAAAAATTGATGGTCGAACACATGTTGAGTTTGTACATAATATTTTAGTTAATTTCACAATTAATTTCAATCGTTGGTGTACAGCTTCTGACGTGGAAACTTTAGACGGTTTGAAGGATTTGATGTTACTTGAATGGTTTAAAAAATTTTTAACAACGTGCAGCAACATATGTTAGTGAGCATAAACCAGACACGGCAAATTAGATTTTTTTTCTGATTCATAAAACCTGCTTTTGCTACAAAAATGCTGGAGAAAAATTTCAGAAAGAATTGTGGCATGATCCTAGCAGATCTTCCAAAATGTTGCATGCTTCGTCTGACAGACAGCGTCTTGTCTTTGTTGGAGAAAAAGATAGAGAAAACAGGTGTAATTATTGTCATGAGTTTGGAAAAATTTGTGTCCGTCGTTGAAATCAAAGTTGTCTTCAGTGAAATCTGTTGTTCTGGCTGTGTCTGCTTCATAAGTGAATAATCTGCAGAAGAGTTGCTCGTCATGTGTTAACATTTTCTCGTTACAGATGTAAATCACACCAAAGAGCCGCCAAACCTTCGGCCTGTGGTCAGACCCTTCGTTTCTTCGGGAGGGAGTGCCTCTGGAACAAGTGTCCAGGCATGCTGTGGTTTTTATGGATGGGCACGTACAACGGGCATGCAGTTGCTGGGGTTTGGACGGGTCCCCACCTGCATTTGAATATCAACTGCCTCAGTTTGCTTGCTGTGTGTCTTGCTCTGAGCCGTCTAAAGATCTAAAATAGCTAATAGTGCGGCCTGGTCTCTCAACTTATTTTGAGGCCCTCAGCTCAGTGAGTTTCTGATTTATAGCTAACCCTTGCTAGGCCCTAGTGGTTCCAGGAAATCCCTGAATCTGCAATAATAATAATAAACAAAAATAAAAAAACACTACATTTTAGTTTTAAAATACATTTCAATATAACAAACTGCATTATGACATGACCAACTTTAGCAAAGCTGAGTGAAAATCAATGGGCCAAATATTACTTTAAAACTATACACCATCTTAAAAAATTGAATGATCTTGCACTTTACTATAACGTATACAGATTTTACTCAACATTTAACACCATAGCTATGCTTGGGGATATCAACACAAGAGCAATACAAAATACACTTAGTAACATACTCATTGCATCAATTTTGACTCGGTCCAGGGCCGCTTTTGCTTTTCCTTCTTTGTCTTTGTGATAAAGTGAGGTATGTAACTTTCAATTCATAGAACCAAACAATGGGTTTTGTGTTCAAAATAAGTTTATTTACTGTTTTGTCTCACATGTGTCGAATGGAAGGTGCACATTTCATTGCGACTCATGTTCCCTTTCGTTGTCACTCCGAGTTACGTCGGATGACGACGAATGGGGTTTCGCTTAGAAAGCCTATCAACTTCGAGTATTACAAAACGAGCCAATGGCAAAGAAATGCCATGGGTCTGCGGAATTTGCATGGCGTAACTCCGCCCCACCTCGTGGGTATAAAAGGAGGAAGCCGGCAGCAAGCAGATATGTTTTCGCTTCGGAGCCAAGTGTATTCTTCTCTCCACAAGCCATCTCTGAATTGTCAGCTTTACAAACGAGTACCTCGAGTGTTGGTGTGACGGCGATCTACGGCGAGAGCGTGCTTCCTGCTGATCTGTTGCAGTGGTCTGCCAGTCGGTGCGTTTCTCCCCGGGTGCTTCAACACTTGAGTTTTCTCTCACTAAAAGAGCTTACACGTGGCACGTCTTTTTAAAGACGGCTCGCCCGTGCATTTCTGGTTGCAGCGGACTGGTATCGGACTCTGATGGGCACGAGCGCTGTCTAGTGTGTTTGGGCTTTGATCATGCTTGAACAGCGCTCGTGGGTGACTCATGTTCTCGCTGGGAACGTGATCATCGCGTCATATATAGGTCGAGACTCGGTGAACTCGCAAGAGTGAGAGTCCCCTCATCCACCCCCCGATCTTCGGCTGGTGGCCAGGGTGACCTGAGGGTTACGGTCTGGATCTAGGCGCCGACTATGTGTCCGTGTCCCCAGCCCCCCTCTTCAATGACGGTGCCCGCTAGTGAACTGCTGATTCCCGCGAGTCTACCCTCTGGTGGCCCGCGTGTTTCAGTTGAAGCTACAGAGGAAGATGCCATGTCTGTTGCAGCATCACTAGGTGGGTTTGAGTCTTCTGGAAGTGAGGGCTCGTCACAGCTGCCACCTTCCGGTGTGCATACGGCTGTGCCTGAGTCTGATCCGGAGATGACGACCATGCTTTCCTGGGACGATGGGTTTTGGGTAAGGCCGCCGACCCTCGTCCACGGCAAACCCCAATACCTCTCCTCCCGGACGTGCATGATGAGATCTCGAAGTCCAAGAAGACCCCCTTGTCTTCTCGGGACCGCTCGCTGATCTCATCCGCCTTTCCTCCCCTCGATGGGGCCGCTGCCCATGGGTACACTGGGGTTCCCCCGGCTGAACGCTCTGTTGCGATGCTATGTGTCCTCAGAGTGCTTCTTCTCGGCGCAATCCTAAGCACCCGCCCGTGGCCTGTAGTTTTTCGTCTACGCTTGTGGCGAGATCCTATAGCGCCACGGGACTGGCAGCCGCCTCACTGCATGCCATGGTCATTCTGCTGGTCCACCTGACCCAGATGCTCATAGACCTGCACGAGGGCGGGACTGACCCAGGGCTCTTCACTGAGCTGCGCGCCGCCACTGACCTTGCTCTCTGAGCGACGAAAGTGGCCGTACGCTCCCTGGGTCAGGTGATGCTCACCAGTCTGTGGCTGAACCTGTCTGATGTGCTGGATGTCGCGCGGAACCCGTCTGTCCGACATTCCCATATCCCAGGTCGGCCTCTTCGGCGGTGCGGTTGAGGGCTTGCCCAACAGCTCTCAGCCGCCCATGAGCAGAGTGAGGTTGATTCTGTCCCGACGGCCCCGCCGTCCGCTCAGATCCCTCGTCTGCCCACCGCCGAAGGCGCCCTCCCGCGGCTCCCACCCCGCCCGTTCTCGGGCCGGCTCTGGGGGCCGCGGGCAGACGCCACAGCCCTCTCCAGCCCCGCCCCCCGCTACACGCCGGGTTAAGCGGCGCTCGTGAGACGGGCACCTCGGCGATGGAGCAGACTGAGGTTGATTCTGTCCCGACGGCCCCGCCGTCCGCTCAGATCCCTCGGTCTGCCCACTGCCGAGGGCGCCCCCCCGCGGCTCCCACCCCGCCCGTTCACCCGGGTCGGCTCTGGAGGCCGCGGTCGGACGCCACAGTCCTCTCCAGCCCCGCACCCCGCTACACGCCGGGTTAAGCGGCGCTCTTGAGTTGGGCTCCTCAGAGATGGGACTCAGTTCTTTCCAGGAGTTGGTAGCAGGACCACTCCTTTCCCCGGGGAGGGCCGGGGAAGAATCCTTATACTCCAAAGAGCTGATTCTCCCGTCTCTGAGCACAGAGTTCTCGGACGTCACAGAGCGCCGCCCACAAGCCGTGCTCTCCTCGTCCCCCTCTGTCCCAGAGGCGGTTGACACGGCGTGCCGTCCACGGACCGCTTCGCCCCTGTCCCCCTCTGTCGCCAGACCCCTGGCAGAGCAGGCCCCCGCGGGACGACCAGCCTGGTCCTCCCCTGGCCCCCTCTGCCAGGGTGCGGTTGCTAACTGTGCCCCCTCTCCGGGCCGCTATGCCGTCCACATCTGGGCCAGTTACTCCGCCTCGCTGCCCCTCCGGGGGGACGCCTGTGGCTCGCATGATCCCGTTGGTTCAGTTCCTGGGAGCCTGGCTAGAGCTCCCCGTCTGTCCCACTGGATCGCGCGTACCGTCAGGCTCGGCTATGCGATTCAGTTCGCACGGTCTCCTCCCCGCTTCAGGGGAGTCCGCTCCACTTTGGTCGGTGGCAATGCCCCTATCATGAGAGCAGAGATTGCCACCCTGCTGGCGAAGGGTGCAATCGAGACTGTCCCTCCAGCCGAGATGAGGTCCGGCTTCTACAGCCCCTACTTCATTGTCCCCAAGAAAACCGGTGGGTTACGGCCAATCCTGGACTTGCGCGTGCTGAACCGCTCCCTTCACCGGATGCCGTTCAAGATGCTCACCGCCAAACGCGTTTTCGAATGCATACGGCCCCAGGATTGGTTTGCAGCGATCGACCTGAAGGACGCCTACTTTCATGTCTCCATTCTTCCTCGACACAGACCGTTCCTCCGGTTTGCTTTCGAGGGGCAGGCATACCAGTACGCGGTTCTCCCTTTCGGGCTAGCCCTGTCTCCTCGCATCTTCACGAAGGTCGTCGAGGCGGCCCTTGTTCCCCTTCGAGAGCAAGGGGTTCGCATCCTGAGTTATATCGACGACGGGCTGATCCTAGCTCACTCTCGAGATCAGGTTTGCGAACACAGGGACCTATTGCTCCGGCACCTAGCCCGTCTGGGCCTTCGGGTCAACTGGGAGAAGAGCAAACTTTGCCCCGTGCAGAGGATCTCTTTTCTCGGTATGGACATCGACTCGGTCGCCATGTCCGCGCAGCTTACGAGCGAGCGCGCGCAGTCACTGCTGACTTGCCTAAGACAATTCGAGGGCAAGAGTGCGGTTCCACTGAAACTTTTTCAGAGGCTCCTGGGGCATATGGCATCTGCAGCCGCGGTCACGCCGCTCGGATTGCTTCATATGAGACCGCTTCAGCTTTGGCTTCGCGACCGAGTCCCGAGGTGGGCATGGCAACACGGCACGTTCCGAGTACCAGTTACTCCGACCTGCCGTCAGTTCTTCACCCCGTGGTCGAACCTCGATTTTCTCAGGGCCGGTGTCCCCCTGGCACGAGCTTCCCGGCATGTTGTTGTCTCAACAGATGCCTCCACCACGGGCTGGGGCGCCATGTGCAATGGACATGCTGCTGCGGGCTCCTGGACAGGACCCCAGCGGCTGTGGCATGTCAATTGCCTCGAGTTGTTGGCAGTACGCCTTGCCCTGCACCGCTTCCGGGCGTTGCTCAGGGGTCAACACGTACTAGTCCGCTCAGACAATACCGCCACTGTAGCGTACATCAACCATCAAGGTGGTCTACGCTCCCGCCGTATGTCACAACTCGCTCGCCACCTCCTCCTATGGAGTCAGAAGCATCTGAGGTCGCTTCGAGCCATCTTCATTCCCGGAGCGCTGAACTGTGCAGCCGACGAGCTCTCACGGCTTCAGCCCCTCCCTGGAGAATGGCGACTCCATCCCCAGTCGGTTCAGCTGATTTGGGACCAGTTTGGGGACGCGCAGATAGATCTGTTTGCCTCTCACGACTCGACCCATTGCGCCCAGTTCTATTCCCTGACCGAGGGCACGCTCGGCACGGATGCTCTGGCGCACAGCTGGCCGCAGGGCCGCAAGTATGCGTTTCCCCCAGTGAGCCTTCTTGCGCACACTCTGCGCAAGGTCAGGGAGGACGAGGAGCAGGTCATTCTGGTTGCCCCTTACTGGCAACCGGACCTGGTTCCCCGAACTAGTACTCCTCGCGTCAGCACCTCCCTGGCCGATCCCTCTGAGGAAGAACCTTCTTTCTCAGGGACGGGGCACCCTATGGCACCCTCGTCCCGATCTTTGGAACCTCCACGTGTGGCTCCTGGATGGGACGAGGCAGGTTTGAGTACCCTACCACCAGCGGTGGTGGCTACCATCACTTCCGCTAGAGCGTCGTCCACGAGACACGTCTATGCGTTGAAGTGGAACCTCTTCGTCAACTGGTGCTCTTCTCACCGAGAAGACCCCCGGAGATGCTCGATCAGTGTTTTGCTTTCCTTCCTTCAACAGGGGCTGGAGCGAAGGCTGTCTCCCTCCACCCTGAAGGTCTATGTTGCCGCCATTGCCGCACATCATGACCTCATCGAAGGTAAGTCGGTAGGGAAGCACGACCTGATCATCAGGTTCCTGAGAGGAGCGAGGAGACTAAATCCTCCTCGTCCTCCTCTCGTTCCCTCTTGGGACCTCTCAGTGGTTCTAACTGCCCTGAAGAGTGCTCCCTTTGAGCCCCTGCAATCAGTCGAGCTTAAGTTCCTGTCTATGAAGACAGCGCTCCTGGTTGCACTGGCCTCCATCAAGAGGGTTGGGGACCTGCACGCATTCTCCGTTGACGAAGCGTGCCTGGAATTTGGGACGGCTTCCTCTCACGTGATCCTGAGACCCCGGCCTGGATATGTGCCCAAGGTTCCTACCACTCCCTTTCGGGACCAGGTGGTGAACCTGCAAGCGCTGCCCTCGGAGGAGGCAGACCCAGCCTTGGCACTGCTCTGTCCAGTACGCGCTCTCCGCGCCTATGTAGACAGAACGCAGTGTTTCAGGACCTCAGACCAGCTCTTTGTCTGTTATGGTGGGAAGCTGAAGGGAAAGGCTCTCTCCAAGCAAAGGTTGTCTCACTGGATAGTGGACACCATTGCTTTGGCTTACCAGCAGCAAGGTCGACCGTGCCCCCTTGGTGTGACTGCCCACTCCACCCGGAGTGTGGCGTCCTCTTGGGCTCTAGCGCATGGCGCCTCGCTAACAGACATCTGCAGAGCTGCAGGCTGGGCGACACCTAACACATTCGCCAGATTCTATAATCTCCGAGTGGAGCCTGTGTCCTCTCGTGTACTCGCTTCAACCAGCTAGTACCGGACCCGCTCAGGTGTCTTCGCTTGCTCGCCATTCCACTCCACGGACTGGATACGTGCGATACTTTCCTCAGGTGAGCTTCTCCGAAAGCCCTGAGCTCCTCCAGCACTCCTGACGTCGGCGCCAGTGTCTATTGCCTGTGCGTCGGCTAGGTGCCTCCCGTGTGCATGGTCCCTCCTCTGAGCGACCCCCACATGTGTATTTCCACTGTAAGCCTCTCTGAGCGTGTGTCTTTCCCTTGGCAAGCCACCTTGCCACCCCTGGGGTTTAAATATTCCACCTGCGGCTGGACACCCCAGTGTTTCCCATATGCTTCCTTCGGGTCATATTGTATTCTCTAAGTCCCCCCCCTCCGGGCTGGCATTAATTGCATACTTCCCCTAAGCTTGGGATATGCTTCCCAGTGTACCTTGGTATTCCTGTGTTATATGGAGTCCTTTGTCCAGGTTGACAGGGATCTCGATTTACGCAGGGCACTGGAAGACAGCTGAGAAGGTGGCGTGATTAGACTGGTAACCCCATTCGTCGTCATCCGACGTAACTCGGAGTGACAACGAAAGGGAACGTCTACGGTTACGTATGTAACCCTCGTTCCCTGAGTAGGGAACGGAGACGTTACGTCTGCCTGCCACTTTCCGCTGTACCGCGGGGATCGCCTGAGCTCAGTCTTGGCTCCTCAGCGAAGAAACATATCTGCTTGCTGCCGGCTTCCTCCTTTTATACCCACGAGGTGGGGCGGAGTTACGCCATGCAAATTCCGCAGACCCATGGCATTTCTTTGCCATTGGCTCGTTTTGTAATACTCGAAGTTGATAGGCTTTCTAAGCGAAACCCCATTCGTCGTCATCCGACGTAACGTCTCCGTTCCCTACTCAGGGAACGAGGGTTACATACGTAACCGTAGACGTTTGTTGGTCTTAGCCTTTGGTGCCTGTAAATGAGAAGGTGAATGTAAATGACACAAATAATGATCTGTTTGTTAGATCTCTTTCTCTTTGTCTTACCTTCTTCCTGGAACTTCCTAATAGGAGGGGCTCACCCACAGGAAGCCTGACTTATACCTTCCCAAAGAAGGAGGAGTTCAAGTATTGAAAATGTTGAATGTTATTAAATTAAATGCATGTCTTTTAAGATTCTCGTTGGTTTTCATGATGAAAATAGAACTTGGTAAAGAAGATGCTAATATTCATGTTTAAATATTGATGTTAAATATGATCTTATAAATAAGCTATGTAGATTGTATTTGAGACAGCCTTGCCATTGGTATGTTTGAATTTGAGGGGAGGAGACTCAACTATAAAGAGTCTGATTGTTTGGACAAAAAGGGAGAGAGAACAAAGGGTGACTGTTGGGCCAGTAGCCAACGTGTTTGATGTTTCTCATGTAAATATTATTTTATGTTTTTTTTTTTCCTTTATTTTGTTTCTATTTTGAATTTTCTTGTATTGGAATTTTGGTGGATGGAGCCCTGTTACACTGTTTGGAGCATGCCCTGACAAGAAAATTAAATCACCTTTGAGAGACTTCAGAGTTTTTACTTTTTCTTGCTGCCTGCTTAGCCACAACAAGACTATTTTTACCACAGTCTTGCCACCTAGAAAACAACATTTTACAGATTACAACTTAAAATCTCTGTAAATATGCCTAATTTAGCATCAAATGTGTTTAACTTCCTGATTTTCATCCCATATCTGGAGAGATTGGATATGAAGTTCAATCTACACAATTACCTAAAAATTAACCAAATTTAAACAAACCAGATACATGCACTACTACCAATGACATACAACACAATCACATGAAAGTGTGTATTTATACCACAAATTTAGAAACGCACTTTCATGAGATCGGGCTGATGACATAAGGTTTTGGCAATAAGGCTGAGGGAGGTGGTTGGTTCGGGTCATTCATCATGATCAGACATACTTAGTGCCTAATAGGTCCATCTTTGATGATATATTTTTAATTCGAGAAATTATGGATGTCTCTAGGTTATTGAGCTGAAATGCTGGTTATTTCCATAGATCAGGAAAAGGCGTTTGACTTGGTTGAGCACAGCTATCTCTGGGGTACACTGGAGGAGTTTGGGTTCAGCAGTTTTATTGCCACCAGGGTATTGTACCTGGACATTGAGAATGTACTTAAAATAAAAATGTGTTTGTGTGCAGCTTCTAAAGTTCAAAGTGGGATCAGACAGGGATGGGTATGTTCATGAATGCTGTATGGCTTGGCTATTGAACCTCTGCTTGTTAAAATTAGAAATAGTATTAAAGGCTGGTCTATACCACACTCAGGTGTTAAAGTTAAATTATCATCTTATGCTGATGATATCATTGTTATAATTAAAGATAAAAATTATTATAAGGGTGCTAAAGAAAATGATTGATGATTTTTGCCTTATTTCTTCAGCCAAAGTAAATTGGTCAAAAAGTGAAGCATTGATATGTGGTAAATGGGTTGGAGGTCATCCTAAATTACCAGGAGGCCTGTCCTGGAAAAGTGATGGAATAAAATATCTGGGAGTTTATCTTGGGAATGGTTCTAATTTACAAAAAAAAAAAAATATGGGTAGGTGTTTTAATAAAGGAAAAGGAAAACTAGGAAAATGGAAGTGGTGTTTAATTGTCTTAACATGCCTGAATGTAGGTGCAAATGTATAAAACTTTAAAATAAATGTCTTGATTGTTTTCCTTGTTATTTTTTTTTATAAAAATGTATTAATGCATTTGCTTACTGGTTGATTTATTGATTATTTGTCCATTGCTTATGTAATGGCCATTACTTTGGCAATACTGTACAAGTCATGCCAATAAAGTGAAAGTGACAGGTGATGGCCAAGTATGGTAACCCACACTTGGAATTTGACCTCTGCATTTAACCCATCCAAGTAAGTGAACACACATTAGGAGCAGAGTAATGGGTAGTGAACACACACACACTGCAAACGTGGATACACACACCCGGAGCAGCGGACAGCCTTGAGTGGCGCCCAGAGAGCAATTGGGGGTTAGGTGCCTTGCTCAAGGACACCTCAGTCATATTCCTGCCGGTACTGGAATCGAACCAGCAACCTTTGGGTCACCAGTCCAACTCTGTTACCATGACTACCCCAAAAGCTCATTTGAAATTAAGAGCCCCTAAGGAGAGAGACAGAGAGAGAGGCAGCCACTGCAGAAGTGTGTGGCGAGGAGGAGAGAAACAGACAGGAAACATTAACAGGTGTGTGTTTGTGTGTGTTAAACTATGCAGGGAAATGTCTTGATATTGTTACTGTTGGTCCAGGAAGTCATTGTTGCAATTATGTGGTGTAAATCCTGTATGTTGGAGAATATCTACAGGAGTTGATGTCAGTGTAAATCACCCTATAATTCCTTTATAAAACCTTGATTGTGTGTGTGGCCTCTGAAATCTCACAGACAGAGTTTTCTGCAGTCTCACCCAGTGCCTTTATGTGCGTCACTTAAACCTCACTCTGCTGTTTCCTGTTATGAATAATTAGTTAAAGATCTATACCATGGTGAGAAAAACATCTCTCACCACTTTGCCCTAGATACCAGGAAAAGCTTCAAGACATTGATTATCGGGGCACATCCTGTCACACATACATATGCATTTACATTGAAGAAAAAAAAACTTCCACTAAGAAAACTTTTAACTACAGTCTTTTGATGGCAGACAGTGATTCTCCACATAGATTCACTTATATGTCACAAATCCTTTTGAAAGATAAAATTTCTATGAATTAAATCTCTACTAGTTTTCTGAAAAAGTTCTGGTTTAATTGGTTTAAGTTCTCACAGTCCTTTATGAAACCGCAGAACTGAAAGGAGTTTCAAAGTAACTTCTGCTCAAGACAGTTCAAGTTCAGTGGAGGAACAAGAAACATCTTCGCCATCATTATTCATGGTTAGTTAATACTACTTTATAAAGTACTGATATACAGTTGAAACTCGAAAAATTAGAATATCTTGCAACAGTTCATGGATTTCAGTAATTCAAATTAAAAGGTGAAACTAATAAATTTAGTATATATAACTATATACATATGCATGATTATCCTTTTCAGAGGGCCGACATTTCTGTATTTAAAGATACTTTTTTTATTGATTTCACGTAATATTCTAATTTTCTGAGATTTTGAATTTGGGGTTTTCATAAGCTGTAAACCATAATCATCGAAATTATGACTATTGCACAATATTCTAATTTTTCAAGTTTCACCTGTGTAAAGATAAAAAGTGACATTTATCCATTCACACTGATCTAGACTTATCAAACAGCATTGACACATTGTGTATTACTTTTTAGATTGCGAACAAAACTCAAAGCAATATTTTATCATTTACAGTAATTTTTAGCAGATTTAATCAACATAGCTTTCATGTCTCTCAAATCAAACAGTATCTCAATTCTCTCTTCATAAATGCACACATTCATCTCACAAACTTTATTTCAAATAATTCATTTAGATCATGTGAGAGTATATTAATCATAATTTAGTCTGTACACAGTAACATTCTGTGTCAAACTATATTATAATCTGAGACTCGTATTAACTTGTATTATTATATCTTGTAAAAAGGAGCATTATAGGACTTCTTCAACATAGTTTGGATGAGTTATCTCTGGGAGTCCTGATCTGATCACAGCTTCATTTCATAATCCAAGTAACATTTCAGTGCATAGGTCCAAATGTTAGGATTGAAGCTACTTCAGATCTTTTTATGTTTGTCCTGCAGCTGTGAAACAGTGTGAATCAGTGAAGAACAATGGAGTCTGTTGAAGAGCTGCTTCTGAACTCTCTGAAGGACCTGGGAGAAGATGATCTAAAGGAGTTTCAGTGGCGATTAAAGAGTAATCAGAAGTGTATAACAGAGTCTGAAATGGAGAATGCAGATAGGTTGAAAACTGTGGATAAGATAGTAGAGTGTTTTAAACCAGAAGAAGCTGTGAAGATCACGGTGGAGATCCTGAGGAAGATAAACCAGAATAATCTGGCTGAAAAGCTGGAGAACAATCACAAGCAACACAAGCAAGGTAATGTTTAATTCACTGTGACTGTAATGTAATCGGCAGGCAATAATGACGATAATAATCAATAATGATCTGTAACTGTTGGAGCTCATTAAAATTAAATGGTGTGAATTCTCTAGTAAGAACAATAGTATACAGTGGGTGAAATAAGTATTGAACACGTCATCATTTTTCTCGGTAAATATATTTCCAAAGGTACTATTGACATGAAATTTTCACCAGATGTTGTTAAAAACCAAAGTAATCCATACATTCAAAGAAACCAAAACAAATAAGTTCAGAAATTAAGTTATGTGTAATAATGTCAAATGACACAGGGAAAAAGTATTGAACATGCTTACTGATATTTATTTAATACTTTGTACAAAAGCCTTTGATGGTAATGTCAGCTTCAAGACACCTCCTGTATGGATATGGAGACACTAGTCGCATGCATTGCTCTGGTGTGATTTTGGCCCATTCTTCCACACAAACAGTCTTCAAATCTTAAAGGTCCCTTGGGCCTCTTCTATGAAACTTGATCTTCAGTTCTTTCCATACAGTAGGTGGATAACCAAAACAAGACTTTACCGTTGTGCCGCGGCGGTAAAATTTGGGGTGTATTTGCTGCCTTTTACCGCTAAGAGGCGCTACAATCACAGACTTTGAAAAGTGTCCGTTTATTATCTCTCTCGATTACGCAGCTGCGTAATCTCTGCAGCCGCGCCGCGGCTCATTCAGAGCGATTGAAAGCTGGTAGCAGATGAAACGTAGTTAAAATAATTCATAATCACAATACTGAAACTACTGAAATTGAATTGAATAAATAATGAAAACTTAAAACATTGCAATAGAAACATATTAAGCTACATCAATGAGGCTTTGCAAGAGCATACGACGTTGACTGAACAGCGTTCAGACGGTAGCTCAGTGGTCAACGCAACGACATGAGACTCTCGGAGCTTCAAGCGACCCGAGATCAAATCTCATTGTAGGATACATGCTGTTAACTGATGTTGGCCGACAGCGTTAATGTTTTACCGTTCTTGATGCTTAACTGTTTATTAGCGAGTTTATTGACTGTTTATTTATTTAAAGTCAAGCGTTTTGTTTAATTAGCAATGGCAAATTACAACCTAAATTTGCTACATTTCTGCACAGACAACAAAACCGATAAAGGAAGATTGTCAGCCGATCGCGTCAGAAAATGAAAATGAAGTAGCTTGTCTTTAGTCTGCTAAATTATTGTGTAAAAAAACACTAAAATTATTTAAGTTTGAAACCCCATCGAACATTTCAAGGTGAAATAAAGTGTCGGGACAGTTTTTTTTTTAAATTTAAAACAGCTGCATCCAGTTTAGAGTTTCCTTTGCGATGCAAAATAAGAAACACAGAATCTTATTCTTGCGACATTTTAAATTTGTATTGCCAAAGAAATTGGAGATAAATTAAACAATTAAAACAGTACAAAAAGAAAATAGTCCAAAGCAACATAAATTAAAAACATGCGTTTTTCTTTGCCTCTCTCTCGCGCTGGATCTCTTTTTAGCAAGTTTATTTAGTCTCCCTTGCTGCGCGCGCCGGCTCTCTCTCGAAATTAAACATTTCAGGGTAAAAACCCATCATACAGCTGATAATACTGTATATGTCGCTGCGTGTCATCCATACAAATCGCGAACAAAATACAGTAACCAATTATTTAGCCTTTGTTGCTTCAAAGACACAGCATGCCTTGTTGAATTACAATAAAACGAGGTTGATCACGAATTAAAGAGCTCTGTATCTGCTGATCACTCACATTCGTTTCTTGGCATGAACAGTTCATGTTTAGATAATGCCCGATTGTTGACAATCATACACACTGCTCAAACATTCTAAAACTATACAAAACCAGTTGAAACAACTGGATTGAACACTTCAATTTAAATTTTGTGTGAATTTTTTTTAAATATGCTACAATAATAAACTACAATATTTATAATAATAAGATATGGGGCCTACATTTGGACACATCGAGAGATTTATCCTTAAAATAATTTTGCCTTTGCTCATCAGGCTGGCTATCCGACACTCTCCATATGAAAGAGGAACATTAACACCTATTGTCCTGCACACACAGAACTGTCCCTCCAACCCCCCACAGGCTATCTGAGTTTGAGATTGACTTAAAACAAAGTTTTAAGCGCAATTCACGCTTAAATCGCTATTCTAGACATTAGCATTAGGCTATTAAAGTGTTGATAATGAAGGAATTAATGATTTAAGCTAGGTACATGTAGTGATATTTCTGACTGAGCTGAGGCAAGTGGCTTTTGCTTCATATTTGTGACGCGCAGTTCCCGGAGACAGAGACTACAGATAAACTTTTGTCGTTACTAATATGAATAAAAAAGTTTACAGTTTTGAACGATGTAGAGCTTCAAGCTTCAGCTGCCTGGACAGTGCTGAGGATGCAGACATTGTTTTTGTTTTTTTTCCTGATACACGGTCAGTGTTGCATCGCCACTATTCAGCACCTCTGTGCTGAACAGCGGCATTTGCGCTTTTATGCACGGGGGGAGCTCTCGTCTGCTCTTGTTTACCGTGCAGACCAAGCTGGTTTTCTTGGCCTGAAGTGCCTTTGCCAATTCAAAAGAAGTAAAAAAATTGTCGGTGGTGACGTTTCTTCCCTTCCCCAGGTATGGCTCGACCATTTTCAGCACCACACTGTCTGCAAGTCGTTGACCTGGCCTCCTCGTCTCGTCTTTGCCCAGATGAGGCGCACCGTTTACCATAAATTTGGTGTCGACATCCGCAGCAAGCCAGAATTTGATTCCGAATTTGTCCGGTTTGTTTGCAATATACTGTATGAAACTGCACCTTGATTTTGTAGGGAATAGCTGCTCATCCACAGTGATGTCGGCACCAGGCTAGTAGCAGGCGATGCAGTTTTGGACAAATTTATCCCAAACATCACTCATAAGGGCAAACTTGTTGTCTCGCAGGCGTGTGCGTCGGGTTTCCCTTCTGTCAAAACGAAGGAATCGCATTATTTCCTGAAACCTGTTTCGGGACATGGTCTCCTTGAAAAAAGCGCAGCCCCACTCGGCTGACCAAAAGGTCGCCAAATCCATCCCTTTTCCACCTTGCGCACCACGAATGTAAATTAAACTAATGAAGGCTTTTAGCTCTTCAACTTTCATGTCCCATAGGTTGTCGTCCTTGACTCGATGGGCTTCAGCCACAGTGCAGTCCCTGATGTGTTTGAGCATGCCATCATCCACCAAACACAAAAAGGCTGTAAGGGCATCTTCAGTATTGCGCTTGGCGTGCGCTGTGGGGCCTGTCGCTTCTGTTATTACATTTTGGCATTGTCGCCTTCCTCTGTCTTCACACAACTTTACATAGGTCCACACTGTGCCGTCTTTCGCCGTTTCACACCTTTCGGCTGATGTGGGTTTATTGGGCCGGACTTGTCATCTCGTGGCGGACTACGCTGTCTTGGCACAGAAGGCACATTTGATGGATCAGGATTTTGCAAGAGGCGGGAAATGTAGCGGACGTTTTATGATATCTAATGCGTGCGGTCAAAATGACCGCCATGGCCATTCTAGGTAGAAATACTCAGAACTGTTTTGTGTTTTCTGATTTTAATAAAATAACAGTGTCAGAAAAAATATAAACATATTTAGGAAAAGTCAGAGTCATACAGCCACATGGATTTTATTTTATCAAAGTTATTACACTGTACAATTCAAAAACGGTCAAAATGACCGCCTTGGTAGTTCTAGTGTTAACTCACTGAGAAATGCCCAAACGTTTATTTCTCCAGTGTGTGTTCGCACACATGAGCGAGAAAACGTTTTGTCGTTAGCCTATTGTGAGTGTAGGCCTACTTTACATGAAAAAAAGTAGACCTTTTACAGTTTTAAAAGATGATTTATTTTAGCTGTTATGAGAAAAATAAATTCAAGTGAACGCGCCGCCGCGTTTGTCGAACTCTAATTCAATGCCAGAATAAAAGCCGATTTTAGAATACGCACTCGGCGTGGTGTGTCAAAATACTTAATTATAAACTTCAATATTTCGTTCAAAACCACCTCAAAACGCTTTGTGACATTTTAAAAAAGCCGTGAATCAATGTATTAAGGCCACTGGAACCAGGATCGTCACTGAAACACGCTGCATGTTATCTCTCAATACAGGAGCAGAAGCGCTGGTTCAGATTTTATTGTTTGTTGTTTAAACGTGCGTGTTGCATATTTTAAAAAAATATATTTGATATGGTCTATTTAGGCTAATTATAGCATTGATCACTGTGGAGGGGGGAAATCCCCCACCGGCAAATCGCACCTTGCTTAGCTTAGGTTATGTTTTTAAAAATTATTTCTGCATGGAACCCCATTAAGTTTGATTTTCTATTTTTTTTTAACAGAACTGCTTTTGAAGACGTAAATTCAGTCAATCTGTTGGATGAGATTTGTTCCTGAGCGTAAAATGGAAATGCATGGTAATTTTATAAATACCACGTTTATTCGGGATTTGAAACAGTGTCATCAAAATGATTGAAACCTAAGTTCTACCACTCGACCACAACTTTTCTCACTGAGAAATGCCCAGAAGTTCGGTTGTTTAGCAGTCAGTGTGCGCGCACACGAGAGAAACGCTCTTCAATCTTCTCATTCCTCAATAGTTTAGCGTCATTGATTGCACCCAATTTATTTTCACTGACTGCGGATAGGCCTATTTTAACTTTTGATTCATAAAATGTTCTGCTCTAAAAGTTTGCTATATTCTATTTAAATTGTAGGCTACTTTTACATAATTACGTTTTGCTTTCGCTAAATGTCCCTTTGCGCCACCTGGTGGTCATTTCGCGAACAAGTTTGAAATGCGACTGGTTTATTTTTGCCGCAGTGGATTTGCAGCGGCGGTAATAGGCATTCTGGTTGTCCACCTACTGTAGATTTTCAATGGGATTTAAGTCAGGTGATTGGCTGGGCCATTCTAGCAGCTTGATTTTCTTTCTTTGAAACCAATTGAGAGTTTCCTTGGCTGTGTGTTTGGGATCATTGTCTTGCTGAAATGTCCACCCTCGTTTCATCTTCATCATCCTGGTAGATGGCAGCAGATTTTTGTCAAGAATGTCTTGGTAAATTTGCCCATTCATCCTTCCTTCAATTATGTGAAGTTTGCCAATGTTTTTAGGGTGACGTGCAGTGCCATTTCTCCTCCAAATATGGTGTGTATTATGGCATCCAAACAGTTCAATTTTGCTCTCATCTGACCACACTATATTCTCCCAGTATTTCACTGGCTTTTCCAAATGTTGTGCAGCAATGGAGTCTTGCGTGGTGAGCGTGCATCAGGCCATGGCGGGGGAGTGTATTACTTACTGTTTTCTTTGAGACAACAGTACCTGCTAATTGCAGGTCTTTTTGAAGCTCTCCACAAGTGGTCCTTGGCTCTTGGACAACTCTTCTGATTATTCATTTCACTCCTCTGTCAGAAATCTTGTGAGGAGCACCTGGTTGAGGCAAATTTATGGTGAAATGATTGTCTTTCCACTTCCGTATTATGGCCCCAACAATGCTCACTGGAACATTCAGAAGCTTAGAAATGTGCCTATAACCAATACCATCATTATGTTTTGCAACAATTAGGTTGCGAAGGTCTCGAGACAGCTCTTTGCTTTTACCCATCATGAGATGTGTCTTGTGTGACACCTTGGCAATGAGACCATTTTGTAGGTCATCAGTTGGGGCTGAACCAACTGATATTAATTTGCACTGACAGGAGGCTGGATTGCTTTTTAATTACTGATAGTTTTCAGCTGTTGTCTTAGCTTTCCATGCCTTTTTGCACCTCCCTTTCTTCATGTGTTCAATACATTTTCCCTGTGTCATTTCACATTATTACACATAACTTAATTTCTGAACTTATTTGTTTTGGTTTCTTTGTATGCATGGATTACTTGTTACCACATCTTGTGAAAATTTAATGTCAATAGCACCTTTGTAAATATATTTACTGAGAAAAATGGTAACGTGTTCAATACTTATTTCACCCGCTGTATATATACACACACATGAACTGTTCATTTTGTAAGAAGAATACTTAAATGTAACATATACAATGATACCTGATCCTTTTTGAATGTCTTCAGTCATGTCTCTTAGATTTTAAAGAGATTGCTTTGATGAGTCAATCTCAAACATCTGTGGAACGTTTGGAAATTCCATCACCGTCATCTTGGCCATCTGTAGGACAGCTTAAGAACATGCATTGTGTCTTATACAGTAACAGTACAGTACATTATTATCACATCTGTCCTAATGTTAATGTTTCATAGAATTACCTGCATCACAAAGACCAACAACTGGCAGCATCTTTAAGGTGTGGGTTATCTTTCCAGGCTGCCACTTGATGTTAACCCAGTCCTCCTTTCCAAGTCTATTCCGTCGCATCAGTGAATTACAGTGAAGTTATTGAATATTTTTCATAAATAAAAATCATAAAAAATATGCAAAAATATTTGTTTCCAAAATAAGTGTTGTAGAATAACCATCAGGACAGCAGTGATGTGTGAACTGAATTTGGCAACAATACAGTGAATTACAGTGAAGTTATTGAATATTTTTCATAATAAAAATCATCGAAATGATACATTTACAATTAAATGTAATGTATATACAATTAAAAATATATTTTTTTCCAAAATAAGTGTTGTAGTATAACCATCAGGACAGCAGTGGTGTGTAAACTGAATTTGGTGACACTATAGTGTGTGACAGTGACACCAGGACTGTAAATTCAGTTCCATTTCGTAGTCACTACGAGTTATGTTGTGACAATGAATGAGGTTTCGCTTAGAAAGCCTATCTACTAGAATATAAAATGATCCAATGGCAAAGAAATGCCATGGGTCTGTGGAATTTGCATCGGGTATCTCCGCCCCACCTCGTGGGTATAAAAGGAGGAGGCTGGCAACATGCAGAGATGTTTTCGCTTCGGAGCCAAGAGCATCTCTTCACTCCACCAGCCATTCTGAAATCATCTCTCTTCACTCTTCGAGACGAGCTTCTCTCCAGGTGTTGGTGTGACGGCGATTTCCAGCGAGTTTCACATTGCCTGCTGATCTGTGCAGTGGTTTGCCAGTTGTGTGTTTCTCCCTGTTCGCTTCAGCATCTGCAGAGTTTTCCCTCTCATAAAGACGTATTTTAAATGCCGGTGTATTTCTGGGTCTGGTAGTGGTTGATTCTGCTGTTGGGCCTGAGCACTGCTCGGTGTGTTTGGGCTGCACACCTGGGCAGCGCTCATGGGTGCGTCATGTTTTCATTGCGGGAACATGACCATCGTAATGTTGCGGTTGAGACTCAATGACCTCATTAGAGCAAGAGTCCCCTCATCCACACCCCAATCTACTTTCTCCACGCGAGGAAATACTTTAGCTGGTGGCCAGGGTGACCAGAGGCAGCTGATGTGGCTATCGTCGCATCACAAGGTGGGCTGGAGTCCCCTGGAGATGAGGTTTTGGTTGTGCTGCCACCTTCGGGTGTGCCAGCATTGCCGAGTCTGATCCAGAGTTGAGAGCCATGCTTTCCCGGGATGATTGGTTTTTGGATGGGGCGGCGCGCTGACACCACCACCTGCCCTCAATTCCTTTCTTCCCGGACGTGCAAGAAGAGGTCATGAGATCGTGGGAGTCTTTGACTTTTGCGACTGCTCTACAGCCTCTTCCGCCTTCTCAGGCCTTGCAGAGGCTGTGGCCAGGGGTACACTGGGGTTCCCCCCGTGGAGTGTTCTGTGGCAACACATCTGTGTCCCCACAGCGCCTCCACCTGGCGTGGCGACCCTAAGCACCCCTCCAATGCCTGTAGGTTTTTGTCTACTCTGGTGGCATGGACCTATGGAGCTGAAGGGCAGGCTGCCACTTCACTGCATGCCATAGCCATACTTCAGGTCTACCAAGGCCAGGGTGCTCACTGACATGCACAAGGGTAGGGCTGACTCAGGGCTCATGCAAGAGCTGCGTGCTGCCACTAACCTCGCTCTACGAGCGACGTGGGTGACCACACGCTCCCTGGGTCAGGTGATGTCCACATACGTAGTCCAGGAAAGACATCTCTGGATTGAACCCACTGATATTAATTTCCACTGACAGGAGGCTGGATTGCTTTTTAATTACTGATAGTTTTCAGCTGTTGTCTTGGCTTTCCATGCTTTTTTGCACCTCCCTTTCTTCATGTGTTCAATACTTTTTCAATACAAATGAAAAAGTGTCATTTGACATTATTACACATAACTTAATTGTTTTGGTTTCTTTGTATGTATGGATTACTTGGGTTGTTACCAACATCTGGTGAAAATTTCATGTCAGTAGCACCTTTGGAAATATATTTACTGAGAAAAATGGTGATGTGTTCAATACTCATTTCACCCGCTGTACTTAAGCACAACTAAATGCATTTGTGCCATGCTATAAATTCAGTTAAAATACAGTTAAAGTCTGCTAAATTGGAACAACTTATTTTTATCTATATGCATTTTAGTTGTCTGAAAGTTTAATCTGTGAGAATCCTGTGGACGCCCACGTTCGAAAATGCGTTTGGCCGTGAGCATCTTGAACGGAAGCCTGTGAAGGGATCGGTTCAAGACGCACAAGTCGAGGATTGGTCGTAACCCACCGTTTTTCTTGGGTACAATGAAGTAGGGGCTGTAGAAGCCGGACCTCATTTCGGCTGGAGGGACGGTCTCGATTGCACCCTTTGCCATGTAGGGTGGCCACCTCCACTCTCATAACAGGGGCAAAATAGCTCCCGTCATGTTATGTTACTTAACTATAACATATGTTATAAATAAAAATAAATAGAAAATATATAAATATAAAACAACTCAACATTTTTAATTTTTACCTCCATATGTTTCTTCTGTGAATTTTTTTATGTGCTGTTATGCTCATTTGTTTTGATTACTTACTATAAAATCTCTCCCTCAGCACGAGTCTCAACAGTGCTACCAGTAAAACATTATCAAAATCAATCGCTGTTTATGTAATAAAATCAGAATAATTCTCGCGTTTCGATGCTTCAATGGTTATTTGACGGACATTGGGTCCGTCAGACTGGAGAAATTTTAGGTGTAATTTTTTAAGGTGCCGCGGCCACCCTGGACGAGAGTGGCGAGGCTCGTGAGTGGTGCGAACTGTCATTCGGGACCTCTGGGGACTTAAAGATGGAAGTGTCAATTCCTTATTTAACCACAGGGAGTGGAGAACAAAAGATTCTCCCCCGGGCCTCCAACGGGGTAAGGAGTAGCCCCGCAACCAGCTCCTGTGAGGAATTGACCACCATCTCTGAGCAGCCCGTCTCAGGAGCGCCACAGCCTGGCGTTTAGCGGGAGGGGGCAGAGTGTTCCACTCCAACCCGATGTTTGCGGCTGCCCGGGAAAGCATGGCAGTACACTCGAACAATGCTGGCACACCCGAAGGCGGCAGCACAGCCAAATCTTCATCTCCCAAGGACTCATGCCCACCTTGTGATGCAGCAATCAACATGGTCTCCTCGTCTGGAGCACAACCCGTGTGGGCTCCTCGTCAAGCGAGCGCTCACGGGTTGCAGCACTGGAGAGGGGGGTGTGGGCCGAGGTCATTGAGTCTCGACCGAAGTGTTGTGATGGTCAACTTCCATGAGAACATGAGTCATTCACAAGCCCAAACACGCAAAACAGTGAATGTGACAAAATGTGATCAAACTCAGAAACCTGTCGACGACAACCAGACGGGAACCAGACGTACAAACTCCTGTACACTCACTGCACAAGCAAAAGACACAAGATAGTAGTGTTTTAAAATGTTCAAATCTGTGTGTAGTTTAGTGTGTTTACGTGGCTAATCATTTGATGCAAAAACACCATTTCTGAAATAGTTAATAGTTTTGAATGAAGTGTTTGCTTTTGCAAGAGATATCTGATGTTTTGCATGTTGTGTGAGTGTGTGTATTTTGTGTGTAGAATTTCAAGAAATAGTTTACATAAATAGAGCCATAGTTTAAGAAATTGTAAGCAATTTGGAAAAAATTTAAAATTGACCCAATGTGTTTAATATCCCTATTAGTAAGGATACTTAAAATATATTTAAAGTGTACCTAAAGTATACTAGCAATAGTTCCATTTTAGCACAATCAAATATAATTAAGTATATCTTTAGTTGGACCTTAGCACAAATTCAAGTTAACTAAAGTGCATTAAGCACAAAATTACTTAAACAGATTTAGCAGACTTTTATTTTTACAAATTTAGTATACTAACAGTACATAAATATGTAATGTATTTGAGGTATACTTAGCATAAAATAAAGTATTTCAAATCAATTTAAGTATGTTCATTTTTTCATTAGAGTTATCACTGCCTGTACCTGGAAACAAAAAAATATAACAAGCAACAATTACAGGACCAAGAAGAACAGTAGCAGACCTTATACAAGTACATTCAATAGAACAGTTTCTAATTGTACAAATTGTTAAATTATTAAAAATGGTCTTAATTAAAACACTTAATTTAAACTTCTTCAAGCAACTTGTACATGCAAAGGCTCATTTCAATAACCCTAACCTAACCCTAATACAGTCTCATGTTAGAGGTCAATGTTGAATTAAAAAGCTCTTAAAAATATTGGTCAGCAGGGCCTGAAGTTGATCTGAGTCCAGTGGTTCCAATCCAATAAATGCTCAGGTAGGAATTAGAAAAAAGAAAGTTATTTAGACATTTTAGAACTGAATCCAACTACATTCAAGTCAGCATTTGTCAAGGTGTTTCCATCACCATATACATATAGCCTACATTATTTTGAATATGGCAGAAGTGCAGTTATTTTTGTAATGGAAACTGAGGACCATGTTACAAATTACATATTGTTTTTTTTAAGAATTAATGAAAAACATGATCACTTATTCTTTGCTTTCTTTTCTCTTCTTTCTTAAAGGCTCAACTGCAGATGAAAGACAAGCTACTCTTCGTGATTACACAGAGACTAGCCGCAGACTGAAGAACAATTTAAAACAGGACTACAAGCAGATATTGGTTGGTAATTCACAGACGGGTCATCAGAAAAACCTGAACAATATTTACACTGATTTATATGTGGTGAAGAATGAGACTGGAGGAAGAGTGAACGACCATGAGGTGATACAGATCGAATTAAATCATAAACAATGTAATGCCAAGGACACACCGATCCACTGCAATAACATTTTTAAAGTCCATGAGGGTCAACAAAACATAAAGGTACTGACGATGGGGATTGCAGGGGTAGGAAAAACTGTCTCCGTCAATAAATTCATCCTTGACTGGGTTGAAGGAAAAGAAAATCAGGATATAGCCTTAATTTTTCCTCTGCCATTCCGTGAGTTAAACCTGATTACAGAGAACTGCAGTCTCATGGAACTGCTTCACAAACACTTCTTTAATAATGATAAAGAACTGCCTTCTCTTCCTAAAGGTGATGGTAAAGTCTTGTTCATTTTTGATGGACTGGATGAATGTCGCTTCCCTCTGAGCTTTAAAGAGGGTGGCAGATTTACAGATGTTCACAAAAAAACAACAGTGAGTATGATAGTTACAAGCCTTATCAAGGGACATCTGGTTCCCTCTGCTTTCATCTGGATCACATCCAGACCAGCAGTAGCCAGTCTGATACCCCGTAACTACATTGATCAGGTGACTGAAGTGCGTGGTTTTAACGATGAGCAGAAAGAGCAATACTTCATCAAAAACAGCAGACCTGAGCTTGCTGGGAACATCATCAGTCACATCAAGAAATCCAGGAGTCTGTACATCATGTGCCACATCCCCGTCTTCTGCTGGATCTCTCTCACTGTTCTTCGGCCTCTACTGGCTCGAGAGAGCAATGACAAAACTCCCACAACTCTCACAGGGATGTACACAAGCTTCTTAATTTCTCAGAAGAAACAGATGGAAGAAAAATACTGTGATGAGCCCGAACCTAATTCCAATGCAGTGTCTTTTGATCAGATTATTCTGAAGCTTGGGAAACTGGCCTTTCAACAGCTGGAGAAGGGAAACCTGATTTTCTACGAAAAGGATTTGAAGGAATGTGGACTAGATGCTAGAAAAGAATCTATGTTCTGTGGGTTATGCACTCAGATCTTTCAGGAGGAAAGGGCTGTTTCAGCAAACGTTTACAGCTTCGTACATCTCAGCATACAGGAATTCCTTGCTGCTCTTTATGTGTTTATGATGGGCAAAGATGAGAAAGCTGACCTATTTCTTCAATCCTGGAGAGAAAAACTGACATGGAGACTGTCCAAAAAGCCCCTGTTTCAGCTTCATAAGGCTGCAGTCAAGAAAGCTTTACAGAGTAAGAACGGACACCTGGACCTTTTCCTTCGGTTCCTCCTGGGTCTGGAGTCCAATCAGAGTGACCTGATGGAACTACTGCCAAGACTGGAACTCAAAACAGAGGATATGAAAAACACAGTTAACTATATCAAAAAGAAAATAGAGAATGAGGAATCAGTAGAGAGGACCATCAATCTCTTCCACTGTCTGAATGAACTGAAAGATGACTTTGTGAAGGAAATCCAGAAGAATCTGAGCTCAGGAAAACTTTCAGCACAGAATCTCTCCTCTGCTCAATGGTCTGGCCTGGTGTTTGTGCTCCTGATGTCAGAAGAGACTCAAGAGATGTTTGAAATGCAGAAATACAGAAGATCAGATGAAGCACTGGTGAGACTGCTGCCAGTGATCAAAAACACCAGAAGAGCACTGTAAGAGTCTCCTTTATATTCATTTATAAACACTGTCTTTTTTAACTGCCTTCTTTTTAAATGGATGACTTGCTGGCCTAGACATTTCAGAAAAATTAATAAAAGTAATGTGTGTGAAAATAAATGCTGGTTTGATGTTTTATGAAGAGATAATTGTTTTAGCTTTGCTTAATTCACTACGGTTAAAGTTTTTTTCAAGCTCCAGATTATAAACGCTAATAAGCATTACTACTGCTCTTTTTGTTTTGTTCTCTACACAGGCTACACAGCTGTAATCTCACAGCTCGGTCCTGTGAGAGTTTATCATCAGCTCTACAATCCTCAAACTCCTTTCTGAGAGAGCTGGACCTGAGTAACAATGACCTGCAGGATTCTGGAGTGAAGCTTCTTTCTGATGGACTGAAAAGTCCAAACTGTCAGCTGGAGATACTGAGGTGAATGGTTTTAAAATAATTAACTATGCTATAATCAGAGGCTGACTTAACCAATAAGCAAGATAAGCAGCCGCTTAGCACCCCCAAGAGACAAAACATTTGCAGGAATGTGATATTTGTCCACATTTATACAGACTTATGACCCACATGGACTGCATAAAGGCGGGCATACACTGTGCGATTTTCATCCAATTTTGAGCTGAATTCTGACTCGTGCGACTCTTTTTCGGGTCGGGCCGTTTTTCAGCTTTGTTGTGCATCGTGTGCACGTGTCAAAGCGTCTCAGTTCACAGTAAATCAGTGGTCTCAAACTGAGCTGCTGGAGGTAGAGCCCTGCGCGGGACTGTTTTCTTCATCCCGCTCCCGCCCGCCAAATTTCTGACCATTACCGCCCGCTCCCGCAACGTATGTGTTACACTCCCGCCCGCTCCCGCAATATGTATGTCCACTCCCGCCCGTACCCGCAAAACTCTGAGAATTTATTCCCGCACAATAATAGAGATGCATTGATTTTGTGTCTTCTCCCGTCCCGCAGGAAAAAACACGTATTTGTATTGCTATTATTAAAGAGATTCATGGGGTTGTTTGTTTCGTTTCCCTGGCCTGCATGTATTCTGACGCACTGATCAGGAAGATGAATAATAGTCCAAATGTCAGACTTGCCTTGCTTAGGTTTTGTGCTTTAAATACCTCATTTGAGGTTCTTTTCCACATCATTTATTGACATCTCCATCATATCGCTAGGCTACCTTCCGATCCCGCAGTTTTTTTTTTACCCGCCCATTCCCGCCCGCAGCAAAGTTCAAACCGCCCGCTCCCGCGAGATTTGCGTTGGGTCCTGCGGGACCCGGCGGGACTCAATCCCAATGCAGCCCTCTAGCTGGAGGGTCACTATCCTGCAGAGTTTAAATCCATCCAGCTCCAAAACACCTGCCTGGAAGTTTTTAGTAATCCTGATGACTTTGATTAGCTGGATCCAATGTGTTTAATTCGGCTGGAGCTAAACTCTCCAGTGCGGTGGCCCTCGGGGAACTGAGTTACAGTACACTTCAGTAAATGCTACTCCACGTGAACTCCTGCAAGTGAGTTTGGGCCACTCATAATGTAACATGGATCTGAAAATGTAACAATTTTAATCCCAATTTTGTAATGACAATTGTTTATAAATATTCTCAAAAATTAAGAAGCATAAAGGTGTGTCATTGGTGTTTTATTGTAATTAGGTTTTCTGCTAAAATAAAAACTTTAGTTATTTTAAATTTGAAAATATTTGACTTCCGGCATGCAGTTGAGTGAGTGAGGCGCATGCAGGAGCAGCTCCGTAAATGTAATTTCTTTTCAATAGTCAACGGGAACATTTAATATTCTTATTACTTTAAGATGATGTCTACAACGGTAGAGAACCTTTTAATGATAGCTGGAGCTTGTCATTATCGCTGCAATGCCTAAATCTAAACGTGCTTCTCCTGCTCCTGATGAAGCTAACGATGCCGGTAACATGGCTGTGGCTGCTTCAGGGTTAACACCAGCTCTTTTAAAAGAGCTGCTTACCACAACAATTCGTGAGGAAATTGCATCTCGAAGGTCTGAGTTCCTCGCTGAAATACGCGCCTCTACAGCTGCCCCTCAAGACACTTTTTCCAGTCACGGCTCCAAAATTAAAGACATTGAAACCACAATGTCCACCGAGACCCGTGATCGTACGTTTTCTTCTCTTCCAAACCAGGGAAGAAATTTTAAATTGTCACGCGAGCATGGAGAGTTGCACTATAAGGATTCCAAGATTTTGATCTTTCCTTACTTCTCAACTCATGAAACAACGGGATCAGTTTAAATCAGTTAAGGATGAAGTACACAGAGCCGGTGTCAAATTCAGGATACTGTATCCCTGCAGACTTCTCCTTTCAATCAACGGCGAATTTCACAGTTCGACACCCCCAACGCCGTTTCTAGGTTCCTACCACCATGGTTAAACCCAAACAGTCAAGCGATGTATAGCTGCTGTGGTTACAGGTAATGAGAGATTATTTTTGGACAATGTTCCACTCGGGGCAATAGGCCTACCTGAGCAGACTCGTACAGATCCTTGCAACATGGGGCCATGCATTATCATGCTGCAACATGAGGTGATGATCGTGGATGAATGACACAACAGTGGGCCTCAGGATCTCGTCACCGTATCTCTGTGCATTCAAAATGCCATCAATAAAATGCACCTGTGTTCATTGTCCATAACACACGCCTGCCCATACCATAACCCCCCCACCACCATGGACCACTCGATCCACAAAGTTGACATCAGCAAACCGCTCACCCACACGACGCCATACATGCTGTCTGCCATCTGCCCTGTACAGTAAAAACCAGGATTCATCTGTGAAGAGAACACCTCTCCAAAGTGCAAGACGCCATCGAATGTGAGCATTTGCACACTTAAGTCGGTTACGATGACGAACTGCAGTCAGGTCGAGACCCTGGTGAGGATGACGAGCATGCAGATGAGCTTTCCTGAGACCGTTTCTGACAGTTTGTGCAGAAATTCTTTGGTTATGCAAACCGATTGTTGCAGCAGCTGTCCGGGTGGCTAGTCTCAGACGATCTTGGAGGTGAAGATGCTGGATGTGGAGGTCCTGGGCTGGTGAGGTTAGACGTGGTCTGTGGTTGTGAGGCCGGTTGGATGTACTGCCAAATTCTCTGAAATGCCTTTGAGATGGCTTATGGTAGAGAAATGAACATTCAATTCATGAGCAACAGCTCTGGTGGACATTCCTGCAGTCAGCATGCCAATTTCACGCACCCTCAAAACTTGCGACATCTGTGGCATTGTGCTGTGGGATAAAACTGCACATTGTAGAGTGGCCTTTAATTGTGGACAGCCTAAGGCACGCCTGTGCAATAATCATGCTGTCTAATCAGCCTCTTGATATGCCACACCTGTGAGGTGGATGAATTATCTCGGCAAAGGATAAGTGCTCACTAACACAGATGTAGACAAATTTGTGAACAATATTTGAGAGAAATAGGCCTTTTGTGTACATAGAAAAAGTCTTAGATCTTCGAGTTCAGCTCATGAAAAATGGGGGCAAAAACAAAAGTGTTGCAATGTAAAAACAATGTAATCAAACACAGCAAGGTGTTGTCACATTTAGAACATTTAAATACTCATATTGTTTTTTTGTTTATTTGCAAGAGATCCACTTAAAGATCATGCCAGATTTAGTTAGAAATGGATTGGACAAGTTTATCATTCTGAATTTGTCAGTAAATCTAGAGGGGTGGCAATTATTATCAACAAGTGTATTCCGTTTTCTCCTTCACAAACCTTAGTTGATTCCGGTGGTAGATATGTTAGTTTCAGGCCCTCTTTATGGTTTAACCATGACTCTTGCTAATATACTGTACAGTATACGCACCAACTTACGATAATGAGAATTTTATTCAGAAAATGTTCTCTCTACTCCCTGACCTAAACTCACACTATCTTATTATGGGAGGTGATTTAAATTGTTCTCTGAACCCTTCTCTAGACCGTTCATCTACTAAACCTGCCCAACCCTCTGAAACTGCAATTACAGTTTTTAACTACTTGCGGTCAAACAGATGTATGGTGTTTTCATATCCTACAGCACGACAATACAAATTTTTCTCTCATGTCCACCATAATTACTCACGCTTTGATTACTTTTTCTTAGACAAGAAATTGTTGTTTAAAGTGAGGGCCTGTTCATATGGCAGCATTCTTATATCTGACAAATCTCCACTTTCACTTTTTCTTCAGTTTCAGGATAAGATGTTTGGTTCCCTTTCAGTCGATAACGTCGGACGTAGTCGACTTTGACTGAATGGGGATCGCGTCAGAGAGCCTATCATCTTCGAGTACTATTGAACGAGCCAATTGAATTGGAGTGCGTGATTCGCATCACACACTCCGCCCCCGCGGCGCGGGTATAAATACAGAAGTGGATGAACGCACTAGTTGCCTTTCGCTTCGGAGCCGATCGTTTGATGTCTCTGAGAGTGCTGTTGTTTACAACGAGCAAGTGTGTCGGTGTTCTTCAGGAAGACTCTCCCAGTGCTCCACAGAGCGAGTGCAAAGCTCGGTGATCGCGAGCTTTGATCTCTCAACTTCTGTTTTAACAGCAACAAATTTCTAAGGGTTTGCATGTGTTAACGGCTGGTTAGAGGGCGGAAAAGTGAGTGCTTCACTGTTTCAGTTCACTGTTCAGTGTTGCCACGGTCATTCCCCTGTGTGCTCAGGCACTGGTGATGGGTCCTATTTCCTGAAAGAGCAACACGGGTGCGTTTGCGTCTTTTTCAAGATGTCATTCCACCTGTGCGTTTCTGGATGCGGTCGTTCCCTATTTCCTCTCTGACGGTCACAATTGTTGTATCACGTGTTTGAACTATATATTTATATGTATATAAATATGAATATATATTAGTGGTGGACATAGATATTTTTTTTTAATCTAGATTAATCTCACTGTAATCTTGGAATTAATCTAGATTAATCTAGATTAAAATGGCTCATTTGAATTCTGCCGAAGGCATTCAGAATATGTGTGCTACCCAAATAAATAACCTCGTAGGTAAGATGGGCAGGGGCGGAGCTAGACTCTCAGTACAGTGGGGACGGAGCTTCATCATGGGGCCCTCTGCTACCAAGTAATTTTAAAATTAAAACCTTTAAAAAAACGTAAAATATCTGATGAATGCATAAGTACTAATGTGTCACTTGTTGAGCCAAGTAAGCTTATGTTAAATGAAACACAAAGACTATCTCATTCTTTTCTTTTTAATGCGCCCGATTTATATTTTCTCTCCATTTTCGTAACTATTCTCTACATTATACATTTGCACCTCACGTCACCCATGGTACTCGTGAGGCAAGTAGGCCTACCTTATACGCTGTGTTTCGGTTCATTTATGACTCACAAGACGAGCTCCAGTTCATGCGCCGGCGCCTCCGGGTCGTGATTATCTGTCTGCTATATTTACTTGTTATTTATTAAATCCAGGCAATTGGTTGATGAAACATTGATTAAAATTAAGATACAATTAATAAAAAACGAAATTCACCTTAATGAAAGGCTTTTGCTTTATGTTTGATGTCTCAGTGAAAGTTTTAAAGCAGTCTTTCAGTGCCGCTTTCAGAGCGCTCACGTCCGTAACGGGGAACTGACACGTAACATTGTTTTTCCCTCATAAATGCGTACACGAAAAATAAGACAAAATGAATATTTTATGTTCTGTGGAGAGCTAACCCTTCTTCATCCGGTGGGTAGTATTACTTTTTGTACTTTTGCTACCTAAAAGTTAAAGTTTTTTTTGTGTCACGTCCGTTACGGATGTGTATTTCCCTCATATTAAATATAAAACGCATAGACTGATATTTTTCTAATGCCTTTATTAAGCGAGTATGGATAAACAGACGTTTCAATATTGGTATTAAATGCCCCCTAGTGCAATTCGGCTAGGTATACATCTGCGCTAAAATATCAAGGTGAAGTCATCAGCTCCTTTGAGAATAGATTAACGCCGATATTTTTTTTATCGCCCGATAAGAGTCTCACGTTAACGCAGCACGTTAACGCCGATAACGGCCCACCACTAATAATATATATTTATATGTTCGGCATGCTGAGGCAGATTTTGTGGACGGCTCATGTTCTCATTTCGGGAATATGACTGTCGTGGTGTTGAGATCGAGACTTGCCTTCGTCCGCGAAGCGTGAGTCCCCATTACCATGCCCCACCCCCGGGTTCCGTGTGGGATGGGTGATCGGGGGATAGTGATGGATGTCTCGCCCGGTAACCATTCCCTGTGGGCTCCTCACTCCTCCATCACACCGCAGCCGATGGAATTCCTCTTGAGCATGCTGGTCCCTCTGTAATGGACCGATCAGCTGTTTCAATGGGGGTTCCCCCAGAGGATAAGATGTCGATAGCAGCATCGGAGGGTGAGCTGGCATCTGGAAATGACGACTCGGCTGTGTTATCTCCCTCTGGGAGTGTAACATTGCCGGAGCCAGATCCTGAAATGTCAGCTATGCTGAAACGGGCCGCCGAGGCTGCCGGGCTCGAGTGGAAACTCCACCGTGTCCGTTTCAGTCTCGGTTGGAGGTTTGGTATCTCGGGGCGGGCCACACTGGTTCTCAGCTCGCCGCCCAAGTGCCTTTCTTTCCCGAAATGCATGGAGAGCTTACCAGGTTGTGGACGACACCTTTCTCTGCCAGAAACTGCCTGAATAGCTTTTCCCCTTCACTACCCTTGATGGAGGAGCGGTGAAGGGTTGCAAGGCTATCCCTCCAATGGAGCGGTCTGTCGACACAGGTGCACCTGTGTCCAGCGGCCGTTGCCTTTTAGGGGGATCCTCGTCTCCCCCCTAAGGCCTGTGAGTTTTGTCTGTTCCGCCGGAGCAGAGCTTACAAAGCCTGTCGGCAAGCCGCTTCCTTTTGCGTGCCATGGTGTTGCTTCAGGTCTGTCAGGCCAGGGCACCCATGGACATGCACGAGGGTAGCCCAGACCGTGCGCTCATAGGTAAGCACCGCACTGCATCCGACCTCGCGCTCCGGGGCACTAGTGTCGTGGCGTGCGCGATCGGTCTGGCGATGTCCACCTTAGTGGTCCAACAGTTCCAACAGTTCCCTGCCGCCCAAGCACAGACGGAGGTCCGTCACATCCTGCCCCAGCGGCCCGCTGCTGCCTCCACCCCGCCACCGGTGGCAGTTCCTCCACCTGCTTATCGCCGAGGGCGTTCGCCGCCCGCCGCTCCCCGCTGGGCCTCCGCAGCAGCCTCCACCCAAGCCTCAGCATGGAGCCGGCCGTAGGAGAGACGCCCAGCTTGCTCCGGGGGCTGCCAAGCCAGGTGGCAAGACACAGCGAAAGCATTCCGGAGCGGGCCGCCCAGGGTTGGATGAGGATGCTTTTGGAGTTGGCAAAAACGATCACTCCCTCCGCCCGGGTGAGGGCCGGGTGGAATCGTTGTTTGTGTGTGTGTCTGTTCTGCCGCTGGCTCCCCAAAAAAAAAAAAAAAGCGGAGCAAGCGGTACCCACACTTCAAAGAAAGAGCAATTTCATCTGTTCCTGGGTCCCAAGAGGGCCAGTCTGGCGGGTGTGACCCTGTATAGCCTTACACCCCTCAGCCCCCCCTTGGTCGCAAGCAGGCAGCTTGGTGCGTTCGAGGACCCGGTCATCCGCCTTCTCACGCGCCCCCTGCCGCTAGTGGAGACAGGTAAAGTGTTGCACAGCACACTAACACCACTCTCTCTACTTTGCTGCCCCACCTCAGGCTTGGCTATTCCGCTCAAGTCAGTGATAATCATCACATTAGGTGTTGAGCAGACGTGCTCCTGAAAATCCAGTGATATTCATCACATCTAGTGTTGAGTAGTGCTCCTGACTTGTGCGTGCTTATCTTATCCTGCTGGCGAAGGATTTTATATAGCCGCTCCTCCAGCCGGTATGAAGGCCAGTTGTAAACTCGTTCTTCTTGCTACTAGGTGGTGGGTCGTGACCATCTTGGCCCAAGATTGGTCTGCAGCTCCGACCTGAAAGACATGTGCTTCAGATCTCTACCTTCCGCGCCGCAGGCCATCCTGTGTTTTGCGTGTGAGGGTTGAAGTATCAGTACAGAGTCCTTCCCTTCGAGTGCTCCAGAGCCCGTTGGGTCTTCAGGTCAACTGGGAGAGAGTAATCTCGCCCACGGGTTGAGTATCTCTTTTTCAGTTTTAGAGATGGACTCTGTCCAACACGTCTCTCCAATGAGAATGTGTTCAGCTGGTGTTTGAAGTGAGAAAGGGGCCCACTGAAAGAACTTTCAGAGGCTCCTAGGGCATATGGTAGATGCAGCCATTGGCTTCCTCCATATGATGACTGCTTCAGCGCTAGCTTCATGATCGGGTCCCGAGGTGACCGTGGCAGAGCAGCTCACTCTGTGTGACTATAGTTCATCCCGGTCTGCTGCCAAACCCTCTTAAACTAAGGGACCATGTATAAAGGGCGTGTTTTAACGGGGGCATGGGCGACCCTCGACTACACGGGCATTCATGCTTCGAGTTGTTAGACATTGCGACCTTTGCGCAAGCTTCCCTTGCATGTCACAACTCACCCGTCACCTCCTCCTTGGAGTCAGAAGCTTCTGAGGACGCTTTGTTCCACTCTTCCCGCTTTACTCAACCGTGCTGCCAACGAGCCTTACGACAGTTATAGCCAGGGCAAGTGGAGACTCCATCCCCTGGGGTCCAGCTGGGGCATGACCATTCCGGGACCGCTCAGTTGTCTCTTCGGTTTCGTCTCCCTGCCAGTTGTGTTTCTGTCTGAGCGGAAAACCCTTGGACAGACACTGGCTCTCAGCTGCCCCAGGGGCCCAAATAGTCCCCAGTGAGCCTTCCACAACCGACTGCGACTCATGGTTCTCTGTCGCCTGCTCAAGTCAGTGAATTCATCACACACATGTTGAGCAGAAATGCTCCTGAATTTCAGTGAAGTTCATCGCACTCATGTGTTGAGAAGCAGTGCTCCTGGAGCTCAGTGATCTTTTCACACTCAGTGCTGAGCAGAAATGCTCCTGTAGTTCAGTGAAGTTCTTCGCTCAGTGAAGTTCTTCGCATTCGAGAGATGAGCAGAAATGCTCCTGTATCTCAGTGAATTTATCACACTCAAGTGTTGAGCAGAAATGCTCCTGTAGCTCAGTGACGTTATTCACACCCAAGTGTTGAGTCTCTCTCTAGTGCTGAGCAGAAATGCTCCTGTAGCTCACTGATCTTCATATGTAGTGTTGAGCAGTGCTCCTGTCTTTTTGCGCCCTAAAAAAGAAAAGAGAAAAAAAGTCACTTGCACTTACGGTGCCAAGTCAGGAGGGAACAGGTCTTCATAGTTGCCCCTTATTGGCCCAACTCGACCTAGTTCCCATCGACAGCCTTCCTGACTTCCCCTGAAAACATTTTCAGGGACGGGCACGATGGCACCCGAGTTCTACCCTAGAGACTGAAAAACGGTCCTTCACTGAACGCGGAGGTTCAGATGCCTATCACAGGTACATGTGGTAGTTATCATCACTTCTGAGAGCACCCCCTAGAAATGGGTAGCGTGCTTACGCCTTTAGAAGTGGAACCTAGTCGTTGAGTGCATCTTCTCTCCAGAGGAGATCCTGAAAGCTTTCGATCATTTCAGTGCTCTCTTTCTTGCAAGATGGGTTGGAGTAGGCTGTTTTCCTTCACCCTCAAAATGATGTTGCCTCAGTGTTTAAACGACACTCATCGTGATGCAGAAACATGGAGAAGCACGTCCTTATCGTCAGGTTCCTGAGGAGCAAGGTAATGTAAATCCTTGCGTACCTCTTTATCCTCTTGGGCCTTATCTCTGGTGCAACTGCACTGCAGAGACCACCCCTGAGCCACTGCAGGCAGTGAGTTAAAAATTCTGTTATATCAGTTCTCCTGCTCGCATGGTCTCTACTAGAGGGTAGGGACTTGCTCGCTTTCGGTCAACGTATTGTGCCTGAAATTCGGGCCGGCTAACTCTCACAAGCTGAGACCCCGGCTTGGATTGTGCCCAAGGTTCCTACCTCTCCCGTAATAGGAGCAGGTGGTGAGCCTGCAAGCGCTGCCCCGGAGGAGGCAGATCCAGCCCTAGCTTTCTCTGTCCGTTCGCTTATAGCGGTTAGACATGTACAGAACGCAAGCCATAGACCTCAGACCAGCTCTTATCTGTTAGGAATTCAGCAGAGAGGGAAGGCTGTTTCCAAGCAAAGTTGGCCACTTAGTGCCTACTTTCATTTCGGTGAAAAATTCCGAGATGCAACATGTCCACTTAGGTGTTGAGCTCCTATATGATGAGTGTAAAGTGCTCTGCCTGGGCGTTGACGATATGCTTTGCTAAACAGATTCTAGAGTTGGGGGCTGGACGACACCTAGTTGAACCGCTGCTTCCCGTGGGCTCCCTTCTCATGAAGCCAGTTTCACCGTGACATTCCCCAGTGACATTCCATATGTCATACTGCCCGGTCATCCACCCAGTTCATATGTATATTCTCCACGTTACCTCCCTCTGGGTAGGATGTGGCTTCCGCAGCGTACCCTTCCTTCAATGTACAGGAACTCTTTCCCAGTCTTCCTGTAGGAACAGCAGTGTCTTCACAGCCCTAAGCCCTGTCCTTCCCTGCCTTAAAATTATGGAGGCATCAGGAGACTTTGGTCTAGGCACTGGAAGGTGGCAGCTTTTGTGGCGCTGTCAAAATGTCCCCCATTCAGTTGAAGTCGATTACGTCCGACATTATCGACTGAAAGGGAACGTCCTGGTTGCGTATGCAACCCAACGTTCCTTCCGGACCACCGCTGACTCCGGGTTACGCTCTGCTCCTCAGCGAAAAAGCAACTAGTGCGTGCATCCACTTCCGTATTTATACCCGTGCCGTGGGGGCGGAGTGTGTGATGCGAATCACGCACGCCAATTCCATTGGCTCGTTCAATAGTACTCGAAGATGACAGGCTCTCTGACGCGATCCCCCATTCAGTCGAAGTCGACTACGTCCTCCGTTCCCTTCTTCATGGAACAGTGAACCAGGACGTTCTCGAAGTTGGAGATTTAATTCTTTACTACGCTCTGATAAAGAATTTTGTGATTCATTAAAAAACAAATTAAATATATTTTTGGAGATAAATACCACACCTCAGACCTCATCTTCCACAATTTGAGAATCTTTGAAACCATATGCTCAGGGTCAGTGTTTTACAAGTTACTTCCAAACTGTAATACATTATACATTACTTGTTACTGTTATTTAAAAGTAATTCATTACCTTACAATATTACTGTCTCAGAATTATAATGCGTTACATTGCTCCTGTATTACTTTTGAGTGACTTTCACCAAAATAGCTATACAGTAGTAGAACTTAACATTCTAAGGCTGTAACGATATGCGATATGAAACCGAAATCGCTACACTCTGATCCACGAACCTGCAGAATTGTGACACACCCCTTCCAACTCCAAGAGTTATCCTTCCCGTCCAGATCCAATGCTACCACATCTTTAAATTACTATTAGCCTAATATTATTTAAATTTTCAAGTTAACATTATAAAATACGTAGACCTACACCACAAAACTAGTTGAGGATAAATTATTTAAAATTGGGGAATTTTTCACAAAAATTTTTTAACTTTTAGGAGGCAAAATATTTTTTTGTAATACTGTGAATAACACTGCGCAAATCAAAAGTAATACTACCCACCGGATAAAGAAGGGTTGGCACTCCACAGAACATAAAATATTAATTTTATTTTATTTTTCGTGTTCGCATTTATGAGGAAAAAACAATGTAAGGACGTGACAGTTCTCCGTTACGTACGCGACGGCTCTGAAGCGGCACTAAAAGACTGTTTTAAAACTTTCACAGAGACCTCAAACAGAAGACACAAAGCCTTTCTTTAAAGTGAATTTCGATTTGTACTAATTGTATCTTAATTTTAATCAATGTTTCATCAACCAATTGCCTGGATTTAATAAATAAGAAGTAAATACAGCAGACAATAGATAGGCTAATCACGACACGGAGGCGCCTGCGCGTAAACTGGAGCGCGTCTAATAAATTAACCGAAACTCAGCGTATAAGGTAGCCTACTTCACAGACCTGAAAAATATTACTATATTGAAATGTCTACTTGTAAACAGAACAATTCAAAACGAAAGAAACGGACTGCTCTCTGCTTATGAAATGTGCATTTCTCTCTGGCGATTTCACTACTGCGAAGATCGCGAGTCAGCAACGTCAACTTCATCTTTATTAATAAACAATTAAAATGTGTCCTTGCTATATTTGACATATTCATAATCATTGCTTTTGCCGGTTCTTTGTGACAACTTGCTTTATCGGCAGCGCCGCCGCCACCCTTACATCATGTTACGTAAACGCGTCACCACCACATCAAAAACATGATTGCGTGATGAAAACAAGAAAAATACCACCTAAACATAGCCTAACTGTTTAGAAAGAAAACACAGAACAAATTGAGTAGCCTAATGTGGCATACGTCCATCTCGCAAATGTACAGTCTTCTTCATGACATCTTCACCCATTAGCCGCTTTTCCACTGGCCAGCGCAAGCACAGAGGCCGAAATCATGCCTCACGGCAGTCCTGTAAAAAATAAATCGCTATACAAATATATCAGACGCTGCCATTTAGTCTTTATTTACAAACTTGGACACCACACACGGCTATTGACTGACCACCAACAGGTAACTTAGCCTACTTGCATTTTTCATTCGTTAATGTCTCGTGGTCTTGGTGTTTTTTTGTTTTTTTTTTACAATAAAACTAAAAGTGTGTTGTAACGCAAGCGAAACTGAACATGTACCTAGTAAAATATTACTGAAAATTGATTAGTAATGCCTTACACTACTGCGTTACAGCAAAAAGTAATATGTTATTGTAATGCATTACTTTTGTAACGCGTTACTCCCAACACTGCGCAGGGTCAAGTCATTTCATATTCAGCCTGTGTAAATAGACAATGAAGGAAGAAGCTAGAAGAATTATCTCTTGGAATTTTTCGGCTCGATTCAGCTTATGCAGCTTCTCAATATCCTGAAATTTACAAAAAGAGACTCAAATTTCAATCTGATTTTAATATGTTATCAACTCATCAGGCTGAAAAGTTATTGCATTTTTTGAGTATGGTGACAAGCCAAGTAAACTTCTTGCGCTTCAGTTAAAGGAAAAGTCAGCTAAAATTGTAATTTCCTAGATTCGGTCCTCTGATGGCAATTTGATTACTGACCCTATTAGTATTACTATACATTTTAAAGATTATTACGCTTTGCTATACAAATCAGAACCCCCCCACTGATAGGTCCATAATGGAAAGGTTTTTTTTTTACCTTTGCCCATTCCTACAATAATGGATGCATTGAGAGAAGAGCTAGAATGATCGTTCCCTTTCGAGGGAACTCGAACTGCGTCGAATGACACTTTGGGGGGAACGCCCTTAGCGTAACGCATCTGAAGTATGAATGAAACTAATCCAATCCTGATTGGTGTTGCGTCATGACGTAACATGTGACGGCATACACGGAAGCTACAAAGGCACGTCGGCACACAACAGAGTTAGTTTTTTGCTCTTCAGCAAGCGCTCTGTGTCAAACTGTCTGTCCTATTTGGTGTTGTTTGTCCCATAAGAATTGTCCTAAATAAAGGTCTGCAAGAAAAAAGAAATTGCAATACAGAATCTATAGTGGCTCGGATCTCGCGTTTGCCGAGGCAGCGCGTTGATTACGGGTCTACTCTGCAATAAAGATTCTGTGACTGGGATTTTGCGTTGTCGAGGCAGCACGTAGATTAAAGGTCTGCATTGCAATACAGAATCTATAGTGGCTCGGATCTCGCGCTTGCCGAGGCAGTGCGTTGATTACGGGTCTACTCTGCAATAAAGATTCTGTGACTTGATCTCGCGTTCAAGGTGGTGAGGAGGAGGAGTACAGGAGAACTATTAAGGAGTTTGTGGGTTGGAGCGACCATAACCATCTCCAACTTAACATCTTAAAAACAAAGGAGATGGTTGTGGATTTTAGGAGGAGGAAGAAGACACCGTTAACCCCAATCGCCATCCAGGGCAGTGAAGTGGAGATGGTCTCCAGTCACAGATATCTCGGTGTTTACCTTGATGATAAGCTGGACTGGAAGAGCCGCATGGAGACAGTGTATAAGAAGGGTCAAAGCCGACTTTATTTTCTAAGAAGGCTTAGGTCATTTAACATCTGCCGTCCTTTACTGTGTAACGTCTATCAGACAGTGGTGGCAAGTGCTCTGTTCTTTGCTGTGGTGTGCTGGGGAGAGGGTGCTTGCATCGGAGATCTAAATCGAGTCAACAAATTGATAAAGATAGCAGGATCGGTTGTGGGGACTGAATTTGATATGATCCAGCATGTGGCTGAGAAAAGAATACTCTCTAAACTAAAATCAATCATGGACAATCCCTTACATCCAATCCATGCTCTTGGGGTGATCAACAAGAGCACCTCCAGCCATAGATTGATCGCACCGAAGTGCAAGTCTGAACGTACCAGGAAGTCCTTTGTACCGGCGGCCATCAGAATGTTTAATGAGTTATGAATATTCACATGTTACTGAATATACTGTTATTAATTCTGCTATTGAATATCCTGTTTTGAACATGCATCTGTTACTGATTATTCGATATAGGTATTATTGTTATGTTTTATGTATTGTTATTGAGTGTTAAAGCTGCCGTGACAATATAATTTCCTGCAAAGGATCAATAAAGTATCAACAACAACAACAGCGTTGTCGAGGCAGCGCGTAGATTAAAGTTCGTACATTGCGATACAGAATCTAGTTGCTCGGATCTTGCGTTTGCCGAGGCAGCGCGTAGATTACGGGTCTACTTTTCAATAAAGATTCTGTGTGTGTGCGAGGCATGAACAGTCAGCTCCTGAGGGTGTTGGCTGTGTTCGTTGAGAAATATCTCGACGCGCACAGCCGTGCATTTCAGTGTTTCAGCCTTGCGCCCGTTGATTTTCTTCTCGAAAGATGATATATTGTGAACGACTCGAATCGTTCATAGTACGGGTCTGCAATGAAAGGGACACACGCGATCTGTGAAATAATACTGTTTGGGGGCGAGGCATTCACAGTCAGCTCCTGAGGGTGCTGGCAGCTGTTATTGAGAAATATCTCGACGCGTATATCCGTGCGCTGTCGGATGTTTCACCCTCACACCTGTTGACTTTCTTCTTGAGGGATGAAAGCCAAATATATTGTAACGACTCAAATCTCGCGTTTGTCCAAGCGATATCCACGGCTTACCAGGTGCGCAATTTGCCTTCACCTTCTGCCGTGAGGGCTCATTCGACAAGAGGCATGGCGTCCTCTAGAGCCCTTCTCGCGGGGGCCCCGATCCAGGAAGTCTGCGATGCAGCTGGATGGGCCACCCCTCGTACCTTTATTAGGTTCTATAACCTGGACATTCCGTCAACACCTGGCACTCTCGTGCTCTCGTCCTAGGTGTGCCTGTGAGCAGCTTCACACTAGGACAGGCAGGGCGCGTTGTGGCATAGTGGGTACTCGTTCCCCCAAAGTGTCATTCGACGCAGTTTGAGTTCCCTTGAAAGGGAACGTCCTCGGGTTACGACTCTAACCCTTGTTCCCTGAGAAAGGGAACGAGAACTGCGTCCCTTCGCCACGCCTTCCCCTGCCTGGGAGTGACTTGCTTCACCGCAGAAGCTAACTCTGTTGTGTGCCGGCGTGCCTTTGTAGCTTCCGTGTATGCCGTCACATGTTACGTCATGACGCAACACCAATCAGGATTGGATTAGTTTCATTCATACTTCAGATGTGTTATGCTAAGGGCGTTTCCCCCAAAGTGTCATTCGACGCAGTTCTCATTCCCTTTCTCAGGGAACAAGGGTTACAGTCGTAACCCGAGGATGTTTTCCACAGAGGATATAGCAATCAAGAATATGCAGAATGGCAAGACCCCTGGGCCAAATATAAGTTCCCTGTGCAGAATTTTTTTTCTCAAACACTTAAAATGCCGCTCCTAAACATGTTATTAGACTCCATTAATAATGGCTGCCTGCCTCCAACCCTTCGTCTGTCACAATGACGAGTCCCAAGATCCAAGTGCAAGTAAAAGACAAGGGAACAACACTCAAAACGCCACAGTTTGCAGGCGGGCGACCTGAAATCCGTAATGCCAGGAAGCAAGACAAGGAGACAGCATAACCTCCGCAAGGAGACTCCGAACAGGAACTAGGTGAGTGAACAAACAAGAGTGACGAACCGACAACACACAGTGCAAACGCCAGCTAGATAAAGGTAGCTTTACTAGCCACAGCTGAGCCTCTAATTAGAGTGATCAGCTGAGTATCTAGGCAACGCACACGCACTGACACATCCACATCCCAATACACATCCGCCATAAACTCAAGAAATTAACACGCAGATTTATGAATTGTGACATCGTCAGTCTTGTATTTTGTTTGATTGTGAAAAAACACAAAGACCCACACGAATGTGGTTCATAGAGGCCAATCAGTCTTTTGAATGTAGATGTAAAAATACTGGCAAAAATGCTTGCAAAGCTGCTTGAATGATTTTTTACCGGCAATCATACACAATGACCAAACTGGTTTAATTCAAAATATATAAATAAGAAGGGCATTGAATATAATTTATTCCTCTAATTCTCACCCATCAGAGGCTCTTCTGCTGCTTGACACAGAGAAAGCCTTTGATCGGGTGGAATGGGTTTACCTTTTCTATGTGCTACAGAAATTCGGTTTTGGCAACACATTCATATCATGGATAAAACTTTTATATTCCTCCCCAACATGCTCAGTCCGGACCAATGGAGTATCCTCCTCTATTTTGCCCTTGAAACGGGGAACTAGACAAGGCTTTCACCTTTACCTTTTGCAATGGTAATTGAACCCTTGGCAATTGCCATTCGTAGTGAGCAGGCCAAACAGGGAATAAGGAGAGCTGGTGCTGTTCACAAAATTTCTTTATACGCCAATGATGTGTTGCTCTATATCTCTCATACGGATGTTTCTTTACCCAGAGTTTTGAGAATTATTTATTCCTTAAGCCTCTTCTCCGGTTATGAATTGAATATAAATAAAGTGATTTATATCCAATACATTGTCCAATTTCTGATTTACCAACGAGTACTTCAATGTTTAAAGTTGCTTCCCATAGTTTTAAATATTTAGGAGTAATATTTACACCTAAGAGCTTAGATCTCTTCAAGGCTAATTTTAACACACTCCTCCAATGAGTGCAGAAAGATTTTACTCGCTCGTCAGCCCTTCCCCTTTCATTGGCTGGATGCGTGAATTCGGTGAAGATTAACTTTTTACCTACATTTCTTTCATTTATTTCAATGTGTCCCAATTTTTTATAGCAGAATCATTTTTAAAGGGGTCATATAATGCCATTTTTGTACAAGGTAATATGATTCTTTAGGGTCTAAATTAAAAGTTTGTAATATACTTTAATTAAAAATTCTCATTAGTATTGTAAGAAAACACTTATTTTACCTGGTCAAAAATAGCTCTGTTGTCAGCATGCCGTTTAAGTGTATGTGTCTTTAAATGATAATGAGCTTTGCTCACTGCGCCCCTCTGTTCTGTGCGTACACCGTTTGTAACACAATAACACAATAACCATAACGGGTTGATCATTATAAACGTGGGATTATGAATTATATTGAGACATAGAAAACATAGAAAACATGCCGTAATGTACCCTGAGTGTAAACCTTAGCCGCATTCATCGTGAAGCTAGCAATTTGCAAAGATTAATATAAATATTAATATAAAGGTTAATAAAACGTTACACTCACTTCAGTTCTTCTGGAGGTGCAGCAGGAACACGAATAGTTGGTTGGTACCGATCCTTTTTTCAGGAGCAGCTTCTTAGCAAAACCAGCTTTATACTGACCCTCCTCTTTTATAAAGCAGTCTGGTGTGTGAAATGATTCGCACAAACATAAAAGCATTTACGTTGATCGTGGGGAATATTCCCTTCGAAAACAAACTCAGCCACTGCGTCTTAGATTTAGGAACATTAAAATGACTGCTGTGTTCCTTATTGCAGTGGTTCTCAACTCCAGTCCTCGGGACCCACTGCTCTGCACATTTTTTATGTCTCCTTATTTAACACACCTGATTCAGATCACCAGCTCGTTAGGAGAGACTCCTTGAACTGAAATGAGTTTGTCAGATAAGAGAGACATACAAAATGTGCAGAGCAGCGGGTCCCGAGGACTGGAGTTGAGAACCACTTCCTTATTGTACACAAGAATAGAACACCACTTCGCTTAGACTCCATTCTGCTCATAGACAGTGCTCCAGCGTACTTTTCGGCACAACACCGGTCCGCGCGGACTATGATTGACAGCTCGCTCTTGAGCGAGGGCGGGTCTGTGTTGAAATGCTGCTGTCAATCAACAATCGTGGGAGGGGCGTCCGATTTAGTGACGTCACACGGTCGAACGGCTCAATTTGAGGCAGGGGAAAACATGTAAGAAGATTAAAACAAAATCACTGGATGGATTTTTATCATTATATGATGGTTGTGTACAGGCACTGCCAACACACATTTCAGTACAATCAACATGTAAAAGTGCATGTACCATTATATGACCCCTTTAAGACTCTAAATCAACACATCTCATCTTTTATTTGGAACAAAGGACCAGCCAGAATTCGTAGAGAAATACTTCAGAAACCAAAGCTTGAGGGTGGGCTTGCCCTTCCTTATTTCTCATTTTACTACTGGGCAGCAAATATACACTCTAGATTGTTCTGGTTTCAGAGTCATTTCGGATTCAGTGACTGGGTCCCGGCTTGGGTTGATATTGAAGAGGGTTCCTGCTCCCCAGCCTAGCCTGCCGCACTATTGTGTGGTCCTCTTACTGCCATCTCACACTGTCCTTATGGCAATTCTATTGTCCGACAATCTTATGGATTTTGTCCCAATTCCGAACCCATTTCTGCCTTCAGCGCTTGCCAGTGGTTTTACCTATAAATCGAAACCCTTTATTCCTTATCAGTGCAAAAGAGACTCAAAATACTCTGTTGATTTTGATCTTACATATAAGTGTTATACATCATTCGATCCTGTTAAGTGTCTATTTTATTTGTGTGTACTCACAATAAAAACAAAGTTTTGTGCTTTTTGTCAAATAAAGAAAAATAAACATGATGCGAGTTTTGTATTCTCTCTGTCAGTGAAGTCCATTCTGAAACGCGTCCGAAAATCAACTGTAACTCCGCGAATACTTGTCATACAGGCACGATAGATTTTGCTTTATGAAGCTTGAATTGAATTGAAAGTAATTAAAAGTAATTTATGTAAAAAACAAATATTCTCAGTTTGTCATCTGTATGAAAAGAGAGAGGTGTCAGTATTTTTCTTTTCAGCTAATTATACCTCATTACACGTTAATGTGCCACGCCCACGGAGAGCGCGCGCTATTCAAACGCAAATGATCTGAGGCAAGCCATGCAAACATGCCTACGCCCACATCAGCTGGATATAAACACATCGAGTTTATTAAGAACCATGTAGGCTACTTCACCTCATCTTGCTAAGCTGTGAGGAATAATACTATCGTAATAATCCTGGAACATTTTACCTCAGAAGTGCTGATAGTAAGGTAGTAAGGGAGCAACGGGTCCAGCTGATGTAGTAAGTTATTTATTCTTAAGTGCTTTGTTCTAATTGCGATATTGAATAGTGTCTGTAAACCACAAAAAGACAACCACAATGTTTAAATATGAATTGCGTGTCTGTGTGTGAATGATTAATGAACGACACAGGCGCGCGCTGTTGTTTACTACAGTTGTAGAGCCTATCTCTTATAGATAAAGAGAGTTATATCAGTACCGTTCATTCACTCTCACACCTACATTACTAAACATGGTATGTTTACATGAACACATCCAAACTATGTATTGCTATAGCCTACTGAGATGAGTAAAAATAGACTGAAATATGTTGAAATAAAATGTCTGTATAAGCAACAAACTGCAAATTGACATTTATATGCTAATATATCATAAACATGATATGTTACAGACTAAATATGAATGTTTAGACAAGATTTCGTTGATTAGTTTTGGATAGATTATAACATTTTTAGGCTACTGTAAAAAAAGACTACTACCACATTAAATAAGCTTTTGTTCGCCAATTTCTGCTCATATGTTAACCCTCTGAGGTCTAAGGGGTTTTTGGGGTCCTTGAGGTGTTCTGACATGCTCTGACATTTATGCTTTTTTCAGTTATTTATAAACGTGTTAATGGCAAAGGTGTAGATTCACTCTATATAGCACATATGGGGCTACCGTAATATGTGAGCAACATGTTTGTACATGTTTGTATTTTTTAGAGAATAATGTTTATGTGTGGTTATTGAAAAAACTAAAACTTAAAGTGTCTGAAATAAAGCCACAAAACACATACTAAATATGTGTCCACAAGACTTTTGACTAATGAGTGTTGTTGCCTAGAATTTTTGCTTCAAAATGATCTGAAAATCATCCTGCCTAATCATTTACACAAAACAATACATTGATTTAAATTTTATAAGACACCTTTTGTTTGGAAAGGCAATATGCGTGGAGGCGTGTTCACACCTGAGAAGACAAAGGCCGGATAATGTGCCACATACATAATGAGCTGCATATTAATTAGCCCTTTCACACAGGTGTGTCACAGGATCCCAAAGAATGCAAGGACAAAATAAATTATCTATATATACATATTTTACAATTATAATTGGTAACCAATTACAAATAGGTTACAATTACAACAACAATTACAATTTTAACAATATTTCAAGTGTATTTCTTTGTAAAAAGTATACATTTTATCATACGAATTAAAAAAGGTAAGGATTCATTAGTTTGAATATTGGAACAAACACTATAATAACATCTTAGTTGATAATTCAATATACCTACTTTATTTTTGACAAAACATCATACTATAGTATATTTTTGACAAAACATCATACTATAGTATATTTAACTATGAGCAGAAATTGGTGAACAAAAGCGTACCTATTTAGTGTGACAGTAGTCTTTTTTTACAGTCAAAACTTTATAATCTATCCAAAACTAATCACAAAATCTTGTCTAAACATTCATATTTATTCTGTAACATATTGTGTATGATATATTAGCATATACATGTGAATTTGCAGTTTGTTGCTTATACAGACATTTTATTTCAACATATTTCAGTCTATTTTTACTCATCTTAGTAGGCTATAGCAATATAGTTTGGATGTGGTCATGTTAACATAACGTTTACTAATGTAGGTGCGAGAGTGAATGAACGGCACAGACACGCGCTGTATAACTGTAGTAAACAACAGCGCGTGCGCCTGTGCCGTTCATTCATCATTTAGCCTACACACAGACACGCAATTCATATTTAAACAGTCTTTTTGCGGTTTACAGTCAGACACTATTCAATATCGCGATTAGAACAAAGCACTTAAGAATAAATGACTTACTACATCAGCTGGATCCGTTGCTCCTCGAAATGAAACTACCAGCACTTCTGGTACATTTTCCAGGGTTATTAGATAGTATTATTGCTCACAGCGTAGGGATACGCTGTGTACACAGCTGTAGTAAGATACTTACTAAAAACGATGTGTTTTATAATCCAGCTGGTGGGCGTTGGCATGTTTGAATGGCTTGCCTTAGAGCATTTGCGTTTGAATACCGCGAGCTCTCCGTGGGTGTGGCACATTAACGCGTAATCAGGTATAATGAGCTGGAAAGAAAAAGACTGACATCTCTCTCTTTTCATACAGATTACATAAACTGAGAATATTTGTTTTTTTATATAAATTAATTCATTTAAAAGAAGAGAGTTCAAGCTTCATTATGGAAAAACACTCGTGCCTGTATGACAAGTATTCGCGGAATTACAGTTAATTTTCGGATGCGTTTCAGAATGGACTTAACTGACAGAGAGAAGGCAGAACGCGCATCATGTTTGTTTTTCTTTATTTGGCGAAAAGCACAACACTTTGGTTTTATTGTGAGTATCCACAAAAAAATAGACACTTATCAGGATCTAATGATGTACAACAATTAATATGTAAGATCAAAATCAACAGAGTATTTTGAGTTTCTTTTGCACTGATAAGAAAAAAAGCGAGACTATCTCGCCCGAGCGATAGTCGACCTCAGAGGGTTAAATATATAGTATGGGATGTTTTGTCAAAAATAAAGTAGATATATTGAATTATTAACTAAGATGTTATTATAGTGTTTGTGTCACGGTATACTAATTCATTGCTTCCTTCTCGTCTCGTGTTGTTGTTGTTGCATGAAAGCACGTGTGTTGTGGGCGTGATTGAGTGTCATTCCTTGACTCGCTCCAGCTGATCATCATATCATCACCAGCTGCAGCCTATCTCATTTCACTATATATGCTCACAGTTTTCTCATCTCCATTGTCAGATCGTTTGTTGGATGTTCGATGTTCCAGTCTTGTGTTCCTGAGTCTCTCGTCGTGTGTTCCTGTGAAGTTCGTCTTGATTGTGGATTATCATCGGTTGTGGATTATCACCGTTTGTGGATTGTTCTTCGTCTGTCTTCACCGCACCACTTGGGATTCACCTCGCTGACCATCGACGTCCCTGGGTCACCAGTTCCACGCCCGTGTCTTTCTGTTTGCACTTCCTCATTCCCTTAATAAAGAGTTATTTACCTGCTATTGCTTCCTGTTATCCATTGAGTCATGACAGAACGATCTGACCCTACCATGGAAGCAGCGGGTACTTCATCGACCAGTTTGGAGGACTTTGTTCATCACAGTATGAGAAGAATGGACTCGCAGGAGAGGAATTTGAATGACACGGGCCGTGCGGTACAAGCTTTGGTGACGCAGGTGTCCGAGCTGACCCAGCAGATTCTACTTCTTCGAGTTCCCGCTGCGCCACCCACACCAGCCGTTCCCCTCATTCCACCGGAGAATCCGACGCACGCCGAACCACGCCTACCGGTTCCAGAGAGCTACGCGGGTGAGTCTGCATACTGTAGAGCATTCCTGACCAGATGTGCCATGCATTTTGCTCTACAGCCCAGAACATTTCAAAATGAGCAAACTAAAGTGGCGTTTGTGTTGACTTTACTAACCGGCAAAGCAGCGCTTTGGGGGACGGCGGTGTGGGAGAATCAAGATCCCTGCTGTGCCTCGTTCCTGACACTCTCCGCGGAGATGAAACGGGTATTCGATCGTGCCGTCGCGGGGAGAGAGGCCGCTAGGGTGCTGGCCGACCTCCGTCAAGGTGAGAGGTCGGTCTCGGATTTTTCGATCGAGTTCCGAACCCTGGCGGCCGAATGTCAGTGGAACGAGGAGGCGCAGTGGGACATGTTCCTGCATGGGTTGGCTGACCGCGTCCAGAGGGAGATCTACGCCCTGGACCTCCCAACGACTCTCAATGGCCTCATCGACCTGGCTCTACGGGTGGACGCGCGGCTGGCAAGGGTCGGGAGTAGAGCTTTGTCCACCCGTCCTACAGGAAGAGTCGAGGTACAACGGTCCAGCGGCAGGGACGCGGTCAGCCCAGTCTTCGATCACGAACCCATGCAGGTGGGTCGAGCTCGGCTTTCCCGGGAGGAGAAGGAGAGGCGGAGATCCCGGGGCCTTTGCCTATACTGTGGAGGCTCGGAACACTACGCTTACAACTGCCCGGTAAAAGGGCCAAGCCCGATAGTAAGCATGAGGCTACTATCGGGTGGGATCTCCGCCCAGAAGACCTCATCCACATCTACTCTCCTTCCGGTAAGACTGAGATGGTCAGCTCACCAGCACGACGGTCGAGCACTTTTGGATTCCGGGGCTGAAGGTAACTTTATGGACAGCACTTTCGCACACAAATTTCAGATTCCCCTCAGACCACTCACACAAAGGATTTCAGTTCATGCACTTAACGGTCAAGAACTCCCCACCATTTCATTTACCACGGAAGACATCACCCTCATCACTTCAGGCAATCACTCCGAGACAATTTGTTTTTACATTCTGGATTCACCCCTGGCACCCATTGTTCTTGGACATCCCTGGCTCACCCGTCACAACCCCCGTGTGGACTGGCAACATAAAGCTATACTGGAGTGGAGCAAGGAATGTCATAAGTCTTGTCTCGTGTCTGCTTGTCCGTCTGTGCCTGTTTGTGTGTTTCAGGAGGAAGTAGGGGATTTGTCTAACGTGCCCGAGGAGTACCATGATCTGAAGGAAGTGTTCAGTAAGTCTCGTGCTGCTTCTCTTCCTCCTCATCGTCCCTATGACTGTGCCATAGATTTAATGCCAGGTAAGTCTCCGCCTAAAGGCAAGTTATACTCACTTTCTGTTCCTGAAAGGGAGGCTATGGAGAAATATATTTCTGATTCTCTGGCAACCAAGCTCATCCGCCCTTCCTCTTCTCCAGCGGGGGCGGGGTTCTTTTTCGTGGGGAAGAAGGACGGGTCTCTGCGACCTTGTATTGATTACCGGGGGTTGAATAACATCACGGTAAAGAATACTTATCCTTTGCCGTTGATGTCTTCAGCTTTCGAGAGGTTGCAGGGAGCGTCCATCTTCACGAAATTGGACTTGCGTAACGCTTATCATTTGGTTCGTATCAGGGAGGGGGATGAGTGGAAGACTGCTTTTAACACCCCCAGGGGGCACTTTGAATATTTGGTCATGCCTTTCGGGCTGTCCAACTCCCCAGCAGTCTTCCAGGCACTGGTCAATGACGTGTTGCGAGACATGATTGACCAGTTCATATATGTTTACCTGGATGACATATTGATATTTTCCTCGTCTCTCCAGGAACATGTGCAACACGTCCGACGAGTGCTTCAGAGGTTGTTAGAGAATGGGCTTTTTGTCAAGGCGGAGAAATGCGATTTTCATGCACAGTCTGTTCCTTTCCTAGGATACATCATCTCGTCTGAGGGAATGCGTGTGGACCCTGAGAAGGTTAAGGCTGTGGTAGAATGGCCAAGTCCAGATTCCCGTAAGGCCCTACAGAGGTTTCTGGGGTTCGCCAATTTCTATCGACGTTTTATTCGTAATTTCAGCCAACTAGCCGCGCCTCTGACTGCCTTGACCTCCCCCAGTACTCCGTTCAGGTGGTCAGATACAGCCGAGGCTGTATTTGCCAAACTCAAGAGCCGCTTTGTTTCAGCTCCCATCCTCGTTGCCCCTGATTATTCACGGCAGTTCGTGGTGGAGGTCGATGCGTCAGAGGTGGGGGTAGGAGCAGTCCTGTCCCAGCGTTCTCCCACAGACGACAGGATGCATCCTTGCGCGTTTTTTTCTCATCGCTTGTCCTCAGCCGAACGCAATTACGACATTGGTAACAGGGAGTTGTTGGCAGTCAAGTTAGCCTTGGAGGAATGGCGTCATTGGTTAGAGGGCTCGGGGGTACCCTTTATAGTCTGGACTGATCATAAGAATTTAGAGTACATCAGAACTGCCAAAAGATTGAACTCCAGGCAGGCTCGGTGGGCACTTTTTTTCGGTCGTTTTGATTTTTCTCTCTCGTACCGCCCGGGGTCCAAAAACATCAAACCCGACTCTTTATCTCGCATTTTTGATCCTTCCGAACGCCCGTCTACTCCCGAGTGCATTTTACCGGAGAGTCTATTTGTCTCCACACTCGTATGGGAGGTCGAATCGAAGGTCAAGACGGCCTTAGAAGGGGTAACGCCTCCGCCCGGGTGCCCACCGAATTGCTTATTCGTGCCGGAGGGATTAAGGTCTGACGTCATTCAGTGGGGTCATTGCTCCAACGTGGCTTGTCATCCAGGAGTTTATCGTACTAAGTTTCTAGTCAAGCAACGATTCTGGTGGCCACTTATGGCTCGTGACATTCACAGTTTTGTTTTGGCTTGCTCGGTTTGTGCCACTGGTAAAACTTCCAATCGACCCCCAGATGGGCTCCTTCAACCGCTGCCAGTTCCTTCGAGACCCTGGTCCCATATCGCTCTCGATTTCATTACCGCCCTCCCACCCTCCCAGGGTAACACAGTCGTTTTGACCGTGGTGGACCGGTTCTCGAAGGCAGCTCATTTTATTCCCTTACCCAAATTACCCTCAGCTAAGGAGACAGCGTTGACAGTCATTGACCACGTCTTTCGTTTACATGGCCTCCCGATGGACGTGGTCTCTGACAGAGGACCCCAGTTTGTGTCCAAATTTTGGCAAGAATTTTGTAAATTACTGGGAGCGACGGTTAGTTTATCCTCAGGGTTTCATCCCCAGAGCAATGGACAAACCGAGAGAGCCAACCAAGATCTGGAAAGGGTGTTGCGATGTTTAGTCTCCAAGAATCCTTCCTCATGGAGCCAACAACTTTCCATGGTGGAGTACGCCCACAACACGTTACCAGTGTCGGCTACGGGCCTATCTCCGTTTGAATGTAGTTTAGGTTACCAGCCACCTATCTTTCCCAGTCTGGAATCCGAGGTCGCGGTTCCCTCCGCCCACGCTTTAATCCAGAGGTGTCACCGCACTTGGACTAGAGCCCGCAAGACTTTACTCCAAGTGGGGGCGCGCACCAAGGCTAAGGCCGATCGCCACCGGTCAAAGCCTCCCATATACGTCGTCGGTCAAAAAGTGTGGCTTTCTACTAAGAACATTCCTCTCCGTTCCGTCTCTAATAAGCTTGCTCCCAAATTTATTGGCCCGTTCTCTGTCACCAAGATCATTAGTCCGGTGGCAGTCCGCCTTAGTTTACCTCCAGCGTACAGGAGAATACATCCCGTTTTTCACGTTTCCAAAATTAAGCCCGTGTTTCATGCTCACATTAATCCGCCAGTCCCGGTTCCCCCCCCGCCGCGTCTCGTAAATGGGGACACCACCTATTCGGTTAATCGTATTCTGGATTCAAGGCGGAGGGGACGTGGATTTCAGTACTTGGTGGACTGGGAAGGTTACGGTCCGGAGGAGAGAAGTTGGGTACCTGCTAGAGACATTCTGGATCACTCTCTGATCGATGATTACAATCGACAGGTAAGGGAGTCTGAGAACGCCAGGAGGCGTCCTTAGGAGAAGGGGTACTGTCACGGTATACTAATTCATTGCTTCCTTCTCGTCTCGTGTTGTTGTTGTTGCATGAAAGCACGTGTGTTGTGGGCGTGATTGAGTGTCATTCCTTGACTCGCTCCAGCTGATCATCATATCATCACCAGCTGCAGCCTATCTCATTTCACTATATATGCTCACAGTTTTCTCATCTCCATTGTCAGATCGTTTGTTGGATGTTCGATGTTCCAGTCTTGTGTTCCTGAGTCTCTCGTCGTGTGTTCCTGTGAAGTTCGTCTTGATTGTGGATTATCATCGGTTGTGGATTATCACCGTTTGTGGATTGTTCTTCGTCTGTCTTCACCGCACCACTTGGGATTCACCTCGCTGACCATCGACGTCCCTGGGTCACCAGTTCCACGCCCGTGTCTTTCTGTTTGCACTTCCTCATTCCCTTAATAAAGAGTTATTTACCTGCTATTGCTTCCTGTTATCCATTGAGTCATGACAGTTTGTTCCAATATTCAAACTAATGAATCCTTACCTTTGAAAAACGTATGATAAAATTTATACTTTTTACAAAGAAAGAATACACTTGAAATATTGTTAAAATTGTAATTGATGTTGTAATTGTAACCTATTTGTAATTGATTACAATTTGTAATTGTAAATATATATATATATATATATATATATATATATATATATATATATATATATATATATATATATATATATAATTTCTTTTGTGTCCTCGCATTCTTTGGTACCCAGTGACACACCTGTGTTAAAGGCTCATTATACAGCTCATTATGTGGCTCATTAGCCGGTCTTTGTTTTCTCAGGTGTGAACACGCCTCCATGCATATTGGCTTTCCAAACAAAAAGTGTCTTATAAAATTTAAATCAATGTATTGTTTTGTGTAAATGATTAGGCAGGATGGTTTTCAGATCATTTTGAAGCAAAAACTCTAGGCGACAACATCCATTAGTCAAAAGTCTTGTGGACACTTATTTAGTATGTGTTTTGTGGCCTTATTTTAGAAACTTTAAGTTTTAGTTTTTTCAATAACCATGCATAAACAATATTCTCTCAAAAATACAAATATGTACATACATGTTGCACACATATTATGGTAGCCCTGTTTGTGCTAAATAGAGTGTAATTACAACTTTGCCCTTAATATGTTTATAAGCAACTGAAAAAAAGCACAAATGTCAGGGCATCTCAAAACATCTCAAGTTCCCCAAAAACACTATAGAGCCCAGAGGGTTAACTTCTTTTTGGCTAACAATCTTTAATTGTTTTTCTTTAGTGACAAAGAGCCAGATTGAACCTTGCCCTTTTGGTTGCACTTTTTGTACTTCCTCCAAATGACACTGGCTTGTATGGAAATGCTTTTGCCTTCTCAACATATTAGCTAGATGGCGCATTCTTCTGCTATGGAAACAAAATTTCCCTCCATCTTTTGATGACTGGTGTCATATATTTTTTCACTATTCTCCTGTATATGCTTCCAGGTATTATTGTGAAAGTTCAATAAACATAAAAAAAAGATATTTAAAGGAAATTAAGATTTTATAGCAACTATAATTCATTGTAAATAATGCATTTGCAATACTTGAAAATAATAATTTATTTTGAAATTAAATTAAATATACACATTCACTCTTATTTGTATGACTGTTAATGTTTCTTGTCTAAATGTAAATGTATATATTTTCAATTCAAAACAATGTCATTTTGAAAAAAAATGTCACGAAATTACTGCTAACTGTTAAAATAAGTAATACCTAATGAAAGGCTGAAATAGGTATAAATGTTCAAGTAACATAAATGTGTCTGACAACTTAGCTACATTTAGAAAAGTAATATTTTTACACTGGTACATTTCCACAGACAGTTTTGTTTCTTTTGTGACTGAATCTATAGAAAATAATAGCTGCAAATACAATCTGCACTGGGCTGAGTTTCCTAAAAGCATTGTAAGTTGATTGTAGAACAATTGCCACCAATGGTCTTTACGATCAACTTAGGCTTATGATTCTTTTGGGAAACGCAGCCAAGATCAGTGTGTGATAGTAACGTCTGATTGCCAAACTAATGTCATGTGGACTGTTGCTGTATGTCTTTGTAGATTGTCTGGCTGTATGGTGACAGAGGAAGGCTGTGGTTATGTGTCTTCAGCTCTAAGTTCAAATCCCTCTAACCTGAGAGAGCTGGATCTGAGCTTCAATCACCCAGGAGATTCAGGAGTCAAGCTGCTCAACGACAATCTGAAGGATTCAACCTACAGGCTGGAAAAACTCAAGTATGTAAAGCATGAAGAGTTGATTAAAGAACTCCAAAAACAGCATTTCAATCTTTACTTATTATCCACATCACTACATTTACAAAAGTTCTTACTGAGAATTTTCAGAGGTGTAGGTCTAGTTATGCTACGGGGCTGTTGAATGTTTCATTCTGATTGGCTGATGAACATTATAAGGTGTGCAATTATTTACAGTATACGTACAGGTAAAATAGTTCTACGCAGGTCTTGGCTGCATTACAGTTCCATATCACTTTGCAAAATTATTTCAGTTATTTCAGGTCCTGACAGCCTACAAGAGCAAAAGAACCAAAACCCACGAAGACAAAGAAAATATAACAAACATCAGGATATTAATCACAAACCATTTCCATGATTTTCCTACAAAATACATTTTTATTCAGTTTATCCCAATCTCGAATAAAAACGCACATACACAGTACAGACACACACATTCATACAAGTGCACAGAAATTTGTTGTCAGCACTCCCCTATGATTTCATCAGTAAAATAATTTTGGAACTTATGCAGTATGTCAGAAAAAGGGACTATGTTAGGGGAGATCCAGTGGTGTGACCCATGTGCACATACCCAACTTTTCTTATTTCAGAATATATTTATTGGCATTTTGTCCAGATACAACATCCTGTATTTATAAGAAAATTAAATGAACCACAGCTCTGCTTTTCTCCCCTCTGCCCTTAATGCCCCAAGTACAACCTCACTATACATACAATGCAATACATGGATAACAATAACAATGAAAATACTATAAGTGTAAATAGTTAATAGTATAGTTAGTTAAAGGGCCTGAGACGAGAGTTCAAGAGATTTCCACGACGCATGCGCGAGAACTGAACAAGAAGTATTAGAAGAAGAACGTTCTCTTCTCAGTTCTCGCGCATGCGTCGTGGAAATCTCTTGAACTCTCGTCTCAGGCCCACAAGGAAGAAAAGGAATAGTCGAATAAAGTCGTTATTTATGTTTTTTTTCCGGAAAAAAAGTAGTCTCGTTGCTTGATAAACTTATAGTTGAGTCACTGTAGGCACATGGAATATTTAAACCTGTTCTTTAATGACTTTCTGGGCCGTCAAGTTTCATTCCCTTAGGCAGCCTATGTAGCAGTGATCCACCTCTCAGATTTAATCAAAAATATCTTCATTTGTGTTCCGAAGATGAACAAAGGTCTTACGAGGTTGGTACAGCATGGGGGTGAGTAATTAATGACTTAATTTTCATTTTTGGGTGAACTAACCCTTTAAATACACAGATAATGACAAGGACAACAGGTTACAGTAATGATGATGATGAGGGTGATGAGGCGCAGGTGCAGGTGATGATGACAGGGGATTCTGGGAAGTGTAGTGAAGACACAGACGAAAAAGGCGGTGAATGTGACACACGCAATTCATATTTAAACAGTCTTTTTGAGGTTTACAGACACAATTCAATATCGCCATTAGAACAAAGCACTTAAGAGTAAATAACGTACTACATCAGCTGGATCCATTGCTCCTCGAAATGAAACTACCAACACTTCTGGTATATTTTCCAGGATTATTATATAGTATTATTCCTCACAGCGCAGCAAGACGAGTTAAAGTACAAAATTGGTTCACAGTTGGAAACATCTAGAAAAAAACAGTATTTTTCCACTTGTATTTTTGCTTGCAAATTGTATAATATCCAAGGTGATCATTTCTAGTAATTGTGTAGTTAATTCTCATACTGTATTTTCAGAAAGTTTTGGATATGTATCCTCTCCCCAAATTTGTCACTAATAAAACACAATCTCAAAAATAATTTGAAGAGAAGGCTTATATTGACCTTTTAAGATTTTGTTTACATCTACCTTGTAAATATATTTTTTGCTATTTTATTAAAAAGGTTACAATTACAGCAACAATTAAAATAACAATATTTCAAGTGTAATATTTCTTTGTAAAAATTAAAGCATTTTATCATACGTATTTCAAAGTTAAGGATTCATTAGTTTGAATAAAGCCTATATTGGAACAAACACTATAATAACATCTTAGTTGATGACTTTTTTGACAAAACAAACATAGCCGAATATATTTAACATTTGAGCAGAAATTGGTGAACAAAAGCTTATTTTATGTGGCAGTAAGTAAGTCTATTTTACAGTAAAAACTTTATAATCTATCCAAACGAAAGTCAACGAAATGTTGTCTTTCATATTTCGTCTGTAACATAGGCATATCGTTTGTTGTTTTTATGATAGCCTATATTAGGGCATATAAATAATAATTTGCAGTTTAATACATTTGTTATACAAAGACATTTTATTTCAACATATTTCAGTTGATTTCCCTCATCTCAGTATAGCAATATTGTTTGGTAAAAGCTGTTCCCTTTCAGTCGATAACGTCGGACGTAGTCGACGCCGACTGAAATGGGATCTCGCTAGAGAGCCTGTCTTCTTCGAGTACTATTGAACGAGCCAATGTAATTGGCGTGCGTGATTCGCATCACACACTCCGCCCCGCGGCGCGGGTATAAATACGGAAGTGGATGCACGCACTAGTTGCCTTTCGCTTCGGAGCCGATCGTTTGATGTCTCTGAGAGTGCTGTTGTCTACAACGAGCGAGTGTGTCGGTGTTCTTCAGGAAGACTCTCCCAGTGCTGGTGTTCTACAGCGCGAGTGCAGCGGTGATCGCGAGCTTTGAGCTCTCAACTGCTGTTTTAACAGCAACAAATTTCTAAATGTTTGTGTGTGTTGATGGCTGGTTAGAGGGCGGAAAAGTGAGTGCTTCACTGTTTCAGTTCTCTGTTCAGTGTTGCCGCGGTCATTCCCCTGTGTGCTCCGGCACTGGTGACGGTCCTATTTTCTGAAAGAGCAACACGGGTGCGTTTGCGTCTTTTTCAAGATGTCATTCCGCCCGTGCGTTTCTGGGTGCGGTCGTTCCCTGTCTCTCTCTGATGGTCACAACTGTTGTGTCACGTGTTTGGCTTACAGCACGCTGAGACAGCTTTTGTGGACAGCTCATGTTTTCTCTGTGGGAACATGACTGTCGCAGTGTTGAGGGCGAGACTCGCCTTCGTTCGCGGAGAGCTAGTCCCCATTACCATGCCCCACCCTCGGGTGCTGTGTGGGATGGGTGACCGGAGGATAGTGTTGGATGTCCCGCCCGGTAACCATTCCCTGTGGGCTCCTCACTCCTCCCTTCCACTGCAACCACTGGGGCCTCCTGTGTTGTCTGCTGGTCCATCTGTAATGGGTGGGCCAGCGGTTTCATTCGGGGCTCCCCTAGAGGACAGGACGCCGATTGCAGCATCGGAGGGTGAGCTGACTTCTAGAGATGATGACTCGGCTGCATTGTCTCCCTCCGGGAGTTCAATGTTGCCCGAGCCGGATCCAGAATTATCAGCTATGCTGAAACGGGCCGCCGAGGCTGCCGGGCTCGAGTGGAACCTAGAACGCCGGTGGCAGCTCCTCCGCCTGCTCGTCGCCGTGGGCGTTCTCCGGCCGCCGCCCCTGCTGGCCCTCCGCAGCAGCCTCCACCCAGGCCTCAGCATGGAGCCGGCCGCAGTAGAGACGCCCAGCCCGCTCCAGGCGCTGCCAAGCCAGGTGGCAAGCGACAGCGAAAGCATTCCGGAGCGGGCCGCCCAGGAATGGATGAGATGCTCTTGGAGTGGCACGATCACTCCCTCCCCCCGGGTGAGGGCCGGATGGAGCCTTTGTTTGTGTGTGTGTCTGTTCCGCCGCTGGCTCCCTAAAAAAAAAAAAAGAAAAAGCGGAGCAAGCGGTACCCTCACTTCAAAGAGAGAGCAATTTCATCTGTTCCTGGGTCCCAAGAGGGCCAGTCTGGCGGGTGTGACCCTGTATAGCCTTACACCCCTCAGCTCCCCCTTGGTCGCCAGCAGGCAGCTTGGTGCGTTCGAGGACCCGGTCATCCGCCTTCTCACGCGCCCCCTGCCGCTTGTGGAGACAGGTAAGTGTTGCACAGCACACTAACACCACTCTCTCTACTTTGCTGCCCCACCTCAGGCTCGGCTACCCCGCTCAAGTCAGTGATAGTCATCACATTAGGTGTTGAGCAGACGTGCTCCTGAAAATTCAGTGATATTCATCACACCGAGTGTTGAGCAGTGCTCCTGACTTGTGCGTGCTTATCTTATCCTGCTGGCGAAGGATTTGATATAGCCGCTCCTCCAGCCGGTACGAAGGCCAGTTGTAAACTCGTTCTTCGTGCTACTAGGGGGTGGGTCGTGACCATCTTGGCCCAAGATTGGTCTGCAGCTTTGACCTGAAAGACATGTGCTTCAGATCTCTACCTCCCGCACCGCAGGCCATCCTGTGTGTTGCGTCTAAGGGTGGAGTATCAGTACAGTGTCTTTCCCCTCGAGTGCTCCAGAGCCCGTTGGGTCTTCAGGTCAACTGGAAGAGAGTAATCTCGCCCACGGGCTGAGTATCTCTTTTCTAGTTTTGGAGAGGTACTCGGTCCAACATGTCTCTCCAATGAGAATATGTTCAGCTGGTGTTGAAGTGAGAAAGGGTCCCACTGAAAGAACTTTCAGAGGCTCCTGGGGTATATGGTAGTCGCAGCCTTTGGCTCCCTCCATATGTGACCGCTTCAGCGCTAGCTTCACGATCGAGTCCCGAGGTGACCGTGGCAGAGCAGCTCACCCTGTGTGACTATAGTTCATCCCGGTCTGCTGCCAAACCCTCTTCAACAGAGGGGCCATGTACAAAGGGTGTTTAACGGGGGCCTGGGCGACCCCCGACTACACGGGCATTCGTGCCTCGAGTTGTTAGACATTGCGACCGTTGCGCAAGCTTCCCCTGCATGTCACAAACTCACCCGTCACCTCCTCCTTGGAGTCAGACGCTTCTGAGGGCGCCTTGTTCCACTCCTCCCGCTTACTCAATCGTGCCGCCATCGAGCCTCACGACAGTTATAGCCAGAGCAAGTGGAGACTCCATCCCCTGGGTCCGGCTGGGTCATGACCATTCCGGGGCCGCTCAGTTGCCCCCCCGGTTTGATTTTTCCGCCAGTGTTTTGGGTAAACCGAGCGGACTACCCTTGGACAAACACTGGGTCTCAGCTGCCCCAGGGGCCCGCAGAAATGCGTTTAACCCCAGTGAGCCTTCTAAAAGTGACTGCGACTCATGGTCGCCTTGCGCCTGCTCAAGTCAGTGAAATCATCACTCTTCATGTTGAGCAGAATTGCTCCTGAAACTCAGTGAGGTTCATCGCACTCAGGTGTTGAGCAGCAATGCTCCTGTAGCTCTGTGAGTTCATCACAGGTAGCTCAGTGAATTCGTCACACGCAGTGCTGAGCAGAAATGCTCCTGGTGCTCAGTGAAGTTCTTCGCACTCAAGTGTTGAGCAGAAATGCTCCTGCAGCTCAGTGAGTTTATCACACTCAGGTGTTGAGCAGTAATGCTCCTGAACCTCAGTGAACTTGTCACACTCAAGTGCTGAGCAGAAATGCTCCTGTCGCTCAGTGAAGTTCTTCGCACTCAAGTGTTGAGCAGAAATGCTCCTGAAGCTCGGTGAGTTTATCACACTCAGGTGTTGAGCAGGAATGCTCCTGAAGCTCAGTGAACTTGTCCCAAGTGCTGAGCAGAAAATGCTCCTGAAGCCCAGTGATCTTCACATGTTGTGTTGAGCAATGCTCCTGTCTTTTGCGCCCGTCACTTGCACCTACGTGCCAAGTCAGGAGAGGAACAGGTCTTCATAGTTGCCCCTTATTGGCCCAACTAGACCTGGCTCCCATCAACAGCCTTCCTGACTTCCCCGGAAAACTCTTCGGGGGCGGGGCACGATGGCACACGCGTTCTTCCCCCGGGGATTCCGGGCGGTCTTACATCTGAACGCGGAGGTTCAGGTGGCTATCACAGGAATGTGTGATAGTTACCATCACTTCTGCGAGCACCCCCTAGAATGGGGTAGCGTGCTTACGCCTTTAGAAGTGGAACCTAGTCGTTGAGTGCGTCTTCTCTCCAGAGGAGATCCTGAAAGCTTTCGATCACTTCAGTGCTCTCTTTCCTGCAAAATGGGTTGCAGTAGGCTGTTTTCCTAAATCACCCTCAAAATGATGTTGCCTCTGTGTTTAAACGACGCTCATCGTGTTGCAGAAGTATGCAGAAGCACGTTCTGATCGTCAGGTTCCTGAGGAGCAAGGTCTTGTAAATCCTTGTGTCCCTCTTTATCCTCTTGGGCCTTGTCCCTGGTGCGACTGCACTGCAGAGACCGCCCCTGAGCCACTGCAGGCAGTGAGTTAAAAATTCTGTTATATCAGTTCTCCTGCTCGCGTGGTCTCTACTAGAGGGTAGGGACTTGCTCGCTTTCGGTCAACGTATTGTGCCTGGAGTCTGGGCCGGCTAACTCTCACAAGCTGAGACCCCGGCTCGGATTGTGGCCAAGGTTCCTACCTCTCCCGTAATAGGAGCAGGTGGTGAGCCTGCAAGCGCTGCCCTGGAGGAGGCAGATCCAGCCCTGGCTTCTCTGTCCGTTCGCTTGGACGTGTACAGAATGCAAGTCATAGACCTCAGACCAGCTCTTCAAATATCTGTTGGAATTCAGCAGAGAGGGAAGGCTGTTTCCATGCAAAGTTGCACTTAGTGCTAGCCTTCATTTCGGCAAAGATCCGAGATGCAACATGTCCACTTAGGTGTTGAGCTCCTCTATGATGAGTGTAAAGTGCTCCGCCTGGGCGTTGACGATATACTTTGCTAAACAGATTCTAGAGTTGGGGGCTGGACGACACCTAGTTGAACCGCTGCTTCCCGTGGGCTCCCTTCTCATGAAGCCAGTTTCACCGTGAGCCCGGTTCAAGTGTCGGCTTGCTGCGCCATTCCCCTCCTATGGACTGGATACGTGCGCCTTTCTACTCCAGTTGAGTTCCCTTAAAATTGAACCCTGTTGAGTTCCTCCACACCCCTCCGACGTCGGACGTGCGGAACGTCTGGTGTTAGGCCTACCACTCGTAAGCAGTGTGGAACCTGTGTTAGGCTGGGTCCATATGTTGCGGTCCCTTCGGTGACCCCATATGTGTATTCTTCCACGATACGGCTCCCTGCGGTGAGCCCGTGTCTTCCCTCGGCAGAGTCTCTCTGCCGTCACTGTCCGGTGTGTCTCCCCCCGTCTTAGGCTGGAGCCACCCCAGTGACATTCCATATGTTAGACTGCCCGGTTTCCGCCCAGTTCATATGTGTATTCTCCACATTACCTCCCTCTGGGTTGGATGTGGCTTCCGCAGCGTCCCTTCCTTCCAACGTACGGGGAACGCTTTCCCAGTGGTCCTGTAGGAACAGCAGTGACTTCCCTGGCCTAAGCCCTGTCCTTCCCCGCCTTAAGTTTGCGGGGGCATCAGGAGGCTTTGGTTTAGGCACTGGAAGGTGGCAGCGTTAGTGGCGTGTTCAATGGTTGATCCCATTTCAGTCGGCGTCGACTACGTCCGACGTTATCGACTGAAAGGGAACGTCCTGGTTGCGTATGCAACCCACCGTTCCCTGAAGGAGGGAACGGAGGACGTAGTCCCCTTGCCACTACCGCTGGACCACCGCTGACCCCGGGTTACTCTCGGCTCCTCAGCGAAAAGCAACTAGTGCGTGCATCCACTTCCGTATTTATACCCGCGCCGCGGGGGCGGAGTGTGTGATGCGAATCACGCACGCCAATTACATTGGCTCCTTCAATAGTACTCGAAGAAGACAGGCTCTCTAGCGAGATCCCATTTCAGTCGGCGTCGACTACGTCCTCCGTTCCCTCCTTCAGGGAACGGTGGGTTGCATACGCAACCAGGACGTTCAGTTCATTCATTCACACAAAGACGCGATTCATTTTTAAACAGTCTTTTTTTTTTTTTACATACACTAGGATATCGCGATTAGAACAATAATAAAAAAAAAAACTACTTCTCAGATGGATCCGTTGCTCATTGAAATAATTTTAAACCAGCACTTCTGAGGTAAATTTCCCAGGATTATTCCTCACAGCCTTGCAAGACAATGTACAGTACTGTAATCTGAATAAATTTGGTGTGCTGATCTCATCTGATGGGCGTTTACACGTTTGCATGTGTTGCTTCAGATCATTTTCGTTTGAATAGCGGGCGCTGTCCGTGGGTGTGTCAAATTAAAAGATAATGAGATTAAATGAGAGCGACTGATATCTCTCTCTTTTCATATAGATTACACAAACATAGAATATTTGTTTTTGTTATGAATTAGATCATTTAAAAGTACAAACTTAAACGATTATAAAGATATATTGCTCATGCCTGGGTGAATAGTAGTCGCTGAGTTTTGTTTAAGTTTAGAGACGTGCTCAAAAAAAAAAGCTCACTGTGATGGAAAGCCAGAAAGCACACCCTGTTTATTTTCTTTATTTTACAAAAGCACAATGTTTTATTTCGATTGTAATTGGACACATAAAAAAGTAGACATTTAACAGTTCATTTTATCATATTTCTTAAGTCTGTATGACCAAAAATGACAGAGTATTTTAGGTCTATTTTGCTGCTATGTGAAAAAAATCGAGCAAAACGCGCTGGCGCGTTTTCAGACCCCAGAGGGTTAAAATTTGCACCCTGTTGACTTAAATGGGGCAAGTTTTAAACCTGCTTTTAGCCTCTTAACAAGAGGTGTCATTACAAGTGCACAGCCATGTGAGTGATTTTATTCAGAGCGAATAAAAGATATGAATAAAAGTGATGTTAATTCAGCCAGCTCACATACCTGTATTACTTTGTTTTCGGTATAAGTCCACAGTAGTCGATTGTCGAGTGCGCGCGTGCGATCATTGGTAAATTACCATTGCTTAGTTACCAATGATCGAGCGAGCGCACTCGACAATCGACTACTGTGGACTTCGACCGAAAACAGGAAGTAATACAGGTATGTGAGCTAGCTGAATTAACATCACTTTTATTCATATCTTTCACATCTACTGCAGTCAGATTCACCGTGTTCACTCTGAATAAAATCACTCACATGGCTGTGCACTTGTAATGACAAATCAAGGATGTTAAGAGGCTAAAAGCAAGTTTAAAACTTGCCCCATTTAAGTCAACAGGGTGCAAATTTTAAAAAGAGGATAACACAGTGTAGGCAACAACGATTTTTGTCGTTGTTCTCTGTACTGACAGCACTCCAAATTTACAAAAAAATGAGCTCAATCTTAAAATTGACCGGAGTTCTCCTTTAAACTTGATGTGTTTTATCCAGCTGATGTGGGCGTTGGCATGTTTGCATGGCTTGCCTCAGATCATTTGCATTTGAATAGCGCGCGCTCTCTGTGAGAGCGTGATTAACAGGTAATGAGGTATAATGAGCTGAAAAGAAAAAGACTGACATCTCTCTATTTTCATACAGAGTACATAAACTGAGAATATTTGTTTTTTTATATATATAAATTACTTCATTTAAAAGAAGAGAATTCAAGCTTCATAAAGAAAAAAACTCTCGTGCCTGTATGACGAGTATTCGCTGACTTACAGTTCATTTTCGGGCGCGTTTCAGAATGGACTGTGTGTCATGACTACTGTAATAGACTACTGTAATGCCCTCTACATTGGACTTAATCAATCCCTTATCAATAGGCTTCAACTAGTACAAAACGCAGCAGCACGTCTCCTCTGCAATGCTACTAAACGCACTCATATCACCCCGGTCCTCCGCTCGCTACACTGGCTTCCGGTGCGGTTTAGGGTGGAGTATAAGGTCCTGCTGTTTGTGTTCAAGGCCATCAATGGTATGGCCCCGGCCAATCTCGCCGAATTATTAACGGTCTACCAACCAGCCAGAACCCTGCGCTCCTCTGAACATACCTCCCTGGTGATTCCAAAGTTCAAGTATAAAAAGTTTGGAGGTCGGTCACTTGCCGTCCAGGGCCCAAAGTTGTGTAACACACTTCAACCACACTTATGAAGCATCACCATGTTGAGTGTTTTTAAATCGCAGTTGAAAACGCATCTATTTAGACAAGCTTTTAACACATAGCCTCTGACTTGACTCGAGTGCTATTCTTATGTACAGTAATGTTTTTATACTCTGTTGTTTGTTGTTTTTTTTTTACTGGAAAGCGCCTTGTGCACCTTTTGGCTGTTGTAAGGCGCTCTACAAATAAAATTTGATTGATTGATTGATTGAATGAATGACTTGAATGATTATCAACTGGCCAGAATTTAGAGATTGCAATAGACGTGAAGGAGTATAATGCGTTAAGAGCTCGCTCAAGTACTGGGGAGCTAAACCGTTTAGTGCTTTGTGAGTAATCATTAATATTTAAAAATGTATATGATTTTTAATAGGGAGCCAATGCAGTGTTGACAGAACCGGGCTAATATGGTCATACTTCCTGGTTCTGGTAAGAACTCTAGCGGCTGCATTTTGGACCAGCTATAGTTTATGTATTAATAGTGCAGGGCAACCACCCAGTAGATCATTACAATAATCTAGCCTTGATGTCATGAACGCATTAACTAATTGTTCTGCATTTTTAATTGAGAGCATATGACGTAATTTAGATATATTTTAAGATGAAAAAATGCAGTTCCCTTTCGTTGTCACTCCGAGTTACGTCGGATGACGACGAATGGGGTTTCGCTTAGAAAGCCTATCAACTTCGAGTATTACAAAACGAGCCAATGGCAAAGAAATGCCATGGGTCTGCAGAATTTGCATAGCGTATCTCCGCCCCACCTCCTGGGTATAAAAGGAGGACGCCGGCAACATGCAGATATGTTTTCGCTTCGGAGCCAAGTTAATTCTTCACTCCACAAGCCATCTCTGAACTGTCAGCTTCTTACAGACGAGCGAGATTCTCTGGTGTTGGTGTGACGGCGATCTCCCGGCGAGTGCGCGCTTCCTGCTTATCTGTGCAGTGGTTTGCCAGTGACTGTGTTTCTCCCCGGGCGCTTCAACACTTTCAGAGTTTCTTTTCTCTCACAAAAGAGGTCTTCCTGGCCCAGGTGTTCATGGACATGCAGAAGGGCAGGACTGACCCAGGGCTCTTCATTGAGCTGCGCGCCGCCACTGACCTTGCTCCCCGAGCGACGAAAGTGGCCGCACGCTCCCTGGGTCAGGTGATGTACACCATTCAAGCCTGTGGCTTAACCTGTCCGATGTGCAGGATGTCCGGCGGTCCCGTCTGCCCGACACCCTCTTATCCCAGGTCAGCCCTTTGGCGGTACGGTTCAGGGCTGTACAACAGTTCTCAACCGCCCATGAGCAGACTGAGGCATATTCTGCCCAGACGGCCCCGCAGTCCGCTCAGATCCCTCAGTCTGCCCACCGCCGAAGGCGCCCTCCCGCGGCTTCCACCCCGCCCGTTCACCCGGGCTGGCTCTGGAGGCCGCAGGGGGACGCCACAGCCCTCTCCTGCCCCGCCCCCCGCTAAACGCCGGGCCAAGCGGCGCCTTTGAGACGGGCTGCTCAGGGATGGTGGTCACTTCTCAGGAGATGGTAGCAGGACCACTCCTTCCCCCGGTGGAGGGCCGGGGGAGAATCCTTTGTTCTGCACTCCCTGCTGCTCACCCCCGCGTGGGCAGCACCCTAATGTGGTTAAAGCAAGACTGACATGTTCATCCCTGAGCACACAGAGTTCTCGGACGACACGGTGCGCTCTCATCCGCCTCTGTCACCAGCCCCCTGGCAGAGCAGACCCCCGTGAAACGTTCATCCTTCCCTGGTCTCCTCTGTCAGGGCGCGGTTAATGACTGTGCCCCCACACCGGGCCGCTATGCCGTCCACGTCTGGGCCAGTCATTCCGCCCTGCTGCACCTGCGGTGGGAAGTCTGTGGTTCGTATGACCCCGCTGGTACAGTTCTTGGGAGCCTGGCTAGAGCTTCCCCTCCGGTCCCGCTGGGTCGCGCGGACGATCAGGCTCGGCTACGCGATTCAGTTCGCGCGGTCTCCTCCCCGCTTCAGGGGAGTCCGCTCCACTTTGGTCGGTGGCAACGCCCCTATCACGAGAGCAAAGATCGCTACCCTGCTGGCGAAGGGTGCGATCGAGACCATCCCTCCGGCCGAGATGAGGACCGGCTTCTACAGCCCGTACTTCATTGTTCCAAAGAAAACCGGTGGGTTACGGCCAATCGTGGACCTGTGCGTGCTGAACCGTTCCCTTCACAGGCTGCCGTTCAAGATGCTCACTGCCAAACGCATTTTCGAATGTGTGCGGCCCCAGGATTGGTTTGCAGCAATCGACCTGAAGGACGCCCACTTCCATGTCTCCATTCTCCCTCGACACAGACCATTCCTACGGTTTGCTTTCGAGGGGCAGGCATACAAGTACGCGGTTCTCCCTTTCGGGCTAGCCCTGTCTCCTCGCGTCTTGACGAAGTTCGTCGAGGCAGCCCTTGTTCCCCTTCGGGAACACGGGGTTCGCATCCTGAACTTTATCGACGACTGGCTGATCCTAGCTCACTCTTGAGACCAGGTTTGCGAACACAGGGACCTAGTGCTCCAGCACCTAGCTCGTCTGGGCCTTCGGGTCAACTGGGAAAAGAGCAAACTTTGCCCCGTGCAGAGGATCTCTTTTCTCGGTATGGATATCGACTCGGTCGCCATGTCCGCGCAGCTTACGAGCGAGCGCGCGCGCAGTCACTGCTGACTTACCTGAGACAGTTCGAGGGCAAGAGTGCGGTTCCACTGAAACTTTTTCAGAGGCTCCTGGGGCATATGGCATCTGCAGCCGCAACAACGCCGCTCGGATTGCTTCATATGAGACCGCTTCAGCTTTCGCTTCGCGACCGAGTCCCGAGGTGGGCATGGCAACACGGCACCCTCCTAGTAACAGTTACTTCGACCTGCCGTCAGACCTTCACCCCGTGGTCGAACCTCAGTTTTCTACGGGCCGGAGTGCCCCTGGAACGAGCTTCGCGGCATGTTGTTGTAACGACAGATGCCTCCTCCACGGGCTGGGGTGCCATGTGCAATGGACGTGCTGCCGCGGGCTCCTGGACAGGACCCCGACGCCTCTGGCATGTCATTTGCCTCGAGTTGCTGGCAGTACGTCTTGCTTTGCGCCGCTTCCGGGCCGTGCTCAAGAACCAACACGTACTAGTCCGTTCAGACAATACCGTCACTGTAGCGTACATCAACCATCAAGGTGGTCTACGCTCCCGCCGTAAGTCGCAACTCGCTCGCCACCTCCTCATATGGAGTCAGGAGCATCTGAGGTCGCTTCATGCCATTTATATCCCCGGAGCCCTGAACTGTGCAGCCGACGAGTTCTCACGGCTTCAGCCTCTCCCGGGAGATTGGCGACTCCATCCCCAGTCGGTTCAGCTGATTTGGGACCAGTTCGGGGACGCACAGATAGATCTGTTTGCCTCTCACGACTCGACCCATTGTGCCCTGTTTTATTCCCTGACCAAGAGCACGCTCGGCACGGATGCACTGGCGCACAGCTGGCCGCGGGGCCGCAAATATGCGTTTCCCCCAGTGAGCCTTCTTGCGCACAGGTCAGGGAGGACGAGGAGCAGGTCATTCTGGTCGCGCCCTACTGGCCCGCCCGGACCTGGTTCTCCGAACTAGTACTCCTCGCGACAGCACCTCCTTGGCCGATTCCCCTGAGGAAGGACCTCCTTTCTCAGGGACGGGGCACCCTATGGCACCCTCGTCCCGATCTTTGGAACCTCCACGTGTGGCTCCTGGACGGGACGAGGCAGGTTTGAGTACCCTACCACCAGCGGTGGTGGCTACCATCACTTCCGCTAGAGCGTAGTCCACTAGACACGTCTATGCGTTGAAGTGGAACCTCTTCGTCAACTGGTGCTCTTCTCACCGAGAAGACCCCCGGAGATGTTCGATTAAGTGTCGTGCTTTCCTTCCTTCAAGATGGGTTGGAGCGAAGGCTGTCTCCCTCCACCCTGAAAGTCTATGTTGCCGCTATTGTCGCACACCATGACCCGGTCGAAGGTAAGTCCGTTGGGAAGCACGACCTGATCATCAGGTTCCTGAGAGGAGCGAGGAGACTGAATCCTCCTCGCCCTCCTCTCGTTCCCTCTTGGGACCTCTCAGTGGTTCTAACTGCCCTGTAGAGTGCTCCCTTTGAGCCTTTGCAATCAGTGGAGCTTAAGTTCCTGTCTATGAAGACAGCGCTCCTGGTTGCATTGGCCTCCATCAAGAGGGTAGGGGACCTGCACGCATTCTCCGTTGACGAAGCGTGCCTGGAATTCGGGCCGGCTTTCTCTCACTTGATCCTGAGACCCCGGCTCGGATATGTGCCCAAGGTTCCTACCACTCCCTTCCGGGACCAGGTGGTGAACCTGCAAGCGCTGCCCCTGGAGGAGGCAGACCCAGCCTTGGCACTGCTCTGTCCAGTACGCGCTCTCCGCGCCTATGTAGACAGGACGCAGTGTTTCAGGACCTCAGACCAGCTCTTTGTCTGTTATGGTGGGAAGCTGAAGGGAAAGGCTCTCTCCAAGCAAAGGTTGTCTCACTGGATAGTGGACGCCATTGCTTTGGAATACCAGCAGCAAGGTCGACCGTGCCCCTTTGGTGTGACTGCCCACTCCACCCGGAGTGTGGCGTCCTCTTGGGCTCTAGCGCATGGCGCCTCACTAACAGACATCTGCAGAGCTGCAGGCTGGGCGACATCTAACACATTCGCCAGATTCTACAATCTCCGAGTGGAGCCAGTGTCCTCTCATGTACTCGCTTCAACCAGCTAGTACTGGACCCGCTCAGGTGTCTTCGCTTGCTCGCCATTCCACTCCACGGACTGGATACGTGCGATTTCTCCTCAGGTGAGCTTCTCCGAAAGCCCTGAGTTCCTCCAGCACTCCTGACGTCGGTGCCAGTGTCTATTGCCTGCGCGTCGGCTAGGTGCCTTCCGTGTGCATGGTCCCTCCTCTGAGCGACCCCCACATGTGTACTTCCACTGTAAGCCTCTCTGAGCATGTGTCTTTCCCTTGGCAAGCCACCTTGCCACCCCTGGGGTTGAAATATTCCACCTGCGGCTGGACAACCCAGTGTTCTCCATATGCATCCCTCTGGGTCATATGTGTATTTTCTAAGTCCCCCCCTCTGGGTTGGCAATAATTGCATATTTCCTCTAAGCTATGGGATAAGCTCCCCAGTGTACCTTGGTATTCCTGTGCTAAATAGGAGTCCTTCGTCCGTGCCAGTCTCACGACAAGGATCTCAGATTTACGCAGGGCACTGGAAGACAGCCGAGAAGGTGGCGTGATTAGACTGGTAACCCCATTCGTCGTCATCCGACGTAACTCGGAGTGACAACGAAAGGGAACGTCTCGGTTACGTCTGCCTGCCACTTTCCGCTGTACCGCGGGGATCGCCTGAGCTCAGTCTTGGCTCCTCAGCGAAGAAACATATCTGCATGTTGCCGGCGTCCTCCTTTTATACCCACGAGGTGGGGAGGAGATACGCTATGCAAATTCCGCATACCCATGGCATTTCTTTGCCATTGGCTCGTTTTGTAATACTCGAAGTTGATAGGCTTTCTAAGCGAAACCCCATTCGTCGTCATCCGACGTAACGTCTCCGTTCCCTACTCAGGGAACGAGGGTTACATACGTAACCGAGACGTTTTACAGATACTAGACACATGACTTTCAAATGAAAGATTGGTATCAAAAAGCACACCCAGGTTCCTAACCGACGACTTAGACTTGACAGAGCAGCCATCAAGTGTTAGACAGTATTCTATTCTGTTTTTTGTCCAATAATTAGAATCTCTGTTTTTTCAGGATTAAGTAGTAGGAAATAGTCCATGTTTTTATATCAGCTATGCATTCCGTTAATTTTGTGGATTGGTAAGTTTCGTCAGGGCGTGTGGAAATATAGAGCTGAGTATCATCAGCATAACAGTGAAAACTAATGCCATCCTTCCTAATGATATATCCTAAGGGTAGCATGTTCAGCAGCAGTCCTAGTACTGAGCCTTGTGGCACACCATACTAAACTTGTGATCGATAAGACATCTCTTATCTTAGGTAGATTCTTAGGTAGATTCAGCCTGTAATTGACGAATTCTGTAGGATCAAGTTGCGTTTTTTTAACAAGCGGTTTAATCATAGCCAGCTTAAAAGTTTTTGGTACATATCCTAATGAAAAAGATGAATTAATTATATTGAGAAGAGGATCTATGACCTCTGGAAGCATCTCTTTCAATAGCTTAGTCGATATAGGGTCTAACATACATGTTGTCGATTTAGATGATTTAACAAGTTTAGACAATTATTCCTCTCCTATAGCAATGAATTAATCTAATTTTTCGTCAGTGAGACTACACTGCACTGCCTGATGTACTACTGTAGTAGACGGTTGCATAGTTATAATTTTCTCCCCCATATTATCAATCTTGTAAGTAAAAAAGTTCATAAAGTCATTACTGCTGTGCTGCTTGGAAACATCTGGGCTTGAAGCTTTATTTTTCGTTAGTTTAGCCACTTTTTCAAATAAATACCTTGGGTTTTGTTTATTTTTTTCTAATAGGGTTGAAAAATAAGCAGATCTAGCAGTTTTTAAGGCCTCTCTTTTTGCAATCGTGCTCTCTTTCTATGAAATGCGAAATACCTCTAGTTTAGTTTTCTTCCAGTTTCGCTCCTTTTTCTGGCCACTCTTTAGGGCCTGAGTGTGCTCGTTGTACCACGGCGTTGGAATATTTTCTTTAATCTTCTTTAAGCACAACGGAGCAACTGTGTCTAAACTGCTGGAAAAGAGAGAGTTAAAAGTTTCTGTCGCAATATCGAGTTCTTCTAAGCTATCTGGGATGCTTAGATGATGTAACTGATCAGGAAGATTATTAATAAAGGAATGTACTTTCTATTTAACCAAAAGGAGCAGTAGTCCCACACATTTAAAGCTGACCCTCTAACTAGCTGGCTCGGCCAGGGGTGCGTTTCCCATACAGTGATGCAACTCGCTTATTAACTACCATTGTACAATTCATCGTTAAAGAAATCAACTAGATAGTCACGATTGTTTCCCGAAATCGTATTATCGCAAATTGGTTTGAGATCGAATTAGTCCCAGATGCCATTTTCCTAATTTATAGCAATAATTCTCATTTTCTCAGTTATTTTGATTAATTTCCAAATATATATATATATATTGTTTTTTTCACGTTCTTAAGTACAATATTATGTTAGTCCAAAGCCCCCAACCAGGGGGTGCTGATGCTATGACGAGTGGCACTTATATTTCTTTTCAATATTTGAACTTAATCCAAATTTTGACACAGCTGCACTTTTATTTTCTTTATTTTTGAACTTGCTGTTCAAAAAGAAAATAAAGACACAAAAAACAACAACAAAGTAACTTAAAAGTCAACAGTAAATAATCATTTTTATTATCTGTGCATAACACTCCATTTATGGTCCAAATATTCACAAACACTGGTAAGCACCCAACCAATTTATAGTATGCATATTCTATCCTGAGCCTTGATGCTACCAAACGCTTGAACATCAGCAAAGGCTCAAATGCAGTGGTTCTCAAACTTTTTCGGTCATTCCCCACTTTGGACAAGGGGGAATTTTCAAGCCTCACCGGCCCCCATCGCCCCAACACAATGCTAATGAAATACGCAACAAGCTTAAAACGTTCCAATTTAATGAAGTAACAAGTAGTATCAGTATAGTAACATGTTGTATCTAAATACAAACTAACTATCTACATCAAATAACAGCAAGTTCAAAAATAAAGAAAATAAAAGTGCAGCTGTGTCAAAATTTGGATTAAGTTCAAATATTGAAAAGAAATATAAGTGCCACTCGTCATAGCATCAGCACCCCCTGGTTGGGGGCTTTGGACTAACATAATATTGTACTTAAGAACGTGAAAAAAACAATATATATATATATATGTATATATATTACACATATTAAAACAGACATAACATACTGTGTTTGATATGGGATTAAAATGATGGGCAGTGTATAAGATATAAACTAATGATTCATTATTTTAATGTTCCTTTGTTCCGATCAGAGCATGTGAGCGGAGAACACATTTCTGAATATTCCTCCGCTCGCTCATCCTGCTCAGGATCGCTCGCTCAACCTGGCCTGCTGGTTCGAAAATATGTGGAATAAGGGCTCCGACTAAAGTTTTTTTCTAGTCGACTAGTAGTTGTTAATTTAAGCCATTAGTGGACAAATCGCCGCTTTATATTGATTTAATTACTTAAATAGGCTATACAGGATAATGAGCGAGAGCGATGCGTTATATTGCCGCACTTAAGCGCACGCATAAAGCTTGCCACAAAGAACCGGCAAAAGTAATGATTATGAATGTGTAAAAAATAGCAAGGAGACATTTAATTGTTAATTAATAAACTGGTGTTTTCTGTGTCGCTGCAAAGATGAAGTTGACGATCCGGATTCGCCATCAACGAATAAAGATATAAAGGTATAAAAAGGAAAATTTCCTCTTGTTTGGTGCGCCCCACCTGTCACGTCTCTATTCCCCACCAGTGGGGTGCCCCCCACACTTTGAGAACCGCTGGTCTAATGTATCTTTACCAAGCATCTTATTAGGGCCCAAGCCCTGAAAGGGTGAAGGCCCTATTGTTTTCCTAAGGATTTTTTTTCTCTATTATTTTTTTTACGACTTCTCGGGCACTTTTGGGGCCCTTAACATGCTCAAAAACTCTTGAAACTTTGCAGACAGGTCAGAACCCGTGGCCATCAGGGCCGGGCTGAAGCTGGTACCCGGGCGTAGCAGGGGGGCTCAACAGCGCCCCCTTAAATGGGGTCCAAAAACTTGGTCCATATATCAAACATGCTTGCATGTGATAATATGAAAATCGGTACACATATAGATCTCATCGGGCCGAAAAACCTTCGTACTCTTACTTTTTACGCTAGCACAACAGGAAGTCGGCTATTTTATACATCGCTGCTCGCAGCTATATTTTTTCCTTGTTTTCCAAATAGTTAGTTTGGCGGTTCCAAACACAAAATTTAGTAACACCAAAACATGTTTATGACTAGCGAAATACTTTGACCCAAAAATATACAATTGAGGAGATAAATCTTCACCTAAAGATGATACCCATTGAGATAAAAAGGAGAAAAAATTACCCAACCGTACACATTGCACAAAGAGATGAAAAATATATTCGTTTTCAGAACAAAATAAACAACCCACCTCTACATTTGGATTGAGGTGCACCACATGTGTGTTCGTAGCTATTGCACTGTGTACAATCCTCCATTATAAATCACCAGTCTGTTTATCAATGGGGCGTTTGTACAGTGACCGCCAGCTACCTTTGGGGGAGATGTCCACTCCAAAAAAGTAAGTCCATTTAGATGACTTTACTCCGGAGAGAAGATGTGTGTTGGTCACTTTCACACAAGTCACATACAGAGCTTTTTTCCCAACAGACTCAAAAGTATCCAGCTGAGGAGTTTTGAAAGTCAATATAAGATTTTCCTCCTCATGCCATTCCCTCACGTCAGCAGCTATCATCAAGGATGGAAAATCTTTGTCACGTCCAGCCATCCAATCTTTAATATGGTTGGAGTTGTTGATAAAAAAGTATCTGATCGTAATTCAGCTCTCCGAGCACTTAATCAGTAATTTGTTTAAAAAATCGAATAGATTTTATCCCAGTTCTCTCACTCAGGGTCTCCAAACTGATGCTTAGACTGTGTCCAAGTTTTACACATCCAACATCTATCAGCCATGATGACAAGTTGACAGAGCACAAGTGTCTAGAAGGTAAAAAGGGGTTCTGGAACAATGGCTCTTTCCATCAGCCAAAAACCTGCATGTATTCCAGCAGGTCTTGAGACAGAGAAAACTCTCCAGGCTTCCATCACAGATCTGTAGAAGGAAGTCAAATCTGTTAAAGTTGTTTAATTCAGTTTCAATAAAAAGAGATGTTTGTCAAGTCCCATGTTGCCTGCTTTCCTCAAGAGTGCAACTTCAGTGTTGGACCAAGCAATATCACCATAATACAGCAGTCTCTGAGCAGCTTGCAGACGAAAGGTCACAAGTCTTGATCTGATGTCCACAAGACCTTGCCCCCCTTCTTGCACTGGCAAAATAGGACAGCTGATCGGGCCCAATGCTGTCCTGACCAAAAAAAATTGACCAGCATCCTTTGAATGTCTTGAACTAGTCCAACGGGAGGCTGTGACACAATACATTTATTCCACAGTGCAGAAGCGACCAAGTTATTGGCAACTAAAACTCTCCGCCTATAGGATAAATGTGGTAGCAATCAATCCAACCTCTGCATTAAACATTTTACAGATATCCAAAGTATCTCTCACTAGAAAAAGATTATCCATTATAGATCTTTTTGATATGCAACAGTGCCATATTTACTGAAATAAAAACCAGATGGTGATCAGTGAAACCTACAGGAGAAATAAAACAATCAAAAATACTGTTATTCAATTTTTTTTAAACATAAATTCTGTCTAAGCGAGCAGCACTTACTCTATTGTCAAAAATTTTAACCCATGTATATTGTTTGTCAACCGGATGCTTGATTCTCCACATATCTAAAAGCCTCTTTCACCAATCTTGACAAATAGTTGGATGAAAGCATATGAGGCTCTTCATTATTACGGTCAACATTAAAACATTCTGTACAATTCCAGTCTCCACCAATGATATCTCCATCACTAAAATCCTGTTTTAAGACATTAGTTAACATTCTAAAAAACTGTAATCGCTCATTTCCCACATTTGGTGCATAAACATTTATAAAATAAATTGTCATTCCTTCAATAATAGTTTTAACAAGAACCAGGCGACCTTTTACAAATTCTTCAGTTTTTTTTATACTAACTTTTATATCTGGAGAAAAAAGGAGAGCAATTCTAGCACTCAGATTTGCACCATGGCTAAGTACATGTTGACCTTTCCACCACATTCCCCATTCTACTTTATTATCCATATCACTATGTGTTTCTTGCAATAAAATGACATGTAACTTTTTATTTTGCATGAATTCAGACAATAAAACTTGTTTATGACTATCCCTCCCTCCATTAATATTCAATGAACTCCATCCTCAAAAGATCCATATATAAGTTTAGGGAGGAGAGAAAAAAGACAAAGGCAGAAGAAACCAGAAGAAATAAAGAGAAGAACACTGCGTGATGCATAGCTAATCGTTTATAAAAAAAAGCTTTTAGCCTCTTCTTTTTATCCTACATTTTCTAATAACTGTTACATGTGTTTTTAAATTATTGTTTGAATTATATTTTCTCTTGATCTGGTGCCAATAACACTGAGTTGTTGCAGGGGTTTGGTTCATATCTTCAAGATCAGAGTTGACAGAGACAGTTCATGAGCTGCTTCATGTCATCAACAAAGCCTGATTGCTTTGATTTGGTTTTGTCAACTCAAACTAATCCTTTAACCCTGAGTTTGTTCAGCTACCTTCATGATATAGGTCTTTGAGCAGTGTTCAGTATTAGTCTTCTGTCCAAGCTTTTTAATACTTTCAGTAAGCCAATCAAGTCCATCACATTGCTAGACAAGCATATAAACTGTCACAAAAGCAGAAATTAATTCTAGCTGTTATGAAGTGTACAATAGGCTTCTCAGCAACAATCCAGATTACTTGCAGATTAACTGTGTGTGGTTCTAAAAAATAAAACACGCATAATAAACTACTTAGTATTTTTATGTTTATATGTTTACTTAAATGTTATATGGTGTTTTAACAAAGTGCCTAATCATTTTTTCAGATAAATTGCTTTAATACCAATTATCAAGGTGGTTAAGTACAGTAAAATACTTATGCTGTCATGAAAGCCAAATCAAGTTGTTATACCTGTCCTGACCTGAGCACAAGCTCTCATTCTAATCCTGAACGTCTTAAATACGTATATATTAAGCCTTAAATACCATATATAAAGCCTTAAATACCATATTTAAATACTTTAAGTCATTAAATTCCTTTAAATTGATAATATCACCTGTATACCTAATTACTGTTTGTCTGATGAGTGCCCAATTTCAGAACAAAAAGGTTTGAATAAGATCCACCTGCTTGCGATAGCTGTAAATGTAAGCACAACAAAAGCTCACGTTGTTTTCCAAAGACAGATATTGATTACAGTGGTCTGTATCTTAAACCTGCATTGATTGGTTACCTCCACTGTAACTGATTTCCTCACACAAATGTTAATGCTTTGATATTAAAGCTAGAATGTCCACTAATGTGTTTATTTACAAAAAGGCATGAGAGGAGAAAAACAAGGCAATTTTATTTTTTATCAAAATTTTCATAAAACTGCAATTTAAATATATTATTTCTATAGGTTATACAAAAAAGGTCTAAATAAATAGGCTGAATAAGCTGATCTATTGCATGTAAACTGGTGGTAGCCTAGTCTATGAAAGGTACACCCCTCTAAGCTCACAGAAATGGTTAGACCCAAGTCTTCAGCAGCCAATGACACGACCCATTCAAACTGATTTTTAACGCGTATTTCACGCATGAAATATGCGCTGATTATGTCACGCGTGATATACACATTGATTATGTCACGCGTATTTGACGTGTATTTGACGCTTGAAATACGCGTTAAAATTCACGTGTTTTTGGCGCTCTTGGCCTTCCATAGCCAGGTCCATAGACAGTAAAACTAATGGACACAGCGACTCCATTGATTTCAAACGAGAAAACTGAAGCCCGATTATTGCACTTCCTGTCTGATGGCTGAGCAACCGCGCAGGCTCAAACTGAGCGTGACGACAGTCTGACAGTTGTAAATCTTCTAGTAGCTTTGCCAAGACAAATCTGAATCACCTAATTCTTCAAACACGTTGTTGAAATATTTTGTCCTGTGGCTTTTATGGACTCTCTATCTATGGGCTTCTCCCTTGACTTTATGCCTCTATGTGCCCCAGATTGCTTCATAGACAGTAAAAGATTGCCTGCGAGATTCTCCTCCTGTCTATACGGTAATTTCTCTAAAGTGCGTCAGAAAGTCGCGTGGTTATGACGCAATCGTTAGCCTATTTTTACAAAAACGGCTTCTACGGGGCCATAACGTAAGATACAAAGTAATGGAGCCTTTTATACATTGTCGTGTTTCTTTAGAAATAAATAATGGACAAATTAAGTCTTTGAACGCCCCAGATGTAAAGTTATTCGCTGTCAAAGTGATGCCAAAATGAATGGGAGTCAATGGAATGTTAATAGCAGGTGAAGTTCTGCTACAATGTTTGGCCCCCGTGAGGCTTCAGTTTCCAGGTGATGGATTACCCCCTTGGCCAGGTCCCCCAATGCCCGCCCATGGCGCCGGGACTGCTCTGCGCGCACCTCCCCAAACAGATGAGGCGTTTATACTTGATGTGCTCGCGCCGTTGTACTATTCTTTGAAACGACAGGAGGCGACTGAAGCTGCCTTTACACTTGGCATTAACATGCGACCTGTATCCGTATGTTGTCCACATACACATTGAAAAGACAAGTGTAAACGCGCTTCTGATGGGAATGTTATCCGATCAGCGTGTCCAGGTTCGGAGGTAGTCGAGGACGCATTGTGATCGGATCTCAGTGTAATGTAAACGCAATCCAGTCATCGTGTGTGTCTGCATTCACCAGTGGACGTCATATAAATCCCCGCCCAGTCTCCCCACGTGGCTGTCAGAAAATAATGGCCAGATGCAGATTAGACAAGAAATTAAACTTATTTGAACCTTACAATAAACGTCAATCTTTAAAACTGTTTATTTAGACTTACATGATAGGGGAGAGTGGGGTAAAGTGAGACATTTTTTTACATTTGCTCTCCTCTAAGCGAGCTAAAATTATATATCAGTAAAATGTACACATTTCCCATTAATTCAGGATGTCTCCTAGCAATGGAAATTAATTTCAATTTTTTTTCAAATTTTTTTTTATTAATGGATAGCCCCTTGAGATGCAACATCTCATTTTCAAGAGGGTCCAATACATATAGACATAAAACAACACCAAAAAAAAAAACAACAACATTGAGGTACTAAGCAGCTCACCCCATTACCATAAAACTAAGACACAGCATAGCTCTGACATAACTATCTCAAAAGCACATCACAATTACTCATTATACAAATGGAACCATAGTGCAGGAAATTCAGTAAACAAAAAGATGCCACATAAGAAGAGCCGAGGTTGAATCAACAGGAGATAAATCAATTAGACAATTCAATGAAACAAAAGAAAATTGCAAGCATTCCTATTCAGTCCAACATCAGTAGCATGCATACACAGTGTTTAGATATTGAAATAAAGTTAGCTTGAATCTACGAAAAGTTAAGATGGACCTCAAGAAAAGAGGAAGATTATTCCAATCACTAGTAGCTTTGTAGTGAAAAGATTTTCGACCAGTGGCTGAAAAGATTCCTGGTACGGTAAAAACAAGAGATTGCATATCTCTAAGAGGATACAAAGAACTACGTGGAACCAAGAGTTCTCTCAGATATGAAGGACATTCGAAGTAAGCACATTTAAAAATAAAAATAAACCAATGAAAGTCTCTTCTTGATTCCAGCTGAAGCCAATTCAATGATGCATACATTACGCAATGATGTGTTTTAAAAGGACACCTCAGAACAAATCTACATAAAGAGTTAAAAACAACATTTAGTGGCTTAAGAGCAGCATCACTAGTGTTCATGTAGATAATATCAGCGTAGTCAATAATGGGCAATATCAACTGGGAAATTAACCTTTTCCTAACTTCAAATGTAAAGCAGTTAACAGATCTATAAAGTGTACTGAGACAACCATATATTCTCTTTGTGATATAATCAATGTGAGGTTTGAAAGTAAGCTCGGAATCCATCCACAACCCAAGATACTTAAATATTTCAGATTTCACCATAGAAGGCCCATTAGCAAAATACAGTTTTAAGTTAAGTGCACATGGACTTCTATGCCTCGTCCCAAACAACATACAACAGGACTTGTCCATATTCAACACTAGATTGTTCCTGTGAAGCCATTTTTGAATCATAATAAAGTCATCTTGTAACCTATTCTGAATCTGGTGAATATCAGAGTCAGCAGTATAGATTACATAAAGGTGAATCTTACTCATGGAGCAGGTGTGTGATAAATCATTGATAAAGATCGAGAACAAAAGGGGTCCTAGAGTGGAACCTTGAGGAACACCCTTATCAACCAATAAATAATCAGACAATGAACCTTTAAAAGCAACACACTGCCTTCTATCATGAAGATAAGAGTTAAACCATAATAAAGCACTTTGATTCAGACCTATTGCATAAAGCTTGTCAAGAAGAATGTAATGATCCACCATATCAAAGGCTTTTGAAAGATCAATGAAAATTGCACCAGTTAGCTGTCCCATATCACAAGCAGAAAAAATATCATTGGTGAACTTTAATAAAGATGTGGTGGTAGAAAAATTAGGCCTAAAGCCAGATTGAAATGCTGATGAGATATTATTCTGAATAATGAATTTTGATAATTGATTAAAAATAATTTTCTCAAATAATTTGGCAATGGAACATATAATAGAAATGGGACGGTAATTATTCATAATAGAAGCATCACCAGTTTTTAATATAAAGGGGTAACTTTCGCACATTTCCATGTAGCGGGAACAGTATAAGTTTTCAAGGACAGATTAAATAGGTCAGCAAGTGGAAACATCAGTACATGGGCAGCAAGTTTAATATACCTAGCCTCAAGCCCATCTGGACCAGCACTGCTATATTCCTTCAAATCAGCTATAGCATTATAAACATCAATGGGCATAATTTTGTTAAATTTAAATGAGCCAGATGCAAAAGAAGAGGTCGAAACATGATCATTGGTTTGACAATAAACATGATTGGAATCACCAATTGTAGTAAAATGCTGATTGAAAGCATTAGCAATAAGGTTAGGATGAGTAATTGTAACATTATTCATTTTCAATTGGTTAGCAGGAGTTTTAATATTCCTATTGAGAACTTGATTCAAATGATCCCAGAACTGTCTAGGGTTTTTTAAATCATTAAGAAAACAGTCTCTATAGTAACTGGATTTAGCATTTCGGGTGTGCACTGATTCCTAAGAGATCTATAATAATCCCAGTCGGAGGCAGATTTAGTTAGGCGATATTTGGCCCATGCCTTATGCCTTTGCTTAAAAAGATTGATTAAATGAGAACTGATCCAGGGTAAATGCTTCCCTTTAACTCTGATAGTTCTAAACGGAAAATGCTTATCAATTACATTAATGAGTTCAGAGTGTAAAAAAGTCCATGCATCATCCACATAAGGAATTAGCTGAAACCCATCCCAATTAATAAAAGTCAAGTCCTGTATAAAGCAATCAACATTGGGTTTTTTTCTTTGACGTATTTTAATATATTTCGGAGGAAAGTGAGGCAGTTTAATCTTCCAGACACAGTAAATAACAGAATGATCACTAAAACAATCTGATAAAACACCAGATTTAACTATCCTTTCCGGATTAGAGACCAATATCAAATCAAGCAAAGAGGAAGACCGACTGTCGACTCTAGTGGGTTCCTTAAAGGGTCACGTACGTCTAGAAGGTCCAACACATTGAAAGTTTCTGGGATACTGATAACTACACTGAACAAAATTATAAACGCAACACTTTTGTTTTTGCCCCCATTTTTCATGAGCTGAACTCAAAGATCTAAGACCTTTTCTATGTACACAAAAGGCCGATTTCTCTCAAATATTGTTCACAAATCTGTCTAAATCTGTGTTAGTGAGCACTTCTCCTTCGCCAAGATCATCCATCCCCCTCACAGGTGTGGCATATGTTCAGTGTAGGATTGCCAATACCAGCCAATACCTGTGTTTTCAATTGAAGCACTGTGTTATACTACCGGTCACAACTGTGACCGTAAACAAATTTACAAGTCTTACAGTGCACAAATATATATGCAGGAGTATAATTTTCAAAATATATCAGTAGTAGACCCTTTAAAGAATATATGTACAAAATATGATAGTTCTATCTGATAATTAATATGTTTTACATACTACTTTTTGTAGTAGTCTGAGGAAGACATCTTCTTCTAGATGTGCAAGCAGGAAGTAACTGATCTGGTCATGTGACCTTTCACACTAGTCACATGACATTAATAGATTTTAATCAAGACAATCTATTTTGTCATTTAAAAGTTGAATTTCTTGCCCAAAGTCAATAACAACATTTTTAGAGCTTCCAGAAATAAGAAAAAAGATGCGGTCACAATTGTGACCGGTGGGATTAAACGGGTTAATACTACTAAATAAATCTTTATCCCCAGCAGAGGATTGATTCAGCCAATTGCAATTAAAATCACCAAGAATAATCAATTCTGTATGCCTCCCTAATGAATTAATAGTAGACAAAATGCACTTTGTGGAATCAGATGGGGCAGACGGAGGTCTATAAATATTGCAAATAATTAGGTGTTTATTAGCATGAAAAATAATATTTATAAAAATACTTTCAAAGTTAACTGGATCAATTTCTGGGGTAAAAAATTATCAGAATGTATTCAGGACGAAGGGCAGTGAAAATATGATTGTTTTTTAAAAAGTGGTCTTGTGTCTCACTTTACCTCAGCTTCGGGGTAAACTGAGACAGACCAGGGAAATCAAGGGGGTAAAGTGAACCAGCTGGGGGTAAAGTGATCCACTTACTTTTTATCAGAGCCCTGACTCCCTGGAAAGCAGATGACTGGTATCAGTAGGGAGTGAGTATGGGTGTGGTTACGAGGAGAAAAGTGATCTCGACAAATGCTTCCAACCTAGGTTGGGGGACCCTTTACACAGGGCAGGCTCGTCTCTGGCCTATAGTCAAGCCTAAAGAAGCGCCTACATATAAACTGTCTGGAGATAAGAGCAGTCACTCTATCGCTGAAAGCCTTTCTCCCGTACTGGTCTGGATGGACAACATGGCAGTGGTGTCCTATATAAATCGCCAGGGTGTTCTCAGGTCAAGCAACCTGCACGCCATGGCCAAAAACCTAATTTTATGGGCTCAGCACAACCTGTGCTCCCTAAGGGTGGCGCACGTGCTAGGTATCCTGAACCAGGATGCGGATATGTTATCCAGAGACAATGTTCCCCCAGGGGAATGGTCTCTTCACCCACAGACGGTTCAGCTAATATAGAGCATCTTCGGCGAGGCAGAGGTCGACCTCTTCGCCTCAGAAGACAACGCTCATTACCGAATATTTTTCTCAATCGTGCTTGCCCACGATTGGCCGAGCCGCCCGCTGTATGCATTTCCTCCGGTCACGATGTTACCACAGGTCATCGAACGGATCAGGGAGAGCAAGTGTGCAGTGCTACTAATAGCACCTCTCTGAAAGACCCAGTTATGGTTCTCTGTGCTGGTACAGCTACTGGAAACAGCCCCATGGCCGGTTCCGCTGAGGAGAGACCTCCTTGCGCAGGCAAACCGATTAATCTGCCATCCCTGTCCCAACTTGAGGGGCCTTTGCCTCTACGCTCAGTTGACAGCAAGAAAATTTACCATGATGGTAAACCGTTGACTAGATACAGGGGGTGTCTCACATTCCCCCGATGTCTCACATTACCCCATTCTCCCCTACTATGCGTGTCATTTTTCATTTTAATAGTGCAACATTATCTGAACGAGGCAATCGCCTGTACAATCACAGTCCGTCATGAGATCTTAATGAAGAGCTGCACGCTGCTTTGCCAGAGGAATAATTGGAATCGGATTTTTTTTAATGTTTTAAATGTTGAATGTTTTAATGTTTCAGCATGTTTATCAATCTCCCATTTCTGTCAATATAGTCATTGCACGCTAAACCTTAAACCCAGATGATCGATGATGTGACTTGTTTAACCTGATCAACCCAGTTATTTTTTGTATGATCAACTCTGGAAATGATTCCTTCGTTCAAAAAACTTAATTTGATCTAAGATCTTCTAAGACTGCATAGAAGTAAAGTGTGTGAGTGAAAGCAATTGGTACATTGTTTAATTGGTATCATCGTTACTCTTAATCTGGTGTCGTGCCACATACCTAATTAAAATACTATGCAGGAAACAGAAATCCGATCGGTTATCCAAATACACAGGCTACTTAATGTGAACAAATGTAAACGCGCCATGTCCCGAATGGCTAATGATCCGATCTGCTTGATCGGATCACGGTGATCACATGTTAATTCCAAGTGTAAACGCAGCCCGAGTAATTGCTCTCTAGCCCCTCCAGGAACCACCAGCGGTGAGAAGTAAGGTACACAGGTGAATGTTTATTTTAGTACACTTCACCAAAACCACACTACATCGCGTAAAGCAGTAAACCTTGATATTATTACTTGTTACATTAGAACAAAATAAATTAATTTGAGAACATAGCCTATATAACTTAATTAACGACAACTTGCATATTTTCTAATTTCACTACACATTTTCATTTAGTTTTGAGAACATTTTTTATAAAACATAAAACCATAATTAAAAGGGCTTATGTCTGCTATTGTAGGCTCATTTTGTAAATTTAAGCAACTACTAGACGCACAAACTGGGTGTCGAAGTCGTGCATCTTCGGATGCGGATCCGCGCACGCAGTTACAAAATCTGCCGTGCGCGCCAAGTGAAATGGGCCCTTGCACACCTTCACGCTCGTGCGGACACGGCAAGTATAAACCAAGCTGGAGGCGCCAGAATTGCAGCTCATAGAATGTGCGCTGTAGCGATACTACCATATTTCTTAATAAGCAGGATATCGCATAAGCACAAGTATAAAAAGACTGTTTTCATGTCTGAAAACAAACACAAGTAACGGAGTTTACAAAACTGTATGGCACGCGTGCTACAGTGGTGCATTTATTCATCGCACAGACCAGTCTTTTCGTGGATATATGTCGCACTGTACAGGACCGGTTTTAATGAACGTTTGATGTAGGTCTACTAGGCATAGAGATATCTGAACATCTTTGCCAAGCGCAACCCAGTACAGAAGTAATCAATAAATTATCGGAGAGGGTCATGCCTTTTTTCACAATCATTTTGGAGGGTCATAGAAAAATGTATTGCTGGCGAAGGGAGGATCAAGTCTCTTCTGTCCTCGGTTGAGTGTATGGCTACTCAGCCTATGCAGCGAGCTAAACATACAGTAAGAGTAGGTGGTTCCAGGAATGACAGGACATAGTTTTTCTTCTCAGTGCCTTTACTGAAGACCTCTCTTTTTGATTATAAAACTGTGAACATACAATCAAATATGATTAAAAATACATTATCTAACAAACCAAGACACATTGCTGAGAGTTTAAATGCTGGAAGTGATCAGAATTCAAGATATAAGAATCGCAAGATTACATCTTCAAATAATTCAGTTTGTGTCAGTTTGCCACCATGTGGTTACAGAATATACTGCAGTTTCAGTACACAAATTCACAGGCAGTCCAAAATACTGTTCACCATATCTATAATCCCAACATTTATTCACTGCTACTGTAGAAGAAGTTGTAAATTTGTTTTCTATCTTCACTATTCTGTAAAAGTATAACAGATCTTTCCTCTTTGGATAGTTTTAGTAGAACATGAACTCAGCAAGCCTTAGTCAAAGTTACACAGGAAAAAACCAAAGCTACTAGTTTCGCTCTTGACAATCTGTATGTACAATCTGACGAAGTGGGTTGTGAGAAAAAACAGAGCTAACATTGACTATTGATATCGCGCAACCACATACTAAACAGAAGCTAGCAACATTAGCTTGGCTTAGATCACAAACAACTTTTTCCTTGTAAGCGTTAAAATAACCTCTTAAGTAACAGAACATTTAGAAAACAACATTGACCACTAATTACTTACAGATTTTGCCATGTTAAAGCTTCCCAAAGATATAAGGGGTCTGAGAGGAGAGTAGAATGTCAACACCTCTGGATATTTTGGTAACACTTTATTTGAAGGGGTGTGCATAAGACTGACATGACACTGTCATAAACATGACATAACACCTGTCATGAACATGAAGGAGTCTTTATGAATGTTTATGTTGCCATGTTTATGTTGTCATTAAGTGTCATTCGGTAAATTATGACACTTTTAATGCAAAGTTGACATTGTTTAAAATGTCTTTGTTATGACAACTTGACATTAACAAAGATAAAAATGTCTTTGTTATGACAACTTGACATTAACCAAGACAAAAATGTCTTGATTATGACAACTTGACATTAACCAAGACAAAAATGTCTTTGTTATGACAACTTGACATTAACCAAGGAATCATAACTAGTCCAACATGTTCCACTTTACTTGAGGTAAGGGGAAATATTAACCCTCTGGGGACGGATTGGGCGGTACCGCCCAAAATGGCATACTTTTACAAATGTGTAATTATCTTAAAAACTATTAATGATAGAGAGGTGCGGTCTTTTTTGCCGTCTTCCTCAGATTCCGCTGAAAACAGTGATAACAAACTTACCCGGCTTGTATACACACTTCCTTGTTGCGCAATACCACTACGTCAAAGGCCAATGAAATTGATGTTGTTTGGCAGATTCACGAGCAACAACCAATGGAAAAATTGCCGATGAAGGAATATTTTTCTTACCCAATCAGAGGAAGGTTACCATGACGTATTCTAGCAAATCGGAGGACTCTGTAGCCTTGCAAGGGGTGATATACTATTACGCAAACAGCGTTGAGTGGCAGAGACGACAGAAAGCGAACGGACGCGCTGTCGAGTATAAACAAGCTTGAGCTTGAACGGACATTACCCATTTTCTGCTCCTCTCTCCTCTCGCGTGCAGGAGACTGACGTAATGCTGCCCTAAACGCCACAATTGTCACGCGAACAAGCAAGTCCACAAACATATAAAAATAATATGAACGCTTATTAGATAGACGAATCTCAATGCTTTCCAAATTAAAACTAAGTCGAAGTGTCATCTAAAATTTACTCTGAAATGTGTGTGTCTAAAAGTGTTTGTGTGTGAGTGTGTTTACTGATGAACTGTCACTGTGTGTTTTGTAGTGTGGATCATGGAGGAGAGATCAGGATTACAGCAGGAGTACGAAAATGTACGTCTACACACACACTCACTCACACATTCACTAACTCTCTCACACACACACACACACACACACACACACACACACACACACACACACACACACACACACACACACACACACACACACACACACACACACACACACACACACACACACAGTCTCTCTCTCTGTAACCGGTGGCTCGCGACACCAGTTATGACTACACTTGTCTGCGTTGTAAAGCGTTGTGAAGACAGACAAGGGACAACAGGCGGCGGTTTCACTGGATTTACTGATATACAAAACATAAGACAGCAGTCTGAGTAAACCGCCCATAAATTGCTCTCTCTTCAGTGCATTAACAATGCCAAGAGGAAGAATACAGAGAAAACATACCTGATATACAAAACATAAGACAGCAGTCTGAGTAAATCGCCCATAAATTGCTCTCTAAAACAAATGAGATGTACATTCAATCACCATGTGCTTTCCTCTCTCCACATATAGGCCAAAGTCAAAAATATAACTTAAATAGGGTAAAATGATAAAAATAACCACACAGATAAGTACAATAACTTAATACACATAAATTGCAGTAAAGATATTGACTCAAAAGAAACAATTAAAATAAAGATTAATTAAGATTTATAAAAGATAAATAACTCACCTCTTCAGTGCATTAACAATGCCAAGAGGAAGAGGAGGAGACAAAACAGAAAATTGTGTAGGCTCATGATGACATCACAGCAATTAAAGGGGAAAACGTCCCGGGTTACGTATGTAACCCTAGTTTCCCGAAGGGACGGACGCTGCGTGTAATAGCAGTGGGAACGCCCCCCAGCGTAGCGCGTCTGAAGCATGAATGAAATCAGTCAATGGAGCGTCACAGCGAGTGACGTCACCGACCAGGAAGCTATAAATATCCCCTGAATACACAAGCCACCAGCTTCTAATGTTACTGAAGCAAGCGATCCAAGGGGATGCCGAGAGTATGGCAGGACACGCAGCGTCCGTCCCTTCGGGGAACTAGGGTTACATACGTAACCCGGGACGTTCCCCTTCAGGGACTACCGCTGCGTGTAATCGCAGTGGGAACGCAATACCCACATCCCCATACGACCAAATCCCCGTCGTGTGTCATAAGGAGACACAAGCCGACGAGAGAACCTGAGCCCCGAGAGTGGAGTCAAGGGAATAAAATCTGACGAAAGTGTGCGGTGAGGACCAGCCTGCCGCATCACAAACGTCCTGAAGAGAAGCTCCTGAAAGAAGAGCTGTAGAAGCAGCCATACTCCGGGTGGAATGAGCCCTTACAGCCAAAGGTGAAGGCTGATGGGCCGAACCGTAAGCAAGCGAGATGGCCTCGACCACCCACTTGCTCATCCTTTGCTTAGATGCTGGACACCCTTTCTTAGGTGACCCAAAACAGACAAACAATTGTTCTGATTTCCTCCACAGGGCAGCTCTGTGGACATACGCATCTAAAGCCCTAACAGGACACAGCAAATTAAGTTTCTCCTGGTCTGACGTCAAAAAAGGCGGAGGACAGAAAGCCTGCTGAACTATAGGTCTAACCGAAGTGGTTGGTACCTTAGGAACATACCCTGGTCTCGGACAGAGAAAAGCTTTTACCATACCAGGAGCAAATTCCAGGCACGAGGGAGCCACCGAAAGTGCTTGAATATCTCCAATTCTTTTTAGAGACGAGATAGCAAGAAGAAGGATAGTCTTTAGTGTAAGGAACTTTTCCGATACTTCCTCGATGGGCTCGAAAGGAGCTAGGGAGAGACCTTCCAAGACGATGGCCAGATCCCAAGCTGGTACCCTCGTGCGAACTGCAGGCCTCAGCCTCAAGGCGCCACGAAGGAAGCGAGATACAAGTGGGTGTCTCCCGAGAGAACCTCCACTCGAAGGGTCGTGGTAAGCAGCTAAGGCCGCCACATACACCTTCAGTGTGGAGTGAGATAACCCTGTGGAGATCCGGTCCTGCAGGAAATCCAGCCCTGTACCAACCGGGCAGTTAACTGGGTCCTGCTGGCGCTCTCCACACCAAGAGGTGAAAAGTTTCCACCTCGCGGCATATAACTTCCTTGTGGCGGGAGCTCTGGATTGGAGGATGGTCTCAACGACCTCAGTCGAGAGACCAGAATCTATGAGCTGGGCCCCCTCAGAGGCCAAGCCCACAGCCTCCATAGTTCTGGGCGGGGGTGAAAGATCGACCCACTCGCCTGAGAGAGTAGATCTCTCCTGATCGGTATCTCTAGGGGAGAGCCGTCGAGGAGAGACACTAGGTCCGCAAACCATACTCGGGCCGGACAGAACGGGGCTATTAGCAGAAGACTGAGCCCGTCCCGGCGAACCCTCTCCAGAACTCCCTGGAGCAGAGCGATCGGGGGAAAAGCGTACAGACGTGACCTCGGCCACGGATGTACCATCGCGTCCAACCCCAGTGGGGCTGGCAGGCTGAGAGAGAACCACAGTGGACAATGTGATGTCTCTCTGGAAGCAAATAGATCTACCTCGGCACGACCGAAATGTTCCCATAGGAGCTCCACCACCTCGGGGTGAAGACTCCATTCCCCGGGCCTTGGCCCCTGCCTCGACAGGATGTCTGCCCCCGGATTTAAGTACCCTGGGAGATAAATAGCTCTCAAAGAAAGAATTCTCCCCTGGGACCATAGGAGAATCTGACGTGCCAGTTTGTAAAGTGGGCGAGAACGCAGACCCCCCTGATGGTTGATATAAGAGACCACCGATGTGTTGTCTGTTCGAACAAGAACATGGTGGCCCCTTAGGTCTGGGAGGAAGTGTTTCAGAGCCTGAAACACTGCCAACATCTCTAGACAATTTATGTGCCATAGACGGTGATGGTCCCCCCACAGACCCCGAGCTGGGCGACCACTCATGATCGCCCCCCACCCCGTGAGAGAGGCATCTGTCGTTAGCATAACGCGACGACAAGGAGCTCCCAACACCGGGCCTTGGGACAGAAACCGAGGATCTTTACACATAACCAGGGCGCGAAGACATCGTCGCGAACTCATGATCATGCGAAACGGATTTCCCCTCGGGGAGAATCCCCTGGATCTGAGCCACCACTGTAACGGTCTCATGTGCAGGAGGCCAAAAGGTATCACGTTGGACGCAGCTGCCATGAGACCTAACAGTCTCTGGAACTGTTTTACAGTGGACGACTGGCCTAGCTTGACCTGATCTACTGCGGCGAGAATCGAAGCAACACGAGCAGGTGACAACTGTGCCTGCATCGTCGTCGAATCCCACACTACACTGAGAAAAGTGGTTCTCTGTAATGGAGAAAGAACACTCTTCTTGGCGTTGAGCCTCAACCCCAACCTCTTGATGTGAGCAAGAACGACATCTCGGTGCCGAACCGCCTGCTGTTCTGATTGAGCTAGAATTAACCAATCGTCTATATAGTTCAGAATACGAATGCCCTGCAACCTCAGCGGGGCTATAGCTGCATCCATACACTTCGTGAACGTGCGGGGTGACAGTTCTAGGCCAAACGGAAGAACCCGATATTGGTACGCTTCGCCCCCGAAAGCGAACCTCAGGAACTTCCTGTGTTGAGGGAGGATGGATACATGGAAGTAGGCGTCCTTTAGGTCTATCGTGACAAACCAGTCCTCGGATCTGATTTGTGACACGATCTGTTTGAGAGTGAGCATCTTGAATTTGAGCTTCGCTACAGTGCGATTTAAGAGACGCAGATCTAGAATGGGACGTAGCCCTCCATCTTTTTTCGGAACGATGAAGTACCGGCTGTAGTATCCTAACTCCCTGCTGGGCGGAGGAACCCGTTCTATAGCCCCTTTGTGCAGCAGAGTTTTTACCTCCTGTTCTAATACCAGAGCCTGCTCGGGGCCCACCACCGTGGGCAGAACCCCTCTGAACCGAGGTGGACGCGTTCTGAACTGAATAGCGTACCCGTTCTTTATAATATTCAGGACCCACTGAGAAACATTGGGAAGCATTTCCCATTCCGCCAGGAACTCTACTAAGGGAACCAGCCTCTCGAGGCTGGCCTCTGGATGAACATCCCAAGTGACAGACACAGCGCCCTGTAACATACTGGCAGGAAACAGCTGGTCTGAGCACTCCACAACCCTCCTCGGAGGGGGCGAGCGTCCCTCGGGAAATCGCTCGCCGAGTCTCTCTACGCCCTGTATAGGCAGGGTTAGTAAAACAGACCCCTGAGGGCATCGAGAAAGACAGGGCGCCGTGTCTTTGAGCGGCGAACTCAAGTCTTTCCCGATGGGGACCACCCTCAGAGTCCTGACGTTCAGCCCGTCAGGACTTTTTCGACGCGGCCTTCCTGGCGACAATGACTGTCCTCAGATCAGTCCTGCCCCGGGAAGGCCGCGCCGGAGAGCGCCCCGCCTCGTCCCTCCAGTTTGTCTGCGGGGGGGCACGAGACGCGACACTCCGCTTCTGCTGTGCTCTTTTAGAAGACGAACTCGACGGCTGGGACCGCCCTCGCTCAGCAGCCCCAGTGACGCGCACTTTGAGAGGGATAAACTTATGAAAAGCAGCCGCCTGTTTTTTCTCTTCCTGGAACCTCTCAGTGACAGAGTGAAGAGCGTCACCGAAGAGGCCCGCAGGCGAAACGGGAGCATTTAATAGGAGAGATTTATCTTTTTCTTTCATAGAGGTTTGACTCAACCATAAATGCCTTTCTGTGGCCACCATGGCTGCCATAGACCGGCCAACAGATTTAGCTGTTTCCCAGGTGGCCCGGAGAGTGAGATCAGCAGTCTGCCTGAGCTCATTAATCATATCTGCCGAAATTTCTCCCCCCTCACACACATCTTTGAGCAGGTCAGCCTGATAAGCCTGCATAATGGCCATTGTATGCAAACATGCAGCCGCCTGCCCAGCCGCCGAGTAAGCCTTCCCCACCAGCACAGAAGTATTTTTCAGTGGTCTAGAAGGAAGAGCCGGTGCTTTAAGCGAAGATGCCGAGGCAGGAGAGAGATAGCTCCCGAGCGTCTCCTCCGCCTTCGGCATCATCACATATCTAGCAGACTTTGCACCAAAAATATTACCATAAGCATTGGATTGATTGGTATATATTCTGCTCGAAACCGGTCTAACCCAGGTCTTTGAAACCTCAGCATGAAGGTCTGGGAAGAACGGTAAGCACCGGCGAGAAGGCTGAGGACGTGCAGAGAGAAATCTATCATCTAGTTTGCTTTTATTTCTAGATTCCTGTTTATCAGTTGGCCATTCAATACTGAGTTTTTCAACAGTCCGAGATAACACATCCATTAAACCTTCTTCAGCAGTATAATGAAGTGAGCTAGTTTCCTCTGATGCCAAACTTTCGACATCCAGATCCTCAGAACTGGATAATCTAAGTTCCACATCATCATGTGCCTCCACCCGGGCGGAAGTAACCGCCGCAGCGCGTGCTTCCAGAGCTGGGTGAGAGGCACTGGATCCCGCCGGAGAAAGCTGAGATAGGGCGGGGCCCGTCTCAGCGTCGCCAGTGAGATCCATCTGCGAACCCCAAGTCAAGCGCCGCCGCTCTGCCTCAACAGAAGCGGGACCCGAGCCCTGGGGAGCTCGCAGCAAACCACTCTCCTCAAAGAGCGATCGCCGCGAGCGCAGAGTTCTCAAAGGAAAGCGCTCGCAATGCTCACAATCGACTCCCTCGAGAGCCGACTGAGCATGCTGAACTCCCAAACAAGCTACACATAACTCGTGAGAATCCCCACCCGTGATGTAACGTGTACAGGGGGGAACACACTTTCTATACTGCTCGCTCATTTTGGTTTTTTTTTATATATATATATATATAGTGAAAACTCCTGACAAAATCAGACAAACACAATCGAAAGATATCAGACACACACAGAGCGCTGCTGAAGTAACAGAAGCTGGTGGCTTGTGTATTCAGGGGATATTTATAGCTTCCTGGTCGGTGACGTCACTCGCTGTGACGCTCCATTGACTGATTTCATTCATGCTTCAGACGCGCTACGCTGGGGGGCGTTCCCACTGCGATTACACGCAGCGGTAGTCCCTGAAGGGGAACACTCATTTCTCAGGCAAGTATACCAGATATATATGAAAAACAATTTTGTGTGAATTATAATACACAATACATACGTTTTCAGTACACTTTCTGTCCCTGTTACATCTCTCTCTCTCTCTCTCTCTCTCTCTCTCTCTCACACACACACTCACACATTCACTCACTCACACACACACACTCTCTCACACACACACACACACACAGTCGCTCTCTCTCACACACACACATACACACACACACTCACACATACACACACACACACACACACTAACACAAACTTACTCTCTCGCTCACACACTCACAAACACACACACCCACACACAAACACACACTCACTGATGTGTTTTCTCTCCATCAGATTATCATCAATTCACTCTGGATCCGAACACAGTGAATAAACTCCTCTGTCTGTCTGAGAATAACAGAGCGATTACTTACATTCTCACAGTCCAGCCGTACCCTGATCATCCAGACAGTTTTGATGTATATCCTCAGGTGTTGTGTAGAGAGAGTGTGGGTGGACGCTGTTACTGGGAGATTGAGTGGAGTGGTGATGTGTGTATATCAGTGTCTTATAAGAGAATCAGGAGGAAGGGACGGGGTAAAGAGTGTTTATTTGGATCTAATGATCAGTCCTGGAGTTTGCTCTGCTCTTCCTCCAGTTACTCATTCAGACACAATAATATAGAGACTGAACTCCCTGTAAAGCCCATCAGCAGTAGAACAGAAGTGTGTGTGGATCACAGTAGAACAGGATTGTGTGTGCCTCTAAGTAGAACAGAAGTGCGTGTGGATCACAGCAGAACAGGAGTGTGTGTGGATCACAGCAGAACAGGAGTGTGTGTGGATAACGGTAGAATAGGAGTATATGTGGATTACAGTGCAGGAACTCTGTCCTTCTACAGCGTCTCTGACACACTGGGCCTCATACACACAGTCCAGACCACATTCACTCACACACTCTATCCTGGGTTTGGGGTTTATCCTGGATCATCAGTGAAACTGTGTTGATGAATGAGAAATAGACTGTAGAGAGATTCTACCCATAATGCTTTGAGCTGCATGATAAATCAGTAACACTGAGATGTTATAGAGTCTCTTATTGTCTCTTCATTACATTAATACTACAGCAAAATAACATGTCAGAATAAATGTGTGTAATGAATCCTCATACACACAGAAAGATCAGTGTGTGCTTGTGTGTCACGATGAGTGACGGTGTGTATCTGTGCTTTTCTCAAACTATATTTCAGTTCTTATTGTACTGTCACATAAATCATTTTTATTATTACTATCAAAATTACCTTTCAATGAAATGTATCATTCTATAAAACATGTTATTTGTTGTAAAAATTGATAAATGTCAATTTATTAATAAATGTGAAATATATACCCAAATCATCTGATCATACTGTAAACACTTGATCAATTATTCTAATATATAGAACTGAGCCCTGAGACACTCCAGTAACTAGATGTTGGGTCTTAGACACCTCACCCCTCCACAACACCCTAAAGGACCTACCTGAGAGGTAAGACTTGAACCATTGGAGTGCAGTTCCCAAGATGCCCTTCATCTTTAGGATTGACAGGAGGATCTGGTGGTTGACTGTGTCAAAGGCAGCAGACAGATCCAGCAGGATAAGAACTGAGGATTTGGGAGCTGCTAACGAATGGAAGGGATACCGGTCTGTAATTTTCCAGATGTGCTGAATTTAGAGTGGGTTTCTTAAGCAGTGGGATTACCCGAGCCTGCTTAAAAGCTGTGGGAAAGGTACCAGTGTGAAGAGAGGTTATTATGATGTGCGTGAGTGCGGGTACAACTGTGGAGGAAATGGCTTGAAGTAGGTTAGTGGGAATTGGATCAAGTGGACAGGTGGTAGGGCGATTGGAAAGGAGGAGTTTGGAGACTTCTGCTTCTGAAAGTAGAGAGAAGGAGGGCAGAATGTGTGTGTTAGCTGGTAAAATGGGTGTGTCTGTTTGTGGATTGGTAAATTGGCCACTGATGGTGGTTGTTTTATTTATGAAGAATGTGGCAAAATCGTCAGCTGTTAGGGTTGATGTAGGAGGAGGAGGAGGAGGTTTGGGAAGAGAGGAGAAGGTTTTGAAAAGCATGCGAGAGTCAGAAGAGTTGTTAATTTTGTTGAGATAGTAAGTCATTTTAGCAGTAGAGATATTAGCAGAGAAGGAAGAGAGGAGGGATTGATAAAACCATGATCAGTAGGATCTTTGAATTTGGGCCACTTCCTCTCTGCACCCCTGAGTTTAGAACGATGTTCACGGAGAACATCAGATAACCAGGGGGCAGAGGGTGTGGCACGGGCTGGCCTGGAGGAAAGGGGGCAGAAGTTGTCCAAGCAGGATGTTAAAGTGGAGAAAAGAGTATCAGTTGCACTGTTAGTATCTAATGTTGAGAGCTGACCAGGTGGAGAAAATGTGGATGACACCAAAGAGGATAGGCGATAGGGTGAGAGTGAGCATAGGTTTCGCCGAAAGGTAACCTGTGGAGGAGTGTGTGTTGTGTTGTGAGGCAGGTTGAGGTTGAGAGTGAGGAGGAAGTGATCTGAGGTGTCCTGAAGAGTGACCAGTGTATGGTCAGTGGAGCAGTAGCGCATGTAAATATGGTCCAATTGGTTACCTGATTTGTGAGTAGCCGCAGTAGATACTCGTTTGAGGTCGAATGAGGCAAGCAGAGTGTGGAAATCAGCAGCCTGAGGTTTTTCTAGATTGAAGTCTCCAAGAACTATAAGATGTCACAGGCCGGCTCATAGCCTGTGGCAAAAAATGAGGGGACACGAACAACACGCATAGGCCAATCAAAAAGGTTTTCTTTATTGTAAACCAAAACTATTAACTTTAAACAAAGAAAAAGGAATGAGGTGTGGAAATGTCATAATGTAAGTTGTATGTAAAGTGCAGGGATACGTGAATCTGTGTGTGTGAACATGACTGAGCGGAAACTAAGTAAAACTACAAAGGAACAAACAAAACAGGATCATACCTGGAGGAGCAGAGAGAGAGGGTAGAGTGGTTAGTGAGGCAGTTTAAATGCCCTGAGCCCAGGTGATTCCAATCACTAATGACCCTCCTGTGCCTGCAGGAGGAACCACCCCTGCAAGGCAGAGGAGGGGCCATGACACCCCCACCTTAAAATGAGGGTCCCACCCTCAGCCCAAAATTTGTCCCTACATTATTAAAACAATCCAAAGTCCCCCCCCCCCCCCCCCCCCCCCCCAAAAAGAAAAAAAGTATACCAGTCCCGGCTCCTAGTAGTCACCCCACATCCCCTGACTAACTGTCCATCCCTCCAACTCTGCAGCCGTGGTACCTGGGGAGCAAATTAAGAGTGCTATATATTATATGTTTTGAGATAAATACATGAGAGGCAGGAGTAACCGTAAACCAGCGCGTGCCGTTTATTGGTACGAATGCTACAGCTACACTCAAACTCTACGTTTTCCGTAGAACAATTACGTAACATAGGAGGGTATAAGGAAACACAGAAAGGTCAATTTGCATTTCGTAAATATACAACATATTCCTCGCTCCAAAATTTGTAGCAGGAAAAGAAAAAAAATATTACTTCAACAGTAACAATTTCTTTTAGCATCAGATGCATAATTTTTTTTTTTTAATAACTAGGAAAGACGGTAGACTACCTATTATTCTGCCCCATTGTTGTGGGTTTGTCACTAACTAGAGTGTCAGTCTATTTGGAGGATGACGTTCTCGTTTAGGATATGGCCGAACAGTAGGTACCTTCACAGTTACAGTCTCTTTTGCAGGGGTTTGGGTTGACAAAGGCCCTGACTGACTTGTACCTGGAACAGTCTCTTTCGCCGGACTTGGTAGAGTCTACATGCCTTTTCCAGATGAGATGACCATCAGCCAGCTCAACCATGTAAGACACTGGCCCTGTTTGTGCAATCACTACTGCTGGTAGCCATTTAATACATTTCCCATAGTTACGAGCTAGCACATTGTCGCCAGGTTTAACCCTCTAGGGTCTGAGGTGTTTTCTGGGTCCTGGAGGTGTTCTGACATGCTCTGACATTTGTGCTTATTTCTGTTACTTGTGACATTTTCATGGCTAAAGTCGTATTACATTGTATTCAGCACAAACTCTGCTACAGTAATATGTCAGCAGCATGTATGTAAAAGTTTGTAGTTTTAAGATAATAATGTTTTTGCGTGGTTTGTGAAAAAACAAAAAACAAATGTCACTGAAATAAGGTCATAAAATCCATAGTGATTATTTCTTCACAAGACTTTTGAAAATTGTATCACGTAGCCTAGAATATTTGCTCCAAAACGATGTGAAAATCATCCTGCATACTCATTTAGATGAGACAATATATTTATTTAAAATTTGTATGACGTGTTTTGTGTGAGAAAGCTTTATGCGACGAGGCGTGAATCTCTCATTAATATGAATACATTTTACACCTGAGAAAGATAAAGACCCTCCCCTGATGGCCCTATCAGGTGCTATCAGGCCTGATCATTATGAGGAGCCTTGCACAAAGATTGAGGAGAAATTAAAAAAAGAATGGCTTTTAGATTGTCTGGATTTATTTACAACACAACATAATCCAAAGATACACAACAAAGGACAAAAAGCACATTAGTAAACACACTGATCTAAAGACAAAGACTTAAACAGTCACACACCTTTGTGCCATTCCTGAAACATAGTAGCCTACATACCTGTCATGTCCAAGGTGTTTGACTTTTCATTTTACCATGTTCATGTACAGAGACTCATGTGAATGTTGAAGTCAGCAGGACTCATCCAGTGGCATCTGGTCCCTTTCTAAAAAATAAATAAATAAACACCTGTAAACATGTTGATATCAAGACAAACTATAGGGCTGCACGATTCTGGGAATACATTTTAGATTTTTCACTCACACACACACATATATATATATATACACACACACACACACACTGCCGTTCAAAAGTTTGGGGTCGGTATGATTTTTAATGTTTTTAAAAGAAGTCACTTATGCTCACAAAGGCTGCATTTATTTGATTAAAAATACAAAACAAACCCAGTAATATTGTGATATAATATTTCAATGTAAATCAGCTGTTTTCTATGTAAATATATAGTAAAGTGTAATTTATTCCTGTGATCAAAGCTGAATTTTCAACATCATTACTCCAGTCTTCAGTGTCACATGATCCTTCAGAAATCAGTATAATATGATGATTTGATGTTCAAGAAACATTTTTCATTATCAACAATGTTGAAAACAGTTATTTACATTTTTATTTCAGCATTCTTTGATGAATAGAAAGTTCAAAAGAACAGCATTTATCTGAAAAATAATCCTTTGTAACATTAAACACTACCTCAAAACTTTGGGGTCAGTAAGAATTTTATTTTATTTTTTGGGGGAAATAAATAAAATGGATCAATACTTTTATTCATCAAGGAGGAATTAAATTGATAAAAAGTGACAGTAAAGACATTTATAATGTTACAAAAGATTCTATTTCAAATAAATGCTGTGGTTTTTAACTTTATGTTTATCAAAGAATTTAAAAAAAAGGTACACAACTGTTTTCAACATTGATAATAATCATAAATGTTTCTTGAGCATCACATCATCATATTATACTGATTTCTGAAGGATCATGTGACACTGAAGACTGGAGTAATGATGCTGAAAATTCAGCTTTGATCACGGGAATAAATTACACTTTTTACTATATATTCAAATAGAAAACAGCTGTTTTACATTGAAATAATATTTCACAATATTACTGGGTTTGTTTTGTATTTTTAATCAAATAAATACAGCCTTGGTGAGCATAAGTGACTTCTTTTAAAAACATTAAAAATCTTACCGACCCCAAACTTTTGAACGGCAGTGTATATATGTATATGTATTTTGTAAATATATATACGAACACCTAGTTTGTTGTGCCTTGTATATAGACATGTGTAGGGCTGCATAAAATCATAACAATAGCCTAGATAGCACGCAGCCTATAAATCGTTAAAAATGAACACTTCAGTAACACTACACTAGACAAACATATACTGTTTATCATATGTTACTTCAAATATTTCTATTCGTTATGAAATGGGATGAGTTTGGCGTGAAGCCTAATGTGTGGCGTGTTTTGCTTTTCAAACACACAGCGTGACTCAGACCCAAACTCAGCGCGTGTGTAACAGGTCAAAGAATGACAAATATTTTTGCAACCTTTTAACTTTTATTTTCTATTGGTTGTGAGTTTATTTCACCAAAATACTGTATTGTTCAGTTATGTCATGGTAGCTTATAGGTATTGGGAGAGTTATTTGTTGTGTATGTGCGCCCTCTATTGGATGTGAGGTCATATAATGAATTTTCGCATTCTTTTCTCAGTCTGCATTCTAAGTGATTGAGAGAGGTATGTGTTCGCGTCAGCGCAATGTAAAATTGAGATATACCTTTTAAAACTTTAGTTTCAATGCACATGGTAACTAGTATGTGTAATTTATAATGAGTGCAGTTACATTTAATCGAGATGTGTCGAGAACTTTGCTGTTTTGAGAGTTTGAGAAATTGCCAACATAGCTAATCTTGTGTTCTGTAGTTGTATGTTAGCGATCGTCATTCTATCCTCTTGTGTCACAGCCCACATGTTTCAGTTGCCCTTTTTCTTATGTTAGGCTGATTCTGCTTGATGATAGAATCCTGAACTTTTGCTCTCTTTGAAATTTAACAGGTATGTACTCCCAATACCAGGTTATGAATATAATGTGTTCATTTAAAAAGTTGTCTTGTATTGATTAATGTTCAATGGCACTGAAAAGCCCAATGTAAGGCATGTACATTTTGCTTCGCGCATATTACTGTATGTATGTATTAACTATTGAAAGGATGGTTTGTTTCATGTTGCATAATGTTAATGTAAGAGCTAAAAGCCCAGAGTGGAGAACAGAGATAACACGCAATATGACACATATACATTATATATCCGAGCATAATGTGATGTTTATTTTCTTTTGCATTTTATTTTCTGATTTTTGAATGTGATTAAATGTGCAGTCTGCATTCTACGTGATTGAGAGAGGCTGATTCTGCTTGATGATAGAATCCTGAACTTTTGCTCTCTTTGAAATTTAACAGTTGAGCCAAATAAAGTGCCTTGAGGAAAGTCAGTGTCCTGTCATGAGTGCACCAGAACACAACGCAGTAGTCGGCGAAGTGCAGACCGCGCCGGCTACACGTGCAGCGATCGAGCCGCTCCAAACTATGAAACATTATTGTTACATTATACATCTACGTTTGAGCAGATATCCACAAACACAGTATTTAACAGTAAACACAGGTCTAAACATTAAAATATTCACCATATTAGAATAAACACTCATACTAGCATACTTGTACCTCATTTCATAACATTTTAGGCTGGCACCAGTTTAGTAGTTACAATGTAAAGTTTATGCAACAATAAAACACTTACTATTATGTCTCTCACCTTAAAATTTGTTCTCATAATCAAAACGTGTCCTTCTGAGGTAAATCCAAAGTAAATCCACAGCACCAACAGTTTTCCAAACTGATGAAAAGCAGAGAAATACTGGAGTCGCTGATTCTGATGAGGGCGTGAACAGCATTGCGTTCCTTCACGTGGATCATTTGAAATTTGAACAGCTCGCGCGCGTGGGGGTGTGGTCACATTAAAGTTAATGAGCTCGGGCTGGAGAAACTGTACATCTCCTTGCTTTCATACGGATTTCTTAAACCGAGAATATTTGTTCCCTATCAGGGAACTCGAGCTGCGTGACTACGCTTTGGGAACGCCCCTGCGTGAGTGCGTCATGAAGCACGTATGAAATCAGTCCAATGGCGAGACGGAACGTCATAGGCGGGTGACGTCATCGACCAGGAAACTATATAAGCACCCCAAAACACAAGCGCGTCAGCTTTGAGTCTTCAGCAAGCGCTCTGTGTGAAATCATATCAGTCTGTCTTTCAAGTGTTTTTGTCTGTCCTTAGAAGTTGCTAGGCAGGAGTTTTTCACATTTAAAAAAACTATATAAAAAGACGATATATATATATATATATATATATATATATATATATATAATGGCGAGCGAACTGCAGTTCAGAAAGTTTGTTCATCCCTGCCCACGCTGTATCACGGGTGGGGACACTCACGATCTGTGTGTTGTTTGTATGGGAGTGCAGCATGCCCAGTCAGCTCTCGAGGGAGCTGATTGTGTGCATTGCGAGCGTTTGTCCATGAAAACGCTCCGCTCCCGCCGAGCCCTCTTCGAGAAGAGTGGTTCGGTGCGCTCTCCCCGCGGTTTGGGTCCCGCTGCTGCCGAGGCACAGCGGAGGCTTCAATCGTGGGGCTCGCAGATGGATCTATCAGCGGGGATGGAGACGGGCTCTGCCCTATCTCTGCCCTTACCTGGTAGATCCAGCGCCTCAGACCCGGGTTTGGAAGCACGCGCAGCGGTTTCTTCCGCCCGGGCTGAGGCACCATCACTTCAGCTATCTAGTTCTGAGGAACTGGACGTTGAAAGTGTGGATACTGCAGAGACTGGGGACTCGTCACTTCAGCCTCCTGCTAGTGAGGAGCTTATAGAGGTGTTAACTTGTGCAGTTGAAAAATTAAGCATTGAGTGGCCAGCTGATAGACAGGAGTCTAGATCTAAGAGCAAGCTGGATGAGAGATTTTTGCCATCTCGCGCTGCACCTCTACGCCGGTGTCTGCCATTCTTTCCTGATCTCCACACCGAGGTTTCGAGATCATGGAAAAGACCGGTTTCGTCCAGAATATTCACACAACAAACATCGTTATATTCTAATATTTCTGAGGCGAAATTTTATAGCTATGGGGCGATGCCTAAGGCTGAGGAAGTGTTGGCGAGCCACCTTTCTCCTGACACGGCATCGTCCTTCAAGACACCGGCGTTGCCCACCAGACCACTAAGAAACACTTCGGCTCTGGTGGGCAAAGCTTACTTGGCGGCTGGACAGGCAGCATCCTGTTTACACACTATGTCAATTCTTCAAGCTTATCAAGCTGACTTACTGAAAGATATTAGTGAGGGGCAGGAATTAAGTGCTGATGTATTGAGAGAGTTACGTCAGGCAGCCGATCTCTCTCTCCGTGCCACCAAGGAGACGGCCAGATCAGTAGGCCGTTCTATAGCAGGCGGCGGCGCTCCAGAAGTTCCTCCCCCTCAGGGTGCATGTCCCCGGGGCTGCTGGGCGGAAAGAGCAGCCCCGGCCGTCGAGTAGCTCCTCGCACAGGGCGCAAAAGAAAAGGAGCGTCGCGTCCCCAGCAAGACTGGGCCAAGGCGCGGCGCTCTCAGTCGAGACCTTCCAGGGGCAAAACCGATTTGAGGACGGTTATTGTCCCCAGGAAGGCTTCGTCGAAGAAGCCCTGACGCCACAAACGTCAGGGTACTGAGGGTGGTCCCCACCGAGAGAGAAAGGTGTTCGCCAGTACACGGCGCCCGTTCTCTCTCGGTGCCCTCAGGGGCCCGTTCTGCCAACCCTGCATGCGTGCCGGGGCGTAGACGGTCCCAGCGAGCGCTTTCCCGAGGGACGCTCGCTCGCTCTGAGGAGCGGTGTGGTGCGGTTAGACCAGTTGATCCCTGCTGGTGCGACGTTACAGGGCACTGTGTCTGCCACTCAAAATATTCCAGAGGCCAGTCTCGAGAGACTGGTACCCTTAGTCAAGTCAAGTCAAGTCACCTTTATTTATATAGCGCTTTTACAATACAAATTGTTTCAAAGCAGCTTTACAGAGATAACAGGAAAGTAAAGTTGTAATAGTATTGTTAAATTCAAGTTTAAATGTTAAATGTCCCCAACTAAGCAAGCCAAAAGCCAATGGCGAATGAAGGCGAAAAAAAAAGGCGACAGTGGCAAGGAACCAAAACTCCATCAGGTGAAAGAATGGAGAAAAAAACCTTGGGAGAACCCAGGCTCAGTCAGGGGGCCAGTCCTCCTTTGGCCAACAAACGAACAGTGCATGATTATGATTTAGGCGGCATAATAGGTCAGAAGTCAGATTGGATCAGAACTTTCACAATATTTATCCAGTTCATCTGGTTAGGGGTCGGAGTCATCACGCCGGTATGGAGATGAGTTTGGTGAGGTGTCCATGAGGCCTTCACAGTGTTGATGAGACTGGCACTTCAGGGATGCGTTGTCGTCGTGCCCATGTGATGGTCCTTCCTCAGATCTGGATACGGCCTGGATCCGGCGGTTTGCGGTAAACCTCGGGATAAACAGAGAGACTAATATTAGCGTAGACGCCATCCTTCTTATGATGTACAAAGTACATCAGGATTTATGGGAAGTGTTCCCGGTTCCGGCTGATCTAAACTATGCAGCCTAACATTGAATTATAGCATTCTATAATGTGTTATGTGTATGCTAAGCCAAAGAGATGTGTTTTTAGTCTAGATTTGAACTGACAGACTGTGTCTGCTTCCCGGACAATGTTAGGAAGATTGTCCCAAAGTTTTGGTGCCAAGTAGGAAAAGGATCTACCGCCAGCAGTTGATTTTGATATTCTAGGTATTATCAACTGGCCAGAATTTTGAGATCGCAATAGACGTGAAGGACTATAATGGGTTAAGAGCTCACTCAAGTACTGCGGAGCTAAACCATTTAGTGCTTTGTAAGTAATCAGCAATATTTTAAAATGTATACCATGTTTAATAGGGAGCCAATGCAGTGTTGACAGAACCGGGCTAATATGGTCGTACTTCCTGATTCTGGTAAGAACTCTAGCGGCTGCGTTTTGGACCAGCTGTAGTTTGTTTATTAAGCGTACAGGGCAACCACCCAGTAGAGCATTACAATAATCTAGCCTTGAGGTCATGAACGCATGAACTAATTGTTCCGCATTTGTCAATGAGAGCATATGACGTAATTTAGATATATTTTTAAGATGGAAAAATGCGCTTTTACAGATACTAGACACTTGACTTTCAAATGAGAGATTGGTATATTCCTTAAATTAAATTCCTTAGTAAATTCCTTAGTAGAATTTTTGGCGGATTGGAACAGCCTTCCAAATATATCTCAGTGGGTCCTGCAGACTATCGAGTACGGGTACGCGATTCATTTCAGATCACGCCCGCCACGCTTCAGAGGGGTTCTTCCCACAGTGGTGGACCCCGAGCAGGCTCTGGTTATGGAACAGGAGGTGAAAACTCTGCTACTGAAGGGGGCTATAGAACGACTTCTTCCTCCCAGCAGAGAGTTGGGTTATTACAGCCGATATTTCATCGTTCCGAAGAAGGATGGGGGGTTGCGTCCAAATTTTAGATCTGCGCCTATTAAATCGCTCAGTAGGGAAGCTCAAGTTCAAGATGCTGACTCTCAAGCAGATCGTGTCACAGATCAGGTCCGAGGACTGGTTTGTCACGATAGATCTAAAGGACGCATACTTCCACATTTCCATCCTTCCACAACACAGGAAGTTCCTGAGGTTCGCTTTCGGGGGCAAAGCATACCAATATCGGGTTCTTCCTTTCGGCCTAGCACTGTCTCCCCGAACTTTCACGAAATGTATGGATGCAGCCCTGGCTCCGCTGCGACTCCAGGGCATCCGCATTTTAAACTATATCGACGATTGGTTGATTCTGGCTCAATCGGAGCATCAGGCGATTCGGCATCGAGATGTCCTTCTCGCCCATATAAAGAAGTTAGGGTTGAGGCTCAACGCCAAGAAGAGTGTGCTTTCTCCAGTACAGAGGACCACCTTTCTGGGCGTGGTTGGAATTCGACAACGATGCAGGCACGTCTGTCTCCTGCTCGTATAGCTTCGATTCTCTTAACCGTCAAACAGGCAAAGCTAGGCCAGTCACTCACTGTAAAAGAGTATCAGAGAATTCTGGGTCTGATGGCAGCTGCGTCCAACGTTATACCTTGCGGCCTGCTGTACATGAGACCACTGCAGTGGTGGCTCAGGTCCAAGGGGTTCTCCCCGAGGGGAAACCCGCTCCGCAAGATCAAGGTCACGCAACGGTGTCTCCGTGCCCTGGCTATGTGGAAAGAACCTTGGTTCCTGTCCCTAGGTCCTGTGTTGGGGGCTCCGTGTCATCGTGTAACACTAACGACGGATGCCTCTCTCACAGGTTGGGGGGCGATCATGAGTGGTCGCTCAGCTCAGGGTCTGTGGCAGGACCATCATATTCAATGGCATATAAATTGTCTAGAAATGCTGGCGGTGTTTCAGGCTCTGAAACACTTCCTCCCAGACCTGAGAGGTCATCATGTTCTTGTCCGGTCAGACAACACATCGGTGGTCTCTTATATAAACCATCAAGGGGGTCTGCGTTCGCACCCGTTATACAAGCTGGCTCGCCAGATCCTTCTATGATCTCAGGGGAAGCTTCTTTCATTGAGGGCGATTTATATCCCGGGGTATTTAAATCAGGGGGCAGACATCCTGTCGAGGCAGGGGCCGAGGCCCGGAGAATGGAGACTCCACCCCGAGTGGTGGAGCTCCTATGGAAACATTTCGGTCATGCCGAGGTAGACCTATTTGCATCCAGGGAAACATCACACTGCCAACTGTGGTTTTCCCTAAGTCCTCCAGCCCCTCTGGGGTTGGACGCTATGGTACAGGAGTGGCCGAGGTCACGCCTGTACGTTTTTCCCCCGATTGCTCTGCTCCCAGGAGTTCTGGAGAGGGTTCGCCGGGACGGGGTCAGTCTACTGTTGGTAGCCCCGTACTGGCCGGGCCGAGTTTGGTTTGCGGACCTAATATCTCTCCTCGACGGCTCTCCTCTGGAGATTCCGATCAGGAGGGACCTTCTCTCTCAGGCGAGCGGGTCGATACTTCACCCCCGCCCAGATCTATGGAGGTTGTGGGCTTGGCCTCTGAGGGGGCCCAGCTCATAGAATCTGGTCTCTCGACCGAGGTCGTGGAGACCATCCTCCACTCCAGAGCTCCGGCCACTAGGAAATTATATGCCTTGAGGTGGAAAATGTTCACCTCTTGGTGTGGAGAACACCAGTTGGACCCAGTTAACTGCCCAGTGGGTGCAGTGCTGGAATTCCTTCAGGAGCGTTTCTCCACAGGGTTATCCCACTCCACACTGAAGGTGTATGTGGCGGCCTTATCTGCTTACCACGTCCCTTTGAGTGGAGCTTCTCTCGGGAGACACCCACTTGTAACCCGTTTCCTTCGTGGCACTCTGAGGCTGAGGCCAGCAGTTCGCACGAGGGTGCCGACCTGGGACCTGGCGGTTGTTCTAGACGGTCTCTAGCACCGTTCGAGCCCATTGAAGAAGTTTCTGAGAAATTCCTCACTCTAAAGACTGTATTTCTTCTTGCGATATCTTCATTAAAAAGAATAGGAGACATTCAAGCTCTGTCGGTTTCTCCCTCGTGCTTGGAATTTTCACCCGGCATGGTCAAGGCTTTCCTCCTTCCTAGGCCGGGGTATGTTCCCAAGGTTCCAACTAATGTGGTCAGGCCTATTGTACTGCAGGCTTTCTGTCCTCCTCCATTTTTGACGTCGGACCAAGATAAACTAAATCTGCTCTGCCCTGTTAGGGCTTTAGATGCGTATGTCCACAGAGCTGCCCTGTGGAGAAAGAGTGAACAACTGTTCGTTTGCTTCAGACCCCCTAAGAAGGGATGTCCAGTGTCTAAGCAGAGGTTGAGCAAGTGGGTGGTCGAGGCCATCTCTCTTGCCTACGAGTCCTCCGGTCAGCCTTCTCCTTTGGCTGTCCGGGCTCATTCAACCAGGGGTATGGCTGCCTCCAAGGCTATTTTGTCAGGTGTATCTATTCAGGATGTTTGCGATGCAGCAGGATGGTCATCACCGCATACATTCATTAAGTTCTATCATCTTGACTTCAGCTCCACTCCAGGGGCGCAGGTGCTTTCGTCTGAATGTGCGCTCTGACTTCACACGACGGACACTTGCTCGTATGGCGGCGTTGGTATTAGCGTTCCCAAAGCGTAGTCACGCAGCTCGAGTTCCCTGATAGGGAACGTCTCTGGTTAAGTATGTAACCCTAGTTCCCTGAAGGGAACGAGACGCTGCGTGTCTTTGCCATACTCCCAGCATGCCCGTGAGCACTTGCTTCAGTTTTATCAGAAGCTGACGCGCTTGTGTTTTGGGGTGCTTATATAGTTTCCTGGTCGATGACGTCACCCGCCTATGACGTTACGTCTCGCCATTGGACTGATTTCATACGTGCTTCATGACGCACTCACGCAGGGGCGTTCCCAAAGCGTAGTCACGCAGCGTCTCGTTCCCTTCAGGGAACTAGGGTTACATACGTAACCAGAGACGTTTTTGATATGATTTACTTCATTTAAAAAAGGAGACTTCAAGCTTTGTAAAGTGTTTTATGGTGTTGGATCTAATATTTATTTGTCACCTATATATTAATCCTCAGCACCTTCTACCTTATTTTGTTTATAATCTCAGGTAAGGTAAAGTATTGGTCAAATTCTACACTAGATAATAAGTATTCAAATTCATACTTACAGTCTAGAAGAAAGACCCCCTCCGTGGTTTAGTTCTACATAGAAAGCAGAGATTTGTGACAGGTAATCTTTTTTATAATAATTACAAGTAATTTTATTATAATTGTTATATGAAGGTTACATACAAAGTCAAAGATATAGTTATGTAAAAGTAGTTCACAAGTTCAACCAGCAGGTGTCAGGCTTGGATCATCAAACAATGGAGAGGCTGGCTTGTCTTCCAGCATCTGATACATACATGGAATACAGTACTTTTTATAATGCTTATTACATATCACACCCCTACATTACATATTCAATATCATATGCACAATCTATCCAATCGTAGATCTTGAACAATGGACAACTCCTTAAATCCTCTCACAATTTTGCTATAAAAAGTTCTGTGCGTCTTCCTTCTCTTTCTTAGTTTCTTCTCTTGCTTAGTTTTTGTTTCTTAATACAGGTTACATTTTATTTATTTGCTCTTTTTAATTCAATAAAATATTTTTTCCAAAATACAGCTCACTGTGTTTTTCCTCCATCCTTTTCCAATAAAAATATTTTTATCAAAACATGTTTCTGTGTAGTTTCTATAAACCCAATAAACATTCTTATAAAATCATGTCTCTGTGTCTTATTTTCCTGGGTTTCATCCTAGGACCAACTTTTGCTTTTCATGTTTGTATATAATAGATTAAATATAGAGTCTTCATAAACTGTTTATAATATAAAAGCTGTAATAAAAGACTCTCCATAAAAGACTTATAAAAGGCTACAATAAAGCCTTAAGCAGCTTATTATAAAAGCTGTAATAAAAGACTCTCCATAAAAGTCTTATAAAAGGCTACAATAAAGCCTTAAGCAGCTTATTATAAAAGCTGTAATAAAAGACTTTCTATGTTATACGTATATTAGGAATAAATGAACAAATAGCATGTTACTATGACAAAAGACATTACTTTCATGTGTGGGTGGCAAGTATTGGCTGAGTTACAGATCATTTTCTGTCACGTTTCAGAATGAACTTCACATTGAGAGAGAAGACCGAACGTGCATCATGTTTTTTCTTTATTTTACGAAAAACACAACTTTTTGTTTTTATTATTAGTGTACACAAATAAAAGAAGACATTTAACAGTTTTTAATTATGTATAACACTTGCCTGTATGACAAAAAAAGATGGAGTTATTTGAGTTTCTTTTGCACTGATAAGAAAAAAAGCGAGACTATCGCACCGGCGCGATAACCGACCCCAGGGGGTTAAACAAACGATGTTTTGCTTTTAGACGTCGTTCAATCTGAAGATGTTGTTGCGCTTGAACAGTCTGTTTAGTTTTCAGGGATTTCAACAAATCCAAACGTCTGCGAAGTTGTCTTTTGAACATAGTGGCGGCAGGAGACACTTTGGTGGTGGCATGGGGGGTGTTTCTGTAGGATAGTAGAAAAGTGTTGAGGTGTTGATTCATTGATCCTTTACCCTGTGTCGACTTAAGAGCTTGCTTCATTGTCTGGACAAACCGCTCAGCAAGACCGTTAGTGGACGGGTGATAAGATGCTGATCGAATGTGTTGGATTCCGTTGGCCTTCATAAAAGCCTCAAACTGCTCTGAGACCAGCTGAGGCCCATTGTCACTGACAAGTAGCTGTGGCAAGCCAAACCGACCAAAAATTGAACGAAGGGCTTCCACAGTTTTCATTGATGACGTGCATTTCATTACCTCAACCTCTGGCCATTTGCTGTGGGCATCAAGAAGAATTAAAAACATATGGTCTTCCAATGGCCCTGCAAAATCAATATGGACTCTCACCCACGGTTCCTCTGGCCATTGCCAGGGGTGTAACGGGGCTGGTTGAGGGATATTTCTTCAGTAGCTCGTGCAACGGTTTCAGCTTGTTAGCTAAATTTGGCACAAATTTCGCATAATAAGTCAATAACCCCAAAAAAGACCGAAGCTGACTGATGTTTTGTGGGGCTGGCGCTTCCACCACTGCCTTCACTTTCTTTCGAGGGTGCCTTATGAAGTCCAGAAGTATCAATCATGTGGCCCAAATACTCAACAGAAGGGCAGAAAAATTCACATTTGTCTTTCCTGACTTTCAGTCCAAAACTTTGCAGTCTCTGCAAGGTGGCTTCTACGTTACTCAAATGCTCTGTCTCATCCTTCCCGGTGATCAGCAAATCATCAAGGTAACACTGCACCCCGGTCAGCCCACTGAGAATCTGGTCCATTGTGTCACGGGTCTATGAAGGAGGACTCAAATGCAGAATGTGAGTTAACAGATTTATTGACAGACAGACGACATGAAGTGGTGGGAGAGGTGAACAGTCCAAACAATAGGCAAGGATGACACAAAGACAGAAGTTGAAGCTAGCCGAGCTGCCGTTGATAATTGCACAAGATGTCTGTAGGCTGGAGAGTAGCAATGGCAGAGCAGAGTGAGACCAGAGAATACCAGCAGTAGCCAGACAGGAAATCCACGTACAACAGCAAGGCACACAGGGATATCAGACTCAGCACTAGGCTTGCTCCAAAGCAAAAGGGAGAAAGCAGTCAGGGACGCTCTGCTTAGCAGGACAGGTCTGGAACAAGGGACAAGACAGACAGAACCTAAGCCAAAACTAAAGCACAAATAAAACCTTTACAAAAAAAACACTAATGACTTTGGTAACAAACTATTTAGCTCAGAAGTTCACTGTGGCACAACATATAACGAACTGGCAACACATGAGGGAAAGAGCACACATATAAAGGGAGCTAAGAACAAGAGGAACAGGTTTACACACTCAGGTAAACGAGGATTCAAACAAGGGAGCAGAGAACATGAGGAACAGGCGATAACACTCGGACAAGGAACAGGTGACAACACTCAGACAAACGAGGACTCAACTAGACAAGAGGTCGTGGTACAGGGAAACAAGGAGGCAGGAACAAAGGAGCACATGGCAAACACAAACAAAACCACAGGTTTAAGCACAACACAAACATAGAGACATGAAACAAAGACATAGACAAAGCTGCCAGGGCGGAACCCTGACACATTGCTCTTTGGAACAGTGCCGGCGTCGATGTAATCCCAAAGGGAAGCCGCTGATATTGGTACATCCCCTTATGGGTCACAATGGTAAGAAGTTCTTGTGAGTTCGATTCCACGTGCATCTGCAAGTATGTCTGGCTCAAGTCAATTTTACTAAACCCTTGGCCCCCAGCGAGACCAGAAAAAAGATCCTCAATACGGGCAGGGGATACTGCTCTGGAATCAAAACCGGATTCACGGTCACCTTAAAATCTCCACATAGTCGAAGGGATCCGTCTTGTTTTATGACCGGCACAATTGGCGTGCCCCACTCACTCGTGTGTACTGGTCGCAGAACTCCAGCCTTTACTAGTCTCTCTAATTCATCTTCAACCTTGGGTTTAATTGCGTAAGCCAACAGTCTGGCTTTTAAACACTTTGGTTGACTGTCTGGTTTTACCGTCAGTTTTACTGTAATGTCCTTCATACTTCCTAGTTTGTCACTGAACACGTCCGAATGCTTATTTAGAATCTCTTGGAGTTTTGTTTTTTCACTGACCAGATGGATCTCTTGCCAATCCAGCTTAATCATCTCCATCCAAGTCCTTCCTAGCAAAGCTGGGTGATTTCCTTCAATAATGTACAGTGGTAGTTTCCATTTTGCATATTTAGCTCAACTGTCATCTCGATTACCCCTTTAACAGGAACTTTCTCACCTGTGTAGGTCTTCAATGTAATGTTTGATGGGTGAGGTGTGAGATGAGGCAGCTTTTCTTTAAAGGTTGTCACTGACACCAGTGATACCGCAGCTCCTGTGTCCACCTGCATCCGTAATGGTTTCCCATCTAGAAGAGGAGTCACCCAATAGCCCTGTTTATCTCCTGAAACGGATAAAACACACAAGGCATCCTCTTCCTCAGATCCAGAATCACTCTGTGTGTGTCTGGCATTTTCCATTTGATTCACATACTTTTTTTTTTAATTTCTGGTAATTTTTCTTTTTAGGTCCAGTATTTTTGCTTGGTTGTCTTTTTGTTTTTGCAGGCACGTTCAATGTGGCCTTTTTTGCCACAATTTCTACAGTTCATGTCCTTGCACCAACGATCTTCAGGCTGGTGCCCCACATTTCCACAGCGATAACATGGTTTCTCTGACTTGTTCTTTGAATCAGCATACACATTGTGCACATGAGTAGATGCACTTAGTTGTTGTGCCTCTTTTGTGGCCATTTCTATTGACGTGCTTATCTCTATGGCCTTCTGTAAAGTTAATTTACTTTCAGTTAGAAGTCGTTTTTGTATAGCTTCACTTTGAAGACAGCAGACAAGCCTATCGCGTATGGTGTCATTCAATGACTGGCAAAACTCACAATGCTCGGACAATCGTTTCAACATAGCCACAAATTGTGAGATGGATTCACCATCTTGATGATTTCTTTTATGGAAACAAAATCTCTTTGCGATAATCAGTGGTTTGGGTGAATAGTGGTCCTTGAGTAAGCCAACTATTTCCTCATATGATTTGTCGCCTGGTTTCTGTGGCTGAGTTAAACTGCAGCAGATTAAACGTTTTCACACCCATGACACTTAGAAATGTTGGCACAATTGTTTCCTCTTTTATTTCGTTTGCCAGCACAAAGTAGTCAAAACGTTCGGTGTAAGCACTCCACTGTTCTACTGATTCATCAAACGATCCAACACAACCAATTAATTCAGCCTTTTTTTTTTACTCACTCCCCTCTTTGTTTCAGTTCGTCAGCTGTTGTGTTTCCTCCCCCTTTTCCTTGATCCACGTTCCGTCGTCAACTTCTTTTTCTGTCTTTCACTCTATTTCCTTCCAGCGAAGACAACTCGTTCTGTTCCAACTGTCGCGGCTATTTTTGGATTCGGAGTGCATCCACACTCACTCTCCCTCGTGGGGAATGGCGTGGCCGGGGTGTAGAAGCCGTGCCACGAACATCTTTAGCCTTGAACTTCGACTAACATTCAAAAACAACAAAACTTAACGTGGTACGAAAGGGTCCTCGTCGCCAACTATGTTATATATTATTTGTTTTGAGATAAATGCACGAAGGCAGGAGTAACCGTAAACCAGTGTGTGCCGTTTATTGGTACGAATGCTACAGCTACACTCAAACTCTACGTTTTCTGTAGAACAATTACGTAACATAGGAGGGTATAAGGAAACACAGAAAGGTCAATTTGCATTTCGTAAATATACAACAAAGAGAAAGAGGCGCAGACAGCTAGCAGTGGTCAGCAGAGAGAAGAGATACAAACTAGGTTAAAGGAGCATGGGACAGGGCATCAGCAATGATATTATCCTTACCACTAATGTGTTTAATATCAAGGTTGAATGGTTGCAAGAACAAAGCCCAATGAATCAGGCGCTGGTTGGGATTTTGCAGGCACTTCAGAAAAATTAGTGGGTTGTGGTCAGTAAACACAGTTAAATGGGGTCAAACTGGAACCAACATAGACTTCGAAGTGCTGTAGAGCCCAAATGAGTCCTAAAGCTTCCTTTTCAATTACAGTATACTTTTGCTGATTTCCGGGAGAAGAAACTGACTGGACACTCAAAATTGTCATAATTTTCCTGGAGAAGCACAGCCCCAGCACCGATTTGACTGGCGTCTACCTGCAATTTGAAAGGTTTCCCAAAATTTGGTGCTGCCAACACGGGTACCAAACACAAAAAAGCCTTAACTGCATCAAATGCCTCTTGACATTGGGTGGACCAGATAAATTCAGCCTTGGCCTTGAACAGATTGGTCAGTGGGAAACAATACTACCGAAAAGTTTTTACAGAAAGCACGGTAGTACCCCGCCATTCCTATGTTCTCATTTCTTTCTTTGTGGAGGGCTGTGGGAACTGCTTCACAGCCTGGACCTTGGCTTCCACGGGACAAACAAAACCCTGACCAACAACCTTGCCAAGGTATGTGACTGTAGCCTTGGCAAACTCACACTTTGCCAGATTGATAGTCAACCTGGCCCACACCAGTCTTCCAAACAGGGCTTGCACTCTCCGGACATGCTCCTCACAGGAGTCTGAGTAAACGACCACGTCGTCCAAATACACGGCACACTCTTCCAGACCTGAGACTACCTGATTCATCAGCCTCTGGAAGGTGGCTGAAGCATTCCGCAAGCCAAAAGGCATCACTGTATAAGAGAACAAACCAGATGGAGTTATAAAGGCAGCAATCTCACAAGCTCTTTTGGTAAGGGGTACTTGCCAATATCCCTTTAAAAGAACAAATTTGCTAACATACTTTGCTGCCCCAACTTGATCAAAACAGTCCTCCATCCTAGAAAGAGGGTAAAGGTCTGATTTAGTAACATTGTTTACCTTTCTATCATCAGTGCAGGGTCTGAAAGTGTAATCAGACTTTTTGACCAGAAGGCAGGGCGAAGCCCAATTTGAACAACATGGCTCAGCAATACCATTGTCCAACATATACTGCATCTCTGTTTCCAATTTCAGTCTCTTCTCCTCAGATACATGATAAAATCTCTGTTTGATAGGCTTAGCATCTCCGATGTCTAGGTCATGCTCAATTAAATGGGTTTGCGATGGGGTGTCAGATAACAAAACGGGGGAGTTTCTGATAAGAGCTACCAATTCATCACGTTTCTCAGAGTCTAAATTATCTACTAAAACCCCAAGGTTTTGCAAAGTCTGGGAGTTTTTCAGCCAACCTTGTAAGACCTCATCCGAAACCATAACTACCTCCACTTCTAACCCCTCCCCAAAGTTAAAGCCACAAGGTGCAGTGACTGGAGCAGCAGTAAACGCTGACCTCACTGCTGGAGTGCCCTCAACTTTGCTTAGTTCACGGGAATGATAAAATTTTAACAGGTTCACATGGCATAATTTAGAGCACTTCCTATGACCAGGGGTTTCAATAAGATAGTTCAAATCTGACGCTTTGCGCAACACAGTAAAAGGACCACAGTATTGTGCCTGCAAAGGCGAACTTACAAGAGGCAAAAGAGCGAGTAAACGATCACCACGACTAAACTCACACAGCTCAGCCTGTCCGTCATGTCTCTGTTTAATTTTCTTTTGAGAACATTCTAGTTTTTCTTTTGCCAGTTCACCAGCCCTATACAACTTCAGCCTAAAACCGTTTACATAGTCAATAAGGTTCCGAGGTGGTTCCTCAGGCAAACAACCATCTTGCAGCACTGCTTAAGGCACCCGCACCTTCACTAAGTTGACCAAACACTAAGTCATTAGGGCTGAACCCTGTGCTTTCCTGCACTACTTCACGAGCAGCTAGTAACAGCCAAGGTAACCCCTCCTCCCAAACTACAGATAGTATTGTACAGTATGCACGAAGCAAGGATTTTAAAATTTGATGGAAACGTTACAGAGCTCCCTGGCTCTGCGCATGGAATGCAGTAGACTTGTTATGTTTAACTTTAAGCTGTTTGAGAACCTGAGCAAATAAATGGGAGGTAAAGTTAGACCCCTGATCTGACTGGATGATTTTTAGAATCCCAAATATTAAAATAAATTGAGTTAAACTGATCATACTGTAAACGTTTGATCAATTATTCTAATATAACCCAGTTTACTTTAAATAAACCTCCAGAAGAGAACGTCTCGGTTACATATGTAACCCTCGTTCCCTGAGTAGGGAACTGCTGGTATGCCAAAGCAATGGTGTCCACTATCCAGTGAGACAACCTATGCTTGGAGAGAGTCTTTCCCTTCATCTTCCCACCAAAACAGACAAAGAGCTGGTCTGAGGTCCTGAAACACTGCGTTCTGTCTACGTCGGAACGAAGGGCACGTACTGGAAAGAGCAGTGCCAAGGCTAGGTCTGCCTCCTTCAGGGGCTGCGCTTGCAGGTTCACCACCTGATCTAGAAAGGGGGTGGTGGGAACCTTGGGCACATATCCAGGCCGGGGTCTCAGGATCACGAGAGAATAGGCCGGCCCAAATTCCAGGCACGCTTCGTCAACGGAAAATGCGTGCAGGTCCCCTACCCTCTTAATGGAGGCCAAAGCAACCAGGAGCGCTGTCTTAATTGACAGAAACTTAAGCTCCACTGATTGCAGAGCCTCAAAGTTAGCACTCTGCAGGGCAGTTAACCCTCTGGGGTCGGCGGTATCGCGGGCAATACCAGCTCACTTTTTTTCTTACAGGTGCAAAAGAGACTCAAAATACTCTGTTGATTTTGATCTTACATATAAGTGTTATGCATAATTCAAAACTGTTAAATTACTTCTTTTATTTGTGTACACTCATGATAAAAACAAAATGTTGTGTTTTTCGTAAAATAAAGAAAATAAACATGATGTGCGTTCTGCCGTCTCCTCAATGTGAAGTTCATTCTGAAACGCGACAGTTCATGATCTGTAACTCAGCGAATGTTGTCACACAGACTTGAAATGTATGTCTTTACAAAGCTTGGAATCTCTATTTTTAAATGATGTAAATTATATCAAAAGCAAATATTCTCTGTTTAAGTAATCAGTATGAAAGCAACGACATGTATAGTTTCTCAAACGCGTCCTAATTAACTCTAATATGACCACACCCACACGCGCAAGAGCGATTGACATGCAAATGATCCACGTGAAGGAGCAGACCTGAAAACGCCCTCATCACCTCAAAACAAAGAATCAGCGACTTCAGTTTGGAAGACTGTTTGTGCTGCGTTATGCTGAGCACCTTGGATTTCTCTCAGAGGAACGCAATTTGAAGATTAGAAAGATTTTTAAGGTAAGACATCCACTCATAATGTTATTGTTATATAAACTTTACATTTGCGCAACTAGTCAAACTGGTGCCAGATGGTGTTTACTCTAATATGGGGAATATTATAATGTTTAGACCAGTGTTTACTGTTAAATACTGTGTTTGTGGTTATCTGCTCAAATGTAGATATGTATATGTGGTAACAATAATGTTTCATAGTTTGGAGCGGCTTGATCGCTTCAGTTAATGTTCTGTACACGTGCTGTGAGTTTCAGTCAGTCGCGCTGTGCGTTTGTAAAGCAAAAACACGCCAAACAATAGGCTTCATGTTTTCCAATCTCATTTCATTACTTCATAACGAATGGAAATGGGAACGAATGGAAACATTTGAAGTAACATATGATCCATATATTTTTCTCTAGAGTAGTGTTTCTGAAGTGTTCATTTTTAACGATTTATAGGCCGCCTGGTATAGGCTATTGTTATTGTTATTTTATGCAGCCCTACACATAAAATGAACACCAGGTTGGTTGTGCCTTTATATTTATGTGTAGCCTACACGTATATGCCTACAAGGCACAACCAACCTGGTGTTCATTTTATATATATATATACATATACTGTGTGTGTGTGTATTTTGTACATTTTAAACGCAATTTTAACCAGAAAAATCTAAAATGTATTCCCAAAATCGTGCAGCCTATAGTTTATGTTGATATCTATGGAGGACCAACTCTACCATATTTAAAAATAAATATAGAAATAAATAAATGCTCAATAAATAAATAAGCATACAATTAATTGCCCCAAAAAATACAATAAACATATAAATGTAGGTAGAAATTAAATTATACAGTGAGACATAAATGTATATATCTCTTTTAATTAGCTTCTTTATTTATTCACCTTTGTAATAATTACCTCATTTATTTATTGTCCGTTATAATCTTCAACTTTATTTATTAATTACTTATTTTTTTAAGTATTTATTTATGTGCATGTTATAATATCTTTGTCTGTTTTATTCTTCCTTTGTATTTTTTACCCTATTTATTTCTTCAACGCTATTTATTTCTGCCTGTCGTTTTTACATTTCTGTATGCATTTCTGCCTCATTATGCAAATGAGGAGGGGCTGTGTCTTAAGGGGTCAACTTCTGCCCATTGGTTGGTTAGCATTTTACTGCATCGGTCGAATCTACATGCCACAGGTGTGGTGCCGAATTTTGACCCCCGCCAAATTATTACCCCCCTAGTATGGTAGGTTTAGGATTACTTGTGGGGGAGGGGTTAGGATTAGGGGTGGGGTTAGGATTAGGCAATCAGATACTGATTTCAAGGAGGGGGGTAATAATTTGGCAGGGAGTCGAAATTCGGCACAACACCGGCCACAGTCACAACAAAGATGGCTACCTACGATGAAGTTGTCAGTGAGCTGAGGCATTTAGCAACTGTTTTTGAAAACAATGCTAACGTTTGTATTGATTTTATTATTTTTCGTTTGGACGCTCTGACAGAACGTGTGTTTCAGTTAGAGGCACACATGGACACAGATGTCGACAATGTAGTTTTTCAGAATCTGGAGGAAGCGGCCCATCTTCTTAACTCGGTCGCTAACGTTAATCACACACCTGGGATAGCTGGTCGCCCTGCTTATATGCTGCCTGTGGACGCTGTGGAAGGACTTTTACATGCGGGTTTGCCTGTGGGTGCCATTGCAAGGCTTTTTGGAGTCAGCGAAACAACAGTTCGTCGTCGGATGGCAGAGAATGAAATAAGGTGAGTGTACCATTACATGTGATGCCAATAGAACCAGTGTTTGTAACGTTACCAAATCACAAGAATGACACAGGAGAAAGACAAACCCTTCCTAGCTTGTGTTAATTTACAAAGTTATGGAACTAAACAAGAATGCATAGAAAGTAACGCTAAGTCGCACACACAGTGACTTCAGACTCCACTTTAGACTCTCCCGAAAAGACTTCAGACTCCAGATGGCAGATGGCCAATGCTGAGCTAAACATGTTTACTCACGACAGGTTACTAACCTATTTTGCATCGGTTCAGCGTTTCTTTGTTTGGGTCTTGTTGTGTGAAGTTTTAAAGCCAAAGTTTATGATGAATGGTGGAGCAGCTGCCGGTGTTTGTTGTCAACTCTCACTCACGTGCAGCCGCGCGCAGCAGATACTACGTGTTACGTAGGCAGGTTATAGGTAACGGAGGAAGCTCATCAGACGCTTCCTAAAAATAAACATTGATCACGAGTCCCGCACCTCGAGTCCGAGTCGAGTCTGAAGTCTTTTGAGGAGAGTCTAAAGTGGAGTCTGAAGTCACTGTGTGTGCGACTTAACGTTACTTTCTATGCATTCTTGTTTAGTTCCATAACTTTGTAAATTAACACAAGCTAGGAAGGGTTTGTCTTTCTCCTGTGTTATTCTTGTGATTTGGTAACGTTACACAAACTGGTTCTATTGGCATCACATGTAATGGTACACTCACCTTATTTCATTCTCTGCCATCCGACGACAAACTGTTGTTTTGCTGACTCCAAAAAGCCTTGCAATGGCACCCACAGGCAAACCCGGATGTAAAAGTCCTTCCACAGCGTCCACAGGCAGCATATAAGCAGGGCGACCAGCTATCCCAGGTGTGTGATTAACGTTAGCGACCGAGTTAAGAAGATGGGCCGCTTCCTCCAGATTCTGAAAAACTACATTGTCGACATCTGTGTCCATGTGTGCCGCTAACTGAAACACACGTTCTGTCAGAGCGTCCAAACGAAAAATAATAAAATCAATACAAACGTTAGCATTGTTTTCAAAAACAGTTGCTAAATGCAGTGGCGGATCTAGAAAATTTTACATGGGGGGGCAATGGGGGGGCAAGAGGTCTTGGCAGGGTGGCAGGGGTAGACGGTGGGAATCCCTATATGTGAATTGCTTTAACAAAACAAACACAAAAACAAAGTATTATTGTTTAATCATGCCCTCACACACTACAAAGGTTTTTAATTCACAACAGGAATAAGCCCAGTGTAGTGTTCAAACAAAACAAAACCGTGCATCTTTTAAAAAGTAAAATTATAACAAGCAAAATGAAAATATAAAAAAACAAAGTACAATAATTGTGTCCAAGGACTTTTAGCCTTAATGGTTAGGCTCCAGCTACTTTCTTCAACTACTCTTGCCTGCAAAAGTCAATATGTGGAAACCTCTGGTTATCCTTGTATTAGGGGTGGAACGGTACACAGAAGTCACGGTTCGGTTCATACCTCAGTTCAGACATCACGGTTCGGTACGATTTCGGTACAATGGGGTGAAAACCAAAACAAAAATGCAGAAGGCATTTTTATAAATGTCTTAAGCCTTGTATTTTTTAAATAAGTTTTATTAATAAAGGCATAGAACCAGTTTATTTGTAGTGCACTGACAATAGTTTTATATAATTTAATTAGTTTATTAATTAAATTAATAAAAAGACAAAGACCTTGCGATATGTTTGGTATGTTTGAATGAATTTAAAATTAATTTGCCATATTTCAGATCAATATATTTGTTTTTCTTAATTTTAATTAACCCTAACTTTATTCTCATCTGAATTATAAATAATTGATTTCCGTATAAAATAATACTAGGCTACCATTAAAAACCACATTTGAGTTTCTTTTTTTAATCAATGCAGAATGTGTAATTTAAAAGTACAACTGTGTGTGTGTGTGTGTGTGTGTGTGTGTGTGTGTGTGTGTGTGTTCGTCCGTGCGTGAGATTTTGGTTGGGTGATAGTTGTTACAGTTTGACAAGAGAGTGTGACAAAAGCACAATGTTGTGTTTTATTGCGAGTGTACACAAATATAAACACTTAGCAGTTTGAATTATATGTTTACGGAGTATGTTTTTGTTTCCACTGTTCGATCGCCCTCGCGCCTCTCTCTCTCTCTCTCTCTCTCTCTCTCTCTCTCTCTCTCTCTCTCTCTCACACACACACACACACACACACGCACGCACACACACAGTTCGATCGCGCCCGCGCCTCTCTCTCTCTCTCTGTCACACACACAGTTCGATCGCGTCTCCCTCTCTCGCGCGCGTACACACACAGTTCAGCATTGCAATATTGACATTCAGACCAAACACGAATTGAGCGAATTTTATCGCTATTTAGAGTTTTATTTATTTTTATACCGTGTATTCTACGTGTAAATTCGTGCACCGAACAATTGGATTTGCTAGCTAATCAAATGATCGATCTCCTAACTGGCACTGTATTGTGTGTTGTAACGTAACGGCGACCATCAGTAAACGTTATTGATACAAACAATTTATATTTTTTATTAAGCTGTTCTTGTCTTTACATAAATCAAAATTAGGCTAATCAAAGGGAAGAGTGCTCTTACAAATCACGAGGGAGCGATTTGACCGCTGATTTTGGCTAACGTAATAGACTCGCTGTTTTTGCTGATGCTGGATCGTCTTTAGCATACACTGCATTCATTAAAAATGTAACTAAGTTAAACGTGTGTTTAACTACACCTGGGAAACTCACTTCACCTTCAGAGGCTCTGGGCCAGCTCAGTCCAAGGCCGGCGCTATGGGCGGGCCTTAGGGGGCCGGGCCCGCCTACAGAGCTCCTGTGCCCCCCCTCCATCCAATTTGCATTTAATAAATTATTTTAATAATAATAATAATTTACGTGCAGTATTTATATATTTATTGATGTGTATTTAAGTGCAATGTTTGACTCATAGGCTAATCTTATAAAAAAAACTCCTGGAAGTTTGACTTATTGTTTACAAAAAAGGGGTTTCCCGCTGAGCCGCTCTGACCGCAGCATCTCGGTGAAGTTATAAGGACGCGACCAGGACGCGACGTGCTCGGTTTTGCCTATTCAGAAACGAATGGAAACAGAAACTCATGAGGAGATTCCAATCCCAAAAACGTCGACTTCAGCTGTATTAAGAACATGAGTAGGCCAGTTGGTTTTATTACTCTTCGTAAATTGCACCAGACGAAATTATGCATTTGACACTGATATGCAATATGTGTGTGAGTGTGTCGTAGTTGATTATGCATGGTTGATTTAATACTTAACTTGAGATTTGTGACTATTTGTCTGTTATTATAGGAAGTTGGCTTATAGCATGCTGTGTTCACGGAACAATGCAGACCAAGGCTATAACTGTAACATGATATCTCATGATAGCCGAAATATGATTGGGCAATAGGCTAATTGTAGTTAGGATATTGAAATCGCTGTGAAACTGTTGTAGCTAGTGTTGCCACCCGTCCCGGTTTTTCCGGGATTGTTCTTCTTTTTAACAACCTGTCCCGGGAAGTTTATAAACTCTCCCTGTTATAAAAAAGGCTCATAAGAATTATAATATACAAAAGGCTAAAAAAAAATCAAAAGGCTATGTGAATATGTCCCGGTTTTCGAAAGGCTACGAAGAATATGTCCCGGTTTTCGAAAGTCTACGTGAATATACGTTCAAACAGCGCGCACGGCAGAGAGGTAGAGAGCGCGAGACCTTGCGTGCGTGTGCTGTGTGCTAGTGTGCCTCATGAAGCGCATGTAAGCGCATGTAAGCACCCCCCCATCACACACACACACACAATTTATTGGATGTCATAATTAGGCCCCCCCAAGAATATTAAATGCCCGTCCCAGTGGCGTAGCTGTTGTAATGTCTGTCTGTGTTCCCCCGGTCTTTGTGCTTTTGGTTCAGTCCTGTTCAGTTTTCCCGCTCCTCGTTTGTGTTCATGTATACCACGCCCCCTTGTTATCTTGTTTAGCTTGTTTGGCCTTCTATTTAAGCCCTGTGTTTCAGTCCAGTCTTTGTGAGTTCTTGTTGTTGTACCTTGATGTTGGTGGTTCTGTTCCTGAGTGTTGTGCCCTAGCCAGAGTCTTTATGTAGTTTGAGTTTATTAAATAAAGTGTGCTGCAATTGGAACCTGCTTCCTCCTTGCTTCCACCTCATCATAACAGAAGAACTCACCAAACTATGGATCCAGCAGTTGTCCACAACCAGGTACTAAGAAGATTTCTAGCCTAAGAAGCACCCTGCCAGTTCACAGTATCCCTGGAGCCTATCCACGTCCCGCCTGTCCAGCCAGAGACCGTCCAGCCAGAGACCGTCCAGCCAGAGACCGTCCAGCCAGAGACTGTTCTCGTCACGTCTTCCCAGTCAGAGACTGATCACGCCACGCATGCGCCGCCTGAGCCCTCAGTGACCGCAACACTGGCCATTATGGCCACAGCCATGTGGTGTGTGTGGGCTACGCACACACTTGAGCCGGTGTCCGCTGATCCTGCGCCAGAGCCCGCTGATCCTGCGCCAGAGCCCGCTGATCCTGCGCCAGAGCCCGCTGATCCTGCGCCAGAGCCCGCTGATCCTGCACCAGAGCCCGCTGATCCTGCGCCAGTCCTGTTCAGCCCAGAGTTTCCTTCACCGCTGGTCCTGCCCAGCCTAAAGCCCTCTTCACCGCTGGTTCTGCCTTTTTCTCCTGAGCCGGTGCCTTCTCCAGGCTACGACCCCGTAGCTACCCCCAAGAATTTTTTGGGGGGGGGCAGTAGGCCACCACCATGGCCACCCGAAGGGTCCTCTCCAGCATGGCCGCCCGAAGGGTCTTCACCGCCGTGGCCGCCCGAAGGGTCTTCACCGCCGTGGCCGCCCGAGGGGTCTTCACCGGCGTGGCCGCCCGAGGGGTTTTCACCGGCGTGGCCGCCCGAGGGGTCTTCACCGGCGTGGCCGCCCGAGGGGTCTTCACCGCCGTGGCCGCCCGAAGGGTCTTCACCGCCGTGGCCGCCCGAAGGGTCTTCACCGCCGTGGTCGCCCGAGGGGTCTTCACCGCCCTGGACGCCCGAGGGTCCGACAGCTCCGCCCTGGACGCCCGAGGGTCCGACAGCTCCGCCCTGGACGCCCGAGGGTCCGACAGCTCCGCCCTGGACGCCCGAAGGGTCTGCTCCGCCCTGGACGCCCGAGGGTCCGACAGCTCCGCCCTGGACGCCCGAGGGTCCGACAGCTCCGCGCTGGACGCCCGAGGGTCCGACAGCTCCGCCCTGGACGCCCGAGGGTCCGACAGCTCCGCCCTGGACGCCCGAGGGTCCGACAGCTCCGCCCTGGACGCCCGAGGGTCCCACAGCTCCGCCCTGGACGCCCGAGGGTCCGACAGCTTCGCCCTGGATGCCCGAGGGTCCACAGCCTGCTCCGCCCTGGTCACGCCCTCAGCCTGCTCCGCCGTGGCCTCGCCCTCAGCCTGCTCCGTCGTGGACACGCCCACAGCCTGCTCCGCCCTGGCAGTCTGTTCGTCCAGCTCCGCCCATGTTCCATGGCCCAGGTCCGCCATCGCAAGACCCCGGTCCCGTTCCCTGCACGGACCTGGCCCGCCATCCCTCCCCCGGGACCGCCTCTGCTCCACCACCCTCCCGAACTATGTCTCTAGTTTTGATGGGCGTCGGGAGCCGCCCATAGAGGGGGGGCTATGTTGTAATGTCTGTCTGTGTTCCCCCGGTCTTTGTGCTTTTGGTTCAGTCCTGTTCAGTTTTCCCGCTCCTCGTTTGTGTTCATGTATACTACGCCCCCTTGTTATCTTGTTTAGCTTGTTTGGCCTTGTATTTTAAGCCCTGTGTTTCAGTCCAGTCTTTGTGAGTTCTTGTTGTTGTACCTTGATGTTGGTGGTTCTGTTCCTGAGTCTTGTGCCCTAGCCAGAGTCTTTATGTAGTTTGAGTTTATTAAATAAAGTGTGCTGCAATTGGATCCTGCTTCCTCCTTGCTTCCACCTCATCATAACAGTAGCCACGAGGGGGCCTGGGTGGGCCAAGGCCCCCTCATTTACATGTCCGGCCCCCTCAGATTTCTGATTGCTTAAAAAAAAAAATTGTTGTTTTGTTAGGATTGATAGATTGACCAATCAAAATGCTGCGCGGTAAAATGCGGCTTATTTTCAAACTTGATTTGTTTATGTCACGTGTTGCGCATAACGTACGCTGTCATCTTCGCGTGAGAGTTAATATGCAGTGGCAATGGCAGGCGCGCAAACTCAAAGTACAATATTACACTTTTTTAAAAAAGCACGGAAAGATGAACTTGAAGAAGAAAATGTGCCATCTACATCAGACTGTGCTTCAGCTAACTATGAGGCGACAGCGAGTGAAGCGGCACCTGAGGCTTCCCAGGACACAGAAACCGAACGACCATCACAGGAGTGTAGCGGTGAGACTTCCACACAGATCGGCTAAGCTTTCTTACAAACTGCTAACAACTTGCTGTATCTTCAACTTAACAACAGGACAACATTCTGTTCACTTTCAAAGAGTTGGTCTAAATCACAATACAAATCCCACAGAATTGTGCTTCCCTTTCAAGGGAACTCGAGCTGCGTTTGAGACGCGGTGGGAACGTTCTGCGTGATTACGTCGTGAAGCACGTGTAAAATCAGTCCAATGGAAGCCCGCAACGACATAGGTGACGTCATAGACCAGGAAACTATAAAGCACCCCTGAATTCAGACCGCGCCAGCTTTTGTACCTTCAGCAAGCGCTCTCTGTATATCTGTCCTTGTCTATTTATTGTTGTCTGTCAAGCCCTATATATATATATATATATTATCTATCAGTTTGGCGAGCAAGCAAACTTATAAACGTTGTGTTGTTCCCTGCCCTCGTTATATCACGAGTGGGGACACACATCAGCTTTGTGTTGCTTGTTTGGGAGTGGAGCATGCCCAGTCAGTCCTCGAGGGGGCTGATTGTGACCATTGCATGAGTTTGTCTATGAAAACTCTCCGCTCTCGCCGGGCGTTCTTTGCATTCCCCGAGGTGCGGGTCCCGCTGCTGCTGAGGCACAGCGACGGCTTTCATCTTGGGGTTCACAGATGGATCTAGTAGCGGTGTTTGAGACGGGCCCCGCCCTTTCTCAGCCCTTACCTGCTGGATCCGGTGTCTTTGCCCAGGAAGGAGCCCGCACTGCGGTTTCTCCTTCCCAGGCTGAGGCACCAATATTACGGCTATCCAGTTCTGAGGATCTGGATGTCGTTGATATGGGGGATTCTGAGTGTTCGCCAGATCATACCCCTGCTGATGAGGAGCTTTTGGAGGTTTTATGCTGTTACTAAATTAAATATTGAGTGGCCAGCCGATGATTTTGATGTTGAATCTAGAAAGAGTCTTTTAGATGAGCGCTATCTACCATCTAGATCACGACCTCTTCGTCGGGAACTCCCGTTTTTTCCCCGATCTCCACACCGAGGTCTCGAGATCGTGGATTAAACCTGCGTCTTTCAGAGTGCATAATTCACAGACTAGTAATCATAGTAAGGTTCAAGGGATTGATCACTATGGTTACCTGACTATGCCTCGTGCTGAGGACACGCTTGCGAGCTATCTCTCCCCCGAGTCATCATCTTCTCTGAAAGCCCCGACGTTACCCACCAGACCTTTAAAAAATACATCTTTGTTGGTGGGTAAAGCGAATTCGGCAGCAGGTCAGGCCGTGGCATGCTAACATACTATGTCAATTCTCCAAGCATACCAGGCTGAACTGCTGAGGGACGTGGACGATTGTGAGGAAGTTAGTGCTGATGCAATTCGAGAATTGCGTCGCACGACCGATCTATCTCTCCGGGCCACCAAGGAGACGGCCAAATCTGTGGGCCGTTCTATGGCAGCCCTGGTGGCCACGGAGCGTCATTTATGGCTAAATCTATCAGAGATAAAAGATAAAGATAGGTCTGTTCTTCTGGACGCACCGCTTTCATCTACAAGTCTGTTCGGCGACGCTATAAATTGTGTTGTCGATAGGTTTCAAGAAAACAAAAAACAAGCGGCTGCGTTTAGGAGGTTTCTTCCTCGCCGGTCCAATGTCCCCGAGGCTGCTCATAACATAAAGCCTGAGCAGTCTCGTCCGTCTACGAGCTCCGCACACAGATTCCAGCAAAAACAGAGCGTCGCCGCTCGGGCGCCTCCTCAATCCGGGGTTCCTGAGTGGCGGTCGCAATCCAAGCCTGTTAGAGGTAGACAGGATCTGAGGACTGTCATCACTAAGAGAGCTTGGTCTAAGAAGAAGTCCTGACGCCAAGGCCATCAGGCTTCTGAGGGTGGTCCCCTCCAGGGAGGAACGATTCCGAGGTTTCCCCTCCCAGCAGAGAGTCAGGGTTTCACAGCCGTTACTTCATTGTTCCAAAGAAGGATGGAGGGTTGTGTCCTATTCTAGATCTGCGCCATTTAAACAGCAGAGTTCAGAAACTCAAGTTCAGAATGCTTACACTCAAACAGATTGTATCTCAGATTCAATTTTTGGGGGCGAAGCATACCAGTATCGGGTTCTTCCTTTGGCCTAGGCTTATCACCCCGCACCTTTACAAAATGCGTGGATGCAGCTCTGGCTCCTTTGAGACTCCAGGGCATTCGCGTATTAAATTACATCGACGATTGGTTGATTTTAGCTCAGTCAGAGCAGTTGGCAGTTCAGCATCGAGATGTCGTTCTGTCCCACATAAAGAGTTTGGGCTTGCGGCTCAACACCAAAAAGAGTGTGCTCCTCTCTGCTCAGAGGACCACTTTTCTAGGTGTAATTTGGGATTCGACCACAATGCAGGCACGTCTGTCTCCTGCACGTATTTCTGCGATTCTCATAGCCGCAAAGAATGTGAAACTAGGCCAGTCACTCACTGTAAAACAGTTTCAGAGACTGTTGGGTCTCACGGCAGCTGCGTCCAACGTAATTACTTTTGGCCTTCTGTACATGAGACCCATGCAGTGGTGGCTCAGGACCAAGGGGTTTTCTCCTAGGGGAAATCCATTCTGCAAGATCAAGGTCACGCGGTAATAACTTCGTGCCTTGGTCATGTGGAAGAAACCTTGGTTCCTCGACCAGGGCCCAGTGCTGTGGGCTTCTTGTCGACGCGTCACGCTTTCGACGGATGCTTCCCTCACGGGATGGGGGGCGGTCATGAGTGGCCGCTCGGCGCAAGGTCTTTAGCAGGACCATCAATGTTCATGGCACATAAATTGTTTGGAGATGATGGCGGTATTTCGAGCGCACAAATATTTCCTGCCAGACCTGAGAGGCCATCATGTGTTGTTCCGCACAGACAACACATCGGTGGTCTCTTATATCAACCATCAGGGGGGTCTGAGGTCACGTCACCTTTGCAAACAGGCCCATCAGATCCTCCTATGGGCCCAGGGGAAATTGCTGTCACTCAGGGCAGTATATATTCCGGGGCGTCAGATATTCTATCGAGACAGGGGCTGAGGCCCGGGGAGTGGAGACTTCACCCCGAGGTGGTGGAGCTCCTGTGGGAGGAGTTCGGTCAGGCTCAAGTAGACCTTTTCGCATCATACGATACAACCCATTGTCCGCTATTGTTCTCCCTCACATATCCAGCTCCTCTCGGTCTGGATGCGATGGTGCAGGTGTGGCCGAGGCTGCACCTGTACGCATTTCCCCCGATATCTATGCTTCCGGGGGTTCTGGAGTGGGTTCGCCGGGAGGGGGCTCGTCTGCTATTAGTAGCCCCTTACTGGCCGACCCGATTTTGGTTCTCGGACTTAGTGTCTCTTCTGGACGGCTCTCCCAGGGCGATTCCACTCAGGAGGGACCTGCCTTCCCAGGCAGGGGGCATGATATTTCACCCTCGGCCGGAGTTGTGGAAACTGTGGGCCTGGCCTCTGAGGGGGCCGGCTCAGGCAATCCGGTCTCTCGACGGATGTCGTGGAGACCATTCTCCAATCCAGAGCTCCTTCCACGAGAAGACTTCATGCATTGAAATGGAAATTATTCACCACCTGGTGTGGTGATCGTCACTTAGATCCTGTTAACTGCCCTGTTGGTTCAGTTCTTGATTTCCTGCAAGATCGTTTCTCTGCCAGATTATCTCCTTCCACCTTAAAGGTTTACGTGGCGGCTATATCGGCCTACCACATCCCTCTGGGGGGTACTTCTATCGGGAGAGATCCTTTAATTACTCCTTTTCTCCGTGGTACACTGAGGTTGAGACCTGCACTGTTATGGCTGTTCGGGCCCATTTTACTAGGAGTATGGCGGCCTCTATGGCCTTAATTTCGGGTGTTTCCCTTCTTGATGTATGTAATGCGGCAGGATGGTCCTCTCCGCATACATTTGTCAGGTTTTATGACCTTGACCTCTCCACTCCTGGGGCGAGGTTGCTTGCTTCTTAGTGTGCGCCGGACTTCACACAGAACGGGCATTTGTCACTATGGCGTAGTGGGAATGGGGTTCCCACCGCGTCTCAAACGCAGCTCGAGTTCCCTTGAAAGGGAACGTCTCAGGTTACGTATGTAACACTGGTTCCCTGATAGGGAACGAGACGCTGCGTTTATCTGCCATACTTCCTGCATGCCCTGATCGACTTGCTTCAGGTTTTTCAGAAGCTGTTGCGGTCTGAATTCAGGGGTGCTTTATAGTTTCCTGGTCTATGACGTCACCTATGTCGTTGCGGGCTTCCATTGGACTGATGTTACACGTGCTTCACGACGTAATCACGCAGAGCGTTCCCACCGCGTCTCAAACGCAGCGTCTCGTTCCCTATCAGGGAACCAGGGTTACATAAATAACCTGAGACGTTTTCTGTATATGAAAATGAATGGTGTTTTGTCTCAAATGTTAAAAAGAGCTCAGCTGGAGGGTACTGTAAATCCTGTTGCTGAAACCTTCTTAAAGAAAAACATACCCATAATTGTTTGTTTTTTATAGGTTACTTTTATCATTTTGAATTAGCAGAAGCACCCATGTCAAACTGCTAACATATATCCAATACGTTATCTTGATTTGGAAGATACCCTTCCAAAAACACCACTTATACACACATCTCAAAAGTGTGTTAATACCATGGTTAATACATAAAGTTACTTAATCACTAAATCATGAAAACAATGGAAATCACTGCTAATTAATGTTGAGTCAAAACAGAAAGTTGACTTAAAAGGGTAATTGCATTTGTTTCTAACTATTAGTAATAATGAATGGAACAGGTGTTGGCTATGGTCCCATGGTTCCTTAGGATATATAAAGAACCTGCATTACCCTGTGTAAAGGCTGATTTATACTTTTGCGTCTGACCTATGGCGGAGCCTCTACGCTATAGACTACGCGTTGGTTTTCATTTATACTTCTGCGTCATTGTCCGCGTTGACGCGCAATTACACATGCAGAGGGAGCATGTGAAACCCGAGGGAGGGGTTCTAGCAGACCAATCACATCGCTTGCGTCCGTGTAGAATTGACGCTTTGTTACATTTTTGGAGAGGTGCACGTCAGGGTACGCCGAAGGGTATGCGCGCTACGCACAGCCTATGACGTAGCTATGGCGTGAGTTCGACGCAGAAGTATAAATTGGGCTTAACACACAACAAAATGGACAACGTAACCATTAATATGTTAGACAGCAAAGGTAATGTTGTCATGCTAATGGTTTCCAAGGACATCGCTGAAAGGATGCAAAATGGTAAGTAAACTGCATAATTGTGAAATAATTACAAGTCACAAATGATTTGTGCAAGTGTTTTATTTATCATTTATTCCCCTAGATCAAATGTTCCTTTCTTCTGTTATGAAGAAAATATCAGCTGTTGAAACAAAAGGTACACATTTACTTAATGAACAAGAATATACTGGAAATATTTCTTGAGTGAAACTGACCACATCTACAATCTTCTCTCCAAACAACTCTCCTCAGTGGCCCAGCTTGTGCTGTAAATCTAAGTCGCCGGTACCCCTAAACCTCAGTTTTGTGAAACCACCATCAACCAGCCAGTTCCCCAATACTACCACTAGGGCCGCTGTACTACTTACCTCCACTGTCAGGGACCCACCGCCTGCCACTCTGCAACCTGGTGCAGTGAGTGGAAACCCTTCAGCATCCACTCAACCTTCATCCCCCTCCTTACAGTCAGACAGGCATGAATCTAAAGGTATTGCATCAAATACTGTAAGGAAGATAAATGTCAATACTGTGGTTAAATTGCCTCATTTTCTTTGTTTTGTAGTGTTAATCTATTTATCTCCTCCATTTTACAGAAATAACACATAAAATGGCACTATTTCTACTGGACCTTACAAAAACTCAACAGCAACTTTTATTTATGAACAAAATGGCGTTCTATAAAAAAAATAAAAAAAAAATCATTCTCACAAAAGGGCTACAACTTGTCAAGTGAAAAAACTCGAAAAAAACGGTAAGAGTGAAAGACAGGCGCAGTGCTATTTAAAATTGTCTATTTTTGGAACCATTCTATATAAGAACAAGAGGAATTGTACTCACTATATATACATGTAGCCTAACTGAACACACATGTAGTCAAAACATTTATTATCAGTGTATGTTGAATTGTGATTTTAATCAAATAATTAGTGTATACAGTGTTGAAATTGGAGTAAAACTCCATTATTTCTTTGTCAGAATGAGTAATTCTCTATTTAAACCAAAATAGTAATAATTATTATTAAAACGCAAGCAACACTGATGAAATGGGTGGCATTTGTAATCACTAATACATTGCAAAGACTTCAGACTTTCGATACAGTATTTTTATTCAACATATAATTTTCAGATTATAGTAACTTTAAAACTAAATTGATAATGTGTCTATAATTTGTTTAATAAGATGCTTCTTACATTTAACCTTTACTCACCTTCGTTGCTCATCGTGCTCAATGTCATGCAAAAATAATGGAATTTCTATTGCTTCCAGCTCGTCTGCGATAAAGCAAGCAAACGCCACGTGATCTGCCATGACTGACGTAATAGGAGGAAACTACAGGAGCCACAACCATAGACAGTTAAAGAAATGGACACAGCGACCCCCTTGATTTCAACGGAGAAGACTGAAGCCGGATTATTGCACTTCCTGCCTGATGGCTGAGCGACTGCACAGGCTCAAACTGAGCTTGATGACAGTCTGACAGGTGTAAATCTTCTATAGCTGTGCCAAGTCAGATCTGAATCACCTAATTCTTCAAACACGTTGTTGAAATATTTTGTCCTGTTGCTTTTATGGACTCTCTATCTATGGGCTTCTCCCTTGACTTTATGCCTCTATGTGCCCCCGATTGCTTCATAGACATTAAAAGATTGCCTGCGAGCTTCTCCTCCTGTCTATACGATAAATTATCTAAAGTGCGACACAAAGTCGCGTGGTTATGACGCAATCGTTAGCCTATTTTTACAAAAACGGCTTCTACGGGTCCATAACGTAAGATACAAAGTAATGGAGCCTTTTATACATTGTCGTGTTTCTTTAGAAATAAATAATGGACAAATTAAGTCCTTGGACGCCTCAGATGTAAAGTTATTTGCTGTCAAAGTGACGCTAAAATGAATGGGAGTCAATGGAATGCTAACACTCAACGCTGCGTAGCTAAGACGCGCAGTGGGAACGAAATGCCAAACTCGCCAAGCTAAGCGCTGCCGTAACTAGTAAAATGACCAGATAACTTACATGACTGGTTCAAGCGGACAAAACATGGGAACCTGGAGCCATGTCGAGATTAGATTACCCTGGTAGTAATCTCTATTAATCTCCAGTATTATTACATTGTTTGATACAATATTGTTTTATTTGATATTATGTAAATAAAAATAATAAATTTATTTATTATTACCAAATGTTACTTGTATTTATATTGTTTAAAGATTTAAGTTAATATTGTGTCCAGTTAGGCCCTGTAAATAAAAGTGTTTTTTTTTTTTTAACAAAGTGTGTGCGGTTTCGTTTTCTTAAGTACCGTTTCAAGAACCGTTTAAGCACTGGAACCGTTTAAAAAATACCGAGTAGGTACTGGTATTGGATAAAACCTAACCGATACCCAAGCCTATTTATGACAAACTAAGGGTTTTAGAATCAACCATCAAAGACTACCAGAACCCATTAGACTCCCCAATGACACTAACCGAACTATTAGACAAAATCCAAACCCTGAAATGGCAAAAAGCCTGTGGTGTCGATGGCATCCTAAATGAAATGATTAAATACACAGACCACAAATTCAAATTAGCCATTCTCAAGCTCTTCAATATCATCCTGAGTTTAGGTATATTCCCCAACATTTGGAACAAAGGACTAATTACCCCAATCCATAAAAACGGAGACAGATTTGACCCTAATAACTACCGTGGTATATGTGTAAACAGCAACCTAGGCAAACTCTTCTGCAACATCCTAAACAGCAGACTAGCCCATTTTCTCAGAGACAGAAATGTCCTGAGCAAGTGTCAAATTGTCTTCCAACCAAAATATCGCACATCAGACCATATATACACTCTCCATACCTTAGTCAATAAGCAAATTAACGAAAACAAAAGTAAAATTTTCTCATGCTTTGTTGACTTCAAAAAAGCTTTTGACTCCATTTGGCATGAAGGTCTTTTTCTTCAATTAATCCAGTGCGGCATTGGAGGAGAAACATATGACATCATCAAATCAATGGACACAAACAACAAATTTGCAGTTAAAATTGGTAACAAACACACAGACTTCCTCCCTCAGAGTCGTGGCGTAAGACAGGGCTGCAGCTTAAGTCCCACACGCCCCTGGGACGCTTCAGTTTCCAGCTGATGGATTACCCCCTTGGCCACAACGTGTCCGGCTTCATATCTTTGCAGCTCCTCCCCGCCTACACGCGGCAACTCTCGCCGATCGGATACATCCAAACGCAGCCGATGTCCAACACAGTTAACAACATATTCAAGAGATGATGATTTGGGGATTTCTTAATAAAAAATAATATCTTTTGAGGATAAAACTGAGGGTCACATTAGTGGGTTAAAAATATAAGAATTTCAATTTATTTTAATTTTAAATTTACAATTTAAATCAATATTGGTTATACTACAATCACAAAATAAATGGGTAGCTGTTCCTTCAACAAGACCACTAAATGGGCAAGTTTCGTCAATATCAATATATTTACAGATTCGATGAGTTAAACCTGCCGCTCATATCTTTTAATTTATTGCATTTGTGATAACGTCGTAGGTCACATGATAACGTCAACAGGGCGGATATTATACAGCTCGCATTCATACTTAAAGGGATAGTTCACCCAGTAATCAGTAATTCAGTCAGTAATTACTCACCCTCATGTTGTTCCAACCCCGTAAGACCTTCGTTCATCTTCTGAACACGAATTAAGATATTTTTGATGAAATCTGAGAGCTGGATCACTCCTCCGTAGGCTTCTTCAGGGATTAAAACTTGCCGGCCCCGAAAAGCTATTAAAGACATCGTTAAAATAGTCCAAGTGACTACAGTGGCTCAATCTTAAGTTTATCAAACGACGAGAATACTTTTTGTGCGCAAAAAAACAAAAATAACGACTTTATTACAACTATTCATTTCCTTCTCTCTGACTCTCTCTCGAGTCAGGTTACTAGTTTAACAGCGTATGATCTGTTGTTATACGTCACACGCATCACACACATGACCAGCGTCGGCCAATAGTGAGCCTACGTGTGACGTAGCTCTAATCAATCACACTACGCTAACTGACTAGAGGCCCACAGAGAAGGAAATGAATAGTTGAAATAAAGTCGCTGTTTATGTTTGTTTTTGCGCACAAAAAGTATTCTCGTCGCTTGATAAACTTAAGATTGAGCCACTGTAGTCACTTGGACTATTTTAACGATGTCTTTAATAACTTTTCGGGGCTGGCAAGTTTCAATCCCTGAAGAAGCCTATAGAGGAGTGATCCAGCTCTCAGATTTCATCAGAAATATCTTAATTCGTGTTACGAAGATGAACGAAGGTCTTACGGGGTTGGAACAACATGAGGGAGAGTAATTACTGACAGAATTTTCATTTTTGGGTGAACTATCCCTTTAACGAGATCAGACTATATAGTACCTACTCTTTTAGCGCTCGTTAAGTAAGTACTTATTGAAATGAAGTACCTACTCAGTGAGCGGTTTCGGACGCAGCCCCTCTCTTCTGTCTCGCATGCGCGCTCTTGCTCGCTCTAGATTCCGGGAGATTTGAACTAATTTGCGGGCATCAGGGAGCCGCTATCAATATGTGGGAGACACCCGGAACTTCCGGGAGCTTTGGGATGTCTGCGTTTAGCTCACGAGTTGAATTTATTGCCAACTTTACTCAACTATGAGAGTTGACATCTCTATGTTGTATATGCAGAGACTTTCCCTTCAGAGTTTCCCCACTCGAGCTTCTGTGTCGGGATTTGGACATTCAAGCTCTGTGTGTTTGTGACAGAATGAGCTTAAACTCGTTCTCGTGCGCTCTGTCGTCTTGTGTGAGTGTCGGTGCTGATCCAATTGTCCGACACGACTGTCGCGTGGTGTCGCAACGCCTCCCCCACATTTGTACGTTGATGGGCGTTCCTCTGTTTACCGCTATGGCCGTGATTTTGACCGAGCAGGAAATGTTGCCTATTAGAACATAGGACCTGCGAGAGACCCCAGTGGAGACAGACAAGTGGATCAGCACCGTGTGTGTTGTGTGTATCGCGGATTGTGTGTACATCGGCTGTGTGATTTCTGTCATGTGTGTCTTACAAGTGCTAATTGCACGCAGTTTGTTCTTCACTGGCTGCATTTGTTACCTGTTGAATGTTCCCTCTGTGTGTTTCTCTGTCAACTCAAGTCTTATTTTTTCCCCCTCGGGGTAGTTTTTGTTTTATTTTATTATTAAACGGTAACTAAACCCCTGGTCAGAGCCTGACTCCACCCACTGGCAATATTTGAAAAATGCTGGAAAAGTGGGCAGAGCCCAGCGGAGATAGAGGGGACGAACCGAGGGCGGGGCTGAGCGGCGGGGGCCGCACCTGTGACCCGCAGAGACGGATTAATTGACAGCTGCTGTCAGACTCGCTAAAATGGAGAGTGACTGAAGTGACGCAAGTAGCTTTGCAACAGAGCGGTCATTTGAAGTCGAGGACTTTTCTCCCCCACCTTCGCCTAGGGATTATTACTATTATGTTCAGTATATTTTGCTGCTATGTGAAAAAATATCCAGCAAAACACGCGTTTGTCGACACCAGAGGGTTAACTTTAGCCTAATAGGAAGGAACATAAATTGTGATTAAAAATATATGCTCACTCACATCATGACGCCGCTGCGGTGGTGGAGTCCATGCAGGAACGCTTTTCACCGCGAGCTGTGTGGAGAAGCCCATTTCCACCTCGCAATCCCGCGTAAAATGCAAACTAGCAACACTTCACCTACGTACCATCCTAACCACTGTACTAAACAAAGCTAATGCTAAAAATCTACGCTGCCCATTGTTTTCTGCACCAGCGTCCTCGCTTCATCCTGCACACAACCCTGACATACTATTTATCCTACATAGCCTATACTGTACCATTTTAATTTTCCTGTTTAACATTTATTAGACCTATTTTAAATAAAATAAGAGAAATTACTGCTTATTTTGAATTGAATTCTGAAGTGAATAGCCTAAAAACAATTAACTTGCAATGGTAACTTGTGAAATAGGCTATTAAGAAACACTAAAAAAGAAGATGTGTTTGACAAAATTAGAAAAGTAATGATGAATGATGTGTGACGGGGAATACACCGACTGAGTGCAACTGGAACCGGTGCGTTTGAAGTTTCCTTCAATTTTGAATTTCTTTGCAAAAGCACTGGATATGAATGTTAGCATTACCACAGAACCTGGCACTAGCAGTGAAGAAGCGCCTACAGTTTCCCATTCTGAGGAAGAAAAAGAGGGCAGCACAACTTTTTGTGATTCTGATAATGATTCAACAGCCATCGCTACCAGTCTCAGAGCAGGTTCCTCAATATGAGACACTGCGCGAGAGTGTGTCCGAGCTTTAGTAAATTGGTACATAGTAATATATAATTACTATTTAAGAGGCATGGAAGTTCGATTAATGGACAATAATAACCCAATCCATACTTTTTTTTTTATTAAGAACGTAAATACAATATTTTTAAACTTCAAAAAGTAGAATATCATGCAACAATATCGTTCATGTATTTCAGTAATTCAAATTAAAAGGCAAAAGTAATATATTTAGTATATATAACTTTCCATATGCATGATTATACTTTTCAGAGGGCCGACATTTCTGTATTTAAAATCCTTTTTTTTATTGATTTCATGTAATATTTCAAGTTTCTGAGATTTTGAATTTGGGGTTTTCATAAGCTGTAAGCCATAATCATCAAACTTTTGCACGATATTCTAATTTTTTGAGTTTCACCTGTATCATGTTTAGATTTGAGGTTAATGATAAACATTTCTGAACTATTTGTTGAAAACGAAACATGTTGCCTTTCTGTGCAGGAATTCATGTAAACTGCCACATTGACCATAATAAAACATGCGTGGTAGGGAAGTAGTCCGCTGCACTACATTACCCAGAATGCACCTGAGCAGGTGGCGGTCGCACCTGTTGAACCGGGTTGAGAAAGAAGGTGAGAGCAGCAGCGCAGTGAGACAGACGGCAGACCTCTCTCTCTCTCTCAGTGTGTGTGTGTGTGTGTGTGTGTGTGTGTGAGTTATGGGATCCTGACCCATGGATCCTCAGGACGACTCCTTCGACTTCCTCTTCAAGATCATCCTCATCGGGGACTCAAACGTGGGCAAGACCTGCCTGGTGCAGAGCTTCAGCACGGGCCGCTTCTGCGAGCGCCAGCAGAACACCATCGGCGTGGACTTCACCGTGCGCACGCTCAACATCGAGGGCCGCAGAGTGAAGGTCAGAGGTCACACACCACAGCTCGTGTTCGTGATGTTAGTCAGCTTGAGTGTGTGTATACGCAGGTCAGTGTGTTCTCCTGCTGCACGTGTGGCTGTTACACTGAGCCGGCTCAGCCAGCAGAACCGGTCGAGCAGGTTTATCCTCTCAGTGTGTTAGTGTCGCACATCAGGGAGAAAAACACTTCCTGCAGCATACGCAAACATGCTAGCCTATAGCTCTTATATACTGTATGTGTGTGTGTGTGTGTGTGAATCCAGAAGTATAAAGGGTAGAAGTATAAAGGGTTACGCTTTAATTTGATGGTGCTTTTTGAACATACTGTGGACTATAAGTAACTTTACAACTACATGACAACATTAGAGTATTAGTAGACGGTCTGCTTAACATCTGCTAACTCTTTATTGTGATCATACTCGAACATTCTACTGAATACAAGTAATTTTGTAAATTCATGTGAATTTTTACTAACCCCATAACCCAACCAGTCTACTAATACTCCTCTACTAACTCTCTTTAGAGTATTAGTAATGTAGGTGCAACGTTAGTTATAGCCAACAGAATGTGTTAAAGGGACTATCAAAATAAAGTGAAACCGTATAAAGGCAAATGTGAGAGCAAAGTTAATCAGGGAAATAAAATAAATATATGTATATAAATATACATTTATATGTGATGACAGTTTGAAATGTTTATTGTGGAATATTGTATGTCTGGAGCTTTGTGTACTCTTGGCAGCAAGTAGTATACATTGTGCAGTAGACAATATGTAGTGGACACTGCAGATTTCAGTATGTAGTGTACAGCTTTCAGCATGCAGTAAGTAGTGTACACTTAGCAGCAGGCAGTATATAGTGTACACTACAGTATGTATACTGTTCAGTAAGCAGCATGCTGTGTACTCGGAGCATAAGTATGCAGTGTACACTACAGCATGTTGTATACACTGTTCAGTTAACAGCATGTATTGTACAGTGTTTAGCAGACACTATGCATGCAGTGTACACTACAGTATGTTGTATACACTGTTCAGTTAGCAGCATGTATTGTACAGTGTTTAGCAGACACTATGCAGTGTACAATAGGAAGTGAAGTGTTCTGTAATGCAGTTTATAGTGTACACTGAACACCAGGCAGTGTGTGTAGAAGATATGTAATAATTTGTAGTGTACATATGTATAGTAGACAGTATCTAGTGTACACTGAGTAGAGGTAATGCAGGGTTCATTAGGCAGTGTTCAGTATGCAGTGTTCAGTATATCATGTTTAGTGTTCAGTATGCAGTGTTCAGTATGTCATGTGTAATGTTCAGTATGCAGTGTTCAGTATGTCATGTGTAATGTTCAGTATGCAGTGTTCAGTATATCATGTTTAGTGTTCAGTATGCAGTGTTCAGTATGTCATGTGTAATGTTCAGTATGCAGTGTTCAGTATATCATGTTTAGTGTTCAGTATGCAGTGTTCAGTATATCATGTTTAGTGTTCAGTATGCAGTGTTCAGTATATCATGTTTAGTGTTCAGTATGCAGTGTTCAGTATATCATGTTTAGTGTTCAGTATGCAGTGTTCAGTATATCATGTTTAGTGTTCAGTATGCAGTGTTCAGTATGTCATGTGTAATGTTCAGTATGCAGTGTTCAGTATATCATGTTTAGTGTTCAGTATGCAGTGTTCAGTATATCATGTTTAGTGTTCAGTATGCAGTGTTCAGTATGTCATGTGTAATGTTCAGTATGCAGTGTTCAGTATATCATGTTTAGTGTTCAGTATGCAGTGTTCAGTATGTCATGTGTAATGTTCAGTATGCAGTGTTCAGTATGTCATGTGTAATGTTCAGTATGCAGTGTTCAGTATATCATGTTTAGTGTTCAGTATGCAGTGTTCAGTATGTCATGTGTAATGTTCAGTATGCAGTGTTCAGTATATCATGTTTAGTGTTCAGTATGCAGTGTTCAGTATATCATGTTTAGTGTTCAGTATGCAGTGTTCAGTATATCATGTTTAGTGTTCAGTATGCAGTGTTCAGTATATCATGTTTAGTGTTCAGTATGCAGTGTTCAGTATATCATGTTTAGTGTTCAGTATGCAGTGTTCAGTATGTCATGTGTAATGTTCAGTATGCAGTGTTCAGTATATCATGTTTAGTGTTCAGTATGCAGTGTTCAGTATATCATGTTTAGTGTTCAGTATGCAGTGTTCAGTATGTCATGTGTAATGTTCAGTATGCAGTGTTCAGTATATCATGTTTAGTGTTCAGTATGCAGTGTTCAGTATGTCATGTGTAATGTTCAGTATGCAGTGTTCAGTATATCATGTTTAGTGTTCAGTATGCAGTGTTCAGTATATCATGTTTAGTGTTCAGTATGCAGTGAGCCAGTGTTGTTCTCATGTGAGGCCACTGTGCCGCAGGTGTGTTTGGTTTCTATGACTCTCTGTCAGAGTAGCAGTGATCAGTGAACGTCCCTCGTGTACTGACTCTCTCTCTCTTTCTGTGTGCGGGTGTGTGTGTGTGTGTGCAGATGCAGGTGTGGGACACGGCGGGGCAGGAGCGCTTCCGCACCATCACGCAGAGCTACTACCGCAGCGCACACGGGGCCATGATCGCCTATGACATCAGCCGCCGGGACACCTTCGGCTCACTGCCGCGCTGGATCGACGAGCTAAAGCAGTTCGGAGCCGTTAACGTGCTCACTGCGCTTATCGGTATGACTGAACGCTAATCCTGCACACGCTAAACACTGAGTCCCTGAACGGGGCCGCTAACGTGCTCACTGCGCTCATCGGCACGACTGAATGCTTATCCTGCACGCGCTAAACACTGAGTCCCTGAACGGAGCTGCTAACGTGCTCACTGCGCTTATCGGTATGACTGAACGCTAATCCTGCACACGCTAAACACTGAGTCCCTGAACGGGGCCGCTAACGTGCTCACTGCGCTCATCGGTACGACTGAATGCTTATCCTGCACGCGCTAAACACTGAGTCCCTGAACGGGGCCGCTAACGTGCTCACTGCGCTCATCGGCACGACTGAATGCTTATCCTGCACGCGCTAAACACTGAGTCCCTGAACGGGGCCGCTAACGTGCTCACTGCGCTCATCGGCACGACTGAATGCTTATCCTGCACGCGCTAAACACTGAGTCCCTGAACGGGGCCGCTAACGTGCTCACTGCACTCATCGCTACGACTGAATGCTTATCCTGCACGCACTAAACACTGAGTCCCTGAACGGAGCTGCTAACGTGCTCACTGCGCTTATCGGTATGACTGAACACTAATCCTGCACACGCTAAACACTGAGAGTCACTGAACGGAGCTGCTAGCGTGCTCCCTGCACTCATCGGTACGACTGAACGCTAGTCCTCCACACGCTGAACACCGAGTCCCTGATCAGCTCACGTTTAAACCATAAGCTGTGTCCGAAACCGCTTCCTATCCACTATATAGTGCACTAGATCAGGTGTCGGCTATTTTGTAGTGATGTCCGAATTCTGAGTGAACGACAAAATTCCCTACATTCGTTCACTACTTTATACCCACAATCCTCTCTGAATTCGAGTGTACAATCGATGTACATTTGCGGAAGCACTATTTCCCAAAATCCAATCCGGAGAAGACTGGAATGTACCACCTGAAGAAAATGTGAGTGGTGCTTGCCGTGTGCAACTACACCTGCTAGCATGTTTTTAGCTAAATTCTAACATAAGCATGTTGCTAGCATGTTCTTAACAAGTTACCATAGTTTACCATGATTTATCATGTCCTAGCATGGTTTACCACAATTTATGTAAAGCATTATAAACCTACAAAGCTGGCACAGAGGCATTTATAATTACTAAAAATCATTATGACTGTTATTAATATTATTTTATAAAGGTATTTTATAAAGCTCTCCGATGCACAGAGTAAACGTCAGCGCCTGAATTCACTCACTTCATTTTGTTCACTCCTTAAAAAGATATAGTGCACTCAAATGCCATCAATATAAAGGGATTAGAGAATGAGTGAACAAGTGAGTGGTTTCGGACACCGCTATAGACTGTAAAACAATATGGGCGAAGTGCCCGTGACGTCATGCGTAATGTTTCTGAAGAGCATTTTTGAAGCCCAAAGTGGGCGGTGCTGGCTGTCGCCATATTGGCAGCGAGTCACTCCCGGATAAACGAAAACGTGCAGCGAGGCGGATTAGCTGAGGTGACGTGTGTAGAAGATTTTATTATTTAGAAAACAAGTAATTTTGCTATATATTTGGACACAATTATTTCTTCTGTCTGTGACTTTGGATTTCCTCTGTGTATGTGAAAGACCTTGAATGGAATGTTGTTTGCTGCAGAAAATTCTATTCTGAGAAGTCACATGGTAAAAGACCTTTACCCAAAACTATCTATAGGGTGTGTTACCTTCTTTGGAAGAAGAAGTATGTATATAACTCTGAACCAAAATGTACTCGGGAGCGCGCACTGGAAGGCCAGAGGGCCAGAGAGCGTTAGAGTTCTATGGAACGGGACGGCGTTCGAAAATAAAGTCTAATTATTTCTGGCATCAAAGATCTCTGCGAAGTTATTTTTCAGAAAGATTGAAAACCACTACACGTGACGCTAACAGACAGCAGACAAACGGCTAGTAGTGACATCAGCGGCAATCCACCTGACACTCAAGTGTCTCTTCATTATGCAAACTTTAAGGTTTAAAGGTGCAGTGTGTAAATTTTAGCAGCATTTAGTGGTGATGTTGTGAATTGCAACCAACAGAAGTTACGCAGCCGACAGGAAGTGATGTCATCGTCTGAGACAGCAGAGTAGAGCCCTGCGCGGGACTGTTTTCTTCATCCCGCTCCCGCCCGCCGAAATTCTGACCATTACCGCCCGCTCCCGCAACGTATGCGCTACACTCCCGCCCGCTCCCGCAATATGTATGTCCACTCCCGCCCGCACCCGCAATATGTATGTCCACTCCCGCCCGCACCCGCAATATGTATGTCCCGTACAATAATAGAGATGCATTGATTTTGTGTCTTCTCCCATCCTGCAGGAAAAAACACGTATTTGTATTGCTATTATTAAAGAGATTTATGGGGTTGTTTGTTTCGTTTCCCTGGCCTGCATGTATTCTGACGCACTGATCAGGAAGATGAATAGTCGTCCAAATGTCAGACTTGCCTTGCTTAGGTTTTGTTCCACATCATTTATTGACATCTCCATCATGTCGACTCGCTAGGCAACCTCCCGATCCCGCAGTTTTTTTTTTAGCCGCCCATTCCCGCCCGCAGCAAAGTTCAACCGCCCGCTCCCGTGAGATTTGCGCTGGGTCCCGTGGGACCCGGCGGGACTCAATCCCAATGTAGCCCTCTGCAGCAGAGTATCCAGTTAAACAATAAGGTTTCTTTAGAAAGATTAATAAAGAAATTGTTTACTTTATTCAGTAAAACAATGTTATTGCGATTATTATTGTTACTTGTTCATCATTGTCAGTGTTTTATTCGCTGACTTTAGCTAGCTTCTTTGCACAAAGAACAACATAGTGAGGAAACGCGTTTGTCCGTTCAGGGCCACTGTAGAAACATGTCGATGTACGGGGACATGCTGTAGAAATTTTTTTTTCTGCTGAAAAATGTTGGGCATTTTAACATGCGGGTTTATGGGATTGACTCTCTTCTGCAGCCTGACTCTAGTGGCCAGGGAATGAACTGCAGTTTAAGTCACTTCAGTGTTAGATTGAAGAGAGAGCCGCTTGGTCTAAATGTGTGTTTCTTCAGGTAACAAGCGAGACCTGGAGGCGGAGCGTGAGGTGCAGTTCGAGGAGGCGTGTAGGCTAGCGGAGGAGAAGGGCTTGCTAGCAGCGGTGGAGACGTCGGCTAGAGATGCCTGGAGTGTGGAGGAGGCCTTCGTCATGATGGCTCGCCGGCTGCTGATGCAGAACGACACCAGCATCTCGCAGGAACACACACACGCCGTAATACTGCCGAGCAACTCACACACCGTCAGCCTGACCTCAGCATCATCAGCCGACAAGAAGAAGCCCTGCGAGTGCTGATACACACACACATGATCTGTTGCAGAGCAACTCACACACCGTCAGCCTGACCTCAGCATCATCAGCCAACAAGAAGAAGCCCTGCGAGTGCTGATACACACACACATGATCTGCTGCAGAGCAACTCACACACCGTCAGCCTGACCTCAGCATCATCAGCCAACGAGAAGAAGCCCTGCGAGTGCTGATACACACACACACACACGACCGCTTCACTAACGCTCTGAACATGAGGCTTGGAAGTCACATGACCTCTGAACTGCTCGTGTGTTCTGTTACAGTGATTTCACCACACACACATTATAAAAGCACACTGAGCCAAATCTGAGACGCGTTTCCCCCGTGAGCATGTCACGTATCATCAGCTGTGGTGAATATACTGTTTTCTGATGTTAAATTATGCATTGTTCTTGTGAATGAAGAATTTTCTGACCCCACTGATAGACGTTTGCTCTTGTTTTAAGAAAACGAGACCTAATATCTATATTGCATCTTGATTTGAGACAGTTGAGGTATTTTGTGGTGTTTATGAAGGTGTTCATCGAGATCTTCAGTTTCAGCAGATGATGGTGTTGAATGACGACAGCAGCACTTGCTCCAACATAACGAACATTTAATAAGGAACGAAAACCTCTCTCACACACACACACACACACACGGTGTTATAAAACAGTCTTTGAACATGGGTATAAAATGAAGATGATTGTGTGTCACACCATCTTGAGCTTGACCATGGTCCTCCAGCGGTCCTTCAGGTTGCAGGCGGAGCGGCCCGTGAAGGGGAAGGCGGAGCGGATTGGCTCCCAGTGTCCCACGCCGAAGCGCCGCACGCCCTCCTTCAGCCAGTCCGACTCCTGCACCGTCCACAGCTGACACACACACACACAACAGGGTGCAACCATAAGGGCTTTTCCTACTTCAATTGGTTGAAAATTTTACTTGCCCTGCCAAATTTTGCATGGGCCCCAAAACAAAAAAGTAACAAATACATCAAATAAAATACGTCTAGTTATTGTTTTAGTTGTTTTTGATCCATGTAACCTTAATAAATAAGGTTACGACACCAAATACTACTAGCCTAACTCGTACATTTTGAAATATTGTTATAGTCAGTTATAAAATAAGAACAAATAATCAATATACGAGGAATAGCACAAATAAATACAACAACATATACAAATTAAATAAACAGTTCTTTTCAGGTACTGAAAAGTTTACTCCACAAGGCATTCTGACATCATTTTGTGTGAATTAGGGCTGGGCGATATGGCCAAAAAATCTTATACATGTATTTTTGGGGTGAATGGCGATATACGGTATATATGTTCAACGTTTTTCTACTTCGATAAAAAAAATCTATATTTATTTAAAAAAAATCTATATTTCACATCCTGCCCAATGTTGTCCAACAAACAGTGTTCAAATGAAGGCTATGAAAGTGAATTTAACCATGTAGTCTATGCTATATATATATTATGTGCAAAAATGGGTTAAAATCACATGACATTGTAACAATCTAAAAACATAAATAATGATTTTATTTTTAAATACACTACACTAAAAACAAATACAGAAGCACAGACTAATTAGCCTACATTGGATTACCCCATTACAATAGTCCAAAGTTACTGCTAAAAATACACTTGTATGTTTAAAACTCTACATATTGCCAAAATATTTGTTGTTGGACAATTAATGTGCCATATGTAATTTTACTCAGACAGAGCACAATAGAATAGGAGCGCAATAATTAAGTTTTTCCGTGAATGGCGGCGGTGGTTCATGGAAATAATCGAAGTTTAGTGGAGATTCACTCCTGACAGTCAAGTGGAAAACCCCACATCTAAAACACATTAAACAGCGCAAGTATCTGTCAACGTATCTGATGGGACAAGCACACACACACACACACACACACACACACACACACACACACACACACACACACACACACACACACACACACACACACACACACACACACACACACACACACACACACACACACACACACACACTGCACGCACCTTCCTGGTGTACTTCTTCTTGTGGGACGGACCTGCAGACACAAACATGAAGCAGAAACGTGAGTGTGTGTGACGACAGACACACGATGTGTCATATGTCACACAGTGTGTCACTCGCTTTTGCACAAAAACTAAACCAGGCCTTGCAAATGTATGCGTTCACTGGCTACGTTTACATACAACCAAATAACCCGTTAGTAATGGGATTGGCGGCTCAATCGGACTGAAAAGCCTTCATGTAAAACACCTTAATCCGATTGAGCTCGACCTGAAATTACGATCGGATTGAATGTTCAAGTTAATTTTATTTTATTTATAAAGCACATTTCACAACAGCCACTGGCTGACCAAAGTGCTTTACAGAACAGCAGAATTAAAAGAAAATAAAACCTTCATAACAACACAACACAAATAAGCACAGCAAAGCTAAGAGCAGCCTTAAAACGGGAGTAGCAAAACAGTATCAGACTCAAATATAAAATAGCAAGACAGAAAAAAACAGTATCGGACCTGAATACGATTTACGAACAGTAAATCAGATGTGGCAAGGCAGTATCAGACTCAAATATATAAATGGAAAGAAGCAGGAGTGGCAAAAACAGTATCAGACTCAATGGAAAATAGTAAAACCAACCATCCTTAATTATAGGCCATGGAAAACAAGTGCGTTTTTAGAAGTGACTTAAAAGTGATGACGGAGTGTGTCTACTGAGATGGGTAATACATCATACACATTGAGGGCGGCGTGTGTGTTTATGTCGAATTGCCGTAAAGCAGTTTGTGTTTCTCGCTCGTTCTCGCTTCTCACCAGACTTCCTATTTCCAACTTACAGGGACGTTAATCCCCATGTTGCAAGGTTGGTTTTCCGCCTAGGAACGTTGGGGGGAGCGGGGAAAGTCACCATTCTCACCAGAACAGGTTATTACACCATCCAAATGATTTCTAAACGGTTTTATTAAGCTGAAATAGTTGCCGAATGCCCCTTTAAAAAGGAATCTTGCAGCAGCATTTTGCACAAATTGAAGAC